>NC_092545.1:6155000-6832500 GCF_037038585.1 Patagioenas fasciata
GAATAAAGATGTTGGATTTGGCAGAGTGTTTAGGAGATCACAGAGCAGGATGAGGGTGTCCCTGTCCCCATCCCCATCCCTGTCCCCCTCTGCTCCTCCTGACCCCACGTCACTGTCACTGGACACCTGCAGACCAACGCGGTATTGGGATCACCCCAAGTCCGGCTGCATTTCTGCTTTGCTGAAACTTTCACCAACTCTGCTCAGCTGCCTCTTTTCCTCACTGGGAAGTCTGAGCGGCTCTGCAGACGTCAGAGCTGCCATCGGGTCCATCAGAGCGTCCCTGCCAGCGCTGGCACCGAGCCCGGTGACATTTCACTGCGGTGCATTTAAGGCTCGAGCTCCCGGAGCCAAGTGACTTCATAGGCTCTTGTATATATATTTATATATATTTATCCTTTTATCCTCCCTGGCACCGCTCGCTGTTGGTGTGGGGAAGATCTGGGAAAATTCGTCCACCTACGTGCTCAGAAATCAAGGAACGACGGTAGGAGCGGTGCCTGCGAGTTGTTCTTTCGAAGCGGGGCTGAGGAGGGAGGAGTGGGCTGCCCGGTGACGCACGTGGATTTTAACATCACTGAAAAGATGGAGCAGAGTCATCATTTAAACCCCATCCTGGCTTGCTGTGGCAAGAGGGAATGCAGGAAGGTCAGGGTGCCTGGATCCCCATCCCCATTTCCCATCTCTAACATCCCTTTGCTTTCCAAAACACACAGGACCTTCCCCGCTCCCCAAATGCCCCATGGGCTGGTGTTGCTCCCTGCCCGGGCAACCTGTTCACTGTGTAAATGGCAAAACACCCAGTAAATCAATGACTTGGTGATGAAGCGGAGAGAAATGCTGAGCCCTGAACAATCCCTGCCCGGTCCCACCAAGACTCCCAAGTCATTTCCATTCTAATCCATGCTGCTTGACTTCTAAGAAGGTAATGGCTCCTACGGCACTTCCTTGTCCTTCAGCTGGACAATTCCTGGCTTCTGCTCCAGCTGCCCTGTGCTCCTGAAAAGCCTGAGTAGGGGGAAGTCTTTGCATTATTGCACTTTTGCATTATTGCACTTTTGCATTACTGCATTTCTGTACCATTGCAGGGTTGTATTATTGTAGGATTGCATCCCTGCAGGGTTGTGCTGCTGCAGGATTGCCCTCCCCATGACACCTGGAAGCAATTTGGGTCATTAGCAGGTGCTAACGATGCTGAGGGTGGAGCCCTGCTAAAGCACCATGTGTGTTACCGTCAAATCCCTCCCCACAGCAGGAAAATCCCTTCAGAGATGTCCCTTGTCACCCACCAGCATCACTCTGCGGGTGACGGCTGCAACCTGTCGGTGAGTACAGCGAGATAGACGTGTCAAGCTTTTAGAGGTGGGTTTATGTTCAAGACGCCAGTGTCTCCATTTGGGTTGCATCTCGATGTTCTGGAGATGGTACAAATAGCCCTTCTGTGAGCGGGATGCTCCAGGCTGGCAGGACACGGACCCATCTTTGCATCCCGAACGAGGGGCGAATGTTTCAGCTGGGTTTTGGGGTCCCTGGGTGAGAGGGGCAGGTTGTGTTGCGTTTGCATTTGAGCCTTGAAAGGACTGTGAGATAATCTGGGAATAATCTCCCCTGGCTGCTTTCTATATCCTACACCTTCCTATTTCACCCTGTTACAACAAGCAGAGGTGGGTGTTGAGCTGACCCCTACCTGGAGAGGGTCCTGGGCTGTTAAAAAACTGTCTGAAACTGCAAAAACCATCATTTTTTGCTGGCTTCTGCTCCGATGGTTCATCAGCGCTGCTGTTAAAACGCGCCTTATTTTTCCAGTGGGAAGCTGAAGCCAGACACGATCAACTCCTGCCTCTTGTTATGTCTTTGTTCACTAGATTAAAGATACTTTAGTAGCCTGTATTTTCTCCCAGGAAGGTACTTACTCACGGCAATCAAGTCACCTCCGTTGTCCTTTTGATAAACTAAGCAGCCTGGGCTCTTTCAGCTCCTTCCTCTGCAGAGGTTGTGAGACCCATCTGTGCATCCTTCCTGCGCCCCTCTGGGCTCTGTTCCCTGGTTGTTTAGCAGATAAATACCCAGCTATGGGGCAGCCCGGGGTGCTGGGGTGATGCAAACCCACCTGGGAGCAGAGAGGGTTTGGTGGGGATGACTCTGATATCCAGAGCATCAATCCCTGCCTGTCCCCAGCATCTCTGTCCCCTCCAGCTCCTCTGGAAACCCACGCAGTTGCCTTTAATGATATTAGAAAAATTAGCGGAAACGAAATGACATCAGGGAGTGATGGTGAAATGAATTGATGCTGCTTGCAAAGTGAAGGTTTTGTACACGTCTTTTTGCTGCCACTTGCACGGTCTGTCTCGTATCATCTCTCCTGGCTCCGTGACGTTTTTCTACCCTCCAAATGTGATACCCAAAGGGTGGCTGAAGCTTTTCTGTCTCCCTTCCAGACAGCGGGGAGAAAATCCCAATTTCCCCCTAATCAGGAGCTTGGGGAACACTTGCACGGGCTCTGGGAAATGGGGAGAAGAGGTTGAGGGTGGGAAGGGACACCCCAAAATAGGGGGAGTCTGCATTAGGGAGTAGCCCCTGCATCCCTCCATCTCCCGTAGGGGTTTCACGTTTGCACATACGTTGGTCAATGCATTCAAATATGGGCTTGTGTGGAAGTACATCAGCAACATCAGTCACTGCCTGTGCCGAGACCAAGATCTGAGCGACTGCGGTTGAGAAACACTGAAAAATTGCTAAAATCCAGGACCAACCCGTTAATTGGCGTCTGGCCTGGATTGCAGCGCTTGCCGTACAAACGCAGAGCGAAGAAACATCCCAAATCAAAGCTCTCGCCTTCTAATTCTCCTCACCGCGGCTCACGCCGTGCAAAACACGCTGGATATGGAGCTGGGTAAACGAGGCAGCTCAAACATTAGAATATTTGCAAAGTGGTGCTCTCCAGCAACAGACACTTGAAATAATCTGTTTGGACATGGAGTGAATTTGCTGCTACCAAAGGGCCGTCATCGGTGTCACAGGCACTTAGTGTCGGGTGGGTCGAGTACCTACTCCTCGCTAGCTTCCCCGACACCCAACAGTAAACACATTTTGCTGTTTTGCCATCTTAAGAAGAGGGAAAAAAACCCTTTCTGACAGCTTGGTTAACCTTTCCCCCATCCCCTTCTCACTTGTAAGTGCTGAAGTTCTCAGCTAAGGGCAGCTGTGAAGAGCAGCAAGGGAGGAAGAAGGGGTGGAAATAAATGTGTCGGATATCTATTTTTTCACGCCGTCTAAAAATATGGAGAGTCTCACACGTTCTGGCTTCTGCCTCATAATTAAAAGGCTGGTTTCCTGCTGCTGTGAAGGGGAACCCTAATTAGAAGGTGTCAAAGGAAGGAGGGCTGAGCCACATTGAGCTCGCATTTGTGCTCTGCTTTTGTGGGGTGGGGGGGAGAAGCTAATTCCTCTTAAATAATGAAAACTTTAGTTTAGTTTTCAGTCAAAGAAATGCAGAAGGAAATGTCCGTGTTGAAGAAAGACAGTAAATAGCAAAATACTTTAGACTAAATAGCTGTTGAAGGAGTTTTGTCTCATTTGGTGTCTCCTTGTTGGAGAAATCGCTCCTTGACCGGCGTGTGTCACTGCAAGGGGATGGGGTGGGTGATGCTTGATGGGGTTCAGCTCACCAAGGGGTCCAGCGATTGAACCGTTTTGGTTTTTATGCCAAACGGGTGGATTTTCAACATATTCGCGTGGCTTGTGAATAGATGGGGGGTTTGCTGTTGGTGAGCGGTGGGGTTGGCGCGGCCGGGACAGCGCGGGCTGGGTGGCCTGAGAGAAGCTTCTGATTGCAGGGAAAAGATGTCACAACTTGGAGAAATGTGGCATCTTTTTCCACCTTATAGTCACAGAGCAAGGATACCGGGATGAACAGGTGATTCAGCTGATGCCAGCTCTATTGCATGGTCTGGGGCGAACAAGCTTCCCTGTTCCCACCTCTGCTTCAAAGCTCATTTTTTGGGAAATTTAGCAGGAAAACCATGCTCCAAATGGGCCTTTTTGTGCCTTTCCCCTGCCACCGGCACAAGGTCCATGTCCCCTCTCCACCAGGACTCGATGACAATGACGCATTCGCTTCTTTATGCCACACCAGTGCGGAGGAAAAGACCCAAAACAGAGCCGAGGCTCATCAGCTAATTGCGTCTTAAAAGCAAATAATTGCGTGAGTCAAAGCGATTTACTAAATTAAGTCATTCTGCAGTGGCTGGGGGTTGTTATTTTATTCCTTTTCCCTTAAATACAAACTGTAATGACGCCTCTTGCATGGTGTGCAATGGGGCGCCGGTACCAGCTCCTGCTGGGACCCACTGCTGTGAAATTTGGGCGAAGCTCAGCGTTCGCACCCAGAAGGCGGGAGCTCAAACCCTTCTGGAAGGGACTTTGTTACCCTTTTCTATTCCCCCGTTCTCCAGTGAGTCATCCAGCTCCTTTGTGGGAGCTGCAAAACCCCCAGCGATTGAGAAACGCAAAGCCTTAAAACACGGGCTCTTTTGGCAAACGCCGGGCTGTAAATCTGGACCTGGATTTTTTCAATTAAGCTTTTTTTTAAAAAAAAAAAAAGAAAAAAAGGAAAAAGACGAATTAATTGATATTTACTTAGCATGTGAAAATAGCTGTGATGCGTTGGAGGGCCGCTCGCCGCGCCGTTGGAGCAGGGGCTGGGGAAGGGAGGCGTGAGTCAGTGGGAAATGAATTAAAAGCAGCTCCTGCTCAAGGCCAATTATGTTCTTTCTGGAAGAAATGGGAGGGAAGCACGTGGAGAGCAGGGAAACGCTTCCCTGGAAACCTACCCTGCTCTTTCCTTTGGGGGAATTTGCCTCTTTCCCCATACAAGAGCGCAGTGGCGTTGAGGATCTGATTGCAGGGCAGAAGCAGCAACACCTGGTTGGTACATTGGAAGAAATAGGAGGTGTAAGGGAAGCCTGGGCTGGATTTAGGATCAGCTTTAGCAGCTCCAATTGCCCAGCAGAATATGAAAGCCATATATCTCGAGTTACTGGGGTTACGGCTCACACAATTAAAACCCTTTTTTTGGTGCCCCGCTGCCCTCCATCCTCCTCCTCAGCTCGCGTTTAGCTCCTCTCATTTGTCATCTTTATTAGTTCTTAATCTCCCATCGGCGCTGCGGAGTTAAGAGCGGGATTAGGGGGAAGTTTAATTGGATGGCACTCCACGGCCCTCCCACCATCAGATTCAATAAAAGTTTATGAAAAGATAAAAATCGCGCTGGGTTTTATAGCTCTGGACGGAACAAAAGGGACTGGAGAGGGGAAGAAGGTAGCTTTTCCCACCTCCTATTTTTTTGCCTTTTTATTCCCTCCCAAGCCCACACGAGCCGTGTTTCAGCTTGGTTAAACGAGGGAGGCAGGATCTGCGAGCGGCAGCGTTATCCCTTTTGCTGCGGGTAAGCAGTAAGTGGCCTGCGCCGCTCGCCCTCTCGCTGCCATTTCCCCTGACAGGAAGATGAATTGGGCTTCGGCAGGCGAGAAAATAACATTTATTTCACATTGAAAAGATGCTGAACTGCTAGAGCGGCTGACCGGGGAGGTCAGGGATGGGAGATGGAGGATGCGCCCATGGGGTGGGGAGTCAGCGGCGCTGATTTGGGCGAGAGCTCATTGCGTGGAACCACTGCGGGTTGTTCCAGTTTAGCTGCGGCACTTGTTGAGCTCTTCAGGGGCAAGAAGCCTGGGGTCAGCCCAGAGATTTTGGGAGGAATTTGGTTTTTTAGGGGGGCTATAGAGCATCCCGCATCCTCCATCCCGCATCCTCCATCCCGCATCCTCCATCCCGCATCCTCCATCCCGGCTGTGCTCCTCCCAGCACGCAGAAGGGACCCCGCTGGCCTTCTCCACCAGCTTTTCATCCAAAAGATAAGAGAAATGATTGAAGGCTTTCAGGGGAAGGCCAGGGCACGGGGAGAGGATGAATGGGAGCTGATTGAGCCTGCCTGGTACTTGAGTCCAACCCCCTTGTCCTTCCAGCACCGAACCCCAAATCTTCTGCCGGGGGCTCTCGTCTGGCTGAGCCTTGCAGGAAAAACACTGCACATTAAACTTGGGGGAAAATCTGCCTTTTTCTTCTTGGTTTAGCTTCTCTCATGATGGAAGCTGTTACTGGTAGAAAAAGAAAGAAAAAAACAAGCTAATCTTTATTATAGCTTTCCATTAGGGTTGTAATTGTTTCCATTCCTGTTAAAAATAACCCTGGTTGGTTTTTTTTTCCCCTGAAACACCCTGTTCTGCTCGTATTTTTTTTCTATGTTGCGTTCTCATCCCAACTTTTCCTTCTTTTTCTAAAGTGACATATGGGGGGGAAGAAAAGTGGGGGAAAGTGTTAAGAAAGGAGGTGGAACAAAAGAAGGGCACAAAAATAGAGCACTGGGGGTTGGCTGGCGAGGATGGGATGGGATGAGATGAGAGCTCGCGGCTCTCGCACGGGGGTGCAGAGCGTGACCCGTGTGCTGCTGCGTGGGATGTGAAACACCCAAAATCGGGGAAAACCTCATCGGGGCTGTGCGCTGGTCCCTGAGCATCCCTGCGGGGTGGGGGGTCAGGCAGCCGCATTGCTCCAGGATGGGGGAATTTGCACATTTCCCATGCCTGAGCATCTCCCACCCTCCCAACTTGAGGTTTTGTGCCTGGAAACCCCACCCTGGGAATCCTGTTCCCTGCAAACTCCGCTGCTGCGTTTGGGAAGCATCGACCAGCAAACCGCAGGCAATTAGGGACGGAGAGAGAAATCCTCTCCTTGAATCAAAGAGGACGTTTATTCAGCGCCAGCTCCTCCGGGGGCAGCGGGGGAAATAAAGGGGCATTGTCAAGCCCTTTCAGGCCCTAAGTTCTGACTTTGTAAGAAGAGTTTTACGAAGCCCCACAGGCTGGTTGTGGCCTCTTCCAGAGGCCAAATATCCCACTGACCTGGATAGGGGCTGTGGTGTGTGGTCTTATAGAAAGATCGATCTTTAACGGTGCTGAGATTTTAAAATGCATATTTATATATAGAATTACTCCATGCCTCAGTTTCCCCCTCTATGAAGCAGGGCTGACTGTGCTTCCTCTTTGCCTGCCCCAAAGCATCAGGATTTGGAGCACAGTTGGAGCAGGATTCCTTGGGCTGGGGACTCTCCAAAATGTCCCTGGGGAAGGTGTTTCAGCACCCCTGGCTGGGGTTGCCCCCCATTTTCCCCCTCCCTGCTGCTTTAGCTGGGCACCCCGTGAATCTTTGGCACCCCGGATTTGATTGTAGGTGCTTTTTAGCTGGAAAAGCTGCTGGAAGGGGAAGGTGGAGCTGGGGTGGTCAATGACTGGAGGTGTATCTGCTTTCTGCCCTCTGCTCCCGCAGCTTAACAGCACCGTAATGGGCTATTTCTAGGGAGAATGAAGTTGGGTGACCCTGTAAGCAGGCTAAGCACTGACTCACAAGGAAATATCCGGATTTTATTGTTTAATTTGTTTTCCTTTCCCTTGCCTTGTGGTACTTGATGCAAACATCAGCGGAGCGGAAGCGTTGTCAGGCGGGATCAGCCCGGCAGCCCATCGAGCATCGTCTCCCTGCCTCGGAAAGTCGCCAGGCTCAGCTCTTTTAGAGAAAGCTGCAGAAAATCGGTGCGAGAGCAAAGGCTGGTTGAACACAGGGCTCTTTCATTCGCCGCTCTGCACAGGGGAGCTGGTTTCTGGCAGGAGGAGAAGGTGCCGAGATGGCAAAGCAACCGGGTCCTGCTGAAATCAGCAGAGCTGCATTAATGCAAAGCCAGCGTGAGGGAGATGAAAATCAGGTTTTTCTGTGTATAAAAGTGACCGAACATCATCAAGAGATGAATTAATTGCTGGTGAATGGCTAATGAAGCGTAATGAGTCAGCAGCGCTGCTCCGCGCCGGCAGTTTGATCTCCGGGAGATGGGGAAGGAGCTGTTTGAAATGTCTTCAATGGGTTTGTTTTTGAAGCTGTTCCAGTCGCCGTCGTCCCACGCTGTTGGGGACAAGGGACGGTTGCAAATGAGGCTCCTGAAGGTGTCCCTGGTGCTGGGGGGTGCGGGGTGCTCCCTGGGGCTCTGACCCTACGTGATGCTCTGGATGGTCCGTCCCCTCATGTTGTCCCAAAGAGCTTGGGGACATCGAATGAGGGTCAGAGCACCATGGGGCATCGTGTCTATGGGCACCCCAGGTCCTTTGAGAATCACAAGATCACAGAATGGTTTGGATCGTAAGGGACTTTTTTGGGTCATTTAGTGCCACCCCAGCCATGAGCAGGGACATCGTCACCAGCTCGGGTTGCTCAGAGCCCCATCCAGCCTGGCCTGGGGTGTCTCCAGGGATGGTTCATCTACCACCTCTCTGGGAACCTGGACCGGGGTCTCACCACCCTCTTTGTGAAAAATCCTTCCTCGTGTCAGTCTGTACGACTGATGGCAGCTTCTCAAACATGGAACGTGAGCCCATCCCTGGTCTTGTGTGACCATGCGTGGTCCTGTGTGTGTTTAGTCCCATGTTAAGGTTACCGCTCCACCACCTTCCTTGTCTGGTAAAACCCTTTCCAGCAGCGACCTCGTCTCCAAGTGATGGCTCAGCCTCACCCGCAGCTTGGGAGAGAACCAGAAAGTAAAACATGAAGAAAAAAACCCAACAAAACCAAGAGGCAGCAGAGAGAAGGGGGGGGAGACTCTTTTCATCTGTATAATAGCCTGTTTCTGACAAGGAGCCTCTCTTCTCTTCCCGTGGAAAGCTTTTAAGAGCCCCAAGAAGGACAGGCAATTACAGGAGGGTTCGTCTACCTGATGGGGTGTTGTTATAAATCACTCATCGGCGTCCCGGGCGTTTTGGAGCGTGGGGTTGATTGCTATTTGGGGGGAGATGTGGGGGGCTCGGTCCCCTCGGCAGCGCTGGCTGCGGGTCCCGCTCTCGCCCCGGTGCTAATGGTGCATTAGCTCCAGAGATGGAGGGCTCCGCAATTAGCGCGTGACATTAAAGCTGATCATCAGGTGTGCGGCGTGAGGGGAAGTTAATGCTCATCAACAAAACTCGCTGAGAGCTCCAAAGGGCAAACGCGGGAGCGAGGGGAAGCGCACTGATGAATTTGGTTTGTTGCTAAAGGAGTCGGACCCGCATCCTTCCCGGGGGCGCATCTGGGCACTGGTTCCCTTCCCCACAGGGAACTGGAGGAGGATGGGAGGTTGTTTTGTGATATAAAACACTTCTTGGAGGCCAGAAGAACCTCCTTTGGCCCCTGGCCTTGCAGAGGTTCCCTCTGCCACCTGGGAATGGTGACTACAAGTAAAATAAATCCAGTGGGCATCTTCACAGGGCATAAACTCATTTAAATTGGGATGCTAAACCCCTTTGTGTTTTCACTCCAAAGTGGGAGCTGCTGCATTTATTTCCAATCGCAGGGATTTTGGGGGTGGCGATTGCTCCTTGGAAGAGCCACAGGATGGGGGGCAGCTCATCTTCTCCCTCAAAGCCTTAAAAACCCTTAATAAGCACCCATCCCCAAGCCCTCGTGATGGGAATAAACTGGGAGGGCCAGAGGAGCCTTGCTCTGAATTAATTCAACTCTGCTGTTAATAAACCTATGGGCTAAACAGCGACGCAGCTTTAGAGAGGGGAGCAGAGGTGGGGAGAGCACCCCGTGTCTCTGGCAAGGTTATTTTTGGCTCGTCTTAATGCGCTTGAAAGCCAGCGTAATAGTGCAAAAAGCTTCAGCCATAGGATAACTTAATTAAACTTTACTTAAGAGAGTTAAATATTCATTATTTGCCTTCAATTACTGCCTTTGCTGAATCCTCCCCACACTTCTGTTTTCACTGGGGCTGATTAGTCTAATGGCTGCTACTTGTTATGAGCTGTTTCTGTGGGGGGAAAAAAACCAAAATAAAATAAAAGGAGTGATACGTTTTGCTTGGTGTTATCCAGGGCTGCTCTGCTGAGGGCAGGGGGTTGTGGTGTGAATTTACAGTGGGAATTGTTGGTGTGTTGGCTCCCAGGTCCCCGTCGCACTGCAACAGCATCCTTCATCCTCTGCTCAGTCTCCCACCGCCCCTGTGGGTTAACAATGTGAATCTGATGGGTGTTTTTTGGCTGACTGAGATCAGGTTATCAGCCTCATTGCTGGGTTTCCCTGTCTCACTGCTGGCTGGCTGGGGTGTGGGTCAAAAGAAGCGTTTTTTGGATGGTGTTAATGTTTTGCCATTGTCCCCGCTGGCACGGGGCTCACACTGGGCACGTCCCTCCCGGGGATGCTGTGTGGTGTTGATCCAACACTGGCACTAAGCCCTTAGACTTGGCCAAGGATGCTCACTGATTATCACCAGGCTGCTTTTGATTCAAGCAAGAAGTTTGCTCAGGTTTTGGGGCCAGGTTGGAGAGACGAGCAGGACCAGGAGGCTGCAGCATCCATCCCCACACATGAGCAGATTGGGACGGGAGGGGAACGATGCCGAACGGCACCAACACCTGGGGACAAAGCCAGCAGTGACTTGAAAGGCAGCTGTAAAGGGTGAGATGTGTTTCTGGTGGTACAGCTTGTATTTCCCTTGGCTGCAGGATGGGGAAAGGCAGGAGATGTTCCCTGGAGGGTGCGTGGGCTAAATGCTGTCCTTGTGCTGCCTTTGAAGCCTGGGCCATGGGACTGCCCTTTGATGGTCCCTTTCTGTGGATACCTGCTCCACTTTCTGGGGTTTTTAAGCTGGAGACAAGGCAATGACATTGAAACCAGGGAAAACGTGAGAACCCCCTGAGTTTACAGAAGGGGAAGATTTGGGGGTGTCTGGAGGGAGTGCGGTGTTGAAAAGCTGGGTGACACATCTCCCTGGCTTAGGGTGTCTCTGTACCCGTAAAGCAGAGAAGCCGGGATGGAGCGAGCGATCCGGGCTGGCAGGAGTTAAGCGAGAGGAGAAGCATTTGCCGGGCCCTTTTTGTGAAGTTTTCCTCCTGCAAGTGGGTCAGAGCAGCTCTGCGGAGCTGGGACCTGAGCATCAATTTTAATTTCCCACCGTGCGCCGGCTGCGACTTCATCTGCTTTGAGCCGCCGCGCTGATTTATTTAAAGGTTTCTCCCCAAAGAGCCGAGCAGACGGAGCTGCAGGTCGGGTGGTTCAGACACCGTCCCTGCCTGGGGACAATGTGGCAGCAGCTTCTTGACACAACCAACAGTCGCTGGGTGTCCCAGGAGAGATGTGAGAGCTGCCAGCTCATGGAAATCCCCCCTCCTCCTTGCCCGTCCATCACCCTCTCTGAGTTCACAGCTCCACCGCTGCGCTTGAGCCACCCGCTCAGATTGGAGAGAGAAGAGTTGGGTTTGGATTATAGTTCACCCCCCCGCCTCCTACGCACAGGAATTCATTGTGGTTTTGCGCATCACTTGGAAATGTTGCTATTTAAATGTGTTTTCGCTTGAATCCTAATTCTGGAAAAACGAGCCTTTCAATACCGAGTTGATTTAATTGTTATTTTTGGGTTCCTGGGCTCTGTGTTCCATTAAAGCTGCCATTGCTTTCACTTCTCCGAGCTGGAAACATGTGTCAAAATTCCCCATGAGGCCCTGATGTTTCTACTGGGGGAAAATCTGAGCAAGGAAACCTGTTTGATGCCCCGGCTAAGACTTTGCTGTGCAAAAACCACCTGTCCAACGCACCGCAGCAAGGAAGCCAGGAACATCCCCTTTAAACTCATGCGCAAGCTGTTTTACAGTGGATTTCTTGCACCACCAGCACCTGAGCAAATCTCCATCCACCTCTTGTGATTAATTCTAGTTTACCCTTTGCTGGCTCTGTGTTCAGAGGGGTGATGGACACAGGTATCTCAGTGCCAGCAGAAAACACAATTATTCCTTGTGTCAACCACTTCCTTGGGCTGTCAAGACCCATGGAAACCTTGGCTGTAGAAACGAGCTTGATTCCATAAAATAGCATCCGGACAGTGTTTGGGAAAACGCTAGCAGGGTGTAAACACACCCGTGAATAAGCTGGAGAAACAGGGTAGGTCAAAGGGAAATGGGGTGCAACAGCAGCTTTTGGGCCCAAGAGAACATAATGCATTTTATGCATGTGTTAGAGAGCGAGTTCCAGGAAAAGAATCGAATCCATATGGCAGCTCCCAGCCAAGGCTGGATGCTGGGCTGGGAAAGCATCCGCCTGGAGGTGGGGGAGCATGTCCAATCTGGCTGAAACATGTTAATTTTATGTTCACCCTGATTATTTCCATGCGCCGAAGACGATTTTTCCCACAAAGAGGAGGCGGCAGCTCCCTCCTCTCTGTTCACCAGGCAGGGTCAGAGCTTCATCGCCCCGCACGGCCCTTCGCCCTCCTCGCTGATGAACATCAGCTCTGCAGACATGCACACAGGAATAACTGCATTTCCCTGGGGGCTGGATAACAAAGTCCTCCCGGGCTGTGCAATTCTGGGTCTGGAAAGGACTCAGGGAAGCCTCAGCAGGGTGGTTTTTTGGCTCTGAGCCCCAGCAGCTTGTAAGTAAGGTGCAAAGCTCCAGCGCGGCTGCATCCTTCCCATGGGGCCCCTTGCAGCACGATTTGGTGACAGATTCAGCCAAATTAGGCAGCTCAGCATCTCCCTGAACCCCCTGAGCTCCTGCAGAGTCTTTCCCAGCTCCGGAGCATCGTGTATGTCACTCCCCTCCTGCTTTTCATCACCCTCCCTGATGCCCCGAAATCTGAGGATGCTGTCTGTTGGCACTGGTGTTGCCATTGATGCCGAAGCCCCCTGAAACCCCAGCGCCGCCCCCCACAGGCTCTGCTCTCCCCCCTCCATCACCAATCTTGCTCCTTTGGCATCTTTTCCCTGTTTAACAGCATCAATCGCTGGCAGGGCTGAGCTGTGGGGCCCAAAGGGACCAGGTGATGAATGTGGGACAGGGGCCAGCGCAGCCCCCAACAAGCCCACCCACCTCTTAGCTAAAACTCTGGACCTGACGATCCTGGCTGCTCCAAACTGTTTGTTTTCCATTATTACTCTTGCTTGTTAAATACTTATTGTTTCCGTTGCGCTTTGTTTTCAAAACACTTCCTAATCGCTCGCTAATCCTTGGCGCTGTTTGCTGGCAGTCCAGGGAGCTGGACCACGGAGGGGACGTTTCCTGGGTACATCCCTGCACCGTCACCAGCTGTCCCCAGCCCAGGCTCCCGCAGCCCCTTCTGCATCTGTCACAGCTCCGACCAAGCCACCGTTCAATCTGCCATCCCCTCTATTTCTCCGCTTTTCTGGTAGCTGAGCACATAACACTCGTACTTTGCTGTGCCATCGCTTGCAAATAAGCCTGAAAAATGGGCAGCGAGCCTGGAGGCAGATGCTTTCTTGGAGCGCGATGCTTGTGTTTTGCTCGTCTGCTGGCTCTGTAGCCCCTCCAGCCGAAACACCGCTCCCCTGGGCAAGGAGAGCTGGCTCGTCCCTCTGATCTCACCCCAAAACATGGGCTTTTGTAGCTCTTCCGCCAGCACAGCCGCTGCCCCCAAGCGTTGCGGGCAGGGAGGGAGGAGGTTGCTTTAGCACGAGCGCGTGTGCGAAGAGAAAGAAACTTCAGAAAAACAAAATAAAGAAGAAAAACTTAGTGAGAAGGTTCTCATTTAAAGATGACAGCGCTAACGATGAGCTCAGTGAGATTTGAGCTTTGGAATTAGGTCTCCGTGGGTGCATCAGCCCCTGCGTGGTAGGGGTCTCTGAGCGCTGGAGGGATCGCGGTGTCACCCGCGATGGTGACGCTGAACTGGGGCTCATGTGGTGATTTGACCCTGGTCATCCTCTTTTGCTGCTGCTCTTTGTAAACCTGCCGCTCATTTCTCGGGGTTCCGTTCAGCTGCCGTGTATCCCCAAGTACAAGGAGCAGGAGGCTGGGATGTCTTTATTTATCAGCAGGGTTATTCAGGGTTAAAACAAATTCAGGTTTGCAGGTGAAGTGAGAGCCTTGAGCACTGGAGCAAGGGTTTACTGTTGTTCACACTGTTATTGCTGCAGATTTACAAACATGTTGAGGAGCCGGAGCTGGTGAGATGGATGCTGTGCTAAGGCGGTGGGGAGCGGTGGGTGCGATAGGGGGACTGGCGCTGGAGCTTCAGGCTGGGCTGAGAAAAACCGTGATAGGTTTTTTCTCAGCTGAAAACACACAGGCAAGAAACTGCGGAGTTTCACCGATGTCGTTTTGTAGGTCCAGAACTATTTCGAAAGTGGGAGCAAAATCCCCCAGACCACAACGGGGATGAGGACAAACTTGGGTTTAGCTGATCAGATTGAAACCCTGCTCTGTCCTGTGCCCACCCTTCCCTTTTCCCACCAGTTTTCTCGTTGTTTTTGCAGTTTTCCCATTATATTTTGGGTTATCCCTGGGTAGCGTGGGAGGCAGCAGCCCCGGGGGTCGCAGCGTGCGGGGGGCTGGCAGGGGATGAAGCGCTGGGGCGGCAGCCTGACGGTCTCTAAATGATGCTGGTGGGCAGTCAATGCAATCAATGGAGTGTCACTCCTGGAAATCACCCTCTCACAAGGCAATTTTCTCCACCAAAGGTCCTTGTTAATAGGGCCAGCTGTCTCTGACCTTTCGAGGGGAGAAAAATGATGCAGGATTCAAAAGCTGCTATTACAACCATCACCTTTTCCCCTCCACCCTCCTCCTCCTGGTTTTCTCGTCCATCCCCTCACTGGTCCTGGCCATTGCACAGCAGAAACGACGGGATCTGCTCACGCACAGCCCATGAGGTCCCAGCATCACCTCTGCCCAGCTCGTTATCCGGCTGCTGACGAACCAGCGGAGCTGAATTTCTCTCCTCTCGCTCTCCAAAAGCCGTTCCCCTTCCTCCCAGCCTGCGGAGGAAGCCAACGCTAAATTGCTGACTCCTCCGACATGAATATTGTTCAATTATTCACAGATGTGTTTTGGCCCGAGTCTGACAAAAGCCTCTGCTTCAGCAGATTCCTGTCTGCTCACCAAAGGCTGCCGTGCTCATGCAAAATCCGCCGTCATTGCGCAGCCTCCCAGCCGCTCCACTTGCTGCTTTTATCCATGCTATCGTTTCCTCTTGCAATTTAATTAATGCAAGAGGAAACTATTTCTCCTGCAGCTCCAGAAAGCCCAAGTGTTGTCCCTCTCCTGGGGACATTTATGCTGTGACAACAGCCAGGACTGCCAAGTCCGGCTTTAGAAATGTAAGACTGAGGCGCAAATAGAAACGGAGGAGTTTGTGGTGTGCAGGAAGCCTTTGGCGGTACAGGGATGCTGAGCCGTGGTCCTGCCCTCCCCCCCAGGGTATTTTGGGTACCACTTCAGGAGCAGTTATCCCCCAGGCTGGAATACAGGATGCTAAAAGCTATATTCCATCTCCCCAGCTGTATTTTGGCTTCTTCTTCACCAGTGCACGATCCCCATGTCACATCCCCTTGGGCAGAGCTTTCCTGACAGTTTATCACCCCGTTATCCTCGTCTCACTTGTCAAGGGTTTTACACCGAAAGCTTTAAATCGCTCAGGTTCACCTCGGGTCCTGGCAGAGCCCTTGCGATAAGCACTTGAACAACCCTATCTTTAATTAAACTGCCTGGACTCTCCTCTCCATCAGCTCCTCTCCGTGATAAGTTTGCAGGCACAGCAATGTCAGTGTTGTACCTCGCACTCCCAGGGCTTCTTTTGGGTGGGAGGCACCTTTCCCCTGCATGTATCTCAAATTTCCTGCCCAGGGATGAGCTGCCTGGCTCCTGCTTGGGCTGCGATGGCTGCGGGTGGCTGTAGGAGCTCCAAAATATCCTCGTTTTTGAGAATTGCAGCAGGAGGTTGCAGAAAGTCATCCCCTGTGCTCGTGAGGAGTCCGAGGCTTCTCAAAGACTCGGCTTCTGGCTCGTGTGAAGATAGGAGCATCTCAGTTTTCTGCCTGTTTGATGCTCGTATGGAAAGATAATTGGAAGGTTCAAAAGGCAAAGGGTACATAGCGCTAATGAAAATCTCTTTAAAACCTGGTTTCTGGACAGCGGGATAAGACACAGGAGCTTTCCACCCCGCTGAGGACGCTGCCCTCCTTATCCTGGGAGGAACTCTGTGGATTTCTGGGCAGTGACACGGGGGTGGAGGGGACAGGGAGCCTTTGATCAGGAGCAGGGCTCATTGCAACAAAGCGGTGGGGACAGAGTAGATGTTCATTTATATCTTTTTACAGACAAATAACTCGACCATTTTATAAGCCGGGATGCCTGGTGGGTTCAAAGTCAACCTTGCCAAAACAGGAGGGGAATGTTAATGGAGTGGAGCTGCTGAGGGAGAGGAAGGATGCTTCCTCCCTTCCGTGGAGATGCCAGCAGTACTACCTTGGTTATCATAACAGATTCTTATTTAAAACTTTCCTTTTTTTTTTACTAAAGGGAATATTCTTTGCCTTTGTAGTGTTTTTCAATGAGCCAAGAGGGGTTTTTCTTTCTCCATATATTGTAATTGATTTATTTTGTAATGCAATATTGCCTAACATTCACAGACTCATTTGACTAAATTATTCATCAGCAAATTTTTAAATAATGCAGCAACTTTGCTCTTTTGCAAATTCTACTCTTGTTTCTGGCTTCTTGAGCCAGAGCTGGGAGCTGATGTGCACCAGCGGGGTCTTCATTGCGCCCTGCGCTGAGTTGAGCCGTTGAGAACTAATGACTGAGAGGCTGAAGACTAATTACAAAACAGCCATGATCCAGAGCCCAGATTCGCTCTCTGTTCCAATATCTATTGATGTGAACGGAGGAGCCGCTATTGACCTGGGTGGATGCTGGATCAAGCTTTGGAGGTAGCTGAGCAGTGAGGGTAAGGATGATGGGATCAGATGTGAGGATGAGGCAGTGATGACCCATGGAAGAGGGAACAGATTGCACAGGGCTGTGCATGAATTGTTGAGTCCTTGACAGTCACTATTGCTCCCAATTACCTCCAATTATCCCGTGAGGAGCGGCAGGAGAAGGGGGATTTCCAGGCAGAAACGCAAAGACCCGTTTCTCTCCATGTTGTCAAATTTACATCGCGTCAGAGATCCCAGTGGTGGGGAGAGCTGAGTAATAAGCATTTTGCCTTTGAATCGGGGAGCCAGATCTCATTCGCTTTTATTTTAAATTGCATTTCAAGCACCTATTCCCCACCCTGCCCCAATAAGAAGAGTATAAAGGGCTGGGGATGCAGGTAGGGCTGGAGATGCAGGCAGGGCAGGGGATGCAGGCAGGGCTGGGATGCGGGCGGGCTGGGGATGCGGGCAGGGCTGGAGATGCAGGCAGGGCAGGGGATGCGGGCAGGGCTGGGATGCGGGCGGGCTGGGGATGCGGGCAGGGCAGGGGATGCGGGCAGGGCAGGGGATGCGGGCAGGGCAGGGGATGCGGGCAGGGCAGGGGATGCGGGCAGGGCTGGGGATGCGGGCAGGGCAGGGGATGCGGGCAGGGCTGGGGATGCGGGCAGGGCAGGGGATGCGGGCAGGTCTGGGGATGCGGGCAGTGCAGGGGATGCAGGCAGGTCTGGGGATGCGGGCAGTGCAGGGGATGCAGGCAGGGCTGGGATGCAGGTACTGCTGGGATGCAGGCAGGGCTGGGATGCAGGTACTGCTGGGATGCAGGCAGGGCTGGGGATGCGGGCACTGCTGGGATGCAGGCAGGGCTGGGGATGCGGGCACTGCTGGGATGCGGGCAGGGCTGGGGATGCGGGCAGGGCTGGGATGCAAGCAGGGCTGGGATGCAAGCAGGGCAGCCACCTCATCTGCATTCCTCTTGCTGTTTCCAAGTGCCGGGATGTGATGCTGATGAAAGACAGTTAATTCAATTTCGGCAGAGAAATTGATTAATGGACTGGATTAAAACAAATCCCCGCTGTCCCGCTGCCTCTGCCCAGCATACCAATTCCCCCTTATCTCCCCTTCCCGTGCCGGCCAGGGGAAAGGGGGCAAAGCCAAAGGGCAGTTTGAGAGATGCAACAGCAGACAAGTGGGGGAATCACATCCATGTGTAATTAGTCCAATAGCTTTAAAGAATGTCCTCTCCAAATGAGTTTACCCAGCGGCTGCTCTCTCCTCCATTCCTTCTGGCTCAGATGCTCTGCCCTGTGCAGAGAAAGCCCGGGTACAAGTGATGATGTTCCAGCAGCAAGTGGGGCTGGGAGGGAGCGTGTGTGGTACCACTCGCATACCGATGCTCTGGGCTCCTTTCACCACCCTTCATCCCTTCCCAAAACACCCCCAGCTTTTTGTGCCTGCCCCTGTCACCCCCAGCTCCTTCTGAGAGGTTTCCATCCCCTGTGGTATTAATTACATCCATCCCCTGTGGTATTAATACATCCATCCATCCAATGCCTGTATGGTGGTCCAGCCTTGAGCAGGTAGTGCCAGAGCATCCGACCAGGCTGGGGACAAGTAACCCCTCAAGGAGGCCTTGGAGATGTGCTAAATATTTAGTACATTCTCATCAGCCTCGGGAAAGAGACGTGGATGGGAAGGCAAAAAGAAGCACGAGCTTTTGGAGACTTCCCCCAGTCATGGAGAAGAGAGGATTTGGGGGATTTTTGTGATTAGTTATACGCCTGAGGACTTGAAACTTGCAGCCCGGCAATACCCGCAGCCTCCCTTACAGTCCTTGAGTTCAAAGGCAATTTGTCTGCATAAAATTGGAGCAACCATTAAATAAGGACCTTTGATACTATGGTGAGTGGCGAAGCACAAAAATGAGCTGCGTCTCGGTCAGACTTTCCTGAGCAAGGAACCTGAATAATGCGGAGCGGAGATTAATCCCATGTTGTGGTTTATTGTGCTTTGGATAGCAAACACCGACGTGTGAGCACAGCCCTGAGGGCTCAGGGGCCTCGTTCGCCATCGCTCTGCAGTCATTTATACCCATGCAAAGTGAATATAAAGTGCCACTATTCTGGCTCTGCTGGCGTTTGACATCCACTTAGCTCTGCTGCTGCACGGGCACATGATGGCGTGGGGATGAGGATGAGGATGAGGATGAGGATGAGGATGAGGATGGGGATGGGAAGGACCAGCCCTATCTACTCCGCTCACTCAAGGCAGCTTTTCCAGAACGTTTCTTTTTCATTTAAGGAAAGTTTTCAGGAGTCACTTGGTGTTTTCTTCTCTTTTTCCTCACTTGCAGCTGCGTGGGTCGTGGCTGGTGAATGCACTTTGTCTTCAAAGCGATGCAAAAGCTCAAGTTTAAGGTCAGACACTAAATGTGGAGCTGGAAGATGGTCTTAAAATGTGGGGCAGAAATGGTATCACAAGGATAAAGTCCCAAGTGACCTTGTTCCCCCTCCATGGGGAGAGAACATGAGCTGCCCGGGGGCATCTTGTCCTTGTCCTGGTCTTGCGGGGCTGGAAATTGCCATTCACCATCAGCTTTTCCCTTCTGAATCAAACCAAACAGCTGAAATCTGGAAACTTTCCTATGATGATGATTTTTGTTTATATTTTATTTTATGTTTTTTAATAATCACAATCTGATCGAGAAACTGTTGAAAATGTTTCCGCAGCGCTGAATCATTTTGTTTCAATTCTATCAAAACCAAAAGCTGCTCCGTAGGAAAAACCGTTTCATTTGGATGATGTCAAAATGTTGGGATCCAGGGTCATAACAGAGGATGGAGATGCAGATCTGAGCTCTGTGTCTGTCCCCATCCAATCCTAAACCCACACGACCATTAGTACATGAGGCAGGGTATAAACCATCTGTCCTTTATGCCGTTCCTTGGGACGCTGTCCCCAGCTGCCATCAGCTTTTCTGCCACTCTTCATGTTATTTTCAAGCCATTTAGCACATTTTTTGTCCTTGGGTTCCCCAAGCGAGCTCCGCACCAGGCAATGATGGGCTGTCAGGGAACCTGCGCTGTTATTTTAATCGGGGATGGGGAAGGTGGTGGGATTTGACTGGGAACGAGATGGAGATGATAGCGGCTAAAGTGCTTTTTATTGAAGCTTTCAGAAAACCTCAATGTCATGGGTCCTGTCAAAAAGAGATAGAGCAGGAAAATAACGGGGGTGAAGGTGAGCGGGTCCGTGCTGGGGCTGTAGGGATGGGGAAGGAGTTGTGCGCTTGGGATGCTGCTGGAAGAGGTAAAAAGGCAAAGAAAAAGTAAAAAGCAAGTCCAACAAGCAGGTAATTAATCACCTCGGAGATTAATGTCACCGCCAGCTAAATACAGACGCGCTCTTGTCGTGTCCCTGGGGGTCACCCGGGGATTAGATGGGGAGTAGCGACCAATTCGAGGAGCAGTCGCCATCGAAGGGGAAGCTGCTAAACCTCTCTGGGTTGAACACAGGACCAGAGGGACCAAGATGAACATGATCACAGATTCCAACTGCAAATACTGGAACAAAACGGAGCACGGCTGTGCCTGGGTGCCTGTTTTCGTGTGTGTGTGTTGCACCCCTCTCCCCATCGTTCCCGTTGCAGTGCCCTGGGTGCCTGTTTTGTGCGTGTGTTGCACCCGTGTCCCCATTGTTCCCATTGCGCTGCCCTGACTGCAATGGACGTGCAAGCAGGAAAAACAAACCTGCCATTAAAACAAGAAATAACAACCCAAAATGCACCCAACTGCATTTAGGGAATCTTATCCATCGAGCTCTGCTTTCCGGATAGACCCATCCATCAGGCAGCCCTCCCCATGCACACCGATCCATCAGAAAGAGTTGAAGTGAAACATTTTTATTGATCTTGACTCTTTTTTCGATCCTCTATGTTTGTCGCCAGACATTTCCATTCCGGTTGGGCTCCGTGGGCTCTTCCCCAGGGTGCAGGCACCTGCATTCCGGGCACTCGAGCATCCTCATGGGTTGCCTGTTCTAGGGGTAGTTTTAATGCCCCTGCTGCAGCAAGCGCTATATCCATGGCTAGCAAGGCTGTCTCTAAATGCTTCTCTGGATACGTGAGAAAGTGGCTGGGAAAAGGCACCCAAACCCTGCGTCTCTTGCAGGGTTCATGCTCAGCCCTGTGTCTCCAAGGATTTGGGGGTGAAGGAGCAAATAAAGATGCATGCACCAGTGGGTGCTGTGCCTACAGAGCCGGCGTGTCTGCTGTTACCTTGGTGCTATGATTTAAGGAATAATACTAATGATTTTCCAGGACTTGTCCATAACAAGCACGTGTTGAATGTACCAGAGCAAGGGGGTGATGATGAGCAGCGCATGAAAGTGCGCACGGCTGCAAAGGCGGCGCTGGGATTGCAGCGCTGCCGTCCCTCTGGCTTTTCTGTAGTGCAAACTGATCCCGTATTCCTGTTGTAAAATCCGTAGCGGTTCTGCCAAGGCTTTGGAGGGGATTGCTAACAACTGAGGAGCAATACAGATGTGCTCTTAGCCTATTTGCTGCCTGAAGAGCTGATTCTGGAGAGGCTGGGATTGTATGGGACAGAAGGGCATTCAAGCAGGGGGGACACCGAGGACAACCACAGTCCCAGCCCCAAAGAAATCAGGGGAAATCTTGGTGTTGATTTTCCCCGTGAACACCCAAAATCTCATCACCCACACTCGGAGGAGCCGTCCTCCCTCCGAGAGCAACGAGCCCGCTCTCTGAGCATCTTCCAAAAAAACAGAGGTTGTTTATCATGTTCAGTCTCTGCCTCACAGCCCATTGCTGGAAGGGCCTTTGGTTCCCCTCAGGCACTTTGTTCCTTATAGAAGTTGTTGCTTTTCCTCCTCCACACAGAAACCCTGCAGAACTTGGTGTCATGAGCAAGACCCCAGTGCCAGCGGTCCCTGCCCGAGCATCCCAGGGACGTTTTTGGGGACTCCCTGTTTTGCAGCCTCTTGCTTGATGGGAAGAAGTTCCCCAAAGGCTCCGCCACAGCCCAGGTAGTTGCACAGTCACAGATAATCTGCTCAGAGCCCCAAAATCAGCGAATTTAGCTCCCCGTTTGCCAAGCAGGACCTGCCTGGGGACAAACCGAGCACCAGCACAGCCCATTAGCACTCAGCTGCGTTCTGCTGCTCGTTCCGCTCTCCTTCCCTTCCCCGAAACAAATTAAATCTCTTTTATTAGTTCCTTCTTTTTGTACACAGCTCCTTGCACAATTAGTGAATAATTTTCAAGAGCACAAACTAATTGCCTTGCTCCATCCTCACCCTGCAAAGCTTGTTGCTCTCATTTCGCTTTCACTTAATTTTTATTAGGATCAAGAGAGAAGAGAAACTCATTCAAGCTGCCACTAACAACAACAACAGATCAAGAGCCTGGTGCTCTGGAGCTGGAGCCTGTGATGGCTGCCGAGGACCCACAGCTGCCTTTCCCATTGCAAACCAGTCCATGCTACTGGTGTCCCAGTGCCGTGCAGAGCTGCTCTAGCAGCTCATCTCCTTGTGCTAAGGTACAAAATCCCCCCTTTCCATTAGTTCTCAAGGACTTTGCTTTGCTGTAGGCTTGGTCGATTTTGCTGCAAATCAGTGGTTTTGGCTGCTTAGCTCCTAACCCACCCATCCATGGGTCACACTCAGTTCTAGGATAGGAACCCCTGTGGCAATGAAGTCCCCAACCCTCCCTCCCGCCTTCTCACACCCAGACACACACTGGCCGTATGTACGAGCAAGATATTTGCTTATTAACCATTGTCCGAGTTGCTGTGATTTCGGCACAGGTTCGAAACGAAGGGTCAATGCTGCCCGTTCCCTCTGATAGATTCCTGAAGCTCTGGGGACTCAATCAATTGAAGGTGACATAAATCACACTAATTAAAGTACCCTGAAAGCACATTCCGCAGCCTGGGGGGCAGCTGGGTGTGCGGATGGTCCCTGGGCAATCCAAGCGCTGAGCTCCGGCTCCTGGAGAGCCCTCATTGCGGACTTTGGGATAATTGATTTCATGGCCCCTTTTCTTTCTGGATGTCAGAGCCCTCAGAGCAACGTCAGCCGGGTCAGCGGCAGCGAGGATGGGGTTTAATTAGCTGCTCTTTTCCCCGTGGAGCAATGGCTGGAGCATACAGGTGTTTCTAGGACCTGCCCCGGCTGGCTGAGCATCTGTTTGTCTGGGATCCTGCCTCTTGCTCCTTAAACGCCGGGAGTCCAGGTGCTAACAAAGCATTTTGCAGGGGTCTAATGGAGATCAAACAGACAAATTAATGGCTGAGCGGGAATTCTGTTTGCCAAGGTGCTCCGGAGGGGCAGCGCTGCTTTGCTGGAGCTGCTGGCAGAGGTGGTACCACCCGCATCCCTTTGAAAGCGGCAGCATCCCTGGTCCCCCCGCTCATGAATATTCACACGGCGGCTGCTGCGCTTTATCCCGTGCTGCGCAATTATCATTTTAAAGGCTCTCAAATGCTTATCAGGCTGGAGCATGATTTAAAGAAGCGGTTGAGCTGGTGCCTGCAAGGGCTTTAGCAGCGCAGGGGCTCTGCTGCGGAGGTGGGCAGGCAGGAGCATCCCCCTGCTCGTGCTTTCGCTGTGCTTGTGTGTGTAAAGCCTCTGGGATGGTTTTGGGGCTGGTGGCGGGGGGATTATCCTGCTCTCCTCCTCCCCAGAAGGCGGTCAGGCCTCGCTGCTTACCCCGTGTAATGAGCTTTACAAATCCACGGGCAAAAGGCTGGGACAAATCCGAGGCTACTCAAGGATTTGCCCACCGAGCATGGAGCTGAGCGCAGCTCTGAGCCTGCGCCGCCCCAGAGAAACACACCTCGGGGACACCTCCTGGAGCTGCTCTTCCCTCTCTGCCACAATCATTCATTTTCTGCGAAATATCCAGTTTTTACCACTTTGCATGCGGTTTCCCATGTGCGCACGAGGGCTTTTTTTATCCCTGTTAAAATTAATTTAAGCCGGAGAGCGAGCAGAGAGATGCTGAGCAGGGGGAGCTGTCGCAGGAGAAACATGTGTTTCCATCAGATATCTTGCCATGCTGCATGTGCTAAATCCAGCCAGCATCGCCTTAAAGCTGCTTCTCCACCGGCCCTGGCTTGTGCCTGGGGTGTCTGAAAGCTTTTGCAAGACAAAACATAAATAACAGAGCATCGTTTGCTTAATTGTCAATAGCCCGCAGATAAAGGATATAGTCGGTTCACAGCAGAGGGACTCTGGCAGCTCTGGGGAGAGCATGTGGCATCCCAGCTTGGATGGCTTTTCGGAAGTGCTGAGCATCCAAAGGCAGGGCTGGGGAAGGAAGGGGAAATGGGAACATGATTTCGCAAAAGCTACCGATGTTTCGGGATGGTTTTGCACTGGGCCCTTTCCAGTGTTGACTGGGAATATCTCCTCGCCCGCTGCCGCCCCCGCTTCGCGCTGCGTATGCTGCTCGACATATGCCGAGGGTTTTCACTGAAAACCTGCGAATCGAAAGGTGCATGAAGGTGTTTTCAGGCTTGGGTAACCAGAGCCAAGTCAGTATTTTGGTTTTTCTCTTTTCCCTGGATGCAGGTATTTCCCCCGGAAACCTGTGGAAATGCTATCCACCTAGAAATCTCCATGTAGAACCCCAAATTAAATGGGAACAAGTCCACAATTGGGCCACCTTGGGAAGGTTCTGGCCCCCTGGGAGCAGGGATGGAGGGAGCAGTTTGACAGGGCACATTTGGGTCTGTTGATTTCAATAATTAGCAAGGATGGTTGTAAATGGATTCTCTGCCGGCTTGGGCTTGCTTTCTTCCTCCTTCCCTTGCATCAGGCCCATCGTAGGTTATCTCCAGCCGTATCAGGAGGGGATTTGTCCCTGCCAAGAGAGCTGGATGTTACAAGTGTCCTTTGAATGTGCAATCACAGCAGGCGACTCCCCTTTCCCTCCCTTCCCGGGCATCTGACTAGGGAATCTTGTCGATGATTAAGCTCAGTGTCTCATAAATTATGTTTCACCAAATTGCTACATTAATAAGGGGCCGTGTGTTCTTGGAGGATCATTAATTATAGATACATTTTTATTTCCCCTGTAAAAATTGCCCGTGTTCCTCGCCGGGTTGATGAAGCAGCAGCATCAGGTGCCGAGCGGTGGGAGAGGGATGAGGAGCTGAGGGGACCCTTACCCATCCCCATGAGGGGACCCCAGTGAAGGGACCCTTATCCACCCCAGCTCAAAGTCTCTTTTCTGGGGGGGTCTCTGGTCCCTGCTGAGCTTTGCACCCACCTGCGTGATCATCTGTGGATTCTCTCCCTGCCTCAGCTCTCTGCGCCTGTTGGGTGTCAGCACCTTGCTCTTCTCCAACCCCATCTTTCATTGCATGAAGGCAAAATATAATCCCCACAGGGATTGTAGCTGCTTTGCAGAGGGTTTTGAAGCATCTGGGGAATCTGCAGGGACCCCCCAGATGGATTTGCCTCCAGGTACCCACAAGAACCAGCATCCCAAACGGGTGCCCTGGTCCTGCATCCCTCACCCCGCAGCAGCTCTTTGCACTTCAAAGCCTCCCTCTCCGCGGGATGCTAGGCTCTAAATTCTTCAGCTCCTATTAATAAGATGCCTCCGATAGCAAAACTGCCCTGCAGGGTTATATTATCCTTATTGATTCAGTATTAACAATCGCTTAGACGGGCTGAAGGTTTAGGCTGTGTTCCCTGCGCTTTGGAGAGCATCCAAGGAGCATCGGGAATCGATGGTGAGGATTCTCACCAGCACAGGGGGCTGTGTTGGGTGGGATGCACAGCACAGGGTGGGGAAGATGCTTCCCTGGGCCCCGGTGGGGTGTCCCCAGCCACAGGGACACCTCTGTCCCCAGCAGCACGGCTGCACCCGGAGCCAGGGATTTCCCCGGACGCATTCAGCACGAGATGATAAATTCACTGTTTGCAGATTTATTACAAGAACTCGAAGGGGCGGAAAAGTGGGTGGTAGGGTGGTGGGGTTTTTAGCGTGTGAAAGCTGTTGAACTTTCATGTCGCGCTGTAGCGGTAAATGAAGTCCGCCCGGCAGTTTAAATAGTCCCTGATGAAATAATTTCCCCTTTCAGCTGCTCTGAATGAGGCTGAGCGTGTCCATCTGGCAGCTCGTGCCCGCTCGTACAAGAAACCCTTTAAACAGAGAAAATCAGGTCCTTCCGCTGGCCTTGGGTCACAAGTGCAATGAGAGCGCTGGGTCTTTTGGGGACCAAAGATGACAGGGGGACAGAGGGACAGCCTTGTCTCCCAGACCCTAAGGAACAGGTCTGCTCTTTAGGATTTTTCCCTGCTGTGCTCCGATCGCTCGTCAGCGCAGACACACACACGTGAATCCACCTTCTTCCCCGCTTCTCATCAAAGATTCAGCAGCGAAGAGACAATGATATTTGCAGTGAGCTCGCAGAGGCTCATCGTCTTCGCAGAATATACTACAGTACACTTACTAGTACATTAGGAAGCGCTATAAATATTTAAAGCTAAACTATCATTGCCCAAATAAATGAGCGAGCTCCGGCAGCTCTCAGTTTGCACGCTCTTCCTCCTTTTCTTAATTCAACCAGGGTCTGGGGCTCCCCAAAAAGGAGAAATCAATGGGGTGCTGCTTTGATTGAAGCTTTAGGGGCGCTGGGCTCTTTCTCTCCCTATGGGCACAGCCAGAGCGGGATGCGCTCAGAGATGCTGAGCTCCGGGATGCTCTGGCATGCGGGGAGGTTCTGGTGAGCACCTTTGGCTGGAGGAAACAACAAAAAGTTGCTGGAAAAATGGAGTTTGCAGAACTCCTGTGGTTCCCCTGCCCTTTTCCGGGACTCTCCGGTGTCGCTTTGGTTTCCCCTTTTGAAAGATGTCAGCAAAGGTGTCAGCTTATGAATTATTAAATGTGCTACAGCACATTCAATCCAGCGCTTGAAGGTATTAAACTCATATTTTCTGCCCGTATTGCAACTCTCCTGAGCAAAGCAGTCACCCCTGACCGGCGGATTGTAGCAGCGAACGCACCCGTGTCCTCAGGGAGCTGCGGGGTCTGGAAGGGGGTTTGATAGTGAAAGAAACTCTATTCTGAGATAGAGCTCAATATTTGTATGGGAAAAACATAGAGATGGTAGAGATGATACAAAATTGGCAAGGCTTAGTAAAGCCTGATGCACAGCTCAGCTATACATCAGCAGCAAAATAAATATATCGATAATTCCCCTTTGGAAAAGTGTCTATAAATTGCAGCTGCTTGATGCTGCTAATAAGGTGATGCGACCAGCAGGTTAAACCCGGCTCCTGAGGCAGAGACTTCCAAGTCTTGGTTTTCAGCCGTAGCTGGGAGAAAGCAAAACCCAAACCCAGGAGCTTTGTCAGCAGAGCAAGGGAGGGGGATTTGGGGTCCCTGGTGACCCCCCGATGGGCTCTGGCAGGGGGACGGGGTTATTCCCACTACATCTGTACCCTGGAGATAACTGGGGTGGAACTTCAGCTGGAGCTTTGCTGCCTTGCTGGGTGACTTTGGCCAAGCAACCACAAATCCTTTTCGCTCTGGTTTTCCCCTCTAAATCTTTTCCCTGCCTATTTAGATGAGTTGCAATGATAAGGATGATTGTAGAGCCCCAGCGTGACACGACTGGGACCGCGGGGCCGTCACGGGGTAGTTATTGTGAAGGGAAATGATGCAGCCGACCTCAGTGAATGCTGAAAATCCAGCAGCAAACCCTCAGGCAACACAGGGAACTACAAAATTTTACTCTTGTTATTTAAAAAAATCAGAAGATAAATAAAAAGCTCATTACCTGTCTTTCCTTGCACTGATTTAAACCTCCATTTGAAGTTAGGACTCCGGCCCGCCGGGTTATCCTGTTCAAGTCCATGCTGTGGGACCTGTGCAGCATCACCATCCTCCCCAAAAACTCCTGCTTCGTGGAAACTTGATTTTCCACCCAAATTCCAGCAGCAGGGCAGCTCCTCCTGGTTTCTGTGGGTGCTGCCTTGGCCCCGGAGTGCTCAGCGCTCTTATGGTACCACCGAGCCTGTTTAATATCCAGTGATTTCTTGCTCCAAACAACACTTAATGCCAATTATTGCATGCGGCGCAAGCAGTTTTTCAATTAACTGCCCTATATAATTTTATGTTTCCAGTCTACTTGTATGTGGTTTGTGCATAAACCTTGCGAAATGATGGCCCGGGCAGACAGGAGCCATGAATTTATCTTTAAGAGGACGTGGCTGGGAGCCACAAAAACCTGGGGTTTGCTTTCTGCCCTCGCCCAGGGGCTCTCGCGGGTTTTACCCGAGGCTGTTGGGCTTAAAGGACTCACATCTGGATCCCTGCATCTGCTCTTGGAGCCAGCCCTGCAGCCCCTTTCTGGGGTAAAAAGGGTGTGTTTTGTCCCATTCCTGTACCAAGGGCTGCGATACCATGGAGGTGCATGGAGAAGTTGGGTGTTGGCTCATTTTGGGTAGGAATTGATGCCGTTAACTTTATGCGCTCTCTCTTGCGATGCGAACTGAGCCCAGCTTATGACTGTTTGCCATTAACTTGGATAAAGACGCGCGCTGGCTCATATATGTATATTTACTCTAATAAAATCCAAAGTGCTCTTTTTGGCTTAAAAAAAGAAAGGTTCCCAGCAAAGGCAGGAGGAAGACCTGTGCTCTGCCTGTCGGCTTGATGAATGTGCTGTGGTCCCAGCCAGACCACTGAGCTTCCCCTCGTGCTCAAACTAATCCCCGTGTCCATCAATCATCGGGGGAAAAGGCTCGGACCCTCATTTATTACAGCTCCCATACGTACGCACAGCGAACGCGGCTTTTCCTTATGGCAGAGGCGCAAGGGGAAAGGGAGGAAGAAATCCTTTTCCATCCCAGCCCCTTTTGGTCTTGGGAAGCAGATTTCCTCTGGGATGCAGGGTTGGGGCTGCTCTGCCCCCCACATTTGCTCCCCTTCCCTGCAGCAACAGGGGGTGTAAAGGAAATAACAACTGTACCAAACAGGAGCCTACATCTGTGACCTGCGGTACTTAAGGCTCTGTAAATATGTTCTTAATCATCAACTGGTATTTGTTTAATGTACAATAATTCTGCTGCTAAGCTCTAGTGAAATGCACAGTTAATTAAAAATGTCTTTGAATTTGGTTCTCTGGGGAGAATATTTTATACTGAGGGTTTTTTTCTCTCCCCCCCCCACTCTCTTTTCTCTACCCATCCCTGCTGTTAATTTTATCTTTTCTCTGCAATCCTGATGCTGTTTGTGGCCGGCTGCCCATGCTCTGGTTTATTTCCCTTGGCAGGTGGGCACTGGTAGGGGTTTGGCTTTCACCTCGCTTGGCTACTGGGATCTGAGCATTTTCCCTGGAGCTTTTTCTCTCTGCTCCCCCAGGACCAGCACCGGAGGGACCAGGGCTGGACGAGAGGTGATGCTGATGTTTGGGATGCAAACACTGCAGCGATGGAGCCCGAGGGAGGCGGGGACAGATGGGGACAGCAGGACATGGCTGTTCTTGGCCACCAAAGGCTGCCCTGGAAGGGATTTGGAGTCCAACCCCTTCCCTGCGTCCCTGCATCTCCCTCACTGTGTTCGGGATGCTGATGAACTGTCCCTAATGAGGACAGCTCGCTGTGGCCGTCCCTACCCCCGGCACAAAGGTGAGGTCATTAAAAGTTACTATCAGACGGCGGCTGGAGGCCGGTAAGCCGGCTGTAATTACTGGGATGTGGGGATATTAAGGACCAGTGTAATTATAATTGCAAGATAATCGTGGAGAATGCGCTTTAGCAGGTTTTGTGCTAATATTATGTTCCACATCTCGCATCGCGGTGTTAATCAGCGTGGTCCCCGTTGCTCTGTCGCAGGCTCTTCCCAGCCCCATCTCACCCTGGTCTGTGTCACCCCGGTCCCATGTCACCCCGGTCCCATCACTGCCCCATCCCACAGCCCTTCTCACCGCCTCCATCCCACCCCATCCATCTGGGATGGAGAAGGTGGCCTCAGCGCCAGCAGCCGCTGCGGGCTGTTTGTGCTTGGCAAACGCTGGCTGCAGCATGGGGAAAAAATAGCAAATAAAAAGCATCTGATTGATTTTTTTAATTTTTATAATTTTTTTTTCACGACTAATGGAAGCGGAGCACTTGGGAACAGGAGACGTTTGTGGCCGGTCTCTGGTCTGGGATGGAGCTCGCTAAGGGACCCTGGGGACTGCGGTCGCCGAGCTGGAGGACAGAATGACACTTGGGACCTGGGCAGTCTGCTGGGAGAACTGGGAGAGCAGCTTTTACAAGCTGAGTGACGCCAGACTCTTTTTCTGGGCCTTCAGATGGAGAGTGCTGGTGTCCCCCAAAATCCGATGGCACATGGAGAGCACAGAGGGGAAGGCTGGGAGGGGGATGGCGGGGGCTGAGGAGGGGGAGAAGTCCGGATAAACCCCCTGAGCCGCTGTCTCCGCTCCCACCACCCCTGGATGAGCTGGGATTAGCGACTCCGCAGCCTTTGCAGCCAAAGCAGCTCATCTGAGCCTGAAGATAAGGTGCAGAGGCAGCGAGGGGAAGAGGAAACCTCTCTCTGGGCAGCCAAGACCTGCCAAGAGCTCCGCTGCGATGCAGAAGGCAGGCCAAGCATCCTGCATGAACCCTGAGCTGTTTTTGTGTCTCCTTGGGTCGGGCAGATCGGGGGTTTGTTGTTTCCTAATGGTTTGTTCTGCATTTGTTTCCCCTTCTCAGCTGCCGGAGCGACGGATGCTGCGGGGAACAGAGCGCGAGGGATGATTAGAAGTCATTTGAAGAGTAATGAGGTTTGATCCACGATCCTATGGGATCCCAGGTCTGCTCCCAGCACGTTTTATTGAAGGTGGTGGAACGGTGCATGTAAAAACACGGGAAGCTTCAGCGTGTGTGATGGTTTGGGCAAGGATAGCGCAGGCAGCTCTGGAAGGGGCACAGGGACATGGGTGCAGGGGCTGGCAGGGTCTGCCCTGTCCCAAAATGATGGAAATGGTGAGATTTGGGGAAAGAGAGGCCTTTAAACCTGGTGGGGCTGGTTCCTGCTTTATCGAGCACGTCGCTGTGCCCGGTTGGGTTGGCATCCCCTGCTCCTCCCGCCGACACCGAGGAACTGGTGCACAGTGAAACGTTCCCATTTCAGGGCTCTTTGGCTGTATTTCACCCCATATGTCATCAGCCAGGCTGCCTATATGGTGTGTTTAGCTATTGTCTCTTCTGGAAGGTTTCCACATCCTTATTTATTAGGCTTCTCCAGCCCAGAACAACCCCCTTTGGAAGATCAGTAGCATAATCATCGCTGGGCCATGAAAAAAGACCCAAGGAAGGATGGCTGAGCATAATTTACCTACCACACGGCTGAACCTGCTGAGAAATGAACCTCGGTCCTGCGGGAGCGCGGCAGCGTCCTCCCGATTGCTCTCTCCATCACGCAGCCATCCCCGCCGGCAACCAGCGCCGCTACATTCGGTGCAGCCTCTTCATCCCGCGCTGAGCGTGATGCTTCGTGATGGTCCCCAATGTCTTGTACGCTGGCTGTCGGGTGGGGTTTTATTCCCTCTTTATTCTTCCTATCTCCTCTTGTTTATATCAGGTGTTGTTTGCTGCATTCCAGTGTTTTCACCCTGGGAACTCCATTACGCCTGAGCACGAGCGCTGGGATGGTAAAGGGGCCGCATCTCCCATGTCAAGAAAGCCAAGCAGCCCGCCCCAAATATAAATTTAATATTTGGCCCAAGGTCTATGATAAACCCGGGTTTAGCATCACCATTAAGGCTCGGCTCCCATGGGCCGTGCGGGACTTTCTGCACTGCAAAGGGTCTGGGGGAAAATCTGCCCTTTTCTCCTCTTTTCCTGCACTCAAGGGAGAAGAAAAGAAACAGCAAAAAAAGAACTGTCCGGGCTTTTATTTTTTTTCTTATATCCCAGTTTTCTTTTTTATCCGAACACTTTCAAAGTTAATTTCAAAAAGCTGAGAACACTTGATAGCTTTAATTAATCCACTGCCTAGGGAAATACAATTTGTGTAGCCAGAGCCTCTCGCTTTCGCCTGGATAGCGATCTCGCTCTGGTGCTGCTGATGGCTCCAGCGCGACAGCCATTGTGGCGGTAACTCCGGTGATTTCATTTTATTCCATCATCAAAGACCCACGTTTCAGGTTTATTTTGGCCCGCCCGGGCTGCACCGCAGGAGAGGGACACAGGATTTAATGGGGATCAGATGGAAACTGTGCGGGAACAGCTTGTTCACCCAAACTTCAAATCCATTGAAAAAGAAGTCTTGAATTCTTTTATTTCTTCCCCCCCAGTAATTGGTTGGGTCTAATTCAAGACGTACCCTCAGGAACATGGAAAGAACACCACAATGCACTTAAAATACAGTATTAATGCAATACAATATTTGGATTATCTTTATTCCCGGGGTGATTTGCCCAGTTGCATTTCTCTACCGATGGGTGGAGGAGAAGATGCTCATGGACCACCCCGGGATGCTTTTTCCAGCATCCCTGTCCGCAGGTTAGCAGCTCAGGCCCATCACTCCCCGTAATCGAGCACAAACACTGCGTTTTGTAGTCACTTAGCTGGGGCTGGCATTTGGAAGTGACATTTAAAGGTCACCGCCAATCTTCCCGCATGGATAACGTGGGGCTGGCGAGAGCGTTTGTGTGACGCCGGGATGGGACCGGGGTGCGAGCGGCATCTGCGGAGATGCTGAGCTGGCTCCTGCATCCCCATCCCTTCCCCTCCTCCTCCTCCCGTTCCGTGCTGTGCATTTAATGGCTTTTTCATTTCCTTGCGAGGAAAGTGTTGGTTTTGGGAGATTTATGGTCGGTTCTCCCCGGGGGAGAGGGCTCGGCACTGCCATGCGATGAGCTTGGGCGCGACACGCTCAGAAAGGGCTGGCAAAGGGGATTCCCATTTCTGAAGGCAGGAAAAGTACATTTTTAGTGATAGCCCTGACATTTGCATCATCATCATCATCATCATTATTATTATTATTGGTACTATTTTGCTTGTATTCAGGGCAGTGCTTTTTCCCTATCCTAACCCCCTTCACAGCAGCTCCTTAAGTGGGGACATAACACACATTTTAAAGCGTTGAAAAATCGCACTCCACATTTTCAGCTCCCCAAAATGAAAAGAAAATATAAAATCAATACAAATTAAGTAAGAAAGAAGAGACATTCTGTTTCCATTCTTTAAACCGGGTTTCCAGGCAATTATTCTCCTATATCTCCCACATAAAATTAATAAGAATTCTGCTTGAACGTTCAATAGACTTTGGTTTTTGCATAGCATCTTCCAGGCAAAAGGAGGACGGAATGCTTAATTAGTTGCAAGAGCCTCTCCTGCTTATACAAGGTGTAGATTGCGGTGGCTATAGGTGATGAACGGGCTGTACCATGGGCAATATATTGCATTGCAAGGGGGGAGGGTTCTCCGGAGCGCAGGGGGCTGGGTTTTAATTAATAAGGCTGGGTCGGAGGAGCAGGGAGAGCGGGGAGCTGGGGCTCAACCCATTGATTATCAGTCACCAGTTCAGAAAGGGAATCGCTCCCGTATCGATGGGCGTTACAAGCAGCTGCATCCACAGATGGGCCTGTGCCATGTTATTTTAAACATTGCATGAGCCTTTTGCTCTGCTTTTTTCCCCTTCTTTTTGCCCCTGGAGGTGTTTCTTTCTTCCCCACATCTTCCCAGCTTCATGTGCTGCCCGTCCGCGTTCTCACCGGCTCTTCTGCCTCCTCCAGAAATACACTAAAATAAAATAAAATGAATTAAAAAATTGGATGCCAGAGAGGCAGGAGGCTCAGAAAGTACCGGAGCAATAGATAAATGGATGTGTCCATATGGAGAAAGACAAATAGACGGGCAGATAAGGAGAGCGGGCAGCAAACGTCGCGCGTGTCTGAAATCAAATGAAGAAATTCCTCGCATATGTTTCGTTCCATCCGAACCTCAGTTACGCAGACTGCGTTTCCTGCCTCGCTGCCATAAATAAAGCACAGTTTGCACAAAAGGACAACAATAATATTACACTAATATTATTGCGGCCCATAAATAAACGCAGTGAGAGATGCCGCCGATAATCAGGAGGTCATTTCCAATTCAGCTGCTCATTGTTTCAGGCAGTGGTGCAAAAAGTCGGTGCGACCGTATCAGGCTCTGCATTGGGAACAGCAGCATTTCTCTGTCATCGGAGAAGAGCGGCGTTATCAGTACGGATCTAATTAACTCTGCTCCTGGCCGCGGCTGAAGCTGAAGTAAATCAACATAATCCCATTGACACCAGTGGAAAAGCGATGATCTACATCCGCTAAGTATCTGTCCATCCATCCTTGGCCTTGCAGTTCGTGCACATTCACATCGCGGTAGCAAAATGCTTGTAAATACATCTCTATCTGCGTGTGCATATGTGTTTGTTTCTGTTTAGCTCTATTTATACACACATATACATGCATATATAATTTTCTCGCTTTAAAATATTAAAATAAATTACATCTTTTCGCAGAATACAGACATTAATTCTGTTTCCAGGAGATTTGTCAAATCAGTGGTCTGTGTTTGCATAACAAGCTCTTTGGTTATGCTGCGCTGCATATAAATTACCACCTTGTCAGGCTCCAGATCAAAATCATTGGGTTTTTAAGCAGAATCCCGCACATTGATTAAGATGTGCTTTATGTTGCGTGCATCCATTACACCTAAAGCAGCTTCAGAGAAAAAAAAGGCTGGATGTGGCCAAAGAGACTATGTGAACCCCAAAAAATCCCTATTGAATCCCATACGGATCACGGGGCAGGATGGTGCTGGGGACGCTCCAGCCCTGGACCACTCGGGGGGTGATGTGGGGGTCACCATCTCCTTGCCGCGATGCAGAAGCCGCAGCCGCGCGTGCGGTTCTCCCCGTGTTATCACACACGTGCACACGCGCGCGTGCACACAATAAGGTCCATTAAACACCCAAACCCCAGACTCCATCTCCTCCTCTTAAAAGCTCCACTTATCTACCGCGGCAGTAAACAGCTTGGGGTTTATAAAGTGTAATCGGGAAGCGCAGTCTCCCCGCCGACACAGGCAATAGGCATCTGTTCGTTTGTTTTAATGAGATAAAACCCTCTGCAGAAGTCAGGGCGATGGGCTCCAAAGCTCCTGCACGCCTCTGACTTTATTCCTGTTTGCCAGGACACGCCGGGACCGGCCGTGCCGCTCGCTCTCTCGTTTATCTGCGTTTGCCCCGATGTGTGAACACAAATTGCATCAAGCGCCTGGTTGGGACCCGAAAATCAAAAGAGCTAAGACCCTCCATCGCTTTGGGTATCAGGGTTTTGATGGTCAGTGCGCTGGTTGCTTTTATTCCTGGAAAAAATGATATTTTTTTTAAAAAATGGGAAAAAAGGCATAAAATAATAGATTAGAATAGCCCGTAGGATGGAGATGCTCGTTTCTGTTCGGCTCATCCATCGCACCTCACGATCCCACAGAGCGCTTGACCACGATCAAGAGGACAAAACACCTACCAGGATGCCATTTTTTCTGATCGAAAAAAAGGATAACCCCCCCCTTTCCCATTGAAAAAGCGAAATGCTGCTTCTTGCCAGCACTCGTCTTGCTGCAGCTTCCAGGTTTCCCGGCGGCTGCCAAGAAAAGGGTCATTTCTCGCTGTATTTTTAGCCCGCTGGCGGCTGCCCATGCGCGGCAAGGTGGGACTTGACTTGCCAGCTCCCCCCATGCAAGACTCGGGAGCAGCAGCAGATGGGACCCGCTCCTGGTTGCTGACAGGGATGTGAACAGAAGCTGAAATTAAAGTTCTGGAGGCCTGGGCGCTTTTTTTCCTGTGTGCACCAGTAGTATTTTGCCTTAGTTTGCACAGAGGCACTGGGGAGCCGGCTACAGTTTAATTGTATTTCTTTAATTTCACCAGCCAGAAGCCTTGAGGCAGAGCCGCGTGAAAGGAAATGATAATTCGGGAGAATTCCTCTTTTTGTTTACCTATTTGAAGTGCATTTCCTTGGTGCTTTTCCCATTCAAAGCAGAGAAAGAAACCCACAGGAGAATGCAGCAAAATGAGTTTCAAAGTCTCCTGCCGCGCTTGCACAGAGAAGAGCGGGGACTTGCTGGTGTCCCGGGGTCTCGTGCCATACAGCTGTTCTTGTATTGGGGAAAAAGGAGCTCTGGGCATCTCTGAGGTCAAATACTGAACCCAAATCAACTGGAAAACCCAGCGTGGACCCGACATCCCTGCAAATAACGCGAGGCCACCAAGCACGGCAAACAGGAGAGACCCTCAGGGCTGATACTTCTTCAAAGAACATCTCCCAATCCATAAATATTTCTACTAAAATGCAGGACAAAACATTATGTATAAAAGATTGAATAGAAGACGTATTATGCTATTGCATAGCAATCCTGTCTTCAGGAATTTATGGCTTCGATATATCCCCTGTTTAAAGAGGCTCTGCTGGCTGATGGAGGAGTTCAATTCGTCTCGTATCTGTTGCGAACTATCAATATTATGCTTTGCCCATTTAAAGGGGAATTGGGATCAAGTCTTTTGGCTATTTATAATAAAAAAAACTTAAATAACTGAAAAATCCTCCTGGCACCATTGATATCGTGCTTGCTACGGGTTAATCCGCTGGGATCCTTCACTTTTCCACCCCACTTTAGGGATGCGTTGAGTCTCGGGTCAGTGTTAAGCTGCCTGGCAGGAAGGGACCGAGCGGTGACAAGTGATGGTGCCTGATTTTCTGGCAGCAAAGCTCCCCTGGCAGCTGCTCCTGCATGCACACACATGCTGCACCTCCCCTAGAGCCAGCCTTGCTTTAATCCAGTCCCTCTCCCCTTATTTTACGGCATCTGTGCCTTTATGCTCTATAAAACCTCCCCGGTGTGGCTTTGCGCCATGCAGGACTCAGGATGTAAAAGTTTGGGAGTGAAATCCATCCATCAGCACCGGGTTTATGGGCAGCCCTACCAAACGTTTCACATTTTAATCATCGCGGCCAAAATCCTATTTGCTATCCTCTCAAAAAAAGGCTAAAAGCGAATGCAAAAGCTCTTCCCAGGCTTTTTCTTGCCTTGTGAAGCAGGGAGGACGAACCCCCCCAGGATGGGCACCAACGGGAAGGGCAGAAGGACAGTGCTGGGTAGAGAGGGGATTTGGGAGAAAGAAGGTTATAAAACACTCACCAAAGTTCCGCTCGGTGCTCCAGGTCTAAAATTAATAGGTGCAACTCATAATCCTCTCTTGGAGAGAGACGGGGGGGAGGGAAGGCAAGAGAAAAATAATGGTCAAATCCCCACGCCTGCCTGTCGGAGAGTCCTCCAGGTCTGTGGAGTTCAATGCATAGGAAATGAGCTGGAGACTCGGCACGTTTTGCAGGGAACACGGGTCAAAAGTGACCTTGAACAGCTCAGCCGCGGGTGCCGAGCCGACCAGTTCCCCCCAGTCCAGCCCAGCTGCGGAGGGAGAGGGACGGGGGTTTAAATCCATCCTTTCCGCACAGGGAGGGAAATAAATGCTGCTGCTGCACCTTGGCTGGGTGTCCAGTGCTGTGGATGGGGCTGATTTTGGGTGGCATCATGGAAAGCCCCCCAGGAGCCACCTGTCTTTGGGACAAGAGTGTTCCAAAGTGCATCCCAGTGGGCACCACTCGTGTGCCCCCCTACTCTGCCCCACGGCATCAGGGCTCCCACGCTGAGCTTTCACCCAATTTTGGAAACCAAACCTTCAAAGGGCTCCTTGACACCAGGGAGGACGTGGCCACGGCCCCAGCTCGCCCAGGTTCTGTTAACACCTGCCCCCCAGCAGCGAGATCAAAACAGGGGCAGGGAGGGATGCGGGGGGGCTCTCCTGCCCTGAATAACTCAGATTTTGTGATATAACAAAGGCAAATCATGGAGAGAAGGGGTGCGGGGGGAGGATGCTGCTTCCCATCGTGTTGCATGCAGACAACCCCAGCATGGGACAGTGAGCGCCCCACTTTGCCCAAAGCCATCGTCCCCTGCCCCGTGTCACCTTGGTCGGGCCCGGGATCGGCATCACACACACGAGGGGGAAAATAAGGTCACTTGGTCCCTGTCCATCCATCCTGTATCCCGACTGTCCCATCTCCACCCCTTCGCTGGTCCCTCCCTGACCCAAACACGGGTCTGGCATGTCTCTGGTGGTTAAAGGAGCAGCTGCTACACTTGGGAGTTCACAATTAGACAAAATGGGTTTTGTTCCACAAAGCAATCTATTCAGAAGCAATTATGCCCCAGTACCTGTGCTGAACTCCCTTGTTCCTTATTGCAATGACATTTGCATGAAAATGGGATGAAAAGCCATTTTTTTCGGGTAAGAGATTCCCACCTGTTCCGCAGGGATCTGCTCTGGGTGCGGCTGCACTGGGAGGTCATGGGGAGGGGACAAGCCCTGTGTCCCCCGCCTTGCTCCCCCGTGTCCCCCAGCCTCTCCCATCCCCATCTCCGCTCCGGCCGACTCCTCATCACCCAAATACACTCTGAAAATAAATAGTTTTAAAAAGCCACACAAGCCCCTGAGCTGGTCCTTTTCTATTTGTTCGGTAATCATATTTGATTTAATTTTGTGCTTTGCCCTCATTCTTCTGGCTGTGCTTTCTCCTCAGCAATAATGACGGCAATGTGCTGCTATTACTCCTGTCTCTGGAACTGATTCTTCTCCTTTCCTTCCCTTGTCATTTCCAGCCCTGATTTTATTTTTCCCCTCCCTTTCACACAATGACTTCTGCATTTCAGCTTACTCACCTGGAAACTGCTACATTTCCTGCTTCATTCTGATTAGATTGTGTCTCACAGCCGCGTGCTGCTGAGCCATTTTTAAATAAGATGTTCGCTTAGCACAATCACCTAATTATTTGGAGTTTAGTGCCATTGTATTTTTACATACGCTCTTACGATCGATTTTTTTGGGGGGACAGGAAAGAAGCGCAATTGTTCCCCCACAACCTGATATATTTTATACATGTTGGCTTTTGTGTGCACGTTGCATTTTTAGCAAAATCAATTGCTGGCCGTGGATGTATTTGCTGTATTTGAGACAGAACGTGGGCAGCGGGGCTGGAGCCGGGAGGGCATCGGGGACCTTGCGAAGGGCTGGCATGGAGCAAACGTTGTTCCCGTGCCGTGACCGAGCAGCCGGCCCCGCGTGGGGCTGGGGCGGCTCTGCCCCACTCATCCCCGCTGCCCTCTTGCCTGGTTTCTGATGTGCGAGGTGACGCACGGCGCCGAGGGTGGGAAAAGGGCTGCTGCTCTTCAAGAGAAAAGCAAATAAAATGAGGTGGGATGGGATGGGATGAGATGGAATGACAGGAATAATGAAAGGGGAAAGGGAAAGGGAAAAGGAGAAAAAGGGAAAGGGAAAGAGAAAAGGAGAAAAGGGAAAGGGAAAGGGAAAGGGGAAGGGGAAGGGGAAGGGGAAGGGGAAGGGGAAGGGAAAGGGAAAGGGAAAAGGCAAGGGAAAGGAAGGGAAAGGGAAAAGGAAAAGGAAAAGGAAAAGGGAAAGGGGAAGCGAAAGGGAAAGGGAAAGGGGAAGGGAAAGGGAAAAGGAAAAGGAAAAGGAAGGGAAAGAGAAAAGGAAAAGGAAGTAAAAGGGAGGAAAAAGGAAAGGGAAAGGGAAATGGAAAGGGAAAGGGAAAGGGAAAGGGAAAGGGAAAGGGAAAAGGCAAGGGAAAGGAAGGGAAAAGGAAAAGGAAAAGGAAAAGGAAAAGGAAAAGGAAAAGGAAAAGGAAAAGGAAAAGGAAAAGGAAGGGAAAGGGAAAAGGAAAAGGAAGTAAAAGGGAGGAAAAAGGAAAGGGAAAGGGAAAGGGAAAGGGAAAGGGAAAGGGAAAAGGAAGTAAAAGGGAGGAAAAGGGAAAGGGAAAGGGAAAGGGAAAGGGAAAGGGAAAGGGAAAGGGAAAGGGAAAGGGAAAGGGAAAGGGAAAGGGAAAGGGAAAGGGAAAGGGAGGAAAAAGGGAAAGGAAAGGGAAAGGGAAAGGGAAAGGGAAGGGCTAAAGCCCCTGAAGAGGGATCCAACCACCCCAGCACGGGGCTTTGCCGTTGGGAACAAGGCTGGAAACTGGTGCTGCAGCTGTTGCGTGGTGGGAATCGGTGGTGCTGGGGCTGATCCTGTCCCAGCATCGCTCCTACCCCCTTCTTTCGCCTTTAGAGCCAAACCCTTGGCAAGGAGGGACCTGCAGCCCCCATGCTCGCAAAAACAGGAGGAGGGTCCAGCGCTAATGAATTATTTGCAGACACACATAGATACACACACAGATTTTAACCACCAAACCACCCCAAATCCCCTCTGCTGTGCCTGCCGCTCTGACGGCTCCGCAGCCATCTGGCTCTCCTGGGGGAAGGCTCCGTTTTCTCCCTATTTAAAGGATTTGTAAATCGGTTGCAAACAAGCAAAGCGAAGGCAGCGGAGCCACACGCCGGCCCATCTGGCAGAGCCCCACGCTCCTGCCATCCCCTGCCTGAAACAGGGGCATAAACACCCCCGTAAAACCCCTCCACCCATAATCAATTACTTAATCACACATGCCAGCAGCCGCAGAGGATGGGGCTGCAGCTCTGGGGACATTCCTGGTTCTCCTGGGACATTTCTTATTTCCCCAGGCTCCTCTGGCTCTGCAACAAGCCCTGAACAACCTGAGTCTCGCTTGTCTCACTCCCTGCCTCAGTTTCCCTTCTGTTGAAATGGAATGAACGCTCACAACATTTCTACTGACTGATGGAGATAAGACACGAGGAGCCGGAGCAGCAGGCAGGGCTCATGTCCCACCAGGGTTTGGTTTTCCAGCCGCTTTATTTCCTTTCTAGCTCAAGACTGACAAGGACAAAGCTTAATCTAGGACAGGAATGCTTGAAATCCCCGTGCGCTAATTTATAGGGCGAATTTTTGCCACGTTGGTACAAGCTGCCTTTGGCTGGGATGGCACTGGAGGTGCTTTAGATTGAGAGGAATCATGGCCAGTGTCTCGATGCTCCCAGTGTCAAAAATGTCCCGGTATCCAGCCTGAATCTCCCCTCTTTTGGTTTAAAACCATCACCCCTTGGCTCTGCGCGGTGGGATGCTTGAGATGCAGACGCTGTTCGCTGCCCCCTCCCGCCCCGCGTGGGTGAAAGCCGTATTGATCAGACTGTGTTATGATTTCTGAGTAATTCTTGGCAGCCGACGCCAAAGGCTTTGTTAATAGTCAAGAGGCAGATAATGTGTGAAGTCTCTTGACTGGAGATGGCAGCCAGAAGATGGGAGCTGCCAGAACCCGTCCCACCGCAGCCATCGGGGCTCCGAGGGGCTGCTGCTGAGCTTTGCCAGGGGAAATGGGGAAAAACCCGCTCTCCGGTCTCAAAAATTAAATGGTTTGTGGTCTGCAAGGTGCTCAGCATCCCAGCATCAGCGCCAGCGTGCATCTCCCCACCTTGAACTTGGGCTTAATCTCTCTGCTTAGGAAGTTGCCAATTTAACCGTTCAAACCGGGCACACGAAGGAGAAGAAGAAGAGATTTAAGGGCTCTGGACCTGGCATTCCATGGTAGAGCTCTGGGTATAGGCTGCTCCACCTCCCTTCCCTTGCATCTGGTGCTGGTACAGCAGAAAAGTGGGATAAGAGTGGATGAGAACCACTTTTATGGGCTTCAGTGGCTGAGTCTGGTCTCAGCCTCTCTGGCACCCCTGGGAGATCCCTGGTGTCACTGTGGGAGCGATAAAGGGAGGAGAAAGTGCTGCGATGGGTTGGGTGAAGCATCTCTTGCCAAGCCTGGGGCTCTCAGGAGTCCCCGGCTTTGTGACAGTGTCACAAAACCTTCAGGACTTTGCAAAAGCCAAATGCCAATGTGCACTTCTGCAGCCTCTTTAAGGGGGAGAAAAGGGCAGATTGCACCTCTAGACCTATTTCCTGTTAATCTGTCGTTAAAATCCCAACCGGAGGACAAAAATAGAGGGGTCCATTCTTCATTTGGACAGCGGGGGACATAAATCGCCCCACTGTTTGGGCTGCAATGAGGTCTTTGTCTGGGGCTGACGCTGACCCCTGCTCCTGGGGGGGATGCTGAGGAGGGAGTGGAGCAAGAGCCACAGCCACCGTCCCCATCCCACTCCCGAGAAGCCACCTCCATGTAAGGGGAGGGAAAACAAGGCTCAGACCTTGCTCGATTTGTTCACGCCTCTTGCAAATCTCCTTTCATTCTCCCCCTCCTGTTAACGACATGCCTCTCCAGCTTGTCCTAATTGCCGTAAATGCATTTATTTTCTACGTGCAAAGAGGATTTTGTGGCTGAAGGACCTCCCAAGTGAATGGCTGTGCTCCCTGCTCTGTCACACGTGAATTTGGGTGGGGGAGAACACCCGCCCTCCTTCCCATATCACCCAGGTGCCCCTGGAGGGTCCTGGTCCCCATGGCTGGGGATCCCATGCAGGGACACAGGCTGGAGAGATTCCCTGGGCACTTCATCAGCTGGCAAAGAGATGGACCTGAGCCGGCACAGAGCTGCAAATCAGGTTTGCCTCTTGCAGTATATACATACGGAATGAGGTTTATTTATGAGGGGGAAAGAGCCTGTAAAGAAGAGTTATGATGTCCAAGAGGAGCTGATTTATAGCACGGCAAACTTGGGGCTGTAGCTCAGCGTGGGGAACGACAGCCCCTGACAGGTGGCCATGAATAAATCCTAAAGTTCTCCTGCCTTTGGTTGCCGGTGGCCAAATACTTTGGCAGGTTAGAGAAACCTCCACCTGCCACAGTTTTGAGCAGTCAAGAGGTGGGGAGGAGAGAAGGAAAGAGCCACCACGTCTCGCTGCGAACCATTGGGTGTTTTTCTTTGTTGTTTGATTGTTTCAAACGTTTCTCTTGCAGCTGGTGAATCTTGAGCACAGCCAAGAGCAGCCCTCACGACAATATGGTTTTCATTACAATGACGCATTAAATCACACACAAACTCCCGTCTGGGGAGCCCCGGAGAGGAATGGGGTGCCCCTGTGTCTCAGGAGATGGGTACATGGGCAGGAGGGTGCTCCTGGCTCCGGTTGTGCCGCTCGGAGGGCTCATAAACCAGGGACACACCAGCCGTGCTTGGAGCTGAACACGCTGTCAACCTTCCCGAGAACCCGCCTGCCGACAAGAAGTTTAATTGCCAGCATTGTAAAGCCGAGGCCGGGCACCAATGTCTGGTGCTGGCGTTTTTCAGCTCATAGTATCAACAGATTTATTTGCTTGTAAACCCTCGCCTAGCACAGACAAGGGTGTTTGTGGGGACATAAAGCAGAATCACAATGACTCAATGCATCCTGGTTCCCATCCCGCTCGGGTCCACGTGTCGCTAACATTGTGGCCGTACCCACCGCTCCTCCAAACACCACCAAAACCCCAAATTACTGCCGCTTCACCCCAGCCCCGAGACGCAGAACACGCACCGGCCCCACCAGCAAAACTCTCTGCACCGCAAAGGCAAGCGACTAATTAACTCCTGTCCGCGGCTGTAATTGCACAGCTTGCCGGCTTCATTCACCGCATCGCTTTGGATGTGATTAATTTTTTGCTGATGAAAGGTGAGGCCACGCGCGGCCCCGTTCGCTGCAGCCCCCCCCACCCCGCTCCCCAAGTCACCGCCTGCCAGGGAGCTGCATTTGTTAGAGGTGAACGTACAGTTTAATTTCTAAAACCACCCAGCCGTGGATGCAGCCTATGAATTAGGCTGATAATGAAATATCCGCGCTGAATGTTTGATGAAGAGGAGAGCTGCCGATCAGCGCCCGGCAGCGCCTCGCGCTTGAGCTTCATCTAATTGTTCCCAAACACCTTTTTGCAAAGTTTGCGGAGGGGAAGATCCTTGATTCTTTGCAAACACAGTGCTCTTTAGTTCCGATGAACGTCATGATCCTTGCAGCCGAAAGAGCCCATTCATTTCAGTGAGCAAACAAGAGAGGGGAGCAAAAGGGACTCTGGGCTCGTAGCCTGCAAATAGTGTTTTCCATTTGCTGGGGCTTTCCAGCTTAGAGCGGCATTCGAAAGAAGGGGGGGAAAGAAGCATTTTTCACAACTTTGCTTCTCAATTTATTGCATGGCATCCTGCAGCAAAGAGCAAAATGAAATAGATCCTTGTTATCTCCCCCCCCACCAAGAGAGACAAGCGGTATGGGAAGAATAGATAATTTCCATCTGCTTTTTTTATATACTCCATAAAATGCATTGTTGCAGGCATGTAAAATATATGCGGCCTGTATAAATATGTTTAAAGACATAATTTTTAAAACGATCAGCTGGAATTGCTTGGAAAAGCCTGGGAAGCTCTGCAGCAGCATCGCCTGGGGCTGCTCAGCCCCAGCCCCATCACAAACACAGGCTGAGCCCCAGCCCGCCCAGATCCTGCTGCTCCGTTTTTCCCCTTCCACCTCTCGTTTTTCCCCTTTTCAGGGCCAGGGTTGGCTCATTCCCATGCAGCTCCAGGTCCACACCAACTCAACAGCTCGGCAAACAAGCGAGTGAAAACTGTTTTATCTATTGATCTGCCCACTCTGCCAGTGAGGTGGCAGCGGCCACGCAACCACTCCATCACCACCGCTCCATCGCCACTGCTGCATCGTCATCACTGCGCTGCCACTGCTGCATTGCCACTGCTGCACCGCCACCGTACCATCACCACCGCTGCATCGCCACCATACCATCGCCACCATACCATCACCACCACCCTATCACCACCATACCATCACCACCACTCTATCACCACCATACCATCGCCACCATACCATCACCACCACTCCATCACCACCATACCATCGCCACCACTGCATCGCCACCTCTGCATCGCCACTGCTGCATCGCCACCACCTCATCGCCACTGCTCCATCACCACCGCCCCATCAGCACCGCTGCATCAGCACCGCTCCATCACCACCACTGCATCACCACCGCTGCATCGCCACTGCTCCATCGCCACCGCTCCTTCGCCACCATACCAACACCACCACTCCATCACCACACCAGCCGCTCGACTGCTCCAGTTCCCCCACCTTTCTTTTTGTTTTGGCAAATAAAGAGAGCTGCACCCCCCGTGCACCCCTGGCTCCTCACACCCTCCATCCCCGAGAAGGAGCCCCTGCAGGATCCTCCCCTCCATCCCCCTGCTCCCCTCCCGGGGGGCACAATCTGCCCCTTCACACCCCCCCAGTGACCCCAATAAACCATTTTCCCTGGGAGATTTCCAGGGAGGTTTTGGGGTCTGTTCTAAATTACGATATGCGAATAAGAAAGTGGAAGGAAAAGTCTTTTTTTTCGAGCCAAAGTCGAATAGAGAAAATATTGCGCTATGCGAAAGAGATAAGGAGAAGAGCTGTTTATTCCCTCGGTGGCACGAGGCCTGCCTTTGAAGCAGATAAATCTTTGCTGGTAATACAGTACTTAAACCAGAACTGACACCTTTTTATATCAATTGCTGGGAATTGCCTTTGTGAGGCTCTGATAGAAAGGCTGCCGTGGCCGTAGCTTGCATACCAATTGCTCTCCAACCTGTTGGTTAACCCGGCTGCTCTACCCTGTGCAGTGTCCCGGCATCCCCGGCCGCTCACTCTGTGCTTTGGAGCTGAAATGCTCCTGGAAATTGGGGGGTTGGTCCCTTATTTTGCCCCGAAACCCCCACTGCGTTCTAGAGAATTGTTGCATCTCTTTGGGTGCTGATTTTCCATCTGTAATTCCATTTCGTACCCTCTTGGCCCTGGTGCAAACATCTGGGTGACAGCAATGGAGACGCAATAGAACATGCATTAATTCATACATGTATATATTGCATCTCTGCCAGATGTAATATATATATCTATATATATTGCATCAGCCTAACACTGCTGCACCCACCTCCAGTCATCCCCAGCCCTGCTGTGGCCAAGTGGCCCTGCTGGGGACATTGTCACATTGTCCCCAGGGACCGCTGAATGCAATGTCAGACAGGATGGAGAATCCGTAAGGAATTTGAAGGCCAAAACTCACCCCGAGATGTGGAGGCTCAGAGCTGAACCATCACAAGCATGGGGCTGACATGCAACGCAAAAGCTTTTCCATCAAGGAAATGTTATTAATAATAATAATAATGCCGGCGGGTCCCATCACCTTTGCTGTGTTTAAGCCGGTGTAGTTGCATCCTGCTCGCTGGAGCGTGTCCTAATTTACACCCCGAAGGAGCAGCATTGATACCGGTACATTTTCTCAGCTCCCCTGGCCATGTGCAGCTTGCTTATGCATCTGCTATCACAGTGTAAAATTAACATAAAGCATCATACAGCAGAGACATGTTTAATTTAGGTGATTATACTGACTCTTACACAACACAATTTTAAGTGCTACAAGCTCCTGAGAGAACAACAACCAAAAAAAATCCCCTCCAAAAATCATAAAATGGCTGAGAAATCCTGTACCAAACCACAATCCACAGCATAATAAATGGTGTAGTTAAAAGCGCTTAATGCCACTAAATACCTGATTTCATTCTGATCAGGGACACAGTTTAGTTCGAGCAGAAGAGACGGTTTGGAACTTCGTGAGACTATTACTGCCGACTGGCTGAGCTCCTTTTTTTGTCTTTTGGAAATATACGAATTTTGGAAGAGCTGGGGAAAATACAGATCATTACTTTTAGTTATTATCAAAGCCTCAGATGACCACGCTGAGGGACGAATCTCGCACAGGACAGCCTGGAAAGCACCGAGGACCTGAGCAAAACCCCGAGGTGTTTGACCAAGCAAAGGGCAGGAAATGCTCAGGACCCATGTCCATATTGTGCCGTGACAGCAATTAGACACCAATTAAGCTTTTATTTGTGTTAAGCATTATTATTTGTGCTTGCAGGCTGCTTACTCTAATTAAGATATTGTCTTAGGTGTTATCCTTATATCTCCCATCTGACAGCGCTCACCCAAAGGAAGGATGATAACCAGAGATTTGTAAAACCTTCTGCGCCAAGTATTTTTTGCTCTCCTGTACACACCAGCTCAAGACTGAGAGTGGAGAGCATGCTAAGAGCACGGGGGAAGGAAAGCCATTCTCAGTATGCAAGAACTCTGCGCACGTTATTGATTTTCCAGCCCAGAACTGAACCCGCGCCGTCGCCCATTCCCAACCAGCCCATGCAGCACCCCCACCCGGCACAAACCGCAGCCAAGGCACAGGGAGGAACCAACCCCTTAATGCTCTCCATGATTAACTGGTAATTAGCTGAGGGAGGTCAGAGCCTGAACCATTTCTGATGAGCCTGATGGTTCCTGTGCTTGTAAAACCTTCACCGGGTACAAGTGCGGGGCGGACGAATTGATTTATCCCCCCGCAGGTTTCCCAAGCAAAAACAACATCAGACCGATCAGATTTGATTATTCCAGCTAATATTTTCCCCACTCTCTGTTAATAATGATGATTAGAGTTAATTACTGCTGATTCAAATGAGATTTATAAGTGGGTGCATGGTGGCAAGCTGGACGGGGTCACCCATGCCGAGCGCAGCCCTTGCGGCACAAGGACCCGCTGAACCGTCCCCACCTTGGGATGGGGATCAACAGCCACTTTTGGAGCTTTTCTGTCCCTTTTCTAAGTGACCTTGTGCAAATTCTCCCCCCCCAGCACCGTTCTCCCTGCCCAGCTCCTTTAGCAGCCGAACAGGCGCGAGCCCTGCGTGCGGATGCCTGACAGTGGGTGCTCGTCCCCCCTTCGCACCGCTGGAAGATGCTGTCACAAACGAAACGGCAGCGAAAACCCAGCCGGAAGGACGTGCAAAAAGGTGCAAAATAGCTGGAAGCGTGTGACGGCGAATCCTTGCTTGGTGGCCACAAGGTGCAATATCTGAACTGAGAGGAGATTTTGGAGCGGGAGCCTGAGTTTCTGTCCCTGTGCTGTGGGGTTGCGCTCCACCCGCAGCAGTTGGTTTTATCCTGAATTTTCCTAATTTCCATCGCTGCCTTTGTTTCCTACCTGTGACAGGGACATGGTGGCATTAGGTGCTGCAGATGGCCACAGGCAAGCTCCCCCTCCAGCCACGGAGTGACAGATAAAGCAGAAATTGAACAGAGCGGCATAAATACTAAAGAGCCTGTGACCATGATGCTGCCAAGGTGAGGATGCTCTTCCCGCGGCACCCGGCCAGATTCTCACACAGGTTTTTAAAGGATAGAGGCACCACAGCGTTGTTTGCAGGGACAAAGGACATACGCTGCTAAATAAAGTTGCTCTTACCCCCGTGCAGAAGGGGGGAGAGGCAAGGAAAGGAAGAGAGATCGAACAGGTAGTAAATTTTCAGAATTGCCCCCAAAAAGCATATCTACTAAGTAAATCCGATAGAGTGGGCTGTCTGTCTACATATAATGTACTCCTTATTAATAATGTAGCCATGATAGAGCCTTTTATTGATCTTCAATATATAAATCTAACCTCCCTATGAATAAAAAATGTAATAAGATCTTGGAAATAGTCTAAATAATAGCACATGAACCCTAAACGACAGGGATGAATTGCAGCGCTGGGGAAATTGCTAATGGGTGGCAGGCTGTGCTGTTTGCCAGGATCCTGCCGGCGACAGCCAAGAGTTGGGCAACGACGTTGCCGTGAAACATCTCGGCTGTCCCCAAGCACCGGTGACACTGGGGTGGGGACAGGGCTTTGAGGCTCGTCCCTGCTCTTGGGAAGCCAGAGAGAGGCTTGAAAGACCTTTAAAATAAGGATTTTGTCATTAAGTCCCTTCCCTTCTCTTCTCTGCTCCATCCTTTGTAGGGCAGTCCCTTCAGGTGCTTTTTAGAGATGCTCAGGAGTCAGTGAGCACAAGCTCTGCGCTTGCTCTGGTTCATCTGTCCCTCTCCCCTCCCTCTATTTTAACACCTAATAGAAAATCCAGCCCAAGCCTCCACATCTCCTGGTTTTATGTTAAAGCCATAAAGGGGTTGAAGCCGTATATTGGTCTGCGTGTGCTCAAAACTCTGTCTATTTGGGAAAAATAATCCTTTTGTGTTTCTCAGCCCTGTAGCGTGAAACTCCTGGAACAGAAATGTCATTTCTCCCCCTCTTTGTGTTGAACACCTGGAGGGTTTCACCCCGGTCGCCCTCTGCAGCTGCAGAATTGGGATAACGGGTTTTGTCACGTCTGTAAAGAGCACAGAGGGATCTGGTAATACGCCTGTCTCCGGAGAATATACAGCGTTGATTACTATTCACATGTCACGGAGAAACTTTTTCACAACCCTCCCTTTTACTTCGTGAAATAACCCCTTTTAGTGTTTAACTTTGCTCCGAAAGAATTATATCCCCAGAAACAACTGGCTGTGCAACTTTCTTAATAGCAGCTGTCAGCATGGTCAGGCATCCTTTGCGGCGGAGACGAGACACGCAATAATAACAACATCAATAACATCTCCCCCTGACAGAGCGCTTTCTTTGCCAGCAAATTTCAAAACATTTTAAAAGCCGATGCCATTTGCAGGATGCAAAGAGCCGATGCTCGTCGGAAGGAGCCACAGGTTTTGCCCTTGGGACCCCGTGTCATGGAGTGTCCCCGCTGTCACCCCGAGAACCCATAGCTGGGATGCAGAAGGGACCACATGAATCCTGACCAGCGGTGTTGACACTAACAGATTATTGCTGTTAATACGAGGACAATTACGCTGGATAACGCAAGGAGCGCGGCTCATTAGCCGGCTGGCAGGGTTGCAGCGCTCGCTGGGGACCCCGGTGCGTTAATTTATTAATTATTACCAGTGTGTTACCATATAACTTGTCTGTTCGCATTAACCGTGGGGCAGCCCAGGCCGCAAGGGGCACACGGTGGTTTTCCCCCTTTCCTAATTCAATCCAGTGCATTTCCCCACACCGAGGACCTGCAGCAGGGGTGACAAGTGACACAACACAGCCCCAGCCATCCCTGAGCAGGGAGGGGACTGGAAACGGGCTTCAAACAGCCCAGAGATGTGGGAGAGGATGAGAAATTGGGAGGGTAAGAGCATTTTGGGAGGCAAGGTGAGCGTTGGGGGACACCAATCTTCCTCTCCCATCTCACCCAAATCATTCATGGAGAAGCGCAACGCACACAGGGGAAGCGAGAGAATATTTGTCACCTCTTTGCACAGCGGGTCTTGCCTGCACCCTGTTGATTACTGGGGTTATAAAGCGACTCGCACGGCCGCTATTAAACCTGCTCATTAACAGAGTTGTCGTGGCACGCAACTTTGGGATGTGGTCATGTCAAACCCCATCGATCAAGCCATCTGCTTCAGACAGGAGAACCCCAGAAGCTGCAGGAAAATGCAGTGTTTTTAGGGTATGACAGGTGCAGATGTACCTGCTGCACCGGCTGCGGTGGGTCAGAGCACACCGGGGGCTGAAGGACCAGCAAGAGCGGTGGGACAGGACCCCAGTTCTGATCCAGAGGTGGGTTCCATCCTCTCAGCACCTCTGCTGCAGTTTTGCAGGGCTATAGGGTGAGTTTCCCCCCGCAGCCATCAACATAAAGCCGCATTCGGCAGCTGCCGTGCTGCATCCCAGCAGGATCTGGCCACACTTCGACACGGGATGATGGATCCTGTCGTACAACGTCTGCTGTGAAGCGTGTTGGGATCCTTCGGGATGAAGTGCAGAACATAAATGTGACGGATGATTATGGCCAACGCATTTGGGTCTGCTCACCATAGGACTATCGCGTGTGTGCAATTGCCAAGCGAATAACGTGCCTCTCCAGCTACGGGGGAGGTTTATTGGCTGAGAAACCCTCTGGATGGTGATATTGCTCCAAAGCTACAACGGCTGCCCTCTGAAACACACAGCGGTACCTGCTTGGTGCTAAAAACACCTGAAGTAGGTGTCGTTGCCGTGCAGATGGCCCTGGCCAGGGTGGCCTCGCTGGAGCATCTCCAGCAGTTGCTATAGCAGCGCGGGTGAAAGACGGAGATGCCTTGAGTGTGGTAAAATGAAGGACAGGATGAGGCGGGGGGGATCTTTGCAAAACAGAGAGCTGCCAGCTCAAATAAACAGTGAAAACAAGCAGGAGTCTGTGCTGGAGGAAAGCGCGGAGCTGGTGGAAGGTGAAGAGGGAGTGAGGAGGAGGGGAGATGCTGTGATCCCTGTGGGATCCGAGGGGGAGGCTGCAGATACAGCACAGGGCTGGTTTTGGAGGGTCCTGGCCTCCCAACACAAGAAATGCATGCTGGAAAAGCCAAAAAAACCCTCTACATCTCAGAAAAGAGTAATTCTGCAGCCAAAGCCCAAGGCTCTCCTTCCAAAACGTTGGCTGCTACCTGCTGATGCACCTTTGAGGTGTCACCTGGGACGTCCCCCCTCGTAGCAGGAGCTTTGCCAACCTGTGGGCACCATCCAGCCCCGAGCCCCCACGATCCAGCCCCCCCGGGGCGGGCAGCAGCCTGGGGCTGGGCCCCCCCCAATCAATAGCATTTGTTCAGCGCGAGCAGCGACAGCTCATTTCGGGGGACAGGTTGGCTTCACAATTGCTCGCCCAAGAGGAAACCTGATATGAAACAATAGGCTGGGTTGGTTTTTTTGGGGGAGAGCAAAACAGTGTGTTCTAATTCCAGCCTGTGCCTTGCTCAGTGCATCTTTTTTCCTTCCTCTCTTCTTTTCTTCCTCATCTTTGTTCCCATTTTTCTGCCCAACCACAGCACCTGGGTCCCTCTGTTTCGGGTATGATCCGTGTGCTTTGGTTTTCCTCTCGCTAAAGTGGCCGATATGATGCCCAAAGCACAGAGCAGCGGGGGAATTCCATTTGCAGAGAGGTTCAAGGCCCTTGGATAAAAGGCAGCAAATTGCTGAGGGAAATAGCTTGTAAGACATGGAGAAAAACCTTTCCATGCACAGGGGGAGAAACAAAAAGAGATACTGAGCTTCTATGGAAGCCTTTCTGTGGCTCAGAAATGAAACCCCGAGCCTCCAGCTTTGCTGTCTGTGTGTCCTGCTCTGGTTTGCAATGATGCTCCGGCACAGGGAGCATCCTGCCCTTGGAAAGCCAGGGAGGTTTCCCTCGGCGAGGGAGAGGAGCAGCAGCGAGGGAAAGCGATTGTGATTAGTGGGCAGATAGCAACAAATATATATGTTAAACACATGGAAATAAGAACAAACAGTAGGGAGGAGAAGGCAAATATTGAGCAGGGTCCAGCGCCGAGATTAAACAAACAGTGGGAAATGAGAAGCTGGCTGCAATGAGATGAGCAGCGGGAACGTGAAAAATGCTGGGAATTAAACCAAAAAGCGTATCTGGGCAGTGCCACGCGTGCCTGAGCCCATCACCCTGTGTCTGGGCTGCGAGCACCCGTGGGTGAGGAATGACACGGAGACACGGCACAGAGAACATCCCCGCTGCCCCTTTGGGTGCCTAATTCCCCACCTACACCCAGCTCCAGGCTTGCAAAGACTTCACTGCACGCTTAAGCCGGTGAATAAGCCCCGTCTAATGTACCCGGTGAAGCCATCGGGTTCCACGTGGGCATCGGTGATTGTGGGATCAGAGCTCAACGCCGCTGAGCGTTGCGATCCAGCTCGCTTGAAAGAGCCTGAACAATACGTCATTACAAGCCTGAAACTCGAGAGAGTTCACTCCCTGATTCAAATCAGATATGTTATTTGAATGAAGCAGGCAATTTATTTTCAATTCCTTTTCTAGATTTCCCCCCTTTCTCTTCTTGTTTTCCTTAAATCCGCTGGCAAAGCAGCGTTTATTTCCAGGGGGGTTAACAAGGGGGAGCTGGGTGGGCTGTGCAGGCGCTAACCATGCAACACCTACATTGTCATTACATTTACCCACAGGGGAATTACACCCTTAGCAAAAAAAAAGGGGGAAAAAACGCTATTGCTGTGCGGTGGCTGGTGGGGAATCATCATCCGAACGTCATCGTTTTCAGTAAAACCTGCTAAAGTGACCCAATCAGCTGGATTTCTGCCTGATTTTTTACTACAAATGAGATCCCTGGTCCTCCAAAGATTAATGCACCTGCTTAACTTCACATGCTCAAATAGCCCTGGTGAACCCTGGTGCAGAAGCGTGAATACTCAACTATATCCTTGCCAGGTCAGAGCCCGAAGTAGGCAACACAAAGTTAAAGCATTATCTTTCCTTATATAACAGATTCAAACACCAATGGGCTATTTCACCAGCCTCCCAGGAAATATCGAGCCCTGGGTGTCAGAGATGGTCACACCAGGTTGAAACAAAGCATTGGAGGGGAAAAAAGCTCCAAAAGCCCTCAAAAAGGTTCTTTAGCCTGGTTTGTCCCCCCTGCGTTGAGAGTCACCCCCTCCCAACCCATCACAACACCCAGCCCCAGCCTTTTCTTGCCACGATTCCAGGCTATGATGTCTTATCCTACCTACGGGGGATATGGAAAATAAGCAATTAAGAACTGCGAATGTTGAAGTTGTGCCTAGTTTTAGTTTGAAATTTAACTAAAAGGAAGGATTTGAATGCAGCAGTTTGTTTTGCCACAGTTTCACCTGACTTCTGAGCCAACTTCCACTTCTTTCTCTTTTCCTCCATTACTTTTTGAGAGATTATTTGAAAGATGTTAGGGAATAGAGGAGGTGTAAGTGTTTATTTACCAGTGAATGAAACTATAGGGTAAATATTTAGAGACATGAGGAAAATGAGACTGGTAAGGCACCAGCTTCCAGCAGCCCCAAAAGATGCACAGAATGAAAACATCTTCACAATAGCAGAATATGGGAAAAGGGTAAAACAATTAGTACCGCAGCCATAAAAGACGACCGGTTTCTTCAGCAAAGTTAACATCATGAGCTATTGTTCCCCACGGTTTATTTCCCTGTTTGTTCAGTCACCAGACTAAACTTCCCCTAGGAACAACCACTTCATCTTTTTAGGGGGCTAATTTGGGGATAAACTGGGGTGTTGGGGTAAGATTTTGGACTGAGAAAGGCCCTGCAGAGACTCAGCACCGATTCCTGCTCCGACACCGGCTCCTCGAGGGACTTGGTCATGTCTCTTATCCTCATTGTGCAAATGAGGGATGCTCGAGCGCCCCTGCCCTCCCACGCAGCCGCTCCTGTTTATTTATCACCCGTTATAGGAAGGAGGTGCCGCTTCTTATTTCTGGCAGCATCTAACACAATAGAGCGTTGATCCGACTTAGTCCCCTAGATGCTACTAGCATGTAAATAATGGTAAAAATAACCTACACGGAGAGAATCAATAGACTTAGAGCCCGGGGAACCCATTTCAACCCTGAATAAATTCCAGACAGGGTTGCTTTACCAATTGATTGTCCCCATCAAGCAATGCATCCATCACCGGCAGCGATCTGTGATGGAGTTAACCTCCGAATATTCGTTCCTCTGCTGGGGATGCTCAGGAGATCCTGGGTGCAGCTGAGCCCTTGCAGATACAAAAAGAACAAGAGCAAGACGCTCTGGGACATCCACGGGATCTACACGGGGAGCACCTGGATGCTCAGGGGTGGCTCGGGGATGCTGTGGTGCAGGGGCGAGGGGCTCAGGGATGCTGCTGGAAGAACTCCAGGCTCAGCTGAGCCAAGAACCTCCTGTCCCAGGCGCATCTTGAGCCCAAACAGATGCAAAAATACAACGGAGACCTCATGTGGTTGAGGATCAGCCTCTCCAACCAATAAACCCCCCAGCAGTTAGGAAAGGAGCAGAGCTGGCTCTGCAGCAGCCCGGCAGCAATGATAAAACCACAGCTCGCCCTGAGCTGGGCGTGCGAATGATCCTGATGTCTCCAGCTCCTTATTTTTCATTTCCTTTGAAACCACTGAGTGTGCACAAAATGCATAGCAATGCAATCCAACTTGGCGACTCAGGTCATTGCGTCGCGCATCCGCGGCCACCCTTTCAATTTTTTTGTTTCAAGCATATTGGGTACAAATTGCCGGGGTACAGTCAGCTGCTTGGACTCAGGGAGATTTTACAGCAGGGCGAAGCAGCGTGAGCAGGAAGCAAGGGGAGCTGAAATAGAAAAACTGCTGAAAAGCCTCCTGTACTTGTCAGGAGTATTAACTTAGGATGATGTAGGGGAAACAACTAAGTGGTTTTCGTGTCAGCTACACTGAATCAAACTTGTTCAAATATATGCAGGCATGTGTGCAGTGAAGAATATAACCTATCTCCGGAATGGAAAGCAGGCTCTTAGTTGGAAGAGGGTGGGTTTTTTTTATGTTTTGCAAATATGGAGAAAGCTGGGTGTAAATCAGATGAGGGGTATGGGGGAGCGCCGGGCAGGGCTGCTGAGCCACCCTGAGCTGCAGGGTGGGGATGCAGACAGGGGAGCAGCAGTGGGGCGGGATGCTTAGCCTTGGCACCAGCTGCGCCTCATCCTGCGCCGCTCAGCCCCTTTTCCTGGGCACCCAACACACAGCTTTGCAGCGCTACCAGCTGCTGCAGACATTGGTTCGTGAATATCTGTGACAGCCCGTGTCCTCAGGGTGATAAAGACGTAAGAAGCATCGATTACAATTATCACTTTCTTTTTATGCTATTATGACTGAGCGCACTGCCTGGAAGAGGTGAGGTGAGGCACGCACACCTCTCTGGGGGTAGGAAAGAGATTTTAGCCTAAAAACGGGCCAAGGTAAGAACTTCTTTCCCTGGCAGATGGATCATGCAAACACCCCAGGCCACTGCTCAGCCCAAACGCAGCTCGGAAGGTTTAGGGACAGAAATAAATCAGTGCAACCCACACCAGCGCTGAGTGCAGCAGCTTGGGTTCCCTTTCTGGTTGTCTTGCCATGAAATCCTCCGAACACCCTTTTTCAAAAACACACACATACACGTGTTTTGCAAACTGATAAACCGGCCAAATTTGATTGCGGACCAGTGCTCTCCTCTTCCTCACCAAGTGGGTTTTTGGGGTTTTTCCTTTCTAACTTATTGTTGCACGGAAATAAGCCTGGTGCCAGGGAAACGTGCAAGCACACGCTAATTCCGAGCGCTTCTTTAAGTGCTCGGCTGAATCAGAGTCATAAAAACATCCCCTGCACTTGAAATACTTGCAGGAGCCGAAGCATCCACGGTCTGGCAGCGGAAAGAGGTCTCGGAAACAGGGCACTCCGTTACCATAAACCCCCCCGGGGACAAGCATCGCCCACCCCCAACCACCTTACAAACACCGGCTGCGGGATTTTACACGGGCTTTGCTGGAGCAACACGTCCTTCTGCTGCTCGACATGTCTCCCAGGGGATGGGGGATAATAGGAAGCAGCTCCGAACGGCCGCGCTTTAACAATAATAGCAGAAAGTTCGGGCGAAACATAACCTCGAGGGTTTGCTGAAGAAACAGATGGCTTAATGCTTGTTTGAAGAGCTTTTTGAGTAAAAATAATACTAGTAATAGCATTTAGTCATTAGCGGCGCTGCGCAACGCGAGGTTGTAACAGCACAAGTGGATTAAGGCGCATTTCTGAGCCGAGGCAGACGGGAAGATGGGGCAGTCCCGGCAGCAAAACTTCCAGAAAACCAACATGAACTCCCACACATGAATCTGAAAACCCCCTGCAACAAGCGGGGTTGGTTCAGGGGTCGCATCGTGCGTCACATCTTCCCCATCCCAAATCACCCGAGTCCCCTGCGGCGCTGGGTGACACCTGAAAACCCACCCGGCCTGCAGACCCACACACCCCATGCTGCAAGGAGAAATTCCATCTGTTTTCCACCTTCCGTCCACCTCATCCCCCAATAAAGCCATGAGACACCCATGGGAGCCCCCACCACAGCTGGGGAGACCTTGCACGGCAGCTGGGCAGACCCTGCACCACCAACCCCACATCCTTCCTGCTACCTAATGGAATGCAGCAATAGCATTAACGTCACCGTTGCCCCAGAAATGCATTGCAAGGGATCTTTTGGCGGCACGTTTTGCTCCAGACCGCTCTCCTCGCAGGGAATAACCTTTCCGAGAGGGGCTGGAGGAGCAGCTGCCTGGCACGCTGCAACCCGCAGGCTTTGCGGCACGACGGGGAAAGGAGAGAGAAAGCGCAAATTGTTTTCTATATTTTTTTAATAACGTCGCGCCATCTGACACGCCGCTTTTTGTAACAATTACATTTCTAACCCAGGCGCTTAATTGGATTTTGTTTAGCAACTTGTAGGATGGAGTCTTTTAATTTGGTGATGCTGCGAGTGGCACAGAAGCAAAGAGTCAGCGAGGATGCGGTTGGGGGATGCGATGCTGAGCTGGATGCTCCCTGCACAATCCAGGGGTCCGTAATCCTGGTTCTTTGTGCAGCTTCATAGCCAAGGGGGGAAGTAACTATGTACCGCTCCCATTTTCTTCTAAGGCTTCCACCAGCAAACAGAAGAATCACAGCGTGGACTGGGTTGGAAAAGCCCTCAGAGCTCATCCAGTCCAACCCTTGGTCCAACTCCAGTCCATTGACCAGATCACGGCACTAAGTGCCATGGCCAATCTCAGTTTACAAACCTCCAGGGCCGGTGAGTCCAGCACCTCCCTGGGCAGCCATTCCAATGCTGACCACTCTCTCTGCACAGAATTGCTTTCTCATCTGCAGCCTCAATTTCCCCTGGCAGAGTTGAAGTCCATGCCCCCTTGTCCTATTGCTGACTGCCTGGGAGAAGAGCCCAATCCCCCCTGGCTAGAACTGCCCTTCAGGTCGTTCTAGAGAGCGCTGAGCTCACCTCTAAGCCTCCTCTTCTCCAGACTGAACAAGCCCAGCTCCCTCAGCCTCTCCCCATAGTTCAAGTCCCTTCACCAGTCAATAACTGAGGGGTTTTTGCTAGGGTTTCTTTTCCACCCGCTCTCTGGGAGGAAGTTTCATGAATCTCTGAAGTTTGTCACCCCTGCGATTCCCCCCGATGGGTGAACGTGCAGAGATGACGTTATTGGAGGGAAAAACAGAACAAAAGGACAAAGCAGTTGGGGCGATGCTCTGAGCGTCCCCCTGTGCCCACCAGGGCTCAGCCTCCAAGGGGCTGCCAGCCAGAACACCTTTCCCTGACATTAAAGTCACTTTGGATTAAAAAGAAAATAGAGAGATATATAAAAAATCCCCAGCAACAGCATTACAGTTCCTTTTTTGTCTTTCCCTCCTCCCCTTTGGTAAGGCAGAAATTACAGCGAGATTGAAAGCAGAGATCCTAATACATTTTCCCTCAGGTGTTCTTAAGCTCTGAAAGGTGCATATGAGGACTTGTTTAACAGAGATAACTGTGACACCATGCCAAATAAATTCAGGCTATAAGAAGAGCTGCTGACACTTAGACAACTTTGAAAAACCTTCTAGTTAGAAACAATTCTGCCAATATGTCAGATATTCCCCGAATTCTTCCTTCCTTTTTATTACCGCAGAGAAAGCAAAGGTGCTGTCATGTAACCCACTGGTTTGGGTAAGCGAGCCTGTGCCTTCCAGGGATAAACGGAGGGGAAAAAAACCCAATTATTCCGGTTTATAGATGGTTTCTCCCAGAAAAAAACAAACGATAGAGGGGGGAAACAGCAAAAATGAGAGCAGGGCTCATTCTGCACCGAGCAGCTCAGCACAAAGCACCGAGTCCTCCTGCTCTGCGTTGACAGGGGGACGCACAAAGAGAATAAATCGATCTATTCCTCCCACCTGCTTTTGCCCCAACTTTGCTGTAATTCCAAGGCACAGCTCCCTTTGCACACCTTTCCCTCCCGGAGTTTCGCAGCAGAATCCGCCACGCGGGCACCGTGGAACCGCACGCCGGGCTCCGCGTATTTCCAAAGCCAACAGGAACAAATATGCAATTATAGAGCTCAGCGATGCAGCACCGCGTTGGCAGCTGGGAGGAGATGGAGCCTCGGCAGAAAGTTTCCTGCATAATAACTCAGGCCATGGGTTTGAGTTGTTCCAACCGAGGAGCCCTTCCCACCCAGTCGCTTCCAAACCGGCCGCGCTGCGGTTAATTAAGTGTCAGGCAGCGTTAATTGCAACAGCAGACCCGCTCCATCGCCGTGTTCGTTGGGAATGGTGAATGACATTTGTCCGGTTGATGTGGGTTGGGTTCATTCTCAAGCATTGGGGCACCCTACCAGGTTGGGCCAACATTTTGAACTATTTAAGCCATCTTGCTGACTTCAGGAAGATCGCTTCAGTTTGAAACAACCCTGAGATGGATTAAGCCTCATCATTTGGTTTTGCAAAATCAGAACTAATATTGATTTAGCTTGAGAGTCTTTATTACTCTACAGGTACATAAGTGGGAGCAGCGGAGCTGAAAACGCTATGGAATTACAAATTAAAGCCACGGTGAGGTTCATTTTCAGCTGTGCTCGGCTGTCCTGGCACTGCCATTGCTTTGGGAGCGGGTTTGGGCTGGGAGACCTCACAGTGTCCCCCATCCCCAGCTCTGCTCCCCCAAAAATAACCCGACAGGTCTCCCGAGCCCAGATTTCCCTGCCCCTTGTGCAAACCCAACAAGAGAACTGCCATTAATTTCAGTGCATCACCTCCTCGCTAGAGGGAGACGGAGGATGCACAGCACCCGCGTGACTCACGCTTCTTTGCCTTTGCTTTCCTATTATCTAGTGGCCTGCAAAGGGAAAATCGTGCTCGATCATTGCAAGAAGAAGAAAAGGAAACAAACCACAACAAACAACCCATTTTGCTTTGCTTTTCCAGCCTGCCTTAATGAAGCAAGGTTTCTTCCCTGATTAATTGACTATAAGACAGTATCGCTGACCTCTTACTTAAGGGCTGGACGTGTAATTGCTGCACGCAAGCACACCCGAGCGTGGATTATTGCAGGGGGTGCTCGAGCGTTAAGGCTCCTCTAAATAACCAGCCACCAAACGGAGCTCGGAAGGATATTTGGAAACAAGTGTTTGTTTTTCTTTAATGTTTTCCCCCAGTATTCACCCTGCACTGAGCGCTCCAGGCAAATGAAATCACTGTAGGAACAGTTTTCTTCTTCCCTCGTTGTGCCGGATGATTTGTTGTCAGATTAAATAGAGCATCCGTTTAATGGGAGCTACGTGGTCCATGGGAGGACCCATCCCAGACCCCAGGAGGTCAAACTGGGGAGGTTAATAGGGCTTTAATGGCTCTGCTGTGGTCTTTAAATCCATTTGCAATAGCCAAGGTGCAGCAGCATCTTCTTTGAGCATGAAAAAGAGGGGAAAAAAGGGGAATTTAAGTTAGAGCATCTGCATCCCAGGACATGGTGAAGAAGGAACGGCTGGAAACTCAAAGTCCTTCCTCCCAGCAAGGGGAAGGACATGAGGGTGCTGCTAATTAATCTGATGGGTTTGACCCAACGAAGGGCTGGAATTAGCAGCTGACTGCACACATTTGTCCCCAGCGAGGAGCGGCTGAAGCCCCAGGGGTCGGGAACTATTTGTAGCAAACAATTTATTCATGAATTTCGCTTATTTGCCCTGTGAACCATCAGAGACGTGGTGTTCTCCTGCCTGTCTTGGTATTTCTCACATGCATTCTGCATCATATCCTTGCTTTAGGCTCCTGCCTGGCTCTTTGCGTGGCAGCACCCCTGTTCACCCCGGCTCCCACCAACATGGGTGGGTTTGTGGTTAAGATGCTGATCTGGGACCACCATTTCTCTAAATCTTTCGGGTTTGGCTCAGGAAGTTCCAGTAAAAGGTCAATTCTCACTTTTTCCCTCAGATTTTGATGAAATTCATCAGGAATCTAATCCTCTTTTAATCCATTTTCATCAGCCCTCGTTAGGGTCTTTATTAGTGCCCAATGCCTCTGCGCCGCTGCAGCCTCCAAATGACGATGCGCAGCGCCTGCCCCCTCCTTCTGTTTTTGGTTGATACTTATTTACGATCGCATTTTCAGCGGAAATCAGCCCATTTATTCATTACCTTTAATACGTCCCCTTTGGTGCGCCGCCGCTGTTCAGGATTTTATCATCGCTTACTGGGCCTCTTTCCACATGTCAAAACTTTATTAAATATGTTTCTAACGGGGTGGAAACGTATAAAAGCCACTGAATGCTTTTAAATCGTGGCAGTTTTGCATTTTGTTGATACCCTACCCAAGCGATGAGATATGACAGGCAGGCAGTGCTTTCAGAGGCAATTATATCACAGTTCAGGAGGCGGCATGGGGAGCGATAATACGGAACGGGAAGGAGATAAAAGAAAACAACTTGCTCTCTCGTTCCCTCGCACACATCCACAAACCCACCACCATCCCACCGGGACCACGGCGGAGACGAGGGAAGACAGCAGAGCTATTGTTATAGACGGCACAAGGCAGGGGAAATAGCAGAAAAGAAGCAGCAAAAGGTAGTTTGAAGTAATTAACAGAGTCAGAATGAAAGCCGTTTACACCGGCCAAGGAAGCGAAGATGCTCTGGAAAGCGGGGAGTATCCATGGAGTATCTCACCATCTCGCTCCTCCATGACTCAGCCACCACAGGAAATAAGAAACAGAGTTTTATCTATTTATCCACTTAGTGACCCAGCCGACACGGCAAACAAAACGCCTGTTTATCTACCCGAACATCCACACGCGCTTTTATAACTCCCAACCTCGCCGCCGCTTCTCTTCCCTCCCTTCCTCTGACACATTCATCATAGAAAACAGGAGAGAAAAGTATGTTTATCTACCCAAAGGGCATGTTTCCATTCGCTTTGTTTTTCCTCTATGCTTAAAGAAAAACAACCCACACCACCAAAACAGCCTTTCTGGGATAAAACATCTTTACAGCCCCAGGAGGAAATGAAGACCTCATGAAATTAAAAGCCTTGGAGCCAGGTGCTCCAGGCTGGATCCCAGGCCTGGGATGCTTGAGCTGGGCTCAGTAGAGCTGCCGTTCTCTCTCAGCAGGAATACCAAGGTATTATTGGAGCTCCAGGACCCAATACAGGATATCCAAGGGGATTTGGGAGCCCAGATGTGCTGGATTTCTGCAGGGAGCAGGAAAATCTCTGTGGTTACTACGATAGATCCTCACCAGGGAGGGATGGGAGCTGCAAAGGGGATGGCAGCTGCCACCAAGAGCTGTTGAAGTTGCTCTACAGCACTAATTAACAGTCAGTAATGAATTATTACACAACAGCCTCGTGGCTTCCCCTGATTTTGGAGTCAGAGATGGGTTTCATCCCAAAACCAAAGGCTTCTGCTGGGAGCGCATGTACAGAGCCCCACCGCCTGCCTCTCCCCGCCTGGCACACCAGGCTTCTTATTAGGTTAATTAAAACCATAAAAGCGAATGCTGATTTGCAGAGAACATTTGGGAGCAGATGGCAACAAGTACCGAGCTCCATAAAAGCGAATTGGAAGTTGTGAAGTGTCTCAGGCTCATCTGTGCCGGGTCCCTTGCGTCCCAGCCCCACAGTCCCACCAGTCACCCCACGTGTAGCTCCCAGGGGACATCTATGGCTGGAAACTCTTTAAATTTTAAAGCAAGTGAAACCTGGGACTCTCCTGTTGAATCCTCCCCATATGTGACAGTGCAGGGAAATGATGGGGATGGGAAGCGTCTCAAATCTGGGCTCTCGGCAAGGAAGTTACAGCAAAGTTCATAAATCCCTCCGAGTTGGGCTGAAGCTGTAGCTGATTTTCGTTTCGCACAAGAACAACACATTTGATTATTTCAGCTGTGCATTTGCTCTGAAGAGCCCCATTTGAAGCTCTGAGTTTTCCAATACAGCTGGGATTTCATGAATACCCCACATGCAGGCAGAAAAGTTGCAGATGCCCAGCAGAGCTGGCACAGGCAGCTGGTGCAAGGTGGCCATTGGAAAATGCACGAGGAAGGCAAAGTTTGGCTGGTTTCGTGGAGGGTAAAACATGCCCTGAAGCCCCATCTGCTTTAACCCTGGCCCCCTTTGCACCCCTTGTCTCAAGGGGGTACCCAGGGACCTCATCCCATCCCTGACTTGTGCACAGACACCCCCAGCGCCAGGAAAACCACCGGCGAGGCAAAAGTATTGGATGGCAGAAAGACAGCGGGAGAAATGAAGACAAACAGCTTGAGCTCCTTTGTTCCTGCTGTACATTCAAGAAAAGAGCAGGCAGCACTGGTAACGGGAGAAGAGAAATCAAATCTAATAACACAAAAAGCTGTTAGAAGCTACCCGGTGAGCTGCACAGCCACTCGTGTCCCTTCGAGAGCATCGCGGGTCCTGGGGACAAGGGGATGCTCCTGGCAAAGGGCTCAAGGCACCAAGGCTGGAGTTGCCCTCTTAGAGGACAAATGTCCCAGTCGGTGACACCCCAATGGGTCTGGCATGTCCCAGGGAAAACTGGGCTCAGCTCAGCCCCAGGTGCAGCGCCCATGGACAAAGAGAACGTCCCCGCAGGGAGGGACCAGAGGTATTTTGGAAGATGATGGCAATCAGAGCGAGATCACAAAGAATGGGTTTATTATTATTAGCAGGGACTGCACTGCAACAGCAAATCCTCCCTCTCCAAACAGCACAACTGCGAGGAACGGCTCCATCCAAATGTTAATGTTTTTTTGTTGTTGTTGTTTAATTTGTGAACTTATTTATCTGGGAGTCTAGAAAGGCTGCCTTGTGCTCGGGATGCTGAGCACAGCCAGTCTGTGCTGCTATGATTAGATGGCTAAGACCCAACCTCAGCAGCTGCTAATCCTGACTATTAATTAGAAGATTTGGGGTAAGAATTCCAGCACTGAGGCTCAGTTAAGCTCGAGCAGTCACTGCCTTTTCTTTCCCCCCCCTCCTCTTCTCTCCCCACAGCCACCCTGTCATAATCCCTTGCAGAAGCTCTGCTGCCAGCGGGTTCCGACCCCGCCAAGCAAGGACAGCCGGGCACGGGCTCCGATTTTCATCCTCTGAAGGAAAAAAGGCCAGGGGACTGCCATGGTGACACAGGGAATTCATCCCAGCCTGAAATGACAGCATCTTCTCCTCGGGCCAGTTCATTAATTTTTATATCGCAGTGGCTTTGAGAGCCTTCAATTGAGGTCAGCGCCTGGTTTATTGGGTGCTGGATGTGCACGTTGCAAACCGGAGCATTCAGGTCTCGCTCGGACCACATTGTGTAGCTGCCTAGTCCAGGCTGGGGGATTTCTCCTCTCTGCCAGGGAAAACAGGGGTCACAGCCACCTCCTTGCCCCAGGTTGGGGACCGCTGCCTGGTTTGGCTGTCCCCTCTGCTCCGACCTCCTTGGAGCTGCTGGGTGCTCCTGGGCATCTGCCAAGCTCCATTTTAACATGCGGAGAGAGGTGGCATCTTGAAAGCTGGGCAAACACAGCCCAGCCACTGTCCTCCAATTATTTGTTTGCACTGAAACCTAATTTGCTTTAATTGTTTCCAGAGCTGCACTCGCTGCAAAGAGCCCTGTGGACAAGTCAGCCGAGCTCTGCCTTGCACCCCATGCTCAGGGGTGGCACCAGGTGTCCCTGAGCGCTGGGACAGACCAGAAAAGCTGATGCTCAGGTTATATTTTTGCATTCCCACCTATACAGGAGCTGACATCTGCTTTTCTTTCGCAAATAGAGGGGCTGGGTGAAGCCTGTCCCAGCACGGCCACGCAGCACAGCTGAGCAAAGGGTGGCGAGCTCTCCTTGGACTGCACCCAAGAAAGGGGTTCAAAGCCATTAACATCTCCGAGAATGAAATATTGATGGCCAGAAAGCTGTTAAAAGGAACAAGAGAACTGGCAACCCCAACACCTGGTATCCTGCCCATTCTGAAGATAATAATAAATAGGAGGGGGAGGACTGAGAACACGAGGGAGGTAAAGCGAGCGGCGCACGGGGAGGCGAGGGACCCGTGGGCTGAAAATGCACAGCCAGGCCTTGCCTTTTTTCTCCTCCCGCTTTTGCATTTTATAACCCAAATTGATTTACAGAAGAAAGGAACACTTAGCACATTCAAAGCGAGTCGCTTTCCCTTTCTAAAGGAGGCAACAGCTTTAATTGAATTTCTGAGGGTTTGCTTTTTCTGTTTTTAAGCCTCCTCCTGTAGATCAGCCCATTACACCTGAATGAAAAGCGGGTGCGCATCCAAGTGATGCGGGATGGGATCTCCCACGCCGCTGCTCCTGCTCCTTCCCCATCTCCCGGGCACCTCTTGTTCATTGCACAGATTTGAATAGATGGGCTTTGGCTGATATTGGTCTCTTCATACAATTTCTCCCTCTTAATGGATATTTTCCCCCATCCGTTTTACTTTTTGCACTGATAAATGACCTGGAGCAGCTCAGCGCTCTGGATTAAGGTACCAACATCTCTTCTTTCCTTCACACTGTGGCTTTTCTCCCCCCAGCCCTCCACTGACACATTGACTGGGAGAAGTTTTGGAGCAGGAGACAATTCATTCCAAAACGAAACAAACATTTAACCTCGGGTCAAACAAAAGGCTGAGTCGATCCCCAATGATTTCCTTTTTTTAACCCTTCTCCCCAAATAAGAGTAAATTACTTTCACAGAACTGGAGAAACAAGAAATAGAAGCACATGATTTGTCAATCTCTGCAGCTGAGAAGTGCCAACAGTATCGCTCGAGGATGAGGAACCGGGCTGAAGGAGAAAGGCAGGAATTTACCATCTACCAACAGCTTCCCAAACCATGGGAACCAGAGCATCACTGCAGCATCACATCGGCGCTGTCTGCAGTACCAAAGTAGCCACGTTATTTAGGTTTTTTGAGGGAGGAAGAACAAAATTCAGCTTGGGGTAGAATGGCCAGGGCTGGGCGAGGTTTGGAATAAGAAATGGGGTTTTTTCACCTGCCACAAAATCCGCTCTATTTGCCACATCTTTGCACCCGAATTCAGCAATGACAGATTCCTCAAGAAAGGATTCGGATTATACCGGGATGGAGGGGGCTGCAAATACCCCCATCCACCCTCCCTCTCCCCTGCACCACCCCATCTGCCAAGAGGATGGACAGACGGACCCACTGGGGCTGGTTTATCTTTAGTTTTCACAGCTACACAAGTAGAAGAGGCCTCACAGCAACATTTCTACCTGCCCAGGTGTGGAGCGGTGCAAAACCAGCTCCAATTTACCGGATAGGGTCGGTGCCATCCCAATTTCCACACACACAGCATCACCACACATGGTCAGATGCTTCTGGCTTTGAAGGCATTGCCAGCATAAAAGGAATAAACAATACCAGAAGGGTGATTAACGGCCAAAATACAGTGGTTTTTATCCCCTGTTTCCTTCTCAGCAAACACCTACGGGGATGCTGAAGCGCAGCCCTCGCTCCCTGTCTTCACACAGCAAATCTGTGCACATACACACACACACACACACCAGCGCAAAGGAACCGGCTTCTCAGCCTTCCCCACACTGTTTGTACAGTTATTGAAGCGCTGGGACTGCGGTCACGTCTGCCCCTTTGTTATACACCAGCAAAATTAAATTACACACACACACACGGAGTTGTTATCCCCACACACGCACAGGCTGCAATTTGCATTCTGCTTGGGAACAGACTGTTTTCATATTCCTGCAAATATAGCAGCCTCTTGGTCTTAATAAATTCATAAGCATTGATTCCTGGGGGTAACAGCATGGATATTATACTAGAAAGCACAGCATTTCTGACCAATGCAAACCATTTCTCTCCTCTCTCCCTTCCCCTCGTAACCTGTAAAACCCCGGTACACCACATACCTGGACTCAGGTGGAAAGACCCCGTGTGCAAAACCAGCTGCAAATTGCACCAAAAAGTTCAGAGTTGGCTTCGGAAGCTACCAAAACCAATACAAAGAGCTGCTCTTCGGGGTCAGCTTCCCATCCTGCAGTGCCCCAGTAACCCAGCCTGAGTCCTTATTTAAAGGGTTATTTAATAAGAGCTTGCACCTGCTCCAGGGCTGCTGCGGTGCAGCTGTGCCCATGCTGCAGCACAGCCCCATCTCAGCGGGGGTGAAGGCAAAAAACCCCCCAAACCCAAAAATAAAACCCAGTGTGGATTTGAACAAGCCAGGATGGTCCCTACACATTTGGATCACCGCTTTTCTTCTCCCACCTTTACCCATAATAACCCCGTTTGCAGCCTCGGTTTCTGCCTGACACTTGAATGATGAGCTATTAAGGACTCTAAATTAATAGCTGCTATAGAGTTTATTTGAGAAGATCATTAAAAAAAATCAGTAATGTCATCATGTCAAGCAAAGCTTCTAGTGTGTTTTTATTATTATTACGATTATTATTATGCACGTATTCTATTTTTTTCCCTTCCATCATTGATCTGAAGCTTTCAGAGGGACACATTTGCCCAGTTTTGCCATTGGAAAGGGCATCCCATGCACAGAGCGGACCTGCAGCGGGCTGGCAGCCTCAGAACAGACTCTTAAATCGGAGTGAAATGGCTTCTACCCCCCCAAAAGCAAGGCAGAGACAGAAATAACCTGCAGAAGGAGCCGGGCAGTGCACAGATAGGTTGGTAGCTGCTGTGCATCAGGCAGATGACATACATATATATGTATATGTGTACATATTCCACTGAGCAAAGGAGCTGAAAAGAGAGCTGGGAAAAGCTGCTGTTCCTCCCCTGGCTTTGCTGGGCTCCGTGCGGATGACAAAGTGCTTTCTTCTTCATTTTAATGATCAGCGTAAGTCCTGCTAAAAGCCAGTCCAGCCCAAAGGGGCCGCGGCAGCAGTCGGGCTGGTTGTGCACCAGTGTGCCCAGTACCAGCACTGGGTACCAGTGAGCCCCTCCAACCCCGCATCCTTCCCTTCTCCCTCCTCAGGAGGGTACCGGTGCCACCAGCCAGGTTTAGGGGTCCCATTTCCGTGCTTTCCTAGATAAACCCTCACCCCAGGGATGCTGGGACTGCCCAGGGATGGGGTGACCCCAATCAACCCACTGGGTCCTGGGGGAAAAGCTCCCGGCCAGGGAGCTGCTGCTGCTGGGAGATGCTGTTTCTCCCCAGCGACTGTAGAGGGAAGTAGATGACTAAACAGACTTTTTGCCTACGGCTGAAGCGAGGTGGCCTCAATCCAGGACCAGATCTAATCAATACCATCCTTAGCAGACCTGCTTTTGGGGCAATGGACTCATGGAGAGCAGGGCAGAGTCTATGCCAGCACCCTGCCCCTCAACACCCTTAATCCAGGCTCAAGTCCCCCCAGAATACCCTTTTTATGCCCTATAGCTTCTCTCCACTCATGGCAGGAGAACAGAGAAGCCCCTTCCTCAGCTGGGGGGATGCCGGGGGTCAACCCTCTATGCCATGATCAGTCCCCAGCTGCAGGAGGGAGCTGGATCCGGGTGTTTGATGCTTTTCCCGGAGCGCTAGGCCAAGCAGCTCCCAGCACAGACGACGTGTGGCATTGGGGACCTTTTTAATCTCCCTGCCATAACTACAGAGCACAACACACGAGCAGGTTTGGGGACTTGGAGAGCAACAGTCCCCACAGTGGGGATTAGCAAAGGGAAAATATAATAAGGTTAAACACTGAGCCCTTTAAACTGTCTCAGCCTCATGTCCCGTGTGTGGGGGCCACATAGGGGACACCAGTGTTTTGGTCAGGTTGGGGACAGCTGGTGACAACCCTCCAGGGCAAGGGCAGGTTGTGGTCCCTGTTGCACAGGCAGGACCAGAGGAATAGGAAGCAGGAGGGCTGTCTCAAAAATGGCATTTTTAGAACATAGGGACTTTTTTCCTGCCCAAAATCAGATGCAGTGGGAGCCAGGTTGGGGCCACCAGCATGGAAAATCTGCCCTGGAGCATCGCTGGGAGGGGCTGAGGGGGGATTTTCCTTGGTTGTGAGCACAGGCAGAGCCCAGACAGCCCCTCAGCATCACCTGGGAACAGCATCTTCCACATGCACAGGGCTCCCGGTGAGCGCCAATGGCAAGTGAAGCGAGCCAGCATCTGCCTGACAAGCAGCACTTAGACCCAGCCCCAGGGACCAGGTGTCAAAGCCGGGTCTGTGAAAGCCCAGGCTTTGTCCTGCAGCAGGAAAGAAAATATATATATAAAAAACAAATTAAAAAAAGCAAAGCATGGCTTATTCAAGGATTTCTTGTGGTATTTCTCGTGTCTCTCGCCTATTGCTCTATGCTCCGCACATCTCTCCCTCGCTGCTCTCACCTCCGTCCTTCCAAGGGAGGTTTCGGTTCTTGCTGCCTACACAGCAAACACCTGTGCAAAACCTTCCCGTTAGTGCGCTGGCATTTGATACGTTATCAGTGGAAGATACACAGAGGGAAGAAATATATTGTGCATATTACTCGATAATGCACAGCAAGGCGGCACCGTGACCTTAAAAAGAAGCCTGTTAACAGGGAAAAAAGAAGAAAAGAGAAGGGAGGACTTTGCCAGGAGCCTTGGTAGTCTAGGTGGAAAACGGAATCGTTTTTTCATGATTTCCAGCCTCCTTTAACTCTGCCCTCCGGGTCAATAATCTCAGTAACAACCTTTTCCTCCAAGGAAACATTAGAGCTCGTGCTGGTCCCCATGGGAATTAAAGTTCAGGTGCCCCCGGGAGTCAGCTCATTGCTGAGCGCTTGTCCGGCAGCCAAAATAACACCGAATCATCCCAGGTGGGCAAGAGGGACCCCAGGGAGGGCCCAGAGCCCCCGAGGACGTTCCCGGTGGCCCTGGGGACAAGCAGGACGACGTTTTCCCTTTGATTTCTGCCTTTGAGTTTTTTCCCCCAGCTTTATTAACCCCTCCTGCTAAAGTTTCCCACCTCAGCCTGGTGATGGAGAACAAGTGTTCTCCCATGGCCAAAAAAGAAAGGGATGGGTTTCCATGGCAACCGCCTTCCCAAATGAGGGTTGCTGTCACCTGTAGCACCCGCTCCCACCCAAACTGCTGCCAAAACCGTCGCCCTGGAGCGGGCAGGGGACAGCAGGGTCCCACGGGAGGGTGTGCTTGGCACGATTACCCCATCTCCAGCGCCGGGGTGGTTTATTTGTGATGGTTCTGCAAATAGAGATGCTGCAAAGCCCAGGCAGCGGTGCCGGGAGAGCAGACCATGGGAATCTTCCTGGCAAAGCAGCGGCCAGAAGTTATCATCGTCTGCTCAGGGCCTCCATCCATCTCAGCTGTCTGAGGGACAAGACCTCTTCTTAAAAGGAAAAGCATGTTTATAGTGAAGCACTTGGGCATGTGATTATGTCAGATCCTGTGCTCAATCGCCGGCTCTCCGGGGAGAGATCGTAGTGACGTGCGGAGGGACATCGGTGACAGGCAGCCAGCAGCGCCCGGCTGTGACCCACGGCGGGGAGGGATGCGCAGGATCAGAGCTTTGCCTTTGGGTGACTCCGTCACCTCCCGGTCATCTCCCAGCTCATCCCCACCGTGCCCAGTGCTGCCAGTGCCGGAATTCAAAGCACATTGGCAGCTCCACTAACAATATCCCTGTGCCGGAGCGTCCTCGATGCTCCTGTCCCAAGCATCCCGAGCATCCCTAAGGAACTGCTGTAACTCCCCTTTTTGATCTCTTTGGACCTTTTTGGGTCACCTGTTGCCACCTTCCCGCTCCTCCTGCCTGGAGCACGGCTGGCACGGGGATGCTCGCGCACACATTGAAGCAGTGGTGGGTGTCAGCTCGGATCAGTCTCCAGGCACAAAGAGGAAAGTGGTTTTGCACGGCTCCTGCAGATGGAAGGGGCTCAGCGCAGCCCGGCTGTGCACAGGGTCTGGTACGCCCCTTCTGCCACATCCCCTGGGATTTGGGGTGTGTTATCCCGCTCCTGCTTCAGCCCCTGGCCAGGGCTGTCTCCCATGGCTGTATTTGTGTCCCCAGGAGACACAACGCACATCGTGGCACTCACAAACTGCAAGGCTGCTCTTTTGTCTCCGCAGGCAGACACGTCCTGGAGATGCCCTCCTTGTCATGCCCTGCGCCCGAGGCAGGAGGGCATGTCTGCAATTATAACACCAATCGATTCTCTTCGGTGCCATCTTCCACGAGCCTTGAACTCAGAGTCACGCTATCGCTAATTGAGATTTTGGTGCACGGCTCGGCCCTTGCGGTTCGAATTGGCGATGATTTTCTGGCTAATGCCCATTGCCGATTTGAATTTCACCCCGCACTTTGCGTCGCGCAGCTTCCCCTAAAGCCCATGCACAGTGTCAGTATTTAAAGAGATTCAGTGTAACACAACCTGACATTCGGGAGCTGAACTGGAATGTGAATAATGCCTTTCTGGTGCGCTGTGCCCCCCTTTTTCCTCCCCTCTTTCCTTTTATATATGTTGAGAACCAGGGTTTTTGTCACACCTCGGATCTGTAGACAAGAGAACGCACCTTCCAGAAATTAGAAACCTCATGGTGGGGAAAGAAAGGAGGATTGCTCGGATAATTTGCAGTGTGAAAGCCCAGCCCTTGCCCACACCAACCCAGCATCCCAGCTCTCCATGGGGCTTTTCACCTTGCAAACACGGACCTGACCGCTTCCCTGCACATCTCAGGCAATATCTGTTTGCGGCGTGAGATCGGCACAAGGCGAGAGCAGAGCTGCTCAATAAAGGCAGCGCTGGGGTGTTATGGCAGAGCTGCGGGTGCCTGAGGGCTGAATATTAAAACATCGCTGTGTCCAGAGGTGAGGGAAATAACAGCCTTGCCGTAGAGCTGAAATAGCTTCAGAAACTCTCTGTGGGGTCAGGGCTGAGTGTCTGTTCAAGGGACCGTGGGCAGAGAATGCTGCAGGGCAGACTTAAAATGATGCAGTGAGTTTTGGGATGAAATATCAACTGTCCAGAGCTTCCTTGGCACGCAAAGCCTGTCTAGAGCAGGTCTGCAGGGGAGTTCGATGCCAGACCCAGTTCAGCCCTGTGCAGAAACCCCTTTTCACCACAGCAATAAGGTTTTTTGCCTCTGCCAGCCCCCAGCCCGAGCCCCTGAGCCCATGAGCCACTGTCCTGCATGCCCCGAGCATCCCCCATCCCCAGCCCGGCTCCCTGGATGCTCCGGGGGTCCCCATGGTACACACAGAGAGCAAAGGGCCGAGGGTGACAGTGGCACAGCAGCCTTCTTCCCAGCTGCCTTGGCCTGACAGACTCACACGGATGATCCTCATCTGCTTATGCATTTTTAATCCTGTTGGAAAGAGGCTCTGACAAAGCGTCGCGCGTCCTGCTCGCCCCGTGCCGAGATGGATGGAGATCCCGATCGCTCATCGGCTGCGCTCGCCGAGGCCCAAATGCTGACAGAGGGCTCCTCCTCCCCACAAATCAGCCCCAAATGGGATGTCAGAGGGAAATCTGCGGGGCAGGAGGGTAATTTTTATTGTCTTTGAGCAGCTGTGTGCACAGGCGAGCTGCCGGAACGCTGCTGCGGAGTGCCGGCTGGTTCACCCCGCAGGCGACGCAGCCCTGCTCAGCGGGACAGGGCACTGCGCCTGCTGCTCTGCCCTCTGCCTCCAGCGGGACCGCTGCCGAATGGGGCTGGGAGAGGTTGGAGGGATCACACACTGCACCCTCCTGCATTCTTCTCTATCCTCCTGCATCCTTCTCTATCCTCCTGCACCCTCCTGAATCCTCCTGCAACCTCTTGCATTCTCCTGCATCCTTCTCTATCCTACTGCACACTCCTGTATCTTCCTGCACCCTCCTGCATCCTCCTGCAACCTCTTGCAACCTCCTGCATCCTTCTCCATCCTCCTGTACCCTCCTGTATCCTCCTGCACCCTCCTGCATCCTTCTCTATCCTCCTGCACACTCCTGTATCCTCCTGCAACCTCCTGCAACCTTCTACACTCTTCTCCATCCTCCTGTACCCTCCTGTATCCTCCTGCACCCTCTTGCAACCTCCTGCAACCTTCTTCATCCTCCTGTACCCTCCTGCATCCTTCTCCATCCTCCTGCACACTCCTGTATCATCCTGCACCCTCCTGTATCCTCCTGCAACTTCCTGCATCCTTCTCCATCCTCCTGTACCCTCCTGCAACCTCTTGTATCCTCCCGCAACCTCTTGCATCCTCCTGTATCCTCCTGCAACTTCCTGCATCCTCCCGCAATGTCCTGCAACATCTTGCATCCTCCTGAGCTCTCTTTTATCCTCCTGTATCACGGAATCCTCTCAGCCTCCTCATCGCTAAACTCAGCCACTGCGAACCTTCTCCTGGCTCTCCCGTAGGGACGTGATGCTCCAGCTGGGACCTGGGCACAGGGTCCCCTGCTCAGTCCCCAACACCTCTACCAGGGCACCTGGCACGTTTGCCCAGGAATTTCACCCGCTGGTTTCAGTGCCCAGCCTCAAAAACCTCAGCAAACCCCAATGACCCCTTCACCTGCTTGGAGCTGAGTTAATTAATCACGGCTTCAAAAACTTGGCCTGAGCACTCTGGGACCATATGGCCCCTGCTCAGAGCAGCTTGAGCTTCGGGGTGGATGGTGAGCGGTGGAGACCTCAGGGGTAATTAAAAGGAAAAGCTGGGTTGGTTCGAACTTCTCCCGGCCGCGGTGGCCTCTGCTGCGCTGGCATATTTCAGACAGGTGACAGGGACCTTGCCGAGTGTCCTTGCTCGGAAGGAGCGTGATGGATCTGGCTTTTACAAGGAACAACGAGGCCATGATCTGACATGGACGTGATGAATCGTCCTTTTTTCTCCCCCCAAATGATTACTTGAGAAAACTTTGCAGTCTGTAAATATTTACCGGGGAGACCACAACTGTCACCTTTCCTTTATAAGCACAGAGATGGTTGTTTTAATAAAGCTTCGCTTAATTAAGAGCGGCACTGCTGGCTGGCACGCAGGGGCGGTGCTTTGCAGACACATTGCCCCATGTTTGCTTTGCAAAATACACCTGAATTTCAGCCTCCATCCATAGATGTTTCTGCACTATAAAGAGTAGCTCTGGTGAAGCCTCATCGTGGCAATTCAAGCTTGAGGGAGTCACGGAATTGAAAGAAAAAGGGATTTGGGGGCTGTTTCCTATTGGGACACTCAGCGCGGGCGCTGGGTCCTCTCCTGCCCTCAGGTCCAGGGATGGGAAGGGATGACGAATCCATCCCGAGTGGCTTCGCACAGGGTTAATTTATCAGAAGCACAAAAATAACAACCTAGAAGCGATGTCAGGGCCGGGAGAGCGGCTGGAGAGGAGGAAGCAGCGCTGAGCCGAGCCTGCCGCGGGCTGGCTAATTCGGCTGGAAGTCAGCCAGCAAAGGAAGAAAACCTCTTATCTACGGCTAAAAAACAATCAGAAATAAAAAACAAATGGAGATATATAGTAGGGGAGGCGAATTTATAAACAGGAGCTTATCAGAAAGCAAAGCAGATAATAAACAGCTCTTCAGATCTAGGTCTCCAGCTCGCAGAGGACAGAAAAGAGAATGGGATTCCTCAGGAAATGGAAAGGGCTGATAAGAGTCCACAGTGACTTAGCAAACATCATTTTAAATTATTTTTAAACAAAAAACAACAAAAAAAATACCCTCTTTTGTCTTCACATGAGAAAATTACCCGCAGCCCCTGAACAGATTTACCGGGCTTGGAATCGGGTGAACTGGGAGAAGGAAAAAGCACCAGTGCTGCCTCCCAGTAAAGCTGAGCCCAGACAGACTCATTGCAAATGCTCTTTCAAGGCGGCTTCAAAGCGGGAGGGCAGGCTGGCAGGGCCGCCTGCGCGGGCAGGGGGGCCGGCGGACCCCAGCCTTTCTGCATCCTGAACTGTATCCCAAACCACATCCCGAACCACATCCCGAACCGCATCCCGAACCGCATCCCGAACCACATCCTGAACCGCATCCTGAACTGTACCCCAAAGTGCATCCCGAACCACATCCTGAACTGTACCCCAAACTGCATCTCGAACTGCATCACCCTCATCCTGAACCACATCCCAAACTGCATCTCGAACCGCATCACCCTCATCCTGAACCACATGCCAAACTGCATCCTGAACCGCATCCCAAACCGCATACCAAACTGCATCCCAAACTGATTCCTGAACCACATGCCAAACTGCATCCTGAACCGTATCCCGAACTGCATCCCAAACCTCATCCTGAACTGTATCCCAAACTGCATCCCGAACCGCATCACCCTCATCCTGAACCACATCCCAAACTGCATCCTGAACTGCATCCCGAACCGCATACTAAACTGCATCCCAAACTGCATCCTGAACCACATGCCAAACTGCATCCTGAACCGTATCCCGAACTGCATCCCAAACCTCATCCTGAACTGTATCCCAAACTGCATCCCGAACCGCATCACCCTCATCCTGAACCACATCCCAAACTGCATCCTGAACTGCATCCCGAACCGCATACCAAACTGCATCCCAAACCTCATCCTGAACCACATCCTGAACTGTATCCCAAATTGCATCCCGAACTGCATTCCAAACCTCATCCTGAACTGCATCCCAAACTGCATCCCAAACCGCATCCCAAACCTCGTCCTGAACTGCATCTCAAACTGCATCCCAAACCGTATCCCAAACTGCATCCTGAACTGCATCCCAAACTGCATCCTGAACTGCATCCCAAACTGCATCCCAAGCAGATGTGAGGTGCAGCATCCTTCCCAAACCATCCCGCATCACCTTCCGTCTGCCTCCTCCCCCCCCAAAAAATACCTGCACCGTGCCCGGCTGTCACCGCATTTTGGTTTTTTGCCGTGTTTGTGTCCCCCTTCTCCACCAGCGCAGCACCAGCAGCATGAGATGTCCCCCTGGCTGGGATGCTCGGGTTTGGGCTTTGCAGCCCTGTCCCTTTGTCCCCATGGGCTCTGTCCCCACGGTGTGACCCTCTGAGGGGCAAGGAGAGAGGAGTTCACCTTGGAACACCCCAAAATCACTCCAGGGTGACACCAGGGACCACACCGGTGCCTTTGAGCTCCCAGCACAGAGCCCACTGCCTTGTCCTGGGGTTTTCACAGCCCCCCAGTATCCCAGATCAGGGCTGTCACCTGCAGAGCTTCGAGCTGACGCGTTTTGTTTAATCAGACAGGTTTTTTGCTCTCGCTCTTGTTACCTGTGTATTTATTTACAGTCAATTGTTCCCTCTTTTCGTTCCATTTATGTACCATCTTGTTTACGATGCTGCTTAAATGCCTGGCGTAGAGGTAATTATGCCGCTGGAAAAACAAAGTAAAACAAAAGCACACGCGTACGCGCACCAAAAGGGAAGGAAATGATCAGGAAGCTCAGCCCGGGCAGCAGGGTGGTCCTGCCTGGCTCTGGTGTGATGGGCATCACCGCACCCTCAGCCATTTCGGACACGTTTTGCTGAGTTTTCCCTCCTTTTGGGGTGCGGGTGAGAAGGGGTAAAGTGATGGAGAGACCGAATTAAAAGCGCAGATGCCACATCAGCCACATTCGCTTTGCTGCCAGGGTCTAATAACTGAGTTATTGCCTTTCAGTTTGATCAATTCATGTATTCCCAATCAGCCTTTATTATTATTAGTAGTAGTAGTAGTAGTAGTAACCTCATCAAGGGGAGGACGAGCCCAGGAAAGCTCATTTGCAGCCCAACGCCAGGAGGATCGAGCCCAGGGAGGTTCACACGGATGCTCCCAGCCCCTTTCCTCAAGAAAACGAGGGTAAAACCAGCAAGGAACCTGCTCACAGCACTTGAAATGCCACAGGAACACGTTGCTTCATGATTTACTTCTTTTTTTTTTAGCGTTCCTATATTTTACAGTAAATTACCTCAGTTTATGGCACTTTTTTCTCCCTTACATAATTGTTATAAATAATCTTCAAACAACATGAAAGGCATAAACACTGCCAGGGAAGGAAGAGTAAATGACAGAGATTTTGGAGCAGATGAAGGAGAACTTGTGCGTCGATAAGGCAGGGGGGCCGCCCGAGTTGGTTGGTTTGTTCTCTTTTTTTCCCCAAAATTATGCCTTGTATTTCTTCAATAAATATCCAGCTGCATATAAATATTTCCCTCCCTGGCCGTTCAAGAAGCGGCATCTCAAACCGCATCAATACTGCCAATGGTAAAGGGCAACACAAAGCCTGGGGAGCAGTTTGGGTATCACAATGAGCCCCAGGTGACATCGCATAGGAAAGGACCTGAGTTGGCCCCAAAGCCACATGTGTCACCCACAACAACGAAACCGGCTTCATCCTCCAGAGAGGATGATGGCGCTGATGGGGCATCTCCTGTGCCATACGCCTCGGTGCCCTCCCACCTTGTGCTGGGATCCAGTGTCACCGAAAAGTCCCCTGAGCCCCCTCTGCAGTGACAATAACCAGCAGAAAGGGAAGATGCTGCTCATAAGGTGTCTGCAAGGAGCTGATGCTCCCGGCGTGGGTATCAGGAGAAACATCGTGGTGCAAGGAGCTTCTGAGAGCAGAATAATTCCCCAAGAGAAGAGGGCAGAGGGGTCATGGTGTGAATTATTTAAAGCAGAGCTTGTCAAATCACCACCAAGCTCTCTGGCTCCATGCTGAACTCGCTCCCTCCCGCACATGCCCTGCGGGCGGGTTTGAAGGTTTAGCTGCTCGGGTGGTTGTTTCATCATTAGTTCTTTCCAGGGCCAGCACAAGCGATGCTCTGAGCTGCATCCCCGGTGGCAGGGATGCTTTTGCTGGCTGGGAATGAACCGCGACCCTTGTCACCCAAACACACCCCCGGCTGCCGATGTTCCCTGGGCAGGAACGGCCACCCTGGATGGCTTTTCCCCCAAAATATTCAGAGAGAAAGGTGTTGGTTCAGTGCTGGATATGAAATACCCAATAAAGCCCCCGAACCATGGGCACACACGATGCCTGTGATGCTCCCAAGGATGGGGATGCACCCAGCCGGGTGATGCCAAGAGAATTCCCGACCACAACAGATCCCAAGATGTGTGGATTTGTGGAGCAGCCACCTCCATCGAGGAGCTGGGGAATCCGCCCACCAATCGGGGAAGATGCAAACATCACCTCTATGGAGAACCAACCACTTCCCTATTGACTTTTACGTATTCCTTGGGATTCAGAAATCAATATTTGATCTTTAAAGACCACTTTGTTGTTTGTTGCAGCCAACACCGCCAGGTTTTTAGTGTTTGTTTATGGTTTATACCATATGATTCAATAAACCCTGGCTGCGAAACATGTGCATAATTAAGTTTAAAAAGCAGCCTCGGCTCCGCTCTGCTCCTTGTTTTTCAAGCCAGGCTTTATGTAACAAATTTTGTTTATTGCTGACACCAATTTCATCCTTCCCGCCCCTTCACTCATCGCATCAACACTGCTGGTGATTATCTTAAAGATCCCAGGTTTTCAGCCAAGATTGTGCAGGTGTAGAGAGGGGGGCGCTGGAGCCTTCGCTCCATCTCCACGTGCAACCCCTGTCCCTACAAATTCATTAACTAGCACCAAATTTGGGGTTATACGAGGAAAATGAGTGTAAGCTCCTGATCTGTCTGTCTCACCAAACATCATCCCCATCCCTGCAACAGCCTCTCGTTACATTCGCCGGCAAATGGAGTCTCACCACTGGTTATTTTTCTCCTTTAATTAAAAATTACTGTTTTATCAGCAGCGGAAATCAGCGCTGGAAAGGATCTGTTTCAATGAATTCTCCCCCCGTCACAAAAGAAAAAGAGCTGAAATCATCAGAAAGTCAAACTCCGATGCTTTCAAATTGAGACCTCCGGCTTTTTCTGCCGAGAATTACTTTCCATTTTGAAATGTTAATTGATAGCAAGAAGTACTAAAAACCAGACAGGAAACAAGAAATGTTTCCTGTTCCTTGCAGGGAGCTACTCGGTTGACCCAAGCAGCTGCTTTCTGCTTTCCTACCTGCTGAAGAACTTCTGCGATTTCGGTTTTATGACCTTATTTGAGGCAGGAAAAGACAATATCAATGTTTGTAGCCTCTGTTGGTAAAAGTAGAACCGGCTCCGCTCGGCTCCGCTAACGACCCACCAGGCAGCGCGGAAACGGGGCAGCTTTATAGGTGTTTTATACAAACACCTACACTTCTATAGCAGTTTTATGTAAGCCTATGGAATTCAGAGCTTTGTTCAATTCACCGCACCAACGCGCTTGCTCTTTGCTGCCACCCTTGTTGTCACTGCTCCTGTGGTTTTGTCCCATCCACCCCTCAGAAAGCATCGCTACGGTCCCTCAGCCGCTGTGTTCCCCACCAGATACACTTCTCCAGGGTGAATTTATGCTCTTAGTGCTTCCAAACCAGCCCCAAAATGGTCTTTTTCTTATTTTTCCTTTTTCGCCAGCACTTCCAGACTCACAGGGTGAAGCCAAGAGGGTTTCTGACCCTGGGTGCTTTTCCCTCCATGGGGTTCGGCTCTGGCTCCCAGCACACAACACAAATCATCCGATGTACCAGCAACAACGCCGAGCTCTTCCCTCACTCTTCACATCTCCAAAGTGTCATACAAGCATTAATTAATTAACTGAGTTACAGTGAAGTGCCTTCTGCTTTTCCCCCGAGGCACTGAGGGAAAGGGAACTCCATTCCCGCTCTGCTCCCCTCCACCCTCCTCTTATTGCTTTCTGCATCTGAAAAGGCTTTTTCTCATGTGCTTATTTTCTCAGCTTGGGTACCATAAGATGCTGGGTGACCACAAGGGGATGCTGGATACCCAGGAGGAGATGCTGGATGACCACAAGGGGATGCTGGGTGACAAGGAGGAGATGCTGGGTACCCAGTAGAAGATGCTGAGTGACAAGGAGGAGATGCTGGGTACCCAGGAGAAGATGCTGGGTGACCACAAGGAGATGCTGGGTACCCAGGAGAAGATGCTGGGTGACCACAAGGAGGAGATGCTGGGTACCCAGGAGAAGATGCTGGGTGACAAGGAGGAGATGCTGGGTACCCAGGAGAAGATGCTGGGTGACAAGGAGGAGATGCTGGGTACCCAGGAGAAGATGCTGGGTGACAAGGAGGAGATGTTGGGTACCCAGGAGAAGATGCTGGGTGACCACAAGGAGATGCTGGGTACCCAGGAGAAGATGTTGGGTAACAAGGAGGAGATGCTGGGTGACCACAAGGAGATGCTGGGTACCCAGGAGAAGATGCTGGGTGACCACAAAGAGATGCTGGGTAACCAGGAGAAGATGCTGGGTGACAAGGAGGAGATGCTGGGTACCCAGGAGAAGACGCTGGGTGACCACAAGGAGATGCTGGGTACCCAGGAGAAGATGTTGGGTAACAAGGAGGAGATGCTGGGTGACCACAAGGAGATGTTCAGTGACAAGGAGAAGATGCTGGGTGGACCAGGAATGACCTTAGGCATTTGCACATTTGGACACCTCTCTCCAGAGCATTTTCTCCCTCTCCCTGCATCCCCCATCAATCCCGGTTAGACCCTTCCAGATCTGTCAAAAAAAACCCACCAAAAAACACTGCTTGTTGCAAGAGAGAGGAACTTTTAGAGCCGTCTCTCGCTTTGGAAAGCGTTGCTTTGCTCCTTGGGAGAGCTCCCGAGCAGCCCCCCCACGGCCCGCACGCCCTCTGAGAAATATTAGCTCTGATTTGCTTTATCTGCTTCATTTCTCCCTCGGTAAACGGGTCAAAGTCCTGCAGGAATGTGATGGCCAGGCCAGAAATAGAGCACAGGTGCTCAGCATCCGTGTCTAATGCTCCTGCCAGCAGAAAGTCCTTATCTGGTTGGTTATCGCATGCTATGAAGGCACAGCACAGCTCTCATTTCTCCCTTCTCACCCTTTCCTCTCTCCTTTTCCCCCTCAGAATAGACCCTCACAAACTCATATATATGAATAAAGATAATAATTAAAAACCCCAAATCTACAATAGTCTTACTTAAACAACCCTGTTGCACCTTTTCAGCAAAGCAAGGTGAATTCCGATTAGATATTGAGCTATTTAGGAATGATCCTGTATCATCGGTCTCCAAGCTCAGTGATGCTCACCCCAGCTCATGGGGACCCCTCGGTTGTCCCCGAGACCCCCAGTTCCCCATCCCCTTCCTGGCGCTGCCTTTTGCAAGGCCACCACTTCAAGAAAATGAACACTTTTTCAGCTTCTTGGGGAAAAATACCCTCATTAAGGGGGATATTGCATGGCTGGTGCCCTGCAAAACATCCCAGACAAATGTCAGGGGCTGGGGGGGAACAGTCAGTCAAAGAAGATGAATTATTCAGCTCAGAGCCGCCGAGTGAACATTATCAGCTAATGATCTGTAATTATTAATAAATAATTTAAGCTTTAATAGCTAGGAAATGAAATGCTTAATTGCATCATAACATAATTAATGGAATTAGCTACTATGAATAAAATGAGGAGTTGTGGGGTTTTTTTTTTGAGTGAAAATCTTATTTCTCTACAATGCCGTTGATTATTTTTGTTCTACTTAAACACTGGAGAAGATGCAGGAGAGGAGGAGGAGAGGCTGGTGGGGGCTGCAGGACCCCAGGACAGGCACCAGCTCTTCATAATGATGTGGAAATTCAGGAGATGGGCTTGATAAAACCTTTTAAGTTTACACATTCAGTTTACTAGAAATAATAATACTTAAAAAAAATCTATTTCTGGGCTAAAAAATACAAGTCCAGCCAAGTCCTTCATCCTTCGGGAAGGATGGGGGAATAGGGCACCCATTGATTTTGCAGGCAGGGGGCGGCTGGATGGTTGCACCCCCTGCAGCAAGGTTGGCCCTGGAGCCACCGTGATTGTCCCCACAGCAGCCACTATTGTCCCCACAGCCACCGCTATTGTCCCCGCAGCCACCGCTCCGATGTTAACAAGTGTTAATAAAAGCAAGGCCACCGCGCACGACCCGTTCAAAGGGCTTTTTATTAGGCAATCATATATTTTCATTAGTTATGGTGATGAAGCGCTTAGGTTTTATGGGGTGTTTTAGTGTTTCATTTCGCCGTGTTTCCCCATTACCCTGCTCACATTTCAGGGTGACATGGACCATTTTCCCCTCCTGCTCAGACAGAGCCTTTTCTGGCCGTAAACGGAGCCGGCTCCCATCTGCTGCTGGAGGGAAGCAGCCCATTAAAACCTGGGAATTCAACTCCAAAACCTGTTCATAATTAATATACCTTATAATGCACCAAAAAAACCCCAAATGTTACTACAAGATAATTGTTTAAGTGATGTAGGGATGAGTTAAATGCCTTGCTGGGCATTTAACATCCTGCTGTACGTCTGGCTCGCACCAGCCCTGCTGCCATCGCCCAAAAAGCAAACTACAGCTGATTTCCAAGCCCAGGCTCTGGGGGGATGCAGATGGGTGGGTTTAACCCCCCAGAGCTGAAAATACTGATGCTATTGCTGATTTACACCAGCTGCAAGCTTCGTTTTCTCTGCATAGATCTCAAGAGCTACGCACAGAGATCTCCCTGCAGGTCGTGGTTTGCAAATAGGGACCAGCCCCTCTCTCAGGGCTGAAACCAAATCGTTTCTCTGGCTTTGAGCTGCTGGAAGAAAAGAAGAAGAAAGAAGCAAAAAAAACCCTCAGAAAATCTTGCAAGCAGCCAAACCGGGGGAAAATTGCAAGCTCTCGAAGAGTGACAGTTTGCAGAGCGTTGCCAAGCTTAATCGTCACCATTAAGCAATTATTGCACATGAAAACAGAAAGTGTCGGCAAACTCAGCCTGCTCTTGAATGAAATGGAAAAGAGTCAGACAGCATTAGATACTCGCTTCTTTCTAGCTGAGGGATCAAGCTATGTTCCCATCATAAAAGGCTTCCAGGCTCATAAATAACAAAGTGACTGACAACCGCAGCATTAACTCCAGCTCGGGTTTCCTTGCCAGCTCTTCCCACCCCCTTGTCCCCCTATCCCAGCCCCAAATGGGCATTTATTAAGGGATCCATTAATTCACAGGGTGCCCGGTGGGTGAAGGGGACCCCGGTGCCCCCAGGCACGGTGCTGCCACCACATCCCTCCGGGGAGGAGGGCAAGGAAAACGCTCAGGGAATTATGAGTAAATAGATTTGACTCAGTCCGGAGCCTTTTTAGGTTGGCTTTTTTTTGCCTTTCCTTTCATGGTAAATTTTCGGTAACAAGGCAACCAATGGTGACGGAGCACGGGGATTGAAAGCGGTTTCAAAGGAGCCTTATCGTGCTGGGGACATATGCACATTGAGCCTTGGAGATAGGATGAGCGTAGGGCCCTTCTACAGGAGCCAGGCAAATACATACAGTTCTTATTTGCTTTTTCCTGGAGGTTGCATCTTCTTGTCTTTATTTTTACATTTTTTGAGGGGGTGGGATGCTGTCCAACCCTCAGCAGAGCTGCTTTGGGCTCGGTGGCTGCAGGAATTCTATACATCTCTGGCTTAAAGGGCCAATGTCCCTGGAAAAAGACACCAGCAAAACGTAGCGTGTTTTTTAAAGATTAAAGTCCTCGCCTACCTTTCTTAAAATACCAGAAAAACTGAGAAAAATAGGGGGAAAGTGGTTTTAATACTCAGCTTTTCTTTTTGGCATGGGTGCTTTGAGTACAGCAACGTCACAGGTCTCTGGTTTAGGGGGATGGATAAACAGACGGACAGATGGATAGATGGACTGATGTGGTCTCAGCTCAAGGGGAGGGGGACAAAAAGGAGGGAAGATAGGAGGAGGGATGGATAAAGTCCTTGCAGGAGCAGGAATTCCCATGGGGTGTTTTCCATTAAGATTTAAATACAGTTTCTCCCTTAGAATGCCGGAAATCTGGCGAAGATGATGCTGATGATGGAGGCTTGAGGGTGAGCTTGCCCGACCTGGGCTGTCTCCAAAACCCACCATCGCATCCCTGCAGAAATGTCTGCGGAGGGCTCTTCCTTCGGGTTTTGGAGGGTTGCGATTTGTTTTCGGAGAGCTTGCTTTCTCTTTTCATTTGGCTTGGCAGGATTTCAAAACCCGTGCCTTTCACCTCAATAAAAGCAGCACGTCAGGCAGCAGGTTTTTATGATGGAATGACCTTTTCCACATGCAGAAAAGCCGCACCTTTTCCTGCATTTCGGGGGAGCGCGCAAAGCTGCTTTTGATGAAAAGCAAAGCCTCAAACTCCATGGGCGATATCGCCATGAACCAGAAAATTAGAGTAGTGGTGGGGGCTTTTTTTAGCTATGCAGAATGACATCAGGATGAGACTTTCATTAACACTGAGTTATTTGCGTGATGGGGCATAAGAAATGACATTTACCAACAGCAGAGCCCCCTCAGTGTCCCTTGGGTGCTCAGACCCACCCTGGGACCACGTTGGGTCAATGTTTGGGGCATTTTGTGCTGCGCAATTTATGTCCCCAAATCCAGGAGAATCTGCCATTGTGTTTGCCTTCTTTGTCCTTTCCCATCTCCACGGGGGCAGCCCGGAGATAAATAACTCCTACAGAAACCCCTTGAAAGCCATGGAAGCGCACGGTGTCCTCGCACCGCCGTCCCGTTCATTAGCAAGTTGTTGACATTCATTAATCGAGTGTAAAACTGTAATTAAAAATAATCTCCTTTTCTTCAAGCAGTGGCAGAAGAGGGGGAAAAAAAGAGGACGCCGAATAAGAGGAAATCAAACTAACGCATGAATGTGCTAATTGCAGCTGTGGGAACATGACGGCAAAACAATTTGCTGTTTTGTTCTCTGTCTGCGGGGCCGGGGATGGAATTTCTGGCAGGGTTGGCACAGGAGAGGCTGGGGAAGAGCCACCATCCTGGGGAAAACGCTGCAGACACCTTGTGAGTGGATGCATCCCCATAGAAATCCATCTACACCCCCCAAAACCTGCAGGCTGGGCTGACACCGCTCGCTCGGGAGCGGCGCACAAGCGGGGTCGCAGTTTGTGTTGGCTGATTTATCTCCTTCGGCGGAGATTTCATTTCAAGTTGGAGGATGTTCAATGTAAAGCCAGCCCTGTTACAGACTTAATTGGACCATATTTCAATCCCAGTTCGTCTATTCAGCGTGGATACCTTACCCTAGGTCCATAAAGTTTTATTAAGTTGTATATCAAGGAATATACATATAGGGTAGGGAGATCCAGTCCTGCTCACACACTTTTCGAGAGGGGGAAGGTTGCCATCGCCTGTGTGTCTGGCTCCGCTCACAGCCAGGTATTTGCTGCCCAGATGAGGATTTTGGGGGGTCTAAGGCTGGAGGAGGAGGGGACACAGACCAGAGGAGCAGGGGACACCAGGTGACACCAGGAGCTTTCCCAGCCCTCCACACGCTGCTCGTCTCTCTCAGCTTCAGCTGCCTTTCCGTCCTGCCCCTCCTCTTCCTCAGCTGAGCTTATTTTGCAAAGACAAGCAATTACAAGCGTGTTATCCCCACTCAGCCGCGTGTCCTAACAGTGCCTGCCGATGTACTGGAGCAGGCAGCCTGATAATGGGACATATTTAAGCTGATTGGCACTGGAGATAAATGATTTCTCTGAACGGATACATGCACTTTTGTTAAACTTCTCAAAGCCAAAGGGAAAAGTTACCTTTTTTTTTTCTACCAAAAAAAAAAAGCACCCTTTGAAAAGGATGCGCCTCCCCCGAGATTCTCATTTCAGATTAGGATATCAGGTGTACGGCAAGAGATCTCCGATTCCCCCGCTGTCAGGGCTGCTGTTTGATATTCAAACCCGTCATTTGATCGCTCCTGAATAGCTGCCTCGGTGTCCTTGAGGATAGCTCTATTAAATGCCAAATCTCTTCCCTTTCCCTCTGTCTCTGTGATGAGACAGAACAACTCTCCCACAGGAGAGCCGGGTGTATTAACACGACTCAATTGGGGAGGTTTTTTAAACCCATCAAGGAGAGAGTGGGAGGAGAGGGAAAGGGACAGGGATGGGTGAGAGCGGTGGGGGATAAAACCCACTTGAGCTGGAGTGTCTGGTTGTGCTGCAAGAAAACCAGAGAGAAAACCAGAGCGGAGATCAGACGGTGACAATATCTTTGTTGGAAGGAGAAGAAGAAATTAACTGAGTGCTTCACAGAAGGAAATGAAAAGCAATGCTTTTTGGTTCAAAAACTCGTCAAGAGACACGGGGTTGGGTGCAGTCGGTGTCCAGAGGGAATGAGAAGGCAGAAAATATGGGATGCTGGGGGAAGCTTGTGCAGAAAGTGATGGTTGAGCCAGGGTTGGGATGTAGCTGAGCCCGGTCTGGGATGTAACCAACCTGTTTTGGGATGTAACTGACCTTTTCTGGGATGTAACTAACTGACCTATTCTGGGATGTAGCTAACTGACCTGTTTTGGGATGTAACCAACCTGTTTTGGGATGTAACTGACCTTTTCTGGGATGTAACTAACTGACCTATTCTGGGATGTAGCTAACTGACCTGTTTTGGGATGTAACCAACCTGTTTTGGGATGTAACTGACCTTTTCTGGGATGTAACTAACTGACCTATTCTGGGATGTAACTAACTGACCTGTTTTGGGATGTAACCGACCCGTTTTGGGATGTAGCATCTCCTCTGCAAACCCCCTGCATCCCAGTCTCTGCAAGAGGATCCGACACGCGTGGTAACCTTGGGTTGTTGTCATCGCGGAGAGATCTTTCCACACATTAACGGCACTTGATTTAGCGACATGTTCACATTAGATCTCGGTGTTGATTGCTGAAGTCACTTCAAGTTAATTACAGAGTTAATTACCAGCTAATAACTTTGTTGCTAATAGCTGTAACGGATTTTTGGCAAGAGTTGTCAGAAGGGGCTGATTGGAAGGTCTCTTGGGTAGGATCCTCGTTACAGAAATGGATATACTGAAGGCAAATGATTCCAATCTTTTTTCTTTGATGAACAGTAAATTATTCTAATATCCTTCACTATTGTATTTGCTTATTATCTGTGGGTAATTAGAAGTGAAGAGCTGCAAAACTGCCTCGGTTGCGGGTAGGAGACCAAAGCAATTGTGCCGTCTTGATTTTTGATGCTAATAGATTGCTTCTTCACCCCCCGGCGTTGCTTTCCTTCCCCAGGACACACAGCATCCCCAGCGCTTCTGCCACTAACACACCTGCACCCGCGCCATCCCGGGGGCCCCGCTGCCTAATTTTGGAGACTCCCCAGCCAGGACTCCTGGAAATGAGTTTTGTGAAGAATCGCAGTCGATTCCTCCGCCTTCTGTGGTCACATTTCAGGAGCGATTCAGCAAGCTGAGACACTTCATGAGAGCAAAGGAGGTTTCTGTCCCTGTGTCCCAGCAACCAGTATCCCCCATAGCTTCTCCAGCATCCTCGCTTGCCCATCACATCCCTGCTCTTTGGAAAGCGAGGGGCCAACTGGTTAACAACTGGAATAACTGGTTACCAGCTGTGTCTGTGCACTGAGCAGCCAAGAGCCCTGCTTGGCGTGGATGGAAATCCACAGGCAGCGCGGGCAACCAGGGGAAGGAAACCTCAGGGACCAGCGGAGATGATCAGAAAACAAACGAACAGAGCAGCGTGTCGTCCCTCAGCAAGGCACAACCACCAAAATCAAAGGCGCAAGCAGGGCTCTGGTGACGAATTGCAATGCAGGGATGATGGGAAGCGTGTGTTCCCATCAGCTGCAGCCTGAGCGGGGATGAAACCGCTGCCCCAGGTGAGCTGTGCTGATTTGGAGCCCTGCGAATCCTTTTGGCTCGCTCGGTGCCCTCAACAGCACATACAAGGTTTCCAAACGCCTTGTGCGTCGCTGCACCTGACAGCACCAGGGCATTCGTGTCCTCGCAGCTCCCAGACCGAAACACAAACGTGCTGGAAACACTCGAGCAAGAGCTTTATCACCTCCAAGCAGCAGATTGATGGGAGATTCCCAGGGACCAGAGACGAGCTCCTGCCTGGCAAGCGGCAGCGTTTTCCAGCTGCCACCCCTCCTGCTGAGCAGCAGATAAAGCAGCAGCAGCTCCTCTGGCTGGGGAAGAGGGCAGAGATTGTTGGTGAGAAAACACAGCGCAAGTTCAGCCACGAGACATCCCCCGCATAAGCGTCTCGGAGGAGCTGGTGTTGCGGTTAAATCGCTCTTGCAGTGCTGCAGAGTCCTGGGTTTGTTTCCCGCTTCTGCTGTGAGATGCAGGTTAATGTGCGGCAACACCCTCTGCCCTCAGCTCCCACCTGGAGGTACCAGCATCTTCCTCACTGATCTGCAACCTGTACCTCAGCTCCTGCTGCACCCCCAGCCTTGGGGACACCACCTCTCCAAGGCCGCCCCCGGCTCCACTTCCACACCTACATCTCCCACCGCAGGAATATTTTGCAATAAACACCAGCTTGGGAAAGCTGCTCCAAAACCCACCTTATCAGCAAGGCGCACACGCTGACATCTCGGGGGAAAACCAGGGATATGAAGCAGGTAGAGGAAAAAACACTCGATCTTTGTGTCACCACAAGGTTTGGAGTGATGGGGAATGATGGTTGGATTTGGTTTCCTTTCCCTGAGCAAAACATGGGATTGAGGACGGGACGAGATGGGGACAAGAGCTGTCCCCAGTGCAGGAGGTTTCATCCTGGCAGCTCAGACCCTCTGCAACCTGAGCCGCACATCCAGAGCTCACCGAGCAGCTCTTTACCTGCGCTCAAGTACAAGCATCGCTTCACCGCTTCCCTCAAACCCTTTTAATTCATCACAGGAGCTGACAAGCCCAGGAGGGAGCCTTTCTGTGCCTGATCGGCCCGTTTGCCGGGCTGGAGGAGAGGGTTGTTGACAGCAGGCAGGTAAACCTGCCAGAAACAGGAGCGTGGGGCGAGCTGCAAGCCTCCAAATGCTAAAAAGCAAATGTTTGCTTAAGGAGAGGGGTTGGGTCCTTGCTGAGACCTTGCTCTTGTTCTTGTGGATGCTCCTCCAGCTCCCCCATGCTCCCTCTCCCCAGCACTGACACCCCAGGGGATGCTCGGCAGGGTCCCCAAATGTAAGGACCCCTAAACAGCACCGTGCAAAGCGCTGAGCACCTCCCTGCCCCCCCAGCCCTCTTTGACAAAGCGTTCCGCTTCTCATTTACCCTCGACATGCAGCTTGTTTGTGTTGGGCTTCGATTTCTCCAGAGCCAGAGCTGAACAGAATAGATAACACGAGGTTTTGGATCAGCCCCTGACCCTGGCCGCATGAGTAATTCCACGGGTTGCTGTTATCTGAATGTATAGCAAAAGAATGATCTGTAAATCAATAAACTCCATACTACTATACACCACAAACACAATATGAATTCATTACGATTCATAAATGCCACGAAGACTCATCCAGAACGCGTTCCAGGTTTTTGTAGGCATTCAGCCCCCGCCACGCACTCCAAATATTGAGCTTTCCTGGAAATCAGGCGCGGTGGCAGGTCCTGACACCTGAAAACGCTTCTGTTCAGGCTGCTGCAGCGTTTGAGCTCCACTCGCTCAATAGGTGCAGCTGTAATCACCCCGCAGTGAATGATGCCGAAAATTGCAGTTCCCAGAATGCAGAGGGGAGAGTGGAGCTGGCGGCAGGTGACAGCGTTTGAATGTCATTGAAAGTTCGCTTTCATTATTTTAATTGTCAGTGTAAAAATCTCCCCATTCAGGCCTGATTATGCTCCAAGAGAAATCAGAACTCCAATCCCAATCAATCAGACCTGGCAGCGTCGTTTCCCCGACACAGGCGGCAGTGCCTGAGCTGTGATTAAACCGCGGGATTAACGAGCCCTGAAAACCCACCAGGAGCCTTTGGAGCGCGTGGGATTAACATGGAATAATGTACATGCCCAAAGTCATCACCCTTAGATTTGGGGTTTCCTGATGCTGCTTTGTGGCGACCCTGGGACGTGGGATGGTGAATGGAGGTTGATTCCCCTCTGCTGCCTCAGTTTCCCTCTTTGTCACATGGAAAAGCAGCAGGACGGAGTATTTTAAGGGCACATGAGGGGCTCAGGCATCCCCACCATCACGGGTACCCCCCTGGGTTTGGGGAAATGCTGGGGCAAAGGGGTTTATTCATTGAGCTCCCAGGCGCAGCGAGATCCCAGCCCATTAATGCAAACAATTAAGGGAAAAGGCAAAGATGCTTCATAAGCTGCCCGAAAAGTGTAACATTCTTCCAGACAAACCAATTTGCAAAAAGATAGAGCCAGTGGGATCAGGCAATAACTTAATAAGCATCTCAGAAAAAAACAATGCATTTAAGAACATCGTTTTTTTTCCCCCCTAATGGAGAAATATGAACTCTGTGGGGAAATAAATGTAATAAACTAAGTCCAATCTCCACAAACATTTGTTTTCTTATCTCTAAAATCAATATACATGTTGCAATTATGTCCTCCGATGAATCCCCCAAACTTCTGATTCTCCCAAGGCTTCCTGCACAATTGAAGTTCATTACATCTCCCTTTCTTCATCTGGATACATCTGGGGGGGCTGCATTTCCAACCCCAAGCTGTATTTTTTTCTTGAAATGTTTCATTTCTCTTTTCCTTACATAGTAGAGGGAAGGGAGTGCTTCCCTCAGCTCTAATCTAATCAAATTAAGTGTAATTTAATTGCCGTGCAAGCTTAGATTTGTTAGGAATCCCAGCGACAAATAAATCAGAATAAAATCAAGGTAAATGCTCTGCCTGTTGTGGCTTTTCATTGCTTTTCAGGGAAAACAGCCCAGTTTGGGTTTCAGCAGGTTGGCCGAGCTTCACTCAGCTCTACCGTGACCAGGGCTTGATTTCAGGCTCCCAAATGCTTAATCCTTTGCTGGAAAGGGAAAGAGATGGGGAAATATGTTTTCCCGTTGCCCCACATTGAGCCAGCTTGCTCGCCCATCCCCGGGAGCGATCCACGGAGAGAACAACGGCCCCATCCGCTGTTCACAAGGTACACAAATAAATTTGGGTAATTATCACCCAGGGGTAGCCAATTATTTATTTTTCTTCAATTTTTAATGAAGGAAAAACGTTGCGTGTTTATTCCAGCTTCAAAGGAGCGGAAAAATATCTCATCAGCTTATTTGAAACGTCCCTTTGCCAGCAGATTGGCACGGGTACCTTCGGTGGGGTGCACCGGGGGACTCGGTCTCTCTGAAAGCCTGGAAACCCAAAGATAACGCTGGCAAATAATTTTCCCTCTAGGTTGGAAAGCAAAGCATCTAAAGAGCTTTGACCGATGCCTTGTGAGTCCATATCTGCTGTGCTTGACCTGCGTAGACAGAGGAGCCTCCTCCTTGCACCGCTCTGTCACCAACACCCCCCGAAAAGGCCTTCAAGAATCATCATCCCGAGCAAATATTGTGCGTCTGGTTCCAAATTCCCAGCGAGTTTCGTCTCCTCGGAGGAGGCTTTGACAGCCGCCCCCAGGGAAGGTCAGGGAGCCAAACTGCAGCTCCGCACGCCACTCGCGGGAATTGGGCTCCTTCTGCCCTTCCTCACCATAAAATAACAGGAAAAGAGACAGAATCACAGAATCGACCGGGTTGGAAAAGCCCTCAGAGCTCATCCAGTCCAACCCTTGGTCCAACTCCAGTCCATTGACCAGATCATGGCACTAAGTGCCACGTTCAACCTCAGTTTACAACCCTCCAGGGCCGGTGAGTCCAGCACCTCCCTGGGCACCATTCCAATGCTGACCACTCTCTCTGCACAGAATCGCTTCCTAATCTCCAGCCTCAATTTCCCCTGGCAGAGTTGAAGCCCATGCCCCCTTGTCCTATTGCTGACTGCCTGGGAGTGGATTCTCTCTGTCCCCTGAAAGGCAGCGATGGTGTGAGCACCCTCTGGGGCACTTGTCCTAAGCTGGGCACAGAGATTTTACCTCTTATGATAAAATATTTCGGTTTTATGCTATGTCTTTATTCTCATACTTTAGTTTTTCTATGTTAAGACTTCCCCGTGCTCGCTTCGCCCAGAGAGCACTCCAGAAATGCTGCTCTTCACACCTGCTTATTGGAGCACAGGTGAAGGGGCCTCAGCACACAGGCCAAGCAGGGGCTGGGGTTTATTTGGGGTGCTCAAAGATTGAAAGCATCCCAGGTCCCTCCTCGATATGGTTTTGATCCTCAATTAGCAGCATGAGGCACGGTTACTGGCTTAGGAGCAGGACAGAGTATTTATCATCGGGGTGATCGAAGCCGGCTTGCGATGGATGCTGGTGCGATAGTGCGATTTTCCTCAGTTTTCCTCCCCGGCAATCGGAGGAGAAAAGCAGCTGGGTCCTCCTGGGGCAAAAAATATTGCTGAACCCCAGTTCATGGAGCCACATAAACCCGCAGCCTCCCCCAGCGCCATGGCGTGGGGCTTTTTCTGAGCCCTGTGTTCAGGGAAAGGGGTGGTAGATAAGACAAACTGCATTAAAATGAACACACAGCAGCCTGCCAGGCATGTGGACAGCGATGATTATCTTATTTAACCGGAGCCCCTCCGGCGCTGGGCAGCCAATGTGCCGTACAGCCGGCTAATGGCTCATTTGTAGCATTCAGTTGGTTCAGAGACTTCATAATGTCCCCGTGTCATGGCAGCTTAGCTTAAGAATATGGATCTTCAACTTAAGGAGACGCAGCCGTACATCAAAGTGTTTCACAGCCTTGGGTCAGCATCCTTCTGGTGGGGCAGGTCTGGGAAGGGAGCCAAAGGAAACCACTCCTCTCATTACAGGACTTCTTGGAGAAATGCATAGGAAAGTGTTCAAATCAGGCAGGCGTTTGGCTGCGGATGGCGCATTTCTCACCTGCAGAGCCTCACGCAGGGAGCAGGGGATGGGAATGGAAAGGTTCGGAGCTCTGGGCTTTTTCCATCACAACCTGCGGACCCACCAGGTCCAGCGGTGACATCCACGGGCTGAGCGGGGATGTGGACGCTGATGGGGACGGACAGGGCGGCGGGGAAGGCACGAACCAGCGGAAAAACCACACAGAAGAGAGGACAAGGGTTTGGAGGAGCCGTGACAGACCCAGAGACGGCAAAAAGGGCACCTGGCTGAACCCCACATCGAGACCCAGCTGGGTGGTGGGGACCAGAGAGCCCAGGCTCTCAAAGATCGTTTTCCACCAGATTCCCCACTCCGCAAGTTAACTCCTGTCCGGGAAATTCCTATTTCTTTCACAATTCTGCACACTGAAAAGAAATAGAATTAAAATATAGAACTATCCCGAGAACAGGGAACTGCTGGAGAGAGTCCAGTGTAGGGTAACCAAGATGCTGAAGGGAGTGGAGCATCTCCCGTGGGAGGAAAGGCTGAGGGAGCTGGGGCTCGAGCTGGAGAACAGGAGACTGAGGGGGGACTCATTCCTGGGGATCAGTATGGAAAGGGGCAGTGTCAGGAGGATGGAGCCAGGCTCTTCTGGGTGACAACCAGTGACAGGACAAGGGGTAATGGGTTCAAACTGGAACACAGGAGGTTCCACTTGAATACAAGAAGAAACTTGTTCCTGGTGAGGGTGTCAGAGCCTGGCCCAGGCTGCCCAGGGAGGCTGTGGAGTCTCCTTCTCTGCAGACATTCAAACCCGCCTGGACCCCTTCCTGTGGAACCTCAGCTGGGTGTTCCTGCTCCATGGGGGATTGCACTGGATGAGCTTTCCAGGGCCCCTCCAATCCCTGATATTCTGGGATTGTATGATTCTATGATATTTTGGTTTCGGCAGCTGACAAAAACACATCTTTTATTCAATATGTAGGGAATAAGCTCCCAGCCCACCACAGCCGAGCATCTCACCAGACATCTCCGAACCAGAGCCCGACAGGACGGAGCCGCAGGCGAGGTGTGACGTGCAACCAGTCCCCGCAATCGCACGCGACCGCCTTGCAAAGCTCTTTGTAGAAGTGATGGGATCCCCTGCTAAGAGCAGCACAGGCTGGTGCTGCTTCACCCACTGCTGCACAGCCAGGGGCCGGAACGCACACAGCCCAGAGGAGATATCCAAATGACAGGGAAAACAAGGAAAAAAAAGCACTATTATGAAAACTAGAAAACGTTTCGTGCTCGTATTGTGGTTTTATGAGTCTCTCGCTTGCCATCTCCTCCAGGGATTGCTCTATTTTTTCCTATAATTAGCAGCAAACTGCGATCGCCTTGCTGTAACAAGCCAAGTGTCTCCTTCAGATGCCCGCACAGGATTCCCCCCGTGGCTTTTCTTCACGTTTTATTTCTCACTAAACAATTAAACCCCAATGGGACCAAACCCTCTCCAGGCGAGAAAGCAGCGCTTTGGGGTGGATGCTGACCTGGAATGGGGAGCACCCAGGGACCCCCATCACCCACCGGCTCAATTTGGGAAACAACAACCTGTGACCAACTCCTGTGAGCAGAAGCAGCTTTAGCCATTTAGAGCATTGCACAGAACGACTTCTTCCATTTGCTTCTTATATATGGCTTAAAAATTAACGTTAAACTTAGATCGAGTAACCAGCAGCAGAGCAGGCAGCAGACAGCGATGCTGCTGCCCCTCGTGCTCCTCCAGCCCATCCTGCAGCGCAATGTTGGCTGCCATAGAGAAATGCAACGTTCAATGGAGAGCTGGTAAATAAAACATGAAGCAGGGAGTAAATCCTTTCTGGCACCTGGTTACTTCTCTTCCGACTGCAATATGCGAGGCTGCTAATTGCTTGATTTACTGTAGCAGTCACTCTGCTGACAGCAATAAATAATGTTAATTAATATAAGGTAACCCACTGACAGAGAGGCTGGTAATTACCAGGAAACCAGAGAGATGGGCCTTTTGTGGGACTGTTAGAGGAGGGAAGAGCACAATTTCCTCTCCTGTACTTGGTTATCTATCATTCTTTATTTGTTTGCCTTGAGCACTATGTGGAAAGATCTTGGGTACAATTTCTGTTTGTTTTCTTTTCTTTTCCCTTCCCCAAGGATACCGTACGTTAATCACAGAAGAGTTTCCTTGATTATATGCACACAGAACCAACGGGTTTTCTCCTGAGCATGCGCAGTGATGAGAATGCGATGCCATATGTTGAACACGAACATCCTGGTGGGTCCAAAAAGAACCGACGCAAGCAGGGAGCGGCTATTACAACATCACAACGTCCCCCTCGCCCCACCAGGAGCCGCCTGCATCCTCAACAACATCCAGCAGATTTAAGCATCTACGTAAATACTTCTGCTGACCCTTGGAATGAGGACATTGGGGCTCATCTCTGTCTGGAGCTGCTTCTCTCACAAAGATGCAGAAGAAACAAAAAGCCATGATCTGGTATAAAAAGCCACCAGCCTTTCTGCCCTGGTCGGCTTTCTTCCATCCCTGCTTCATTTCTCACTCTGGCCAAGACATAAATCACTGTAAAATCCGTCCATCGGGTTAAAAACACGCAAGAGATTGCAAGTGCAGGGAAACGAGACAGAACAAGCAAAATACCCCTGAGCAGAACTCAGAATGGAGTTCCCTGCAGAAACCCCCGTGGGGAAGATGCTTAGAGAGGGGTTATTATTAAGGATGAAGAAATCCCTTGTTTGCCATAAGGTCCGGAGCTCACAGCAGGGAGAGCAACTCAGTTCACTTCATTTTCCAGGTTTTTGGGGTTTAACAACTTTTCCTAAGAAAAGTTGCTGGGAAAATGTCCCGGGTAGGATGAAGATTTGAATCTTCAAGACAACTTGCAAGTCGAGGAAACTCGTTTGGATGATTTGCAGACGGGCTTTTTCCACGAAAGGGACTTTAAACACTCATGTCCTGGAGGAGAGGAGAACGGCTTTAAAACTTGTAAAGAATGAGGAGGAGATGGGATTGCTGGCTTCAAAATGCACCATTTGGAGGGGTTCTTTAAAACAAGGAGGAGGAAAGAAACTGCAACCTGCTGGAGAAACTATGGACTTGATGAACCTCAGGTATTACAATGATAAAGCAGAGGGGATTTGGTTTTCTATCCTGATTTCCTAGTTAACGAACAAAAGTCACCTTTTCCTCTAAATGGGGGAACATCATCTTGCACATGGTGGGTGTTTTCTGAGCTCGGTGTAAACCTGGAGTACAAACCCCGGAGTTCTGCTGATTTACACCACCAAACACCCCGACCTGGACACGTTTGCAGAGATTTCTCACAGCAATTTTTCAGAGCTTCCTGCACATCTCCCCTGCATCTCCCATCAGCTCAGAAATATGTTCCGACATATGTCATCGTGACTCCACAAAAGCCATTTGGAATCGTTTGCCTGCTATATAAAGACGCGGCATTTGTGGAAAGTTCTCCATGGGAAGGGAGAGGTGGGCTGTGATCTTTCAATATCAGATTGCAAACCAGTTGCAGCACGTGCACCAACCTCCTTCGCTGCTGGAACGACACTGGTTAGTGGCTGATTTATTCTGCTCAATGCTTTCCAGCTCACTCTTTCTTTGAGGATGGCATAGCGGGGCGTTTGGGGGTGCAGGGTTTGGGGGGAGCAGCGCACACAGCTGTTCCAGCCCTAACTGGGAACACGAGGCAGAAGCCGACGCTTTATTCTTGCTTTATCTCCACATCTGGAAGCCACAAAGCGGGTGTCTTTGGTTGGTGGAGCCCCACATGGCCACACAGTTGTTGTAAGAGCAATATTAAACCTACCCAAACCCCTATTTACATGTCATCACAGAGCTAGGAACTCATTCGAAATTCCCAAGGCTTTGGGGAGAAATTTCAGCTGCTTTAAGAGTTAAGAGCTCATCAGAGGCATCGACTTTTCTATGCAGAAAGCTCCGTTGCAGGCATTTTCCGCTCTCTTTGTTCATTAATAACAGACAAAGATGTGTTTCTTCACTCCCGATCCCTCGCACAAGGCGAGACGGGTGCTGCGGAGACGCAAGTGCCGTTATTATCCTGCGTTTTTCTCTTTTTAATCGTCTTTATACCTCCCTGATGTTCGGCACTGAGTCCTCTGGCACCCATTACTGTTCTGCCTCCCACTCCTGGCTTTGTTGTCACCCAGCGAGTGGCAGCACAGGGGGTCTGACCCCCCCATCCAGCAATTCCTCATCTTCTCGTTCTTCCCATCCCTTTCCTACACGGAGCTGGGAGGGACAACGAGCTGAAGTTGAAACAGGTCAGGTTGAACTTCAGCAGGATTGCTTCGGATTTCACAGATCTGTCATTTTTAACGTGCTGTTTCCCTCGCCTAATCTGACATCTTGCCTAATGAGGGCCGTATAGATTCACCCATTCATTCTCATTTCAAGTACAACCACCCATGGATGAAATCAGGCTGTGTTTTTAAAAAAACAAGCATCTGACCTTTGGTAATGGATCCTGTGATTAATTACCAGGTCGGATAAAAGTATGGATTTTATTTCAATTAGAGCTTGGTTGACTTCAGCCTCCAGATGCCAAGACTGGACACAGCTCCCTTTGTCGGCCTTCGAAATCCACCCAATCTGGTCCGTATGCACTGAACAGAGACCCTCACCTACCAGGGACCTCCAGGTTATTTTCCTCCAAGTCATTATTATTAGTATAAAGACGTAATTTAATTTTACAGGACTCTCAGAGCGCTGCTCTTGGGTTTGGTCGCTGCAACCAGAAGTGCAAACCTCCCCAGCCAGAGCCATGGGGCCCTCAAGAGACGCTAAGAGTGGTTGGAACAACTGATTTCAGGGGGATTAAATCCAGTGTAGTCTGGAGCTGCAGATATTCCTTGTTGGGGATGTGTAAGGCTGGAGCAAAGATGATTGTTGCATTGGAAAATCCAATGTCTTGGTTGTTAATGACAGAATTTCCATCAATCAAAGCTGGGGATACTGGCGTTATAGATGCACAACGCACAAGTTCCCAGATTGAAGGCTGCCGTGATTTCTTGTCCATGCACGTGGTTCCTCATTTGGGGATTCAAAGCATTTCCCATGAAATGAATAAAGCATTGGGGGGATTAGGAGCAAGACCGGTGCAAACGGACAGACAGAGCACCATTCCCAGCTGGGAAACCGGTGTGACCAGCAAGAGGAGAAGAATCCGCTCTTCTCACCCTGTTCCTGCAGAAAGGTTTTGGAAAGGCCAGATCTCACCTTCGATTTGCTGGCAGGATCAGGTTCCCTCCTGATCGGAGATGCCGTGTTTTTCATGTAAATGCTCTTTAATGGATGTTTAGCACAACGCTGACAGCGATATGACAGATAGGATTCTCACGGGGGCTTTTTGCAATCACACTATTAGCTCGCTCCTTCGGATGACAGGGATCTTGATCTTGCAGTCTTTCAAGTGCTGTGTGTTTTGGGTTTGGAGGGTGTGTTTGTTTCCTAACCACCGCTGTCCTTGACAAACACAGAGAAGCGCCAGGGAAAGCAAACACTGATCTGCAAGGAAAATATTGAGATCTCCCAAATGCATCAGCTGCGAGAGTTCAATCCCTTACTGAATCCTAAAGGGAAATAAGAGGAGTTCGGGGCGAGAAGAAGGAGAAAGAAGGAGAAAACCTCACCCAAACAGCAATTAATGAATTCAACACAATCCAAACCAGCCACCAGCTGCAATCAGGGAGAACAGATGTAGATGCATCAAAGTACTGATGTTAGCTAATGGGAAGAAGGATCTCTCCATCATTTATATTTTCTAACATGCGGAGACTTAGGACAAGCTATTAAGGAGCTGACATTTGCAAGTGTATTTAAGCCTTGCTTAGATTAAAGGTTTTCATTTCTTCTAACTCTCATCTCCTCCCTACCACACTCTCCAACATTTGCCCCGTCTTCAGAGTTATTCAGTATCTCCATCCACAGCTGTACATCTCCCCTTTTTTCTTTTCTTCTATTTACCGTGAAGCTAATGGTGGCTAAATTAACAGCAAAATGAATACATTCCTGCTATAAATAATAAGATGGACATCTCAGCTACGTACTGATCCCACACAGGTTTCTGGGTGTGTGGGCACCCAACGCTCGGAGCCCAAGGAACAAGAAGAGAGGAAGGAAATGTGTGCTGCTCATCGCAGAAATTCAGAGCTAATACAGGAGGATACTCCTGCCTGCCCCATTCAAACAGCAAGATTCAGGTGCTGTTGCCCTGGCATTGGTGTCCCCAGCCCCCCGTGCCACTGTCCCCAGCCCCCGTGCCGCTGTCCCCAGTTCCCCGTGCTGCTGTCCCCATCTCGGCACGGCCACGTTTCCGCAGAGCAGCTGACGCTAATTAAACTTTGCAGTTAAGAGATAACGCCAGAGATGCGTTTTTCCCTCTGAGCTTTTCACATCGCAGCTGGAGGCATTAGATAAGGTGGAAATTGGCCTATTTTCCAGCCAAAAGTAGCTTTGCTGTGAGAACACAAGGAAATTTAAGATTTTTCCGTCCCTACTTTGAAATAAAAATCCGACAGTTTGCACCGCGACACCCCCGCACTCCAAAAAACTCCGGAATGCAGCATCTTCCTGAGACCAACAGGATGTTTTTCATGGTGGCAATGACAGAAGAAACCCTGGAGATGATCCCGTATCCTTTTCCCAAGATGTTGTCCAGCACCATCGCTCCCCAAACTGTGTCCTGTGCTGTGGATGGGGGAAATCATTGCCAGGGGATGCTGCTGGGGTGTGGGGCTTTAGGGGGGAAAATACAGCAGCTGAGCATCAACAGAGACCACGAGAGCATCCAGAGCAGGGAAAACCAGCATAAACCATCAGGTGCTTTGGGAACAGTGGAAATCCTGCTGGTTTGTGACTAACCGAGGGACTAAGTAATTGCAGTTCCATATGCGCATGCATATATAAATATATACATAGAAGCATAGAACCATTTTGGTTGGAAGAGACCTTCAAGATTGAATCTGTTAACCTAACACCATGTCCCTAATATATATGTATATACAAAGTAATATATATAACGTAATTTAGATCTGTGTATGCATACAGACACACACACACACACAAAGGTATTCTCTTCCCATAGACGCACGCTTGCAATGCCGCCCTTCAGACCTCAATTAAGAAAAGCCTTTATCTCCTGTCGTTGAGTTTCTCAGACAGATGTTGCAAAGAGGTGGGGAACAAATCAAAACCCCTCCTTTTCACATCTGGATGAGCCGCACGCTCAGGCGCCGCTGCCCAAGCGCCGCAGCCTTCGCCAAAGGAGCCAGGCACAGGGCAGCGATGCCCGGGTCGCTGTTTGCTTGGAAAGATGCTTTCACAAGAGAGACAAAAGAAATTAAAGAAGTCAAACGACCTCAATCCAGGATATTGCTTCCTTCCTCCTGACATTTATGAACTATGTATTTCACATCTCTGGTGCCGTGTTCCATAAAGCAACATCTGTCGTAGCCGGCAGCCCTTGGAAAGCGCTCGCGCTGGGGTTTACTTTGCAGATTTCGTGATTGCAAGAGCGGGGTTGTGGGGAGAGGGCAAGAGGAGGGGGAGAGGGCTGGCACATCCCTGCACATCCCTGTGCAAGCTCCTTGATGGAGCTGCCCTGGTTTCCCTAAAAACCCACACATCCCCATTTCACTCCCAGGCCTCTCCGCTCATCCAGGTCCATAAATGAAAGGGAATAAAGCACAAACCCCCATTCAGTGCTCTCCTTTCAACCTCTTCTCGTCCCAATCCCATTCCATTTTTCTCTCCTTACTCATTCCTCCACTTTTTCTTTGTACTTTCTCCCTGTTTTACGCTGTTCCCCCCCGTCCCTGCATCCCCAGCTCTCCACACCTCAAGTCACCATGACAACCTCTTCCGTGGTGATGCCAACATGGGAGCGGAATTTCTTTGCCACTGGAGGCTCTTGTTCTCCTCTGGCATAAATTTCCTTGTTCCCACACATGGTGTGAGTTTTGGGGTTGTCCCATGCAGGGACAAGAGTGATGATTTTTGTGGGTCCCAACTCAGGCCATTCTGAGATTCTATTCAGATACATCTTCCCATCTCAGCACCCTCCCCTTCCTCTCACCCCATCACCACAGCTTTGGGATATCTCATGGTCCCACATAGACCACTAGCACTAGTCCCTAATTAAATCAAGTTTGCTGCAGGCCATCTGTGCCCATATAACTTTTTCAAGCAAAAGTGGCACAGGGAGGAGTCTCAATCCACAAACAGACACTGCGTCAGCTTCGCACTTGAACCTGGCATGGACACACTAGGACACAAGCAACGGGGGAGAAAAACGTCAGTTCTGCCCCAAACTTGCATTCATTGGAAAGGAAAAATTAGCTATGCAAAAGTACCTGAGAGCATCGAGAAAGACAAGCGCACTGATCACCAGGGGACCAACCAAACCAAACCAAACCGAACTGAACCAAACTGAACCAAACCAAACCAGCAGAAGCCACAGGACAAAGCACAGACTGTTCCAGCTCCCAGGGGCTCGGGGAGATTGGAGTCTCAGCGAGCTCTGTGCTCGCAGCTGAATTTCAGTTGGATGCTCAACACTCGAAAAGCAGGATCCAGCTTCCAGATGTCAGATTTCAAAGACAAACGGGCCTGGCTTTGAACCTGGAAATGGATTTGCACTCCAAGTGTCCCCAGGGTTTGAAATTTGGAGGGGGTTTGGACCTGAATTTTGGACTTATGCTGTGCTCTGTTTGAAAGCCACCGTATCAATCAGTTATTACATTAAATTATAATAACAGGCTGAGGCAAGTTCCTGTAATGTGTGTCATGATGAGGGGAGCGAGTGAGGAAAACCAAGAACTTTGTGATAAATACAGACAGATGGCACAAAGTACGGACGTGCCAATGTGCCGGGCATATATTTAATTAGGTCTGCAAGCGAGTGCACCCATCTCTTGCATTCCCTCTCTTCATCAACCTACTGACTGGCATTCCTGCTGTTCAGATATTCTGTCTACTTTCCCCGTGGTAAATCCGCCCATAGAGACGGCTGCACATCCTTGCACACTCCGCTCAAGGTACAAACGCTGGGTACCGGCTGCACGTTTACTAATGAGGCTGTTCTGTTGCAGACATGGGGAAAAACAAGGCATAAAAGCTAAAAAAAAAGAAGGGAGGATAAATAATGGAGAAATAATGGGAAAATAGCAGAGAGTTTCATGGGAACGGATCTGTCTCCATGGAAGAATGAACAGGCATTGCTGTGCTGGAGCTTCTTGGTGACACCAGGGCTGGAAACATCCCAAGAGGGACACGGGGCATCAGCCTCGGCCCAGCCTGACAAGGTCAAGAGCTGTGAAATTCAGAGTTGCTCTTCCTTCTGCCTCTGATGCAGACCCAGGAGTTACAGGGGGAACGCGGGGGCCCCGCTGCACCCCGATGCCCTTCGCCTTCATCCCGCGGGAAACCCGGGGATGGCGTCTCCTCCGAGCCTTAATCAACGGCTGTTGGCAAAGCGCTCGGAAATCCTAAGGGGAAGGGAGCCCGCGCTAGCGCGGCAAGGAATCTTTTTCCTGGCTTTTATTCGCATTAGCTGCTGCTCGTGTTAAATTCACGCGGCGCTTTGTAGGAGACTAAAGCGCTTTCTCTGCACCGCTGCTCCCCTCCGCAGCCCAAATCAAGTTGCTGAAAGGCTGCTGATGTCTTTAAAAAACCAAAAAAAAAATAAAAACCCCAAACCCTTGAAAGAAGCATTCTGTGCCAAGATAATTCTGCTTATATAACACATTATCTGTCTTTCTTTTCTCCCGGATTTTATTACTAAGAGATATTTGCATGAAAACAGGATCTTTGTTGCTTAGGAAATTCATCTGCTACCGCTCCTGTCCCCATTCTGCTGGGGCCGAGTGACAGCTATTGTGCTCAGCTCCCAGCCCCGGCTATTTATACCCTCCCCACATATGCGGCCGCCTCCTCGGGAATGAATATCCCTGCTTTTAAAGGGGAAAAAACAAATTCAACAAAAGCTGCTCCTTGGTCTTTCTTCGACATTGCAAGAAGGGAGTAAACGGCTTTGGCTTCGCTACATAAACTACTTCGGAGAGTTTGGGCTTTCTTGGGGGTGTTTTTTGGAGCACAGATAAGCGGGTTGGTGGGTGTGCAGGAGGGATCGGGGACAGCAGAATCGTGTGCATGTCCCAGCGTATCGGGCGCTGCTCCATCCCCGACACAGCGCAGGTTTTCCAGGGGTTCACCCCCAAAGTTAAAGCTGGGAATGCAGTGAGCGGGAGAGGATGGTGGAGGCAGCGGAAAGCTGGGAAGATGCCTTGCGGTGGAAGAATTCGGGAGCTCAGGCTGCCTGGCTGATCCCAAACACAGCACTAGGGGCACGACACAAGCGCTGGGATGCTTGGGAGGCCACCAAGGACCTAAGGACACCTTTAGAAATGGAGGGGGAAAAAAACACAGAAAACTTTCAAATATAGCAACCTGAACATGTTTCAAGCCTGAAATGCTGTTGCAAATATTAGTAGGGGTGATGGGAGCGCAACACGTGGATGGGAGGAGGATGTCGAAAACCAGGGAACCCACCCCGGCCGTACAGATGTATAAATCATACAGGTCAGATAGAGGGGATCCTTCCAGCTCCAAGCGTTTCAGTAGAGATAAAAGAGCTCTGCAAGCCCAGGGATGTCAGTAATGCCACCTTTGATTAAAAATTTACTGGTGTGAGAGCTCCCCTCAGTCTTCCCCGGGCTCCTGCATCCCCGTGCAGGCAGGGATGCTCCCAGCCCTGCTCCCGCCGCTCTGTTTCTGGGTTTATTTTGCAGGGTTGGAGCCATATTTTTAATTCTTGGTGGTGTGATCAGAGCCTGTTTCCTCTCCTTCTCGCCAGCTTGGTGAGGTGGGGAAGCCTCGTCAGGAAAACTAATTGTGGTTTGCACTGCTTATCAAGTCAAAGGGGTCAGTGAGTTGGGGCTTACCCATTCACACCCCACCTCAGCTCTTCTACAAACCTAAAAAGAAACTAATTAGTTTCTTTAATGGATCAGACCTGCACAAAAAAACGGTGGGAGGGGAGGAGGCCATGTACAGATCAGCAGGTTTGAGAACTTTAATTGCTTTTTTATTCATTTAGGCTTTAAGGACGTGATGACACGCTCCGCTATAATACTGCAGCCCTGATGGGATGAAGCCTGCTCCTGGCTTACCAAAATGTTACATTAACAAGACAAAGGTTATTTATTCCTCTAGCTCCCCTTTGGAAAGCCAAGGAGCACATGCTGGACAAGGTCCCGAACAGGGGAGGGCGCAGGGCTCCAAAGTGGGGGTCCCTGGGGATGCAGCAGAGCCCCCATCACCACCAAGCTCACATCAACCCCCTTCCCTCTGCAAAACCTCCAAAACCCATCCCCTCCGCCAGCCCCAGGGGTGTTGGTGAGGCCGAGGAAGGAACCGGTGAGGCTGAAGAAGGAGCCGATGAGGTCGAGGAAGGAGCCAGTGAGGCAGAGGAAGGAACCGGTGAGGCTGAAGAAGGAGCCGATGAGGCCGAGGAAGGAGCGGAGCCCCCACCGCCCGCTGTTTCTTTCCTAAGCGCCTCCGGGCTTTTTTTGCCCTTTTTTTTCTTTTTTTCCTTTCTTTTTGCCTTTTTTTTTAACAAGCCCACTCATCTCTGCTGGGAAAAACTTCCTTTCAATTCTCCTCTCGTTAGCTGCTCCTTAATATTTCATATTCCTGCCTGGGATCCAGGGCTTAGCATCGCTTCGCAAAAGCTGCTCTTGCTACCCTCCCGCAGACCCCGGGATCAGGAGACAGGCATCATTAGAGTAAACCTGGGATCAAACTACAGAAATCTCACATCTGGGGAAGATTTCTTAGCTTTTTCTGCTTAGGAAGGCCGTGAAAAGCCGGGCCTTACAGAAACGACCAGAACCCCGCTCCTGCTCCCAGCTCTCGGTGCCGCGGGGGTTGGCATCGGGACCGGGTTGAGGATGCTCTTGGTGTCAGACTGTGCTGGCTGCATCCGACACAGGAACAAACGGGCTCTGGGCCCTGAGGGATGTGGAGCGAGGGAAAGAGGCTGGAAGAGCAGGAACCAGCCTCCCCCGGTCTCTCTCCCCCCAAAAAAAACTTGGCGAATTTGGTCTTAAAGACGCGAGACTTATTGCAACCATTATAAACTGTGATTTGCATTTTCTTTTCCTCCTGTTTTAGCAGAAGCGGATCGTATTTCTAGCTTTTAATGTGAAGCACAAGGGCTAGAAGCTCACTGTTATTTTTTATGATGATTATTATTATTATTTAATGAAAGCTGAGACTCTGATGCCATAACACGACTCCAGGCACCAGGGCTTTACAGAACCCATCGGCGAGGGCGGGAGGGCAGATCCCACAGCCTCACAGAGCCATGGGCAGCATCCCAGCCCTGGTACCCACCTGGGTACCCCCTGCAGCCCCTGCCCAGCAGCCAGGGGGGGCTTTGCCCCACAGAAAGTTGTCACCCAGCACTTCGTGCCTCCCTCCAACCCTCCCATCCATCATCTTTATCCCTTTTGGGATGCTACACTAATTGTGACGGATGCTCTTTGCGCTTACGCAGGGAGGGAGATGATGAAGCCTTAATGTAAGGTAATACGTCTGTTTAAGATTTTAAATAAGCTGTGCTGCTGCTGATTCCTCACTTTAAGGGCATCTCAGCTTATGGTGAGGGGAGCAGCAAATGAGGGTGGGATGGAGAAGGATGAAGGCTCAGCGCACTCAGCCCCTCAACAGAAACACAGAAACATATAGAAACATATTTGCAGCGAGCCCCCTAAATTCCTCTTTTAAAGATGCTCATCCTCACCTGCCCGCTGCCTCAGCTTACGCTGCTGTGAACAAAAAGCATTCCCGGTCTTCACAATATTATTTCTGCTCCCTGTAGGTGCCACAGGCCATAGAAAAGCTAATTATGGCTAATTTTGCAAGGCGAGGGCTGGGAATGGCTCCAGAGCCCATCGCCCCCAGTGGGGCCAGAGCACAAGTTGTGTCTGTGTCGGGGGCAGAGAGAAAACTCTTCTCTGTGCAATGGATAAATCCAGAAATTATTAAAGGGAGATATACACGAATGCATAACATCCTATTTCTACTGTCACTTCTCCAGCTGTGGCTGCGTTCCTTTAATGTACATTGGAAAGTTTGCTCCAAAATGAGCCAGTTTAAAGGGTTTTATTTAGGAATTAAAAAGAAGAGCTAAGATGTCTCTATTTCTCCCTCTTCTTCCAAAAGCTTTTATGACAATGCTTTGAATTAAAAATAAAAGAAATCCCTCCAGGCTTCTAATTGTGCAAGTAAATCTCATAGAAACATACGACTTATTTCTAAACGTTATTAAATTTAAAGGCTAATATTACAGCGAGCAGACTCGACAACTTCTACAGTAGTTAGGAAGCCCCGAGCTGTCCCTTTGCATTACTGTGGCCAATACCCCCAATACTTTCAGCGAAGGATTTTGCCTTGGACAGAAGAGGCAATTAGGGACCTGCTGGGTAAGGGATGCGCATCCCCTGCATCCTCCCTCCATCCCCCTTTCTGTTTGCCATCCTTTTTTGGACAGGCTGAGCCATGGGGGGCCCCAGCCCATCATACAAGGCACCAGCCCACCCTGTCCCAGTTCGGCTTCTGCAAGTCAAGCTCTGTAAGAAGAGCTTTAAATTCTCTAGAAATAGCACTCTGCCCGGCACCAAACCCTCAGCCCAACACAGATCTGCTCCCCGGTTGGCACGGGGGGGAAAGGCTTCATGACATGATATGCTAGGAAGTCAAATACTCTTTTTGAAGTGTGTTTTCACCTGGGAGCATCCCAGCACTTGGTTCTGCAGGACCCACACAGCCCTGGGCAGCCCCACAGGGTTCAGACGTGATACAGTATATAGGGTTTTTTCAGGCCCTTGCACAAGCTCAGCTTCCCTTCTTTCCCTTCCAAAAAACCCCATCTATAGTTATTATTATTTTCATACTTTGCTTTGAGATCCGTACCACGGTCCCCAGTGAGCTGTGACACTGCGAAAGGACCATCCTGGGCTGGGTCTGAGCACCCCCTGCCCCGCAGCCCCGACACGGATCTCCCTCTTCCTCCCATCCAAGCTGGCAGACGCATGGAAGCAGCTGCAATAATTTAAGCCTCTCCGGGGCTCAGTGCCCCTTTTAATTGCATCAGAGTGGCTGCATTGTGGGCAACCCGAGGCTGCTGCTATTTGCCCTCTGCTATGGCCATGGGAAGAGGGTTGAAACGAGCATTAGCGGAGACCACGGGGCTGGAAATCCATCTACCTCCTCCCAGGCATTATGAATCTGTCCTAATTAGCACCCGTGACATTCATCAACACGTTGCCTTCCGAGGCAGAAGGGAACATCAGCACCCACAGGCTGAGCATCTCCAGTTCACGGAGCCTTCAATCTCATCTGCTGGCCCGGAATTGAGCTTAATAGGGTGCGTTTGGCTCAAGCGACCTTTGCGAGGAGCTCGATGTGGAGAAAACCTCCTGTTCCCGAGGGGCTGGAGCTGATTCATCACCCTGCCCGCAATAAACCCCGTCAATGGACCCAACTGCTCATGCGGATGTGGCAGCCGTGTCTGCCAGCCAGTGCTGCTGAAAGCTTTATATCTCATCACCGGTGCCCTTTATATGGTAAACTCCTGGTCTCAACGCCTCTGTCAGAGGAAGGGAGAAGGAAAATAAAGCTCTGGACAGACAGAGGAGGCTGGAGGCACCTGTGGGGTCAGCGGGACCTGGCTGGGTGGGAGAGCATCCGTATCTGGATTGCAATGCACTTCCTCTTGCCTTGAGCAAGTTAGGAACAAAACAAGCCATGAGCTTTTCTCCCACTAACAACAAATATATATACACAAAATAATAAAAACTAAATAATTTTTTAAAAACCAGTAAAAAGACATCCACAAATTCACCTGACATGGAAAGGAAGTGCAGCTGCAGAAGAAGAAACCCAGAGAGCAATCCAGCAGGAGGAAAGGACCAGCGTTAAAGGGAGGGAGAGGGGCTGTCAGGGTGACAGATATATGGATATACACTGATATATACTGGATATATACTACATATACATACCATGGCCCCAGCGATGCTGAACCCCCTGCCACGGTGGCCCCAGGGTCCCGCTGGGGACAGGGGCAGCAGAGCAGCTGCCACCTCCCTCTGTGCCCTGAGGGTGACACACGCAGACCTCATTTCTACACACTCTCCTCAAATCAACTTTTTATTTCCTAGGCAAACATAATAGAGACGCCATAATGACTTCCTAGAACATTCACATTTTAATAAAAATTATAGAGGGGAAGAGATATGATGTGGCACCTGAAATTGAAACCCAGCTATTTCTTCCATCTTTATCATCCAAAAGAAATGTAATATTTTGACATTTAAGGAGAGCTGCAGCATTGTGATTTTTTTAAAACGCATTTTATCTTTCCCTGTATGATATTAAGCAAGCTCTTCTCTATTTTCTAATTTCATTAACTAGCACTGAGAACAAACCCCTTTATTTCCCCCTGAAACCACCCACTCAAAGCTGTTTATGTTGGTTTTGTTGGGTTTTTTTTCCCCCCCATTCTACGGAGATCTCCATGTAAGACGTTTTTCAAGCATGATTGCTCGAATTAAAATTACAGGGGAGACAAATGCATAGGGAGCCAATGCTGGAGCGGAGCTGCAGGGAGCGAGAAGGACCCTGCGAGCACAGGGGTGGGAGCCACGGGGGGGTTGACACCTTCCCAGGGCACTAAGGCAGCAAGAAATAAAGGTTTTCTTTTAAAACCCCATAATTCTAAGTGGAAAAGGCTTTGATGAAAGGGAAAACCACGCAGCTGCGTGCTGGGAACAGCCGGGCAAAGCAAGAGGAGGGTGATGGGTGCGGAGGAACCCGCTGCTCGTGCCAGCCCTGGTAGGAAATCTCTTCAGCGCACCCCGATGTGTAAGAATCCCTGTGGTGTACAACAAGATCTGAGCTCTGGGTTGTTGGTGTTCAAGGGAAAAGTTGCATTTCTGGGCGATGACGGGTTTTATTTCTAAACGTGGATATACTGGGGCTGTCGAGGCTGCTGGTCCTGCAGGAGCCCTTGGAAGGCTCAGATGTACGGATCGCTGCCTGGAACTTTAATTAGGGGGGGGAAAGCTGAAGCTTTCAGAGACACGCGTTCAACCAGGGGATCTTCAGCTCCGGAGCTGAATGGGTGCTCGTAAAAACCAGCATAAAACAAACCCCATTGTCGGTGCTCATGGTTCGCGCCGCAATTCGTCTGCGTGATCCTTTCACAGCGGCCGCTCCTCCTGGCAGCCAAACCTGCTGGGAGGGCCTTTGTTTTTACATCAAATCATTCTTTTCAAGCATTTTACAAGAGAAATATAAAGCAGAGAGGTTCACGGGTACCCAAAGGCGTAGCAGGAATTCCTGTGGCCAGGGAGGAGATGCTGATCGAGTTGGACCAAAGGGAGTTATCCGGGATGTTTGATGCTTCACGTCACACGCTGGCTCAGGGGCTGTGCTGTCCTGTCCCATCTGGGCTGTGTCCTCACGGTCCTTCCAACCTGCCAAAGCTGAGCTTCATCTCAAAAATTGCCTGAACTGAGGAATGGAAGCTCCTCAGGGGTGGGAACACATCCAATTCGCCCTTTGCAGGGGCAGGGACCCAGTGACACCCAGCAGAACACCCTGGTGTCCCCAGAGCGCTCCACAGACACACTGACCCCCCAAAAAAAGGGGCAGCAAATCCACCCGCAGCTCCTCTTTGTGGCTGCTCAGTCGGGAAGGAGTAAAAGGTATTTGCAACCAAAGGCAGGAGGAGGCAGAAAACCCGCCCCGAGTCCCTGGATCTGCATTCTACCCACTACGTTCACAGCTCTGCAGCCGAAAAAAGAAGACATCAGGGAATTAGAAAGACGAGTGATCTTGGAGGAGGAACGAGAATGATTAATGCTGTAGAAGGACAGGGGTATGATATGGCGAAGTAATAAAAGAAATACAGATGAAATAAAATCCTCCCTTGAAGTCTCATTCATCCAGATCTAACAAGGTGGAACCTTGTCACCTAACTCAGGGTTTCCTTGGCCGGAAAAGCAGATGGATAAATAGGCAGAGAAAGCGCCTGCTCTGCCTCCCTCCCTGGGTCCCACAGAGGCTGATCACACAGGGTTTGGGACTCTGTGCCACATTATTCTCCGGTTCCACGTTGGAACGGGGAGAGTGGTGGTGTTTTCCAGCAAATGGATGCTCTGGAAGGTGTGCTGATGGAAACCTGGGCGCCCATTCCCTGGGAAATGCTGGCGTTTACACTCCCATCCCCATTCACAACAAATCTGGGTTTTCTGAGGCAACATTTGGAAACCTCACTTTGCTTCTGGGCTTTTTTTCACAAAGCAAAACAATCCCCCTTTCCCATGATGTACAAATATTAAATATAAGCACCCAATCCCTTATCAAATCTGTATTTCTCTATGAGATAGGAATTGAAAGAGAACAAATTGCAGCAATAAAGTCGAAACAAACCATTTTTAGTTTTCTATTACTGCTTGCCCCAAGCTTTGAATCTCGCCAGCTGGGATGGATGGATTGGCTCCTGCCTTCCATAGGAGCTGGAAACCAGCTCCTCCACCTTCGTGGGACAGCGGCTGGTGGACGTGGGGGTGACCCAGGAGGGGACGTGGGCATTGGGGTTCATGCTCGGAGCCAAGGGAATGAGCTTTTCCCCCAGGGTGAGGAGTGAAGAAATGCCCGAGCCCTGAGATCCCCATCGATCGCTCACTCTGCCTTCCAAGGCTCCACGCAGCCACGCCAGCGTGCGGCTTTGAATCAATAAGACAAGACTCTTCTATTAAAGCAAACATAAAAACCTATATTTTTGACAGAGGGGGGTGGTTTTTACGGCCGGGGGAAGCCGGGCAACAGCAGAACCTGTGTGTGTCCCATTGGATGCTCTTGTTCTGCATCCCGAGCCCGCAGTGCTGAACCCCCCAGCGTGTCCTGTTCGGTGTGAACCCCAATTCTCACCCCTTTGGGCCACAGCTGGCCTGAGCTGTTCCAGCAGAAAGCCCCACAGTGCTCCCAAAATATCCCAGACTTTAACCTGTATTTTCAGCATGGATGGGGGCGCAGCAGCTCAGCGTGTGCAGCGGCTCCCCTGGGAAAGGGATGGGTATTTGGGAGGCCAGGACACGTCGCTGTGGTCATTCACTTGCATGTGCACAAGTCTGCTTGTGTAGACAGGATGAGGGGGACTTTCGCTGCCAGTTAACTCCTGACACTGTATTTCTAGACCCTGTGCCTCAGTTTCCCCAGGGGGTTGTATGGCAGAGGCTGTGGCAGGGTTTGCATCCGCTCACACAAATCTTGTGTTTATCGATGTCAACGTTTCGCCACTTTACTCATGGCAACAAACCCATTTTCCCCAATTTGCAAAGCCCAGACGGACTGTGCTGGCTGCACCCCCTGCGAGGGGAGCGCGGCCCCGGGCCATCCCCATGGGCTCTGTCCGCTAATGTGGGTGATGGGGTGATTTATTGCCACTATTTGTGTGGCCGTGGAAGGCAAACGGAGTTAATAAAGCCACCCGTCCCCGCTAGAGACATTCATTATAAAGCTGGTGCAATTCTTTCCATCCCTGCCCTGGATTCAACCTGGACCAAAAGCACCCGGGAAGCACATGGAGCATCTCACCCCAAACCTCCTCACTGCCCTTTCTGCATCCCATGGGAGATGGACACAAGGCATAGATTTACCCAAGAGATGCAGCCCTGACCGCCACAAAACCCTGGAGCAAAGGCCCAGAGAAGCTCATCGCCTTCTTTTGCTGCTTCTCAGGGAGCATCTTCTTGCTTCCTGAGGTTTTAACCAAAATTTTGGGAAGGTAGAAGGAAATTCAGCATCATTCTGCCCGGGTTGGAGCTGCTCAGGGCACCCGAGGCCATTGCTGCAGCTTTCCTGGGATGGAGAGAGCAGCCACATACCTCACAATAGCCTCCGATAGGGATCTTAATAATTCTATTCCTGCTAATCCTCACAAATTAGTAAATACAGCTTCATCCTATTTGGAGATATTTCACTACCTAGGGGTTTCTAATAAGCTGATAGAAAGAAAGAGCCAAAGCAGCTCAGCTAACCATGCTTCCCAACAGCAGCATCAGGTGGTGTCTAATAAACCCCCTTGCCCCAAAGGGAGCCCCCGATCAATCCGTATCAGGCAATTCCCTGCGTTACTTTCCATTTACCTCCCCGATAATCCCCCCCCCAGCAGTTAATCAGTGCTCCGCATTCAAAGCCACTTAAGTTCCATTGGATTTTCCTAATGTTGTTGGCGTGTTAATATTTAATAGCCCTTGCGCTGCACCTTCTTGGAGCCAAGAGATTTTGCTCAACAAGAGCTTTTGTTTCGAAGCAAAGCTGACGAGTGCCCATGGGGTAAATCCGGGGGAAAATGGGAACATGGACCCGACCGGCAGCTGAGCGCTCCCCGACCTTCCTGCCGCCCACCACGGTGCTCACTCAGCTTTAACCAAACACCTGGACGTTCCCCAAATGCCAGCACAGCAACTCAGCTCCAGCACCTCCATCTTCCCCTGGTGAAATAGCTGTAGAAAAGCAAGAATTGGGTGAATTTGGGGTATGTCCCTCTGACTCCCACCTCTCAGCATCATCTGTGCCTCCCCCTGCCAGGTGTCCCCAGTCCTGCAGAAACAGGAGAGGCATTTATGGCAGGAAATCCATTATCCAGCTGCAACGATGACTCTTATTAAATATGAATTGTGAGATAATGAACATTTTAATTTTATGTATCCCCTTCTTTCTATTTCTCCCCCCGCTGCTTCTTTTTAAATAAATATTTAAGCATCTTTCAAACTGTGTCAGAAGTGCGGAGACGAGCAGGTTGATTGAATCTCCCGTTCTCCGCTCTTTGCCAAACAGGAAATCTCTCATCTGCCTCTTTCACAACTCTGCGAGGGAAGGAGGGAGCATTGGAGCAGGCGAGGAGCCCATCCATCGCTTCCCTTCTTTCTCCTTTTCTTCTGGAAGCCCTTCAAGGAACGCTATGAAGACGTGATTCGTGTTTTATAATCTGCTACTCTGGTGAGCTCTTTGGGACCTGAACCCAATGGAGATGCCCTCAGTCCCCTTTGCAAAAGCATGAATCCACCTAAGGGCATCTGCGGGATGGGGCAAAGCTCAGTGCTCAGCATCACGCTGGAGATATCACCGTCCGTGAAAGGATGATGCGCCAAAGAGAATGATTTCTGTTTAATCCTTGCAGTAGGGAAAAGGAAAAAATAAAAGCCTGGAGAACTGGATAGAACAAACGGCAGCGGAAAATCCAAATTATAACTATGCGACTTGAAAAGAGCTGCCAGAAAGCCCTGAGTCAGCAAAGCCCTTGAGCCTTTGAGTGGCCACCTGGAGCCAACTGGGCCCTTCAGCTGCCGAAAGCTCCTCAGCATCAGCCCAGGATGGAGCAGCTCACCTAAGGACACGAACACAACCTCCACATGATTTCCTCGGCTTCAGGGAACCTTCCAGGGAATTGTTACCCATTTTCCCACCAATTCAGCAAAATATATATATATATATTCAGGTTTTTAATTTTACACTTTGTGCTCAAAACCTCCAGCAAAGCCAGGAAAGGGTCAGCAGGTGGGGAGAGGTTGGACATGGGCCATTTTGCTCCGCTTTAGAGCTTCCCACAGCCCCCCAAAGTGCAAACGCATTTTACTTTGCATCCAGTTCCCATTAATAGCAGAGAAATGCTGAGTTTTCCTGGCTCAAGCCTTCGCGCTGCAGCAGCTTTGATTGCATTTGGTTGCATGGCCAGATCTTTACATGATTTTGGTTTCTTCTCTTATTTAAGATAAATATTACTACATTTAATAAAAGTTATTTCTGCCTTTCAGTTTATGCTGATGAGCTCCCATTCAGTTCCTGTGGGTGCTTTCGCCAAAATGAAAATTACAATATCAAAATAATGTGGTCGAATGAATGGCCTGGAGAGCATCAAAGAAAATGTACCAAGAGTGAATAATAAACCATCATAATTCCTCAATCCTATCTGTCCATCCACCTAACTATCTGTTAGACAGGAGGAATCTCAATTAGCTGGTGAAAGTATAGTTGTGGTTATTTTATAGGCATTGCAGGGCTCTTCCTGCTCCCAAAAGCTCTCGTGACACCTCCCCATCCCAAGGATGGGGAAGCAAACCCAGAGGATTAGATTTCCCAAGAAATGAGATATGTGATTGGGAAAACCACTGGGGCCATTCCCATTTATCAACTGGGACCATTCCCATTTATCAACTGAGACCCCACAGAACGAAATTCCCAAGTGACCCATTAACTCTAGTGTACGTAATTACCCCCTGAACAACCAAACGGCTTGACCTCCCCGCCCCAGCACTCAATGTTCACAACAATCCCAATCAGCTGTAATTAAGAAGGATTATAACGAATCCACCGCGTGCATTTTCACGCGCGCATATTACAATCCACGTGTTTTTTATGTACAGTCCCTATGGACGCGTTCTCACACGCAAGGAAGTGGCCCGAAAAGAGAAGGCTTCTCTTTGTCGTGATTTGTGTCAAGGTTTTACATCAGGGTTTTCTGATTGCAGACGTCGAATTGAATTCTAACTGGAGACAGAAAGAGAAATTAAGGAATAAAAGAAAGCATAACTAGAATAGCAGCGGCTCTAATCCCCAGTGATCAACCTCACCCGGATCGCTGCCGAATGAATCCAGGCTGTGCTGCCGTTACCCGCCTGGTCTTTACCTAACGGTCTGACAATGCATATTTATGCAAATTGGAGCCTGGTTGCTTTTTTGCTGTTCATTAATTAGCATCTCATTCCGGACGTGTAAACCGGGCTTGGAGAATTTGTTTAATTTGATCAACAGTTTGATTCCTCTCTCCTCCACTTTCCAGTCGCCCCCCGCCCTCGGCTTTTTTGGGTCTTTAATGAGGTTTTTGGATTGAGTGTAAGTTGGGTTGTACAACATGAACCTCGTGGGACTCTCGTGCTTGGAAAGAGGGATGCTGAGCGATGGGAAAAAGAATACGTGAGTTTTAGGAAGGGTTGAGCAACCCAAACCCGCATAAATCTGGTTTTCCCTTCCAGTTTCTTATTGCAGCGATGGAAACATTTAGAATACCAGTGAGCAAATCAACAAGCAGCCTCACTGATGTCATATATCCAAAAAAGATGCTTCTTAACTGCCCAATCAGCACCAGGCGACAATGGCGTGGGGGCACAGTCTTTAAAGGAGCTTTGGCCAGGAACGGGGCAGCTCCACCTTGGGCTCCCAGTTCCATTTCTCTTCTCTTGATTCTTTTATCCACCCTCTGCTTCCCTCAAAGGGTTTTCTCTTGTTTTCCTCCTCGATTTACACATTTGTTTACAAATACATAATGCCTGGGGGGGGGTGGGGAACCCACCACCCGCAGAACAACAGCCCCTATTTCTAACCGCCGGCCTCTTCCAGTGTTTCCTCTGCAATTTCTGCACACACACAGCCACGCAAAATGGGCCTAAACACTGCAATTTTCCAGCCATTTTCATCCAAATTGTCAGCAATTTCCCCATGGCCCCGGCACCAAATTGCAAGCGAATTCTTGGTAATACGCAGGCATCCGTGGGCAGGGAGGGAGGGGAGGGCGAGCGGGATGCGGCAGCTGGACAGGAGCCCTTCAGAAATGGGCTGGTAAATCGTTCCCGGCCGCATCTCGGGCGCCGCGTCGCCGGGGTGAAAAGACAAGCGCGCTTTTTGTGGAGCGTTTCAGATATGACACCGCAAATCTTCCCAGACAGCTGGGAAAGGGGGGTTTCGGTGGGATATTCACAGCTCCAGGGTGCCAAAGTAGACATGGATCCTCATATAAATCAAGGCGCTTGCTCAGCTCATGCTAGAGCTGCAATTTGTGTTAGCGCAGCTCACCTGGCTACTACTGCCATACCCAAAAATGTGCATTGGGGGACCTGTCACAGACCTTCAAGGACGATGCTCCATCCCACCATTGGTTTTGGATGCTGATAGGGGAAACTTCAAGGTGTGATACCGCAGGAAAATAGGGGTGTTTGCTTTCCCAGAGCCCTGCTCATGTCCTGATTTGGGAGACCTATGAAGACCTGGAGCAGAACATCTCTGCTCCACACTAAGCTGGAGATGCAATCCATGGATGACACCAAGTCCCTGTGCCACTATCATCCCACCCTTGATATTGCCATGGGAAGCCGGGGTCTGGCTCATGCAGCACCCCAGGATTTATCACCCAAACTCCCTGTCCTTCTGCCTGTTCCTCTTCACATGTATTTTATATTCCCTGCACCACCCAGTGAGATAAGCCTGGTAGATATTTATATGTTTATCACAGATGGCCTTGGTTTCAGCAGCCAACCACGCTGCAGTCAGAAGGAATGTATTAATAATGATATAGCACAACGTGACAATTGCTGCCAGAGCGGGCTGAAGAAAGACTTCTGTCTCTCCTCTTCTGATCAGGCAGCTCTTTCACCAGCAACCGGGAAAGTCAACAAGTCAAATACGGTGGTTAATCCCTGCGCCGATAACATTTATTAAAATTGCTAATGAATCTAATAATTAAACACAAAAACATAAGTTACCTCAGGTATTAAATCTAATTATTGGGCCAGTGAAAATCAATTTTTGTGCATATGCATAATAACGTGTGGGAAAAGTTAATTAGAAATGTCCAGATCAATATTTGAATAATTCTTAACTAGTGGAATCCCTATCTGAAGAGCGGGTCTAGACGCTGTGAATAAGTCATATTTCATAAATGAATGCCTTCTCCTAATGGAGTTTATCCTAGTCAGTTCATAATACACCAGTAAATCTGCAAAATAAATGACAAACCTGTTTGCCTGAACATTGCCCTCGGGGAAATCATTCATAACCCTTGTCAGCGGCCTCCGAGGTCGGAGCCGAAGCTCTGCCCCGGCTGGCGGGCAGGGAAAGAACCAGGAGGTGATGGGAGCAGTGGGGATGGAGCACGCAGGGCTCTGACCCCCCACACCGAATCCCACTTTTGGAACCCCCACCGCACTGCCCCGGCCCCCCCAGGCTCCTGCAGCCCCCCAAGGCTCATCCCCACCTCTGGCAAAACCCACCAGCGGTAAAGCATGAGTTGTCTTGGAAATGTGACCTTGATTACGGTCCAAGGGCTGTGCTGGTGTAAATCAGCGAAGCGGTGCTGATTGATGCGGTCTCAGATCCCCGTCCAAACAACAGCGTTAAATTCGGCAGCGCTGACTCCCATGGAGCTCTCCCAGCCCCAGAAGAAAACCTCTGCTATCTTTTTAAAGGTGGTTCCTCTGCTTTGCAAAGAGCAGGAAGGATCTGGAGCCTCATCCCGATGCTCAGGGGGTGGTAAAGCCGGGAGGACCTGGCAGCACTGGGGGGATTTCATCACCCGCATCCCTGCATCCCTGATGGAAACGCGGCACCCAGCCCTGATAGAAACACAGCACCCATCCCTGCATCCCTGATGGAAACGCAGCACCCATCCCTGCATCCCTGATGGAAACGCGGCACCCAGCCCTGATAGAAACACAGCACCCATCCCTGCATCCCTGATGGAAACACAGCACCCATCCCTGCATCCCTGATGGAAACGCGGCACCCATCCCTGCATCCCTGATGGAAACGCGGCACCCAGCCCTGCATCCCTGATGGAAACGCAGCACCCAGCCCTGATAGAAACACAGCACCCATCCCTGCATCCCTGATAGAAACGCAGCACCCAGCCCTGCATCCCTGATGGAAACGCAGCACCCATCCCTGCATCCCTGATGGAAACACAGCACCCATCCCTGCATCCCTGATGGAAACACAGCACCCATCCCTGCATCCCTGATGGAAACACAGCACCCATCCCTGCATCCCTGATGGAAACATAGCACCCGTCCCTGCATCCCTAATGGAAACACAGCACCCATCCCTGCATCCCCTCCACTGGCCCATCTTGCCAGCATAGAGGTGGTTAAAGAGGGGAAAGAGGAACAAGGTAAAAAAAGGACAAATGTTTAGTTTCGCCTGGAGATGATGCTGCACAGCTGGTTTTAACACAGCGCTAACAGGAGTCTCCACCTTTTCCCTCACCCTGGCACGCTCTCCCCTTGATTATTCATCTCAACTGAAGGGAGATAAAACAGATGTAATATGGCGCAGAACTCCAACACACATCTTAAATCATCTTGTCTCGCCGTGGCTCCTTGGCACGCACACGAGCGATGCTCGGCGAGACCTGGCCGAGCTGTTTCGGTGCACATGAGCGATTTGATTGCTGGGTTCCTCCGGCGCGCCGCTGGCGCGGGCAGGACGGCGAGGGGAAAGTCATTCAGTCATGGGTGAAATCATTACGGGTGAATCTCTGCTCTGAATTACACCGGGGTAAATCCGCTGAAGGGTAACTCAATTGAGATCAATGGCCCAAATTTTCGCTTTCCTTTACTCCAAAGCAAGCCCTGCGTAATATTTTTTCTGATACTCCTGATTTTCACAGCTGACAGGCAAACCTGATCTACCCTGTCTCCAATCTTTTGCATCACGTATTTTGTAAAGCCAGCACTTCAGCGAGATTCCCTGTGAAACTCGCTTTTGTCGTCTCCCCTTACCAGTGTTTAAACCACACTGTAGCTCAAAAAAAAATCAGTGTCCAGCCCCAAAACTCCACCCCACAGCAATATTGCATAGATGGGTAAGATGGGCAAAGGTGCAGAGGGAAAAAAGAAACGGGGATGAAGTGAGATGCTGGAGGAGCTGTGGTCCATGGGATCCTAAGGAAAAGGACACAGCAATGGGTCCAAGGTACAAGAGCAGCTCAGAGCCTGGGCTGGTGCAGTGTCACATAGGGTTATGGTTCATCTCCTTGAGCACTTTCACCTTTATTTGACACTTTTTGGCCATTTTACAGTGATGGAAACCTGGCGATGCTCAATAAGAAAGAGCTGAGATGCTGTTAGCTCTATAAAGCCCATGGGGAAAGGTGGTGGCTCCCTGGAGCCCTCCAGGACCACTAAATAGCGAGATCGCTTTGGAGTGTTAAACAACCCGGGAACAGCCACCAGAAAATGGGTGTCATCCAGGACCACTTCTGCTGAAGTGGTTTTTATGTGCTAATCAAAGGCAGAGGCACAGCTGCTATGGCTCCATGTAATTACAGACACAGGAACAGGTAATTCTGGAGAACATTGGAAACGCGAAGGGTTTTCCTGCTGTCGAGTGGGCATCGGGAGCCCGTGGGTAAAAGCCGCCCTTGGAAAGGGCTCGGGCGAGGGGAGGCGGGCCAGCCTGGTCCTGACGCAGCAGCTCTTGTTGCTCATTTGGGTGATGGTTCATTGATAAACCATTTATAAAGGCAAAATCACCACTTCACGGACACACCGAGCGTGTTGGAGCCGTGATGAGCAGTGTCACGGACACCATAGGAGGACAGAAGCTGTAATGCCTCTGTCTACAGTGGCAAAGGGGAAAAAAAAGCCCTAGAGACAGTAAAGCAGCGATTTATTGAGCTGTTGGATTCTCTAGCAATTAATTATCCGTTTATTAAATCGTCTATTTGTCAGTTATTTACCCTCCCTGTGTTATTTATCAATCTGCTGTTAATAAAGAGCAACTGGGTCTAGACAGGGTTGCACCGTGGAGAGGATCCCGAGCACGTCGCCGCCAGCGATCCGCTCGGGTCTTACAGATCTTTTCCATCCTTTTCTACGACAGTTTCCTTGTCTCTGTTTGTTTCTGTCTCGCTTTCACTCTCCTGGGATAACACCATCTTTCAATCTACTCTGACACATTCGTTTCCTGAGGGCGATTTAAACGGAGAATGATTCCCTGATTGCTCTCTTTTCCTCCTCCTCTCTTATTCTGCAGGGTTTGTTGGAGGTTTTTTTGTTTGTTTTTTTTTTTTGAAGGATCATAAAATAACATGTTTAGAAATAATTGCATGATAGGGACGTTTTCTTTCCATGTGAGCATTGCTCATTTCCTCGCCAAACACTATATTGTCAGCACATTTTGGGGATGGCTTCCCCCAATGGCAGGAGCAGGCTGGGCAGCACTTGGGCTGCTGAGATGAGTGGGGATGCAGTTACTGCTCCGGATCCATAGGGGAGGTCCCATGGGATCCCAAGGCAAAGGACACAGCAATGGGTCCAAGGTACAAGAGCAGCTCAGAGCCTGGGCTGGTGCAGCGTCACATCGGGTTATGGTTCATCTCCTTGAGCACTTTCACCTTTATTTGACACTTCTTGGCCATTTTACAGCGATGGAAACTTGGAGATTTGGGGTCAGACCGGAGCCCAGGTGAAGCTTTGAGACCTCAAACCCAAAGGAGTTCCCAGCAGGAGGTGTCTGCGGGTACCCAGACCCAAAACGCACCCAAATTCAAGGGGATTAGTGGAGGTGGCAGAGACACCGACCTCTCCGGGCTGGCAGCCCCTGCTCACTTCGCCACAACATCAATTCTACTCAAGAGCTCAAGAGCGTTTCTATTTAGTTGTAAATTTATATGTATTAGATTATATACTGCAAGTGCAAATAAATTCCATGTATTACCCAAAAGCCATTTGATTTAGTCCTCAACAACGAGCAGGTGCACTTTAAAGCAATACATGCTGTGGGAAATCAGAATTATGAACAAGTCTGTGGTTTTCCTGTTTCCTTTCTGTTTTTAACCTTTTACAGTCCACCCGAATCGCACCATCTCCCAATAAATATCCCCTGAGACCGCCGTTATGTAACTCATTACGGCATCGCAGCGCACGGATTACGTGGATAAGGCTCACGTAACTATGAAGATATTTATGGCAGGCCGTACTCTTCCTTAGGAAAACAGAGATTTGTTAACAACAGAATGACTGTATAGCTACTAAATCAGAGCGGTCTGACCCAGTGTTAACAACAGAAAGGGTTTCTTTTCGACATTTCTGTATCTGCTTTGTTTGTAAACTGCAGAGGGGCGAGTGGAAGAGCAGGTGAATGAAGAAGTGCCGAGCATCCCGAATTTCCAGGCTGATCCCACACATAGAGGGCAATGCCATTATCCCAGATTTATGCACCTATAACAGAGGGAGGAATCTGCCCCCCCTGGGCTTTTTTCAGAGGTGGGGAGACAAGTGATCAATGACACCGCCTCAGGACTCTTAAACTGCTAAAATAAGGTTTGCAGTCCATTATTCTGGTGTTAAGGCGACGCATAAAAGCGCAGGCAACCTTTTTCTTTCTTTCTTTTAAAGAAATACAACTTTCTTCTTTTATTGATTGCTTGCTTTTCATTTTATATCCTTTCCCCTCGCCTGAAATGAGAAAAACGGGTCCCCGCCACGGGCTCTAAGCTTTATACTCCCTCACTATCTTCTCTCTTATCTAACACCAAGGCTGCGAAGGAGAGAGCGCGCTGGAGGTGGGTGATGCCATAAAACCCGAGATAAGGGCAGGGACCAGTTGGGGGACAGGAGGCACCTGCCTCCTCCTCCCTCCCCTTCAAAGCCAGACTTGCCCTATTTCTTTCCTTAAAATTTGATAACAAGGGCCATTTTTTCCTTTGGAGATTGGGCTGTAACAGCACGGGGTGGATGAAGGAAACATCATCACTTAGCTCAGTGCTGGTATTTGCCTGTCGCTGCTTGGATATTGGAGATAACGATGCTCATGCGTCCCTGCGCAGGCTCTGCACACCCACCACCGCCTCCCCGACCTCCAGCCTATCGAACTAATTAAAATCCTTCATCTCAGCACGGGTGCTGCTTAAGAAATGTCAAAGGCGGTAGACCCGGCCCCTAGGAAAGGAGGAAGGCAATTAAAAAGGGGAAAGAGCAGTCAGGCTAAATAGCAACAAGATGCAGGAGTTCAAACCACGCGGGAGTTTTTCAATGGCACCGAAATCCGGAGCCAATTGCAGGCGACAGGGAGAGGGGAGTCAAAAGGAGAAACCGCCAAAGGCATGGAAATAATTAGGGACAAATACGCCCGGGAAGGAGAAAAATAATATTGGGGTTATCTACTGGCCTGCCAGAGAATAAAGGGAGTAGTGAGAACAGGTTTTCCATGAGGACAGAAAAGATACGGGGATGCTTGGCTGCAAGAGCAGAGGAGGGAGAGGGGGACAGGGACTATGAGTGGTGTGTGCTGAGGCAAGATCGCAGCTCAGAAAAGGGAGAAATAAAGAGTAGGAAATATTCTGCAGAGCCCCGTGCTTGTCCCCGCCACCCAGCGCTGTCATCTTTGACGTGGGGAACTCGTTGCCGGAGGGAAACGTGGGAGAGCAGAGTTCACAGAGGGATAGGTGTGCATATGGATGTGCGCACACATGCGTGATCTAACTAGCTACTGCGTTTGGGTAAAGCGTTTCCTTTATTCTTGTAAGGGCTTTGATATATAAAGCAGCTCGTGACATCAGTTGGAGCGGCAGCTGTCCCCAGGGCACACGACTCTGTATCTGCCTTTGGGGCTCCTCACACCTTCCCCTGACCCAACCCTCCCCTGCAAAACCCCACCAGGGCAAGACACAACCAGGGGCAGCAGCCGAGGCCCCGATGCGTCCCCGTTCCCAAAAGCAGCAGCTGGCTGTGCCGGAGCTGTGCAGATTAGCATTGCCACCTAGCGATGTCCCCGCCAGCCCGCCCGCTTCTCCGTCCCCCGCTTTGCTTGTGATTTAACTACAGTGAATCCTCAGAAATCCTGTGCACCGTCTCCAAGCCACCCTCTGCATTGTTCCTGTCGCGTCCTCCGCAGCCCAGGAAAGGAGGGGTTAAGCTGGATGGGGGCCAGATCGGGGTTTGCTGGACCGGGGACAGATCCAGCAGCGCCCGCACCACGTCCCCTCTCTGGCAGCACAGCCCTGGGTGCTCCAGGGAAATGTCCCTCGTCACGGCCATAAAAGTTCGAAGAAATGAGTTGGAAGCCATCCCTTCAGATGGTTTTTGTTCTCTCTGTCTCTACAGCCTACACAGATTGTTCTCTGCACAAATATCTCCCTGCTCCACCTCCTTTCACTTCAGAGGATGGCAAAGGTCAAGCTTTGCCCCCGGCTGAGCAGCGATGGATCCGCACAGCGTAGCTGCCCCCGCTGCACAGAGCCAACAGATACCCTTGGTTTGCACAAAAAACAAAAGCCAGAATTGAGTTAAACTCCAGGCAACGAGACACAAACTTCCTCCCCAAGGGCACCGAGGGCTCGTTTCAAAGGATGCCTTCAGCCGGGAAGCATGTGGCACTTAAATCACAAAGCCCTTATGCACAAGGATCAGAGCCTTGTTACAGACAAAGAGCTGAGGTTCGGAGCAAGGGGAACGACTTGTCCAAGGGCACCAGAGATGAGGACACATCTTGCAACCCTGGCACAAAACCACTCGCACCCCCAAACACCCATCGCAGATGCCCCAGCGCAGGCAGCATCACACCGGGATGCAGGGCTGAGACGTCACCTCCCTAAATCCCAGCGCAGGGGCCCAAGCGTGGAGGTTTTTAAATCCCCCCGACTCAAAATTCTCCGTAGAGAAGAGCATTTCTTCACAACGATGGTAAAAGCCAAGCGCAGCCTGGCCGGGCACTGGGCACCCAAGGAAGACACTTGTGATGGGCAATAAAGGCTTTAGCAAACAGCAAGCACGTTGCAGGAGAGCTCTGATTGCCACTCAGCTCTAAATGATTCATGTCCCTCCCTGCCTGTTCCAGGAAGAAGCAATTACTAATATTTTCTTCTAACCATTGAGATCCTTGCAATTTTTGTTGTCCGGGCACAGGAAGGGGGAGAGGAGCAGGTGGCCTTTGAACATCAGAGATGAGCTCTGGGGGCACCAGACCCCCCAGCCAGGTTTGGATCAGGGCAAGGGGTGTTAGACCCCGAAATCTTCAACAGAGCCAGGCTGATGCGGCTGTAACACAACAGCAGCGTTCAGAATTGAAGTTTTCCAAACATGCACTTGATTTGGAATTAATGGGATGATATTTCCCCCCACCCTGCGTTAATTGAAAGGAAAAAATAATGATTATTAAACACAGATTCTCTGAGCTTTGACAACTAGGTAGTAAATATCTATCCAGCACATGGCTGCTAATTCCCAATAAATATGTTTCTTTCAATAACCAGCTGGTTTTAATTTAACAAACAAATAACTGTCTGGTAAAATCTGAATTAATTGAGCATTTGGAGACCTTAATGGAAAAGAACAGTTGTGTCTCAGCCCCCACCCCTGGCCTGTCCAACCTCCCCATCCCACTGAAGGGAGGATTTGAAGCCAAAAATTGTGTGGGTGTCCCTGAGCCCATCGAGCATTGCACGGTCGGGAGCAACAGGGCATTTATTGGATGCTCCCAAAACCACCTCTTGCCCTCATTTCTGGCTGCTCCATACATTAGGCAATAATATTAACGCCCCTTCATCTCTCCTTCATAACAGCAACCACCACGAAGCCTTTTTCCTTCTGGATTTCTTCAAGCAAGTTGCCAATAGCTGAGATACAGCACCCGAGCTGCCCAGAGGGTTATTTACAGAGGAACAGAACCCGGAGAAGTGGATGGAGGAGAGAGAAATTCAGGCAAGTGAGGGTAGGGACCGCCGGTTCGCTTCCAGCCTTCAGAAATGCAGCAATAAAGCGGCCCCGTCAATTGAGCGGCTCTTTAGCAAATGGGAGAAAAGTGGCCCAAATTTCCCCCGGCGGGAAGCTCGGCGCTCCGGCCTCCAGCCCGCAATCACAGCCACCCAATCAAGGCTTCACTTCCCATTAACGACCCCGCCGCGTCTCTGGGTTATTGTTTTGGATTTGAGTCATTACAACAAATTACGGTGCTCGGCGCCTTTCGCGGTATCCATCAACGCCTGTTGTTGCTCAGGCGCTTCCCTACAGGGTTTATATTTGGAGAAATAAAAAAGATGAATGGCACGTCCACCCGAGCCCAGGGATGCTCTGCAGACCTGTGGAGAACCAACACCCCAAAAACCTGAGCGAGGGGCACCTCTGGCTGCAACACATCCAGCAAACCTCCCCTGTCCCTGAGCACTGGGAGAACAAACAGCGCAGCCAGGGTGATTTATATCCCGCTCCTTCACTCAAGGATCTCTAAGCCCTCTCCAAGTGATTCTTCGACTTGCCCGCAGTTTTTCAAACGTGTGTTTTCTGACACAGCCAGAACAACAGTTACATCAAGCCCCTGTAATGCTCTTTTCACGCTCCCTGTGCGTCACATCCCTGGAGATGCAGCTGGAAGCCCAAGCTCCAGCACATTGGCAGCTCTCACGGGTTCAAGTTCAAGTCTAGAGCTGCTGTGTGATGCCTTATAGAGTGGGCTGAAGCAGGACAAAGCAGGTTTGGCCTCGGAAGATACTCACAGCCCATAGCAGCAGCAGCACGGAGCCGCAGGGCCCGGCTGGAGGGGACAGCAGTAATTCCCTATAATCCCTTAGCTGATGCTTTGGCTTCATATTTGAAGCTGGAGCAGCGCTGGAAGGGAGGGAGGAATCGGGAGGCAGCGGTTGAGCGTGGCCATCGCCTCCCACCCCACTCCGGCAGCATCGGGGATTAACCGAGCACAAAACCCTATTGCCAGACACCATGCAAAACTGTTTCATCAGAAAATTGCCTCTTGACCAGTGCGAGACTCCCCAGCTGCCATGGAGTTCCCTGGCTTTGTGGCAGGGTTAAATATCTCTTTATTAAATCCCGGCATCGGGGATACAGTGCCAGCCTGTTTGCTTATTGCGGAGAACAAGACGCGACCCTGAAAGGTCCAGAAGCTGCGACACGGAGCTGGGAATGAATTACAGACACTTGAAAGCGGAGCAATGATGAGATGGAAGGTCAGCCTGCTCCCTTCACAGCCTCACACCACTTTTGGCCACTTTTTCCCCAAATGGGAAGGGTCAGAGCCAAGTGACATCCTCAGGTTGATGCACCCAAACGGCTGCGAATTCACCGGGGCTGCTGCCTCCTCCCCAGCCCAATGCAAATGGGACCAATTTCCTCATTTAAAAATAAATAAGATCCTAAGAAAAAGGAGAAAAGATCGATGCTGGTGTCTCAGGGGGAAAAATAATCATAACCCCATTTCCCTTCCATTTTCTCGAGATGAAGTGATGAACACCTGATGATGGCACCAACACCAAGCACCATGCAGCTCTCCCAGGTACACCCTGGAACGGCTCCCGCCTGACAGATTGAGCTGTTTGGCCACAATAATTCCTGTAGTCATGGCACAGCAAATTCTGAAAACCTGATATCTGGGAGAGGACCCCAGACTTTAATTATATCTTATTTCACAGCTGCACTCAATTCCTGCTATAGCTTAATAAACAGGTTGCATGAGCCGTGAACGTATTTTGTTAGTTTTCCTTGGGAAAATGGAGTTTTCGCTAGCATTTTGGCAGAAATGCTTGTCATGACAATTGCAACAAATTGGTGAGAAATTGAAAACATCTGCAACAAAAAAAACCCCAACCGTGGGACAGAAGGACGTCAGTCAGTCTGAGCAAATCCAAAATGTATTTGCAGAGGTAGATGCTCTGGGTGGGTTTTTTCCTCCCCATAACAAACACTGGAAAAAGCTGGTTCAGAATCTGATCATTTGAGGTGAGTTTGACTTAATTATATGTAAATCAGAGCTTGTTTCCCATTTGGGTGTTGACAGTCATGCAACCAGGTAATTACTTTGAATATGAAGGGGAAAAAACCCCTAAAGAGGGTAAAGATGCACCTGTATTAGAAAATACTGGACTAAGACAAAAATGTTAATTTAATTCCTACCTATTTGACTTCGGACCAAAAAAACACACCAAAAATTCAAATCCACTTCAAGTTAGACACTGACTTATTTTTCTGTAAAACACACGAGTTTTCCCCTCTCTTGCCTGGAAGACTCAGGGTTCCTTGTATGTCCATAGAGCACACAAGCACTATTAGGCCTTCCCAGGAGTTAGGCTAAGCTTACAACAAAATGAATACAAGTAATTGCTTGGCCCCTATTGAAGCCCTTGCTCTGCACCAGCGCGGTGGTTACATCAATTGTATTTCCACCAGTTTTTCATCAGAACCATGGTATTTAAAAAACCCACTCAATTCTGCATGGAGACGCTAATTTCTTGCAGCACCCCGCATCCTGCCCCCCCAGCCGCCGCACAGCTCATTAGCGGATCTTATTGCAATGAATTCCCCTTAACGGGATTCAAACAAACTTCAGACACAAAGGCTCCGAGTGATCAAAACAAATCAGCCAAGATATGAAAGAAGAAAGGTTGAAGCAGAGGTGCGGTGCTACAGCAGTGATTTTCATACTTTTATTCTGGTTTTTTATCCCTTCCTCTCCATCATTCCTTATGAGATGATTAAGTTCAGTCAGAAGCAACATTGTGATTTTGATGGCCGGGAGATCTGAGGTGCTGAGCTGTCAGGAGATGCTCCACGTTTAGCATCTGTAATAACTCAGACAGCGTGACGCGAAGCTGCTTTGCACACATCAGCCCCCAAAAAACCCGCGCCAGACGCTCGTCAGACAAGAAAGACGCGCCTGCCGGTGTCGAGACCAAGTGGGTAAAGGCAGAGGAGCGAGGGTGAACCGCTCCCAGAGCAAAGATACACGGGAAGAAGCTGAAACGTGAATTTGCATCTATTAAAATGGTTCCGTGACACCAGGATTTCCTGGGGAAAGAGGCAGAGATGGAGGAAATTGCAGCTGAGCTGCTGACTCAGAGCAGCAGCACGAAGCAGCAAGCGGAGCTCATCCTGATGCGCGAGGAGCAGAGACCTGCGGCCCTTGGCACGGGAGATCATGAACTCACCCCAAACACGAGCCTGAGTTTTTGGAGTTTGTGCATGAGCAAAAATTCCATGTGAATTATCATGCAATAATACACACCCAGCCAGCAGAGCTGGGAGCAGAGCAGTGGGAGATTTGCTTTATAGGAGAGAGGCCAATGTGTTGTAGTTACAGGTAATGAATTGCCCTTTTCCAGATATTAATTTAATGCTGAAAAGAAGTCCAGATATTCCATATAACTTTTTTCTGGCAGTCAAACCTTTCACCAGCAGCTTAAATCCCAAGAAGAAACTCAACACCTTTCTACCAAGAGAAAAATAAAGAATTACCCCCACTGCTGCTTTAATTGTTTCCTTGAACAAACCAACATACACCCACAGAAACGCTGCACGCAAGGAGCTTTGCTGGGCTAGAAAAACAGATTAACATGCCCGTCCCCACGTCTGTTTGAAGCACAGCCCACGTGTGATGCTCAAATCCTTCCCTCCCCACGGTTCAGAGCCCCAGAGGGTCTCTGATCGCAGGCAATGACACGGAGCAGCTTTATGGACCCATCCAGCCCAGGTGCAATCTGTTTTATTGTTAGAATTGTTCTCGGCGCTTTAATAAAAGCGGCGTTTGGTCGCTTAATGATGCAGGAGTGGAGCAAGCGTTGACCATGGGCTGCATGGCCAACATGGGACAACTGACACGGTGCCACTCACGCCTCTAATTTAGCTTAATTGGTGATGGCCTTCATTGGTCCGCTATGAAAATGAAAGCTCATTAATGTGGCGGTAAAAAAGAAAAGGGGAGGGAGGAAGAAAGAAATGAAAGAAAGGGAAATGAAGAGACTTTGAGCAGAGGCTGGCTTAGTGCTTTCGGGGGAGACTGGCACCTCGGCACGCCGCTCCAATAAGCGCTGGGCTAATTTCACGGCGGAAGGGAAGGAGTGATGGATGGAGGTGGTTATGAGCGCCGTGACAGCAATAAAGAAGATGATACATGCCAAGGCTCGCAGAGCTGCACCTGCACGGCTCCGTCCTCCACCGCTCTCCCTCTTCCAGCCATGGGAGACGGGGAAATCCCTGCACCCCCAGCATGTGTCACACCACGGGCTTTACATCCTCTGGGGAGCAAATTAGGCAATCTGCACCTAAAGGTCTTAATCCTACCCCCTGTTAACACCTGGTGATATTAACTTGTTATGAAGCATAAGCATCACTAGGTTATTTAATAAATGGTCCCCACTGAGCTCATCCTGGAGGAGATGCCGCATCCCGGGATGCTGCGGGGATGCAGGGCCAGGCCAGCGATGCAGCCCCAGCAGATCAGAGCAAGGTTTTACGTGGTTTTGCGCAGGTTTGGGCCAGGGGCACTGGCACAGCTGGGTGAGGGCACAGGAGTCAGCAGAGCAAAGGATGTGTGACTGCAGACACAGGTGTCGGCAGAAAAACGGCGCTCAGCACCTTCCTTTGGGCACGAATGCGCTGATCCTGCTCCCTCCTCTCCCCGAGACATGCGATGCTCTCGGTCTCTGATCAGGACTAAGAATAAAACAAGCTGAATGTCAAACCACTCCGGACCAAAAAAAACAATACTAAACGCTAATAACACTTTGCAGCCTCACTTCCCTGGCACCGGTTCATCGTTGGTGGCTTTTGAAGAAGACTCAGTCATTTCATCTCCCCATCCAATCTGGCACTAAAAATAAACTGCTATTTTCCTACAGGTTCTCAGGTACAAAGCAGCAAGAGTGCTTTGTAATTTTTTTGAAAGAAAGCAGTTATTTTCCTTTTAATCCCCTAAACAGCATTTTTCCCTTTTGCAATGTGCCAAATCTCTGGGATTTTTTCATATATTTTTTTTTTTAATTTGCAAAAAGAAACGAATGCTCGGAACAAAACGCTGCCCCAGAACAAAGCAACGAGGGTCTGTTTGTCCCCAGCAAAGGAACCGAGCTGACAGACAGACAGCCTTCCACCGCAGGTAGGGACCAGATTCGCGCTTCTTTGCCTTTGATGCCTCAAATTAAAACGTGTCGGAAGACGGTAATTAAAAAAAATCCTGAGAACCACTTGGCTTTTTGCATCCATTTGATACCTCCAGCCATCGCGCTTCAGGATTTAACCCTTCCAAGGGTTTCTCCCCAGCAATAGGTGTTGCCTGCAAATACTCACAACTGAAGGGTGATGGTGAGATTCGCACTGCGGGGCTGAGATTTCCCCGCAGGACAATTGGGTTTGTGCTCAAGCTCAGGACCAGCAAGAAAGGGACCTTGCCCTACAGGGACACCCAAATCCTTGCAAATTGTTATCAAAAGGAGCAGGAGATTGAAGATGGGGTGTTTTCCTCCCCTTCCGCACCCCACAGCCTTCATGCCTAAAAACCCATCTTAATCCCATTTTTCACCCAGGGTATAATACATACACAACCCTTCTCTTTGCCAGGGAAGTAAGGAAGGCAGAAGGTTCTTCAGGCCCTACTTATGGCTCTGAAAATGATTCACCGAGTGACCTCGCAGAGAGTCCTTCCCCCCGTTGTGAGTCAAACCCTGTTTGCGCTCACAAGTGCATTCGCCGTCATCCCGAGTGCTCTCGTCCTGCGCCCGAGCGGGTGGAAATATGCAGAGCACTTGGTTCTCCTCTCCAGCGCTGCCCCCTCTCCCCTGCTATAAAATGTGACTCATACTGGCAATTCTCCCAGTGGAAGGTTGTAAGGCTAAATTAATGTGTGCAGAGCGCTTCGAGATGCTGAAAATTGTTTTATGAATGCAGGGTATTAATAATATTAGTGTAGTTACCATAGAAGAGGAAGGTGATTTAGTGCTATTTGTGTCTGAGAATTGCCACGCACAAAAATGATGCCATTACCATAATGAAGAGGAAGGGAAAAAAAACAACATCCAAGATTGATTTGTAGCAAAAGGTGGCGAGGTGTCCTCACAAAGTCCATCCTGATGGGGACACCAGAGCCAGGAGACCCCAGCAGCGACCACAGCCCATGGGGCCAAGTGCTGTGCAGGCACTTGAGAGAGAGAGAAGCTGCTGCAAAGAGCTGAGCAAAGGCAGGGGAAGGGAGACCTGCAGCTCTCCGGCTTGTTCCCAAAACTATTGAGCTGGGATCAACACTGGTATGATTGTTCCTGCTCTGGACATCACCTCTGCTCCTCATCACTGAATAGTCTGGGTTGGAGGGATCTTCCCAGCTCCCCCAGTGCCACCCCTGCCATGAGCAGGGACATCGTCACCAGCTCAGGTTGCTCAGAGTCCCATCCAGCCTGGCCTGGGATGTCTCCAGGGATGGTTCAGCCACCACCTCTCTGGGAACCTGGGCCAGGTTCTCACCACCCTCAGTGTAAAATCTCTGCTAGAGGTTTCAGAAACCATCTGGTAAACAGGTATGGATACAGAAAGCCACCTGTTTGGGTCAATCCCCAGCAAGAAATCAAACCACAGAGACTGTGGGTCTGATGAGTCCCCTCACCCTGGGGGATGCGCAGCAGGAGGGATCTGGGTGCAGGGCTGGAAATGGCACCAGCAAGGACCCCAGAACATCATAGTGCTCATTAAAACACTTTCAGCTTGCAGGAACAGCTCCTAAAGGTTAATCCTAAAATTAAAATCAACCCACGCTGCAAAAATGGGAACAGCTCTCTCTTTTTTCTGACCACAGCAGCTTGCTGCAAGTTGGAGCGAAGCACTGGGCTGAATCAGCTGGGGAAGTTTGCTCGTCAATAACTGAGAGCAAGAAGAACATCAAGCCCCAAGATGTGTCTCCTGTTAGCCAGATGCTTCAGCCCATGGCCTGGGGACTGTACAGCAGCGAGAGGAAATGTGAGCACAAATCATATCACAGGCGAGCAGCGAGCCATTATTTATCAAAGCAGAGCGAACAAATACATTTCCATCCATTAATAGCTCCCTGATCAATTACTGATAAGAACAAACCGCTTCGTCCTTCTTGATCACTGCAAACTCAGTGCTAATTTGGTCTATGGCATATTTCAGCTAATGAAGCCAACCAAATATGAATCAATCCACCTGGGGAAATAACAATGCCTAAACTTCCAGTGCAGAAGAAGAAAGCCTCCTCCTCTCAATACACCAAATCGATCATCTGTCAGATTCGGGGAGGTCCGCTGGAGTTAAGGGGATGTGGCAGCATCTCCTGATACCCAAGAGTAGCGGAGAAACAGCCTTTTGCTTAATTATCTCCCGTGGGAAGACAGAAGAAAACGCTGCTGTAGTAAACACTTAAGAACTACGCGCATTAATTTATGCTGGCTGCTGCCTTTGTATTTTGGAACAAGCCAGACTTTCTTCTTTTTTTTCCTAATTGCTCGATGCGATGTCCCATCAATCCTGTCAACACAAATAACGCCACTGAACAACGGATGCCCACACACCACCCAAATGGCAGGAGCGCTAATTAGAGACCACAAACACATGCAAAGGTGCTGGGGAGGAGCGATGGGCAAGAGGTGACCTCTTCTGCACCCAATTCCAGCTCCTCGTGCCAAGAAGGAGATCGAGCTGGTGCCAAACCGCGGCTGTCACCAAACCACAGCTGTCACCACAGCGCCTGGTGCCGACCAGGCACTTGGCATCGCGTCCCCCAGACCCTCCCCAGCTTCCCCACGGACCCATTTTTAGATCTATGATGGGACTGGATGTCCTGCCAGCGGGACAGATGACGGCACGAGGCTCTGCCACCCCCTGCCCAGTGGGGACATCCAGAAGTGTCCCCAGCTGCAGTGAGACGTCACAGCTCATAGCTGAGCTCCGAGCGGTGGAAACCGGCCTGATCGCAGCCACAAACCACACTGGGGGGCTCATCACACCAAAAAAACACCCCCACAACCACCAAAAACACCCAACAAGCAAAACCAAAAGGATTTAAACAAAAATAGAGTAACTTTATAAAGCCCAACAAGGTTTCTGGGTATGTTTCAGTTCTGTGCTGCTTTAGAGCACCTCCAGTCGAAAGCGGATAATTCATTGACTGTATGGTTGGATTATTCCTTATTATTTTGGCTGTTTTGCTGCAGTTAATTTTTGGCAGTGGGAGCGTACAGGCTTATTGCTTTTTGAGAAAGGTAGATGGAAGCATTCTCCTTGGAAGCAGCGCCGATAATTGATTTCTCATTATTAGGGAGATAATTTACCTATACGCAAGAGCAGGGCCCTGCTGAGTATAGGACCAGGTGATCCCAGCCTGGGATTGATGCTGATAAACACGATGAGCGCGGGCTCAGGGAGCTCTGCAGCACTCAGCACCGCTCACTAGAAAGCTGGATGGAGAAAGGTGCAAGGCTCAGACCAAAAGGGCGCTGTGCCATAAATGCTGATGTGAAAACATCATCTTAAAAATAAGTCTGGAGCGAGAGCATCCCCCGGGTCACTGCTGGACGGCATCTTCCTCGCAACCGAGCATCTCTGCGCTGTTTCAGAACGCTCCTTCCAAAGCACTAAATCCCAAATCAGAGCCACCCAAACTGCTCGGGTTTTGCACCGTTTTGCTGGGTGTTGGTTTTGCAGGATGGTGCAGGCGGTCAGCGCCTGTATCCACAGGCTCCACAGGGCAGCGCCGGGCCAGCGATACCCTCGTTTATCACACCCATCCAAAAGCATCCCACGTTGAGGGTCTCTGCTCCATCTGAGCTGAACCTCCATCTGCCGACATCTTCCAAAACCCCACCGAGACCGACAAGACAAACTCCAAATGCTGGTAGAAGGCAGCGGGTGACCGGGGTGCAGCACGCAGGGCTCATTAGAAATAGCAGCAGCATCCGCGCTTCCCTACCTGTGCGTTGTGTACCTATTCTATGGTTCTATCACGCTGTCACCCGCAGAGGAGCCCCCGGACCCGCACGTGCACCTAACAAAGATGTTGTTTAGCAGCTTGTCAGCAGCTGTAAATTGGCCAAGGAGCGGAACCGTTTGCATTCTCCACAGGGCTTGAACTGAGAATTAAACAGCGGCAGCAACTGCTGTGCCTGCCTGATGGAGCAAATCAATTCTCTCCCTCTCTCCTTTTCCCCAGCCTGGGTTCATCGGCCACGTAGGGCAACATTAGCCAGACGGTCCTCAGGGCCAGCAGGAGAAGGCAGCAAGAGATCAGGGCAATTAACCTGAAAGGCCCCTGGAGAACGGAGAAAGGAGGAGATTGGGGTAAAACTCAGGATCCGAGCCCTCCGTCTGTCCACATACCGCTTTAATTGATCTGGGAGTCAATCAAAGCAGCAGCAGCTTTTACTCAGCTAATCTGAACTGTGTGCAAAGCAAGCAAATACAGGGCGAAAGGGCAGAACGGGATCCTCCAGCATCTCTGCCCGTCACAGATGAAAGGGCTGACACAGATAAATCAATCAGCGGGAAGGGGGGGCAGGGCAGGACCGCGAGCTTCCCGCACCAATCACTGCCGGATTATGTGCTGTTTGAGACCAGCTTTATAAACCCGGAGACACCTCTGCACCTGAACTGATTAGCCCGGCGCTACCCTCGGTGATTAAACACCTCCGCAAGTGACCCAGCAGGTCTGGGGCTGCCATGGGGGGGACAGATTCACCGGGCTACATGCTTTACCCACCTCCTGCTGCAGCCCTACCCCTTCACCTGCTCCCCGCCAGCTCTGACAGCGATTTCCTGGCCCAAAAAAAGTAATTAGGAGGAATGGTTTGTAAAGGTGGGCCATCAATAACCCACCTTAACGTGGCAACGCGTGGGAACCAGGCAGTCCATCAGAAGGCAGTGACGGATTGCCCGGCCAGCAGCCCACAGGGAGAGGAGTCCTCCGGCACATTAATCATCCTCAATCCCGGGATAACCCTGGAGACCTTGCCAAACATCAGCAGCACTTGCCTTCATCCCTGCCACCTGCTGCTTCTCTTCCCCTGGCTTTTTTCTCATCCTTAATTCCCGCTGTCCTCTCACCCTCCATACACCACCACCCTCCCAAGTCTCCCCAGCCCCTTTGATGAACTGGAGCAACAGATAGAGGTGTGAAGAGCCACGGATGCTGCCCACAGCCCTGTTATTTCCACGTTCCCACTTAGTTTTGCTGCCTGCCGATGCTCCTCTGCTCAGAGCTGCCGTGCCCCACTCCAGAGCCCGCAGTGTCACCGTGTGCAGAAGCATAATTAGTTTAGTGCAGTTGCCTTTTGCACAGCAACATCTGTTTTGCATGGGCGAGGGAAAAGGAGGGAAGTAGTAAACATCATCTTTATTTTAGAAGGAAGAGAAACATTAAAAGCCTCTGTACTGCCCTTTCCAAAGCCCTCTGGCTTTCTGATTTCTCTTCAGAAGACAATTCTTTTATTGCAACCAGCTCTGGGGAGCTGTTTTGTGCTTGTGAGTGGCGCACACGCAGAGAAATTACGCTTCTCCTGAAGACCTCTTATGTGCATAGAGATGCTCTGTCAATGCCCAGCCCGGATGATTAACCCCAGGCTTTGGCTCTCCCATTCAGTCCGAGTCTGTCTGCAGAGGCGTCTGCTTTTCCTCTGCTCCAGGGAACAGAGAGGGCGAGATGGAGATGTTTCCCCGCTCGTTTTCTTCTCCTCTGTATGGAAAGGTCAGCTCCAGCCCTGCCAGGAGCCTGCTGAACCCAGCTGCTGGCAGGAGATGGGCTTGGAGGAATGAGGCTGCATCCGTTTTGCACAAAAGAAGCTGTTTTGCCACCTTGCTCCCTCACTGGGCACGGATAAAAAGCAGTTGGGTAATGACCTGCCAATAATGTTTCCCAATTTAAGGGTCTTTCAATGCATCCCTGGGCACCAGCTGGAGCCAGAAGGGGGGAAAAAGCTTCAGAACATCCTTGTCTACAAGCAGCGTTTGTGCCTGCACATCTCTGGATCCAAGGGGATGCTTTTTAGGGACAGGGACAGATGTTCAGGCAGAAAACAGCTGTCTGCACATGCTACCTCTGCCCAGGTGTTTGTCAGCCCCCTATGATAAAGCACCAGCCCTGGTGAACCCCACATCATCACCATGGGGAATCTCCTTACACAGGACTCAGCCTCCAGTCTGCAGACTCCCAATCATAAAGGAACTTTATAGTAACTGTGGGTTATTACCAGATGAAAGGTTATGTAAAAAACCTGTAATTGCCACAGCTGTGCCCCCGTGTATAACGATCACTCCGGTAACCAGAGTAGTATGCAGAGCTTCATAGAAAGAACAGTTTGGGTTGGAAGGGACCTTAAAGATCATGAGTCCAAGCTGAGGTTTCCAGCCTCCTGGGAAACATCAGGTTTAGAGCTTGTGCTGGGGCTAATCCCTTCCCAGAGGAAACATGTGCCTCGCTGAAAATAAACATCCCCAGCAGCAGCAGCAGTAAGCCTGCATTCTGCAGTGTGATTCCTATCAGCTTTATTCTTATCCCTCAGGTTTACCACGTAACCTTCACACGTGCCGCCACCTCCTCCTCCTCCTCAGAGATGCTGCTGCAGCCCCTGCCCTCTCTGCTTCGCTTTGCGATGGGGACACCAGGTTTTGGGGAGGCTGCAAGCTCCAAGTGGTGGGCTGGACCAGTCACCAGGTGGTGGCTCATGCCCTGGTAGAAGTTCGGAGCAACGTCGAGTTCCCTGTCTCAGATGCTCGGGGCTGCGCTCCCAACACGGGCACTGGGAACATCTTGTTTTACCATTACGGGTTGACAAAGATTAGACAGTATTAGAGGGGATAACTCGGCAGAGCAAGTCTTTGAAGCCAGGATTAGTACCAATGGGTTATCTCCTCGCAGTTCTTAGCGCTGGGATGAGAAGAACAATTAGATCATTAGCGATCCTCTCTAATTGTGCCATGATGAAAGGAGTAATCAATGCCTGATGCTTCCCGCGCAGGAGCCGCGGGGGACAGGCTGCTCTGGGCTCAGATCTTCGCCTCCCTGGAGCACAGACCAGCTTTGTTGTGTTTATTCTGCAGATCTGGGCATGCAGAGGCACAAGCTGGTGCTATTCCCCTCCCTGCCTTTTCCTTCAGCCTAGAAGAGGTAAAGCAACTCATCTCCATCCCAGGAGAAATATCCACAGCAAAGAATTCGAGGAAGAAACTGTTTCTTTTGTTGTTGCTACAACATTTGGTACCAATCTTCTCTCTTTCAGGTGCTCCAGAGATTGATTTTCGCATCATCTGTCTCTCGCTCTTGTTTCTGGCCCGGTGCTGTCACAGCACAGACTACAGAAAGGTTACGGCAGCGCCGGCGTGTGCTCGATAGGAAGCACCATTAGGGACCAGGATCTGTGACAGCTGCTGCCAGCCGCCCAGAGCATCGCTAAAAGCCAAGTCGCAGCAAGATAAAAGTTCTAACAGGACTTCGAGCGATACAGACTCCCACTTAAATGGCTGTTTGGCTGAACTAACAGTCCCGCGCTGCCTGTGCTGTTCTGGGAGGGATGGAAACGGGCTGGAAATGCAAAGTGCCTCACGCATCACCCAGCTCCTCTTGCTCTTCGCGTTCCTCCCTGTTTTGGAAAGCAAGGGCTGAATGGGCAGAATCAAAGTCTCAGCAAGGGTAAGTTCGTTGAGCAGTTAAAGATGATATCTAACTGGAGAATGGGGGAACATGGGCAAAATCCTGCTGTTATTGCAGCTCAGCTCTCAGGACCACCCGGGTGATGCTCCTCAGCGAGGCAGAAGCAGCGGTACCCGGCCACAGCTTTCAGCAAAAACGTCCCCCAAAGAAATCACCAACACGCAAAACACACGGCAATCCCACGCCCAAACCAGCACTCTGAGCACATCCAAAATCCAAGCTGAGATTCACCGGGCAGGCACAACCCTAGTTTGTAAAGCCTTGCCAAATCCCACGGTCCTCGAGCAAGGCACCCCTGGATTGTGGGAAGGACGGGAGGCAGAGTCCGAAAGTCTGGCTGGAGAGGGGATTTTTGCCACTTAAGCCCATCCGGGTCCACACGGCTCCGAGTGAGTTGGCAGATTTCCACTTCAGCAGCTTCAGGAGGATTTGCAGCGGGAGAGAGCCCTCATCCTTTTGCACAACTGACTCCTGCCATCTAGCGCTGCTCAGCATCCCCAGCCCCCCGAACCCCGGCTGTGCAGCCCCCGGTGGGGCCCAAGGTCAAGTGCAACAACTTGCTGGGGACCCAGGAAACCGGCGCTTTCCAACAGGTCGTGACACGGGGCAGGGCTTTGGGGCAAGAATTCTAAGCAGCGCTCGCCAAGGTCAGACAGGAGAGCAGAGGTCGGGGAAGGGGGTCTCAGCGGTGCTGCGTGGGGTGATGGAGAACAAGGGGTCTTCTCTCAGTGCTCAGCACAGCTCGAAGGCAAAGGCGGCATCGAGCCCAAACCAGCCCGTGTCACCTCCCGGCGAGCACGTTTGCCGCAGGGGCTGCACACACGCCAAGAAAAGCCACATGCTTAAATACCCTGAGAATTAAGAGCCCTTAGTGGGGCTGGGGTTATAAATCCGAAAGGGAAAAGCCCCCCCGGCTGCTCTGCATTCCCACCCAGTACCGCTGCTCTGTGCCTTTGTGAGCTCTCAAGTCCTTTCCACATCACCCAGCAAATCCGTTTATCACTCAGCTGCAAAAGCATCACCCAGACCAAGAGGTTTGCACTGGGGAGCTGTGCTTGCAGCGCTGGGGGCTCTCACACCCCCTGCACCCCACTAACCCCCCTGTGACACCCCCATCCCAGCATCGCTCCCGTCACAGACACCCCGGCAGAGCCTTTCGCTCTGATAAGCGGAACTATTAGGCAAATTTGTTATTGACTGCTTCATATTAGGCTACTTTTTTGGGTACTTTCATGGCAACACGACTAATAAAAATGCACTTTATCTTTCTGGATTTATGGGTTCGTAAAGCTGCTTTCGTGTACCTCGGGGAATCGGGGGATTAGAGTTGTATTAAACATCTCCAGTGAAAATGCCACTCAGGTGAAAAGGGGGAGGGAATTCAAGGGCAAGGAGTGAGCAGAAGCAAACTTGGCAGAAAATATGGTTTTAATATATTATCTAAAGAATAAAAACCTCATAAAAAGAAGTTATCGCCAGGTAGGAGGAATTCATAATAGCACTGCTTGCAAATTCTGCCTGGGAACTTCCTCCGTAGATGAGAATCATTAAGTAAAGTACCAACACGCAGCCTACCTGGGTGGAGAGGGAAGGAAGGACGAGACGGCGGGGGACAGTGCCATTATTCCTCCCTACACATAGAAATTAACGCATATTGGAAGCAGGAGAGACTTCCAGATGTGGTAGGAACTATTTCCCACCCTGGAGATGGGCGATTTGGGGATACGGGTTCACATCGCTCCCATGGGGCTGGACGAGGATGGGGAGCAGAGAGAAGGGACAACCTTGCACAGCAATGGCAAACACCACCTGCAGCTACGGTTTATTTGAAGTACGTTGTCTTACCCTTGGAGATAATTTTACTATTGGAAGTTATCATCTCATTCCAAATATTTAAGACTTTTGGCCAAAAAAAGTCAAAATGACACAAAACCTTTGAGGCAGCTAATTTTGACCCAAAGTCACCTTTTCAATAAGCAATCACTCTTACTTGAAAGTCATCAATGTTGAGCTTTCTCAACAAAGCCTTTGATTCCAGCCCAACTCCTCTTCCACTCTGCTTAAGGCATTTCAAGCCTTGTTCACTGCATCTGGCGACCGAATCATCAACCCAAGCGTTAGAATTGGTAGCCATGAGAGCAGAACCCACACCACTCACTACAAACTGCTTTAGGATCCATTGCTGCCAGAGTGAAGCTTTTAAGTTCTGCTTTTCAATGAGTTTTAGCAACAGGAATGAGTCAGTTTGGTTTTCGTACACTCATACCCACCGCTCCCAGGCCTGGAATCTCGCTGGTGACACAGACAACGCAAGTTGTCCCCCCCACCCCACAGACATCCTGATGCTGCGTTTTCTCCTCCCTTTCCTTTGGCAAAGAGCCTTTGGAGAAGTTTGCCCACAATAAACACACACTTGATTTACAAACACCCCGCTCCAGAGACATCTGAAGAGAGGGGTATATATCGCTGTAATTAATCCTCCGAGGGCACTAATGGCATCGGCAGCGCTGCTGGCGTAACTCACTTGCTACTAAACAGCTTGTGTTATCTAAGGAAAAACAACAACTTGTTTCCCACTCAATAAACATCCCTGGTGATCAGCGCTGCTAAACAGGCTGTAAATCCGCCCCTGCCTCCCCGCACACACACACGGGCGGGCGCAGGGGAGCGTTCCCCAAAACCACCCTCCTCTTGAGCCAAACTTGGCATTTTTCTCCAGCTTTCCACCCAGGGAAGCACGAGTTTTGCTGCAAACTCCTTAGGGCAGGATCGACCCCCATGAGTCAGTCTTAATTGGAGGCTGCTTATCCCCAGCATACTGATAATTATCCACAAAAATCACAGCTCCACGGCACAGCGGCCGAAGCAGTTCGCATCTGTACATCAACACTTTTTCTCCCTACAATTCACGTCGAACCAAAAACAAGCACCGTTTTCTTCAAGCATCCCTGGAGTTTGACTCCCTGAGGCTGCAAACACAGCTATAACTTTGGTGCCGGGATATTTTCCCAACCAGTCAGTGCATCAGCAGTGATTTGAGCTGAGCTCCAGGTTTCTCCAACGCCTCCCTCCTTCAAACATCTGCACGCACAGCTGGATGCTCGCAGAGCTTCCCAGCAGGGGCAAGCTAAGGCTCAGCAGGCTCTTTACAAAGCTCAGCCTGGTGCCTTCCTTCGGTTCTACCCGAGAAAAGCACCGTCCCCGCACCACAAAACCCATCCCCGTAAGCAGTGGGACACAGCGGGATCCCGGCCCCGTGTGCTGTGATCTCCCTGGGAGCCCAGGCTGGAGAAAACCCCCTCCCTTCCGCCTCTCTTTTGAGACAGATCAAAAACAAAAGAGCGTATTATACTTGAAACCCGTGATATAATAATAACAAGCTCTGTGACGATGAAAAGAGAAAACAGTAATATGAAATACCAGGTGAAAAACATCCTTTCTTGGCTGGGTTTATATTACTTATGTTTATGACAGCACTATCACACCAGCCGCAATAAGATGAACAATAGGATAGATCAGTAAATATTATCTTCCTCCAGCAGAAAGAGAGAGAGCAAGTCCCAGAGGCGTTTAAGCAGTTTGCCAAGCCCAAAAAGCGACAATATCTAATACAGGCTTTGGGAGAAGAGGTTCCCAGCACCCCCCCCAGCACACGCAGGTACAGCTCCGCATTTCAGAGCACAGGAAATACAGGTTCAAGTAGTGGATTGCAACAGCTATTTATCTTGCTGCTGTCAAGTATTATTACTATTATTATGTTTTGGCTCGTTTTCATTCATCCACTCCCTAACTATCAAGTCCTTGCCTGGGTTCAGCTCTAAGAACCAGGTGGTGCAAAGCACGGACTCTTCCTCCATTGCTTCCAGGAGGGGTCACCTCTTTAAATACCTTTATTAAAGCTGATCCTAAGCTCTTTAGGTCAGAAAATGTGTTGTCTTGTATTACAGCCTTGCCCAGATGGATTGGTATGCAGGTGAAAGAGGCAGACAAATGTCAAATGCGGCCAGGAAATTTGGGCTACGCAGATGATTTTCATCAGCCATAGGCAATCAGACACGTTGCCGCTCACACCGCGACTCTGCTCAACTTCCAAAACAGTTTTCTCGAGTCTCATTTTCTTTCCGCAATTACTTTCTAACAATCAGATACTTGCAAACAATCATCCGGAGGACTCGGGGAAGAGTTACACTAAATGCAGGATTGTAATATAAAAAATCTTGATAAAATAATACTACGTTACCTTTTGGATACGTATAAAATCAGAGAGAAAATTTGGAATTCAGCAACACGCACATTCCGGGATTATAGAAGATCAAATTTTGCTCTCCGGATTACCAGGGTATCACCAGCCAGAAACCCTGAGCCTGTTCGTCCTATTTTATAACCCAATTACCTCGGTAATAACTTTTCTCTGGGCACACACATTTAACTGTTTCGGAAGCCTTAAAATCACACGCAGTTACAACTCCATCAGGTAAAGACACAATCCTGCCGCAGGACTTTGGCGGTGACTTGTGTTTTGAGTACAAATCTGAAGTGTTTTCTCACCAGATGGAATTTCCCTTCATTGCCAGGTAGGGGGGTTTTACTGATAGTTATTTCAACCTATTTGAAAAAGCAAGCTGGATCTCTCAGTGTTGGAAAACATTCATTCTCATCAATGCACCTTTTGCTTCGGTGACATGAGGAGTTGTCACCGAGCAGAGACCCAAGCCCCGGCTGCCTTCGTGGTAGCCCCTTCCCAACCTGTGTTTCTCCTTTAGGAGATGCTTTTCCTGCCATCATCTCCTGGTTTTTTTCCCTTCCTAAGCAGGCCAGCGAATGCTTCCACTATTGACTTTTAATCACGGGTCTTGAAAGCTTTATGTGAGTGTTAAACCTAGGTCGGCGCTAATAAAACCATGGAGCTGGAAATATTTGCCATTGGGAGGGTGACTACGAAGAGGGAGAGCTGGGGGGGCCCAAAGGACACGGCTCTGACGGGAAGGTAAAGGCAACGGGAACTTTGGGAGCTGCTTTTCTGCGGCTGGCAGGGGATTCACCTGCAAATCTCAGGCAAGACAGGAGGATTCACACCTCTGGGAGCTTCAGTGGGGGCTCCGCTGGCTCCTCCTGGGTTAACAGCGCTGCTGGAGCCTCCTGGAGATGCCCGAACAACTCCATCTCCTTCAGTGCCACATAACATCCCTCTTCCTCCGCTTCAGAAAAGAGGGGGAGAGGGCAGGTTGCTGATTTTGCCCAAACCTGGGTGATTTCTCCCTTGCACGACTGCAGCAGCAACTGCTGCAGACAGAGCTCCCGCAGCACCACCGGAGTTTCATTTACCACATGCCATTCTTCACCTAAACACTCGTCTGAACGTCGATGGGGATTGGAAAGGAGAGGGGTAAGAGCACCTGGGCTGCAACGGTTCGATATTAATATGAAAAACGTCTTACTGATAACTTTTTCTCATTATTTCCATGTTATTGTAATTTCATGCAAACTTCTCCTTTCCAACACCGCTCCCGACTGCCGCTACACTTGTTCGGAGCTGGATCTGCCCCCCAGCAATGCTAATAACGGCTTCCGGATCATTTTTATTCGTTTTGTGTTTCACTCACAGTATTTCATGTGACTTATGTATCCCCCAAAGCTCATATTTCTATTTGAATTGCAGGGCAAGTAGTGGGTTTTAACATTCTGACTGCACACACATTCTCCTTTCCCTCAAAATGAAAGATCATTTGAACTTTGAATCGCATTAGCATGACATTTTTCTACTAAATTACCCTGGCTGCACTCAGTCTGAAAAGAAACAAACCCCTTTTAACTTTGTGTGGGTTATGCAGGTGTCTAAACACCAGAAGAAACACGCGGAGCAGGGAGAAGAGAGGAAGGGAGAGGTCGCAGCGCTGCTTGGCATTGGCGCAAAGTCCCTCTGGGAGTCCTCCAGACCTAAGCCAGGGCTTATCTGAACTCTCTCCAGGCCAGGCTTGGTTTAGAGCCTTGCTTTGCAATGCCCACCTCATGGGTTGCATCTCTTTGGTGGTAAAAAACATCCCTGCTCCCTGTTTTCCCCACTTCAGTGTCACAGGATCCTGCTCAGACCCAGGGGGTTGTTGGTTGGTTGGTTGTTCTTCAAGACAACCATGTGGTATCAACAGGTGACAAATGTTTTAGACTTCAAGGAACATTTCAACTGCCTGTGTCATCAACTCAGCACATGGTTTATCCCCCCCATTCATCCAACCTTATCAGCGCTGGGATCCAAGTGACCCACGCACTTGACCGCCACATTTTATTTTAGGAGACGCTGTTCCACACCCAACCCGGCTCCTCTCAGGATGAATCTCCTGGCTCTGTAAGACCTCTGCCTCTCACATTTACAGGCAATGCATTTCCATCTGAAGAGGAATTTAAAAACTATTAGTCAGGGAACGCAGCAGATAGTAACTATAGCAATGCATCAATCACAGCATGGTAATTACACACCGCCGGGTTGCCTGTAAAAGCTGGTCTACCTGGCAGAAAATGGCAGTAATCAGCCTATTGGCAGCAGACAATACAGCATCATTTGTAATTCTTACTGGCTGCATGTTCTTCATTTCACAGGGGCTGGATGCTAATCAATGAGTTGCCATGGTTACCCGACATCCCTGGCCATCAATACACAATGAGATGCAAGGAAATTAGAGGGGCTTTTAGTCCTCACCACCGAGGAGTTGGGGACCCGGCCAGTTTTAAGCTGTGCTCGCAGGTTGGAAGCTCTGAGCTTGGGCAGATGGTTTGAACTCTGCTCCTGGCTTCTCCTGATGACCAACGCAATGGAGAAACGAACTTTATGTTCTGAACACCATGGCCACCTCCCAGCCCTGCAGTGCATCTGCACAGAAAGACAAGGGGCATCTCCAACGGGGAGCATGGACGGTTTCTAGCACCCAAAGCAGCAGTGAGGGCACCACACACAGGCTGAGGCTGGAGAATGGAGGAACAGGCAGTCAGAGCCATTGCCCAGGGCAACCACCAGCCCCAGGGCAACCACCAGCCCCAGGGCAACCACCAGCCCCAGGGCAACCACCAGCCCCAGGGCAACCACCAGCCCCAGGGCAACCAAGCTCAGAACATCAAACCTGCCTCAGTGGCAAAGATGTTCCAGCCCAGTCAGGCCTGTCTTCCCAGGAATAGCAAGGGTTTTTCGCTAATAACTTAATTACTTTAATATGCATCGGTATTAAAAAAAGAAAGTGACATTTCATGTCTGTGAAATTCAAGTCTAGTTATTAATCAATTTCCTAGATTGTTCTTATTCAGGTGATTAAATTACCTGTTGCGTGCTGGAATCTCCTGGGAAACCAGGAGAACCTTTCCTCTCTTTGGGGGAGTTTGGGGAGTCACAGCTCTGGGGACACGGTATAAGGGACGCACCAAAGGCTGCTGGGCACGCAGTGGCAGAACCACAGTGACCCGCTCTGGGGCAGCAGCTCAGCCCTTTTTAATTGAAGGGCCATCTAAGCTTTTTCAAGAGAGCCTCTCAATAGCAGCCAGCCTTTTCTCCAGCCATCCAAGGATTATCCTCCGCAGCATTGCCTTTGTGTTTCCTTTATAGCCACATAAAAGGTAGGCTGAACCTTGAGTGCTCATTCTGTTTGTCTCCATTCCCTCTTTGTTTGAACGAACAGGCACATCCACAACCATTTAAACAGATGAACGTCCACAGGGATTTCACAGACCAACCACATCAAGTTTCAGGGATTAAATGAGATGGAGCAGGACAGAAAGGAGGACACAGGGTTTAGGACCAGCAGTTCCTGGGAAAATGCAAAGCCCAATGTCCAAAGCAGATTGGGGGAGTGAAGATGAAGTACTTTTAATGACGCTCTGGTTTTAGGATTGATGCTGCCCCTTTCAGCCAAATGTGGAGGAGAAGATCCAAGGAGCTTCTCGCTGCCAACAGGCAGGAGAAAACCAACCTGCAAAGCCCAGCACAGGGTGTTGCTGCTTTCCAACCATCCAGTCCAAACTATTCCCATGCAAAGTGCAGGAGCTCCATCTATTAGCGGCGCCGTTCTCAGGTGGCTCTCAGCAGGCCCCTTGGCATGGAGCGAGCTCTGCTGCTGTGCACTAACACACTGTAAACACATTTTGATACGCATGAGGAGCAGGACCAAAACCCAGACTCCTCTTCACCCACCACACAGCCTGTTCCTCCATTCCTTGCGCAGGATCATTTTGCCCTATTCCTCAGGGTTCAAGATGTTTTCCCCCCAGAGAAAAACCCCTGTGGGTCTGTCCTGCCCTGTCCCAGCACCTTTTTCCAGGGGTGATCCCTCAGAATTTTTAGAAAACACCCAGTCTGTTGCCCGTTTAGGAAGGAAACAACTTCTTCTTCGCTGGTTTTGTTTTATTCTTGTTATTCTTTTAGTGCGAGTTTTTGGGTTTTTTTTAAGGAAAAAGAGGATTTGGCATTAGGGCCCCTTGCAAACAGCAGCAGCAGCCTCTTGTGGGCAAGGAGAGTCCTACAGCTTCCAGCACCCAACCCTGGGGCCGCCGGTGCTGTGCAAAGCGGCTCCTTGCTCAGCTGGGTAAGGAAACGCAGCAGGGTCAGACCCTCAGCTCTCCCCTCTGAGACATAAAACACCTCTCCACAGGTAGGATGCTAACACTCCATGCTCGCCTTGGGAATCTCATCTCAATAAATAAACCCTTTACGACCAAACTCATCACCCCCCCGGACTACATTATGCCTCTGCTCAACACACAAATCTAGCAGAATTAACCAGGAACTATGTATAAAGGACATTATATTAGAAAGGCTTCACCTGACAAAACACCTCGCAACTAAACAATTAAATCAGCTCTATTTGCCTGTTGCACTGTCTAGGTTGAGTGCTGACTTCAAGTCACACTTTGCATAGATAAGCCCGGCCTTATCTTGTCTGCAATCCTGGTTTTGCTCCCACTCAGGCTGGCACAGCCGTGATTTTGTCTCGCAGCACACAAGGACTGATACCACTCGGTTTGCTCCAGGCTAGCCTGGGATTTACTTACAAGGCTGTCTTTGACCTGCCTCTGCTTAAAAACACAGTATAATAGGAGGTAGCCCACAAGTACTTTAAGGACTAAGACAAGAAGGAAAATATTGTGCCCGAGACCATCCAAACCCAAGAACTGTGCCAAAGCCAGCGCCATAATCCTCTCAGCTCACAGCAAGCACCAGGCTGCTAAATCCCGCTCCCTCCCCAGCCAAATCCCGCGCGTCCCCACCTCTGCAAACCCACATAATCATCTTTTCAGCTTCCTAATGCAGATTTTCAGCAACAGGACGCAGCCCAACAGCCCTGGTGCTTCTCAGAAACGCACACCCTGAGCAGAGAACAACACCCACATGCTCGGGTGGGTCTGCGCCTGGGGACCACCCTGTCCTGCCACAGAAGCAGCACTTGCAAAGCACATCGTCCTATCCAAACCTGCTTTGTCCCCCCCGGGCACACGCAAACCCACCTGGGTCTGCAGGTCCGGCCGCTGCTCTTCAGCTCCCAGCTTCTCCACCTTAAACCAAACCGTCTGTGCTCCCCAGGAGCCCTTTTATGGGCTTCATCCCCCTCTCCCCACAGACACCGCCCCCAGGCACCTCCCTCCGGGGCCCCCCAGGTGCCAGGAATTCCCTAATTGCCGTGATTCCCCCTTAACACTTTCAGTTCTGCTATGGGGTACCTGCCCGTTCATGGGTCTGCTTTTGTGGGCCTCCTCCTCCCAAAAAACAGCTCTTACACACCTGAGCCTCCTGCCCGGGGTCAAGAGACCCATTGCTTCTGAGAAAAAGCAGAGAAAACAGCTGCTTTGGGTTTTGCCCTGATTTAGTGAGGCCAGTTTAAACCTGTGTTTATGCAGACCCTGCTACAATAAATCCCTGGATTACTGCTTGCGTTTAGAAGTTATTTAAGTTGATTTAAGGGATTCAAATTTGTAACGGTGTAGGTATTTCACACCAGGGCAAAATAAATAACCAAAATGCGGAGATGAGCTCTCAGACCCAGCTAAAACTGCTTTCCCATGCCCCGACTCCCGCTTCTCCCCAGATAAAGCAGGGATGCTCTCACACCGCGCTGCTCTGCATCCCCGTAACTGTCCCCGTGGGGCCTTTTAACCCAGTTTAAACATCCTGTATTTGAGGTGGGATAAAAGCTCATTAGGAAAGCTCTCCTTTCAGCTCAGCCCTGGATGCTCCCTGTTCCACCCGGCTGGTTGCTGTCTAATTGCAGTGGATACACCATGAATATTTCATCCTGCACAGAGAGCTGGGGTTAAGTGATGCCCAAAAAGTGTCGCGAGCCTCAGGACGAGGGGTCCAGCCATGGGTGAAGGTGAGGGGGGTTTCGCATGCTCCAAATGAATGGATCAACAGCTCCCTGGAATGAGGCCTCGTCTCTGCTCAGGTCTGGGGACTCCTGGACTGTGGCTGTACCGGAGCACAGACAGGGGCTGACTCATCATTTGAAAAATAAAACAACACAAACACTTCCCTAAAAATACTTCCTGGCAACCTTTGGTGGCCTCCTGCCCTGCACAAACACAGCGTGATTGCCTCCAGTGTGTGGTGAAACAACCCACATCCTCCCGTCCTGACCCAAAACTCAGCCTGGGCTGCAGCAGAGCATCATTTTCGGGAAGGGGTCCCCACGGCAACCACATCCAGCACAGCCGCTCTCCCACACCAGCACAGATCGCACCTCCCAGCCCAGCTGACCCCCCTAGGACAGACCCCCCCAGCCTGCCGGGTGTCCCCAGACCTGCTCATCATCCCACCGAGGGACCAAGGTCACCACCGAGCCTTTAGAAGCGTCTCCCGCTGCTCTAATTGCACCTCTGCGAGGTGGAGAGCTGCTGTAACCACAGCCCTGGCAGGCTCCGAAGGCACATGGAGAGCCGTATGCGATCATTATGCAAAGGACTCGCTCCTTTACGGGGTTTGGATTACAGTTTATAATATACGAAGCTAGATTGCAAAGCGCATTTGGTTTTTATGGGTGCCATAAACACGAGCGGCAGCGAAAGAGCGGCCGGGCATCGCGTCCCCGTCGGGACACAGAGCAAACAACAGCGGCTGAACCCAAAACCAAGGACCTTGTCCAAGCCCCTTTGCCTCTGCTGCTGCATGGAGATGCTTCTCTGCCTGTTTTGGGGGGTATTCTCCATTCCATGGCTCAGACATGGCCAGGAGACCGGGGCACCCCTCAGTTACAGAGCAGGGCCATGGTGGTGGCAGCCCAGTCTGCACGCTGCAAATCTCTTTTATTGTGCTAATCGCCGATGCTTCCACCGGTGAAAATCAAATTAGTCTGTGTAGAGATAAGGCCGAAGGCCCACACCAGGGAGGAAGGGGCGGATGGCGGGGAAGGAGCCATCGGGCAGCTTTTTATCACAGGGATGCAGAAGAGAAAAGGATGGGAGCTATAAAGAGACCAGTTGAGGATTTAAGTAAATTTTGCAGCCTGTGGAGCGGGGCACGGCTGTCCGGGAAACAAAGAGCGCCTGAGCAGTGCAAGGGCACAATCAGTTTTTTCCAAGGGCACAATCAGTTTTCCCCTTGCCTTTGCTCACGCTCATTCACCCCCATTTCCTCCAAGAGAAACACTGTTCCCATCCACCCAGACTGAACCTCCTTCATTTCGCCTTCCTCTCCAGGCCAGGGCACGTTTGGGGACCAGGGTGCAGCCTGGGGGAGATTTTGGGGTCTGGGACACAGGTTGGACACTGGCAGAGCAGGGAAAAGCCTCTGGCAGCATCCTGCTCCTTTCTGCTGTCCCAAGTCACACACCTACCCAGCTCTCCACCCCCGACATGGCACAGTGTCACCCCAAAAGGTCCCCGAGCCCCACCAGCCCCCATCTCGTGCCAGTCACTCTGCACATCACCGGAGCTGCCTGCGCTTCAGCCCTGCAAGGATTGCATAAATATTTAAGCAAAATGCTTTCAGCGTGCTACATGTATGCTGTGTTCTACTTACACCCAGCACCAAAACTGAAATATATAGGGGTGACTCGGTGTGGGTACCACGTTCACTGGCACCCTCTGCATCCTGTCTGTCCCCAGCTGGGTTTGTGATCGTCACTTCACCCCGGTCATCGGGTGGCGGGGGGGGAATTTTTAATTTAAACAGCCCCTTGAAAAAGCAGCCACATATGTCAGGTCCCGGAGAAACGAGCCGGCTGCTGACAGGAGCTGCTCAACCATTCCCTGCGGGAGAGTCATCTCCAGCAAAAGGGGTTTGAAAACACAACACGGGGTTTCACATGCGGCTGCTCGACAGCTCTGACCCCCCCAAAGCCGCCCCTTCCTTAGTGCCCCCCATATCTTCCCCAGCACAGCCCCAGGGCCCACAGGACCCCAAACACCCGAGGGGAGAAGAGGGGAAGCACCGTGCCCACGGCGAAGGGCGATGCGTCATCCAGCTCCCTTCAAAACCCTTCGCACGGCAGCTTTTCCCAGCGACAGCCCTGACAACAGGAGCATCTTGGCCTGATCAGAGGGAAACTTTGCTCTGGAAGGGAGGGGAAGAGCCCCCAAAGCTTTGCTCTGAAGGGTGATGTAACCACATTTCCCTCCTCAAAGATCCAGGATGAATTATTTAGACCTGTACCGCAGCAGCTCTGCTGAATTATTTAGGGGGATTTGGATTTGTAGGCCAATGAAGCAGAAGCAAACTGAGCTGAGCAGCACATTGAATAGTCCCAAGGGAAAGCCAGGCCTTCTTTCCTTCTCTTTTTCCGCTGGTAAGCGGTGGAGAAGCAGCCTGGCGATGTGCGGGTGAGTCCTGGGAGCCAGGCAGGCAGACGAGGCAGAGAAGCTGCTTTTTCCAGCAGCGTACTTTCGCTGCTCAACTGGTTGGTGGCATGTGCGCAGGGCTGGGAGATAAGCATTGCATAAGCAGTGAGTAATGCTGGGGAGGAGGAGGAGGAAAAGGCTGCAAAAGGGAAAACCTCTGCTCCTCTCTACCCGGTGAGAATGCAGCCCGAGCCCTGGGGTCGGGACAGCGCGGGGCTTGGGGATTGCAGCTTTGCAGCTGATGTCTCTGTGTCCCCAGATGCGATGTCCAGTTCCTTCCTGCAGTTTGGGATTTATTACCTGCTTGCTCTCCCACCTCCACCCACAGAGATGCCACCATCAGCTGCCTCCGCAAATCATAACCTGGGTTTGGAGCTCACGATGCTCTAAAAGATAATGTATCTGAGGGTCTGTGTACATCTGCCTTTCGTCTTCAATGCCCCGAGGAGCCAAATTTTCCAGCTTCTCTTTCTGGCCCTGAGGACTAGAAACTGCATTTACTCTCGGGCTGCTGTGATGAAATGACACCAGGATGAGGCTTTAGAAGAATTCACGGTTGCATGAGACCTGGACTAGAAAAGCGAGACTTGGCGGTGTGACCGGGGTGTCCAGCTAACAGATACCAGATTAGCATCGCAGATCAATACCGAGAACCAGACAGCAACTTATCGCTGTTTGGCAACCCCGCCGGTCAGAGGAAGCTGCTTTGTTTGACTGCAAAAGCAAACTTTGCTCGGAGGCTCCGGGGAAGCAGTCTGGGCTTGTCTCTATTTTACCATCCGGCAAAGCTGAGGCTGAAGAGCGACCAAGGAGCCGAGATGTGTTCTGATCATTAATTTTAATGGGAAAGGAACAGATAAATCCCAGAAGTAGAAGAGGAAATTCCAGTCTGCCTTTATAAGCTCGGATGTGATACACTTTTCCCATGACCTTTGGGGTGTTTTTGCTACTAAACTGGCTGGGATCGGGACCAGCGCTGCTGGCTGCTTCTCATGGCTCCAGGAAAGGGAGCTCAGAGCAAAGTCGGGTCTAAGAAGGCTTAAACCCAACAAGTGAAAGTCTGCTGCTAGGCTGGGAAAGCCACGTGGAGTTTATTTTTCATTCCGGCTTTGACTGGCTTCATTTTACCTAAAATTACAGAGCGTGCAAGGAGAGAGAGCAGAGAGCTGACAAGTCTGGTGCGGCTGCCACGTCGCTCCGCTTAAACCCCATGGGGAAGAATACGGCCGGAGGGGATTAACTGGTTGGGTTCCCCCCTCCACCCCGACCAAAACAAGAAATACCCCCAGCCCGGGCTGCAAATCGCTTTGTGCAGCACAATAAGGACGATATCGCGTCAGGGATATCAGCTGGTGGCTGAGCTGATTAACATGCATCACCCCCCACACGACAGCCTGGCAAAGGCTGAAAGCAAAGCCCGCGGGACACGGGAGCAGCCACCAGCACCATCCCAGATCCTCCCTGCCCGCACACACGAGCTCCTCTCTCGCTATCTTGCATGTGCTCCTTTATTCTACAGGCTATCCCGGGTGAGCACGTGTCCCCGCGGCTCCTCCGCAACGATGCCGAGCGGGTTCACAGCTTGGTTGTCACTTGCCACCCACCTGCCCCGTTGCTGAGATGATCAAACATTTGTTCTTCTGCCCTGCATTTCATCTCCCAGTCCCAGGGCAGGGCCAAGCACGGCGCTTCCCAGCTGGGCCCCATGTCGCTATGGTAAATTCATGTGCAAAAATAAAGGTGTTATTTATTACACCAACATCTTAATCCTGTTCCACCAGAGCCCTCCAAAGCTCTGGGTTCATTTCCTTCTCCCAGTCTTGCCTCGTTCTTCCAATATTGCTTCTTAGCTCTGTAGGGGAAAAAGGAGTCATTAAATACACCTACTTCTTGGTTTTATCACTGATCTTATTATCTTGTAACATCCTTACAGAGCAGAAAATTAGTATGAACTTAGTTTAAGTTATATCCAATTTCAAAGGATTTGTAAATAATTTGTTATTTTTAAAAAGGAGGAAAAAATCCTGTCTTTGTCATCCCTGCTTATCCTAAAATACAAGGAAGGAGGGACTCCATTCAAGCTATCCATGCAAATCCACTTAAGGCTGTACGCAGGATGACTAGGCTGGGTGATTAAGACTGGTAGCAAGTGGAAGGGCTGAGGGACTGACTCAGCGGGACCTGCCGGCCCTGGCGCTGCCGCGGCAGCCGGAGGTGCCAGACTCCGGCACCAACAGCTCCCCAAGGGAGCGAGTCGCTGGGGTTGCATCACCCGTTTGCAGCAAGGGTGCAAAAAGTGGACTCTAAAAAAGCTTTATTTCGGTTGGATTTTGCTGGAGGAAATTTTAGTCTCTCCATTAATAAAGGCGTGAGACCGGGGCATGCTTGCAGGGAGATCTTTCACCAGGGCTCAGCTCCCAGCAGCAGGGAAATCCAAGCTCTGCATTGCACTGGTGCGACAGCATCCCCATGGGGTGATGGGCAGGGGCTGAGCATTCACCCCCTGCTCCCCAGTCCCCCAAATCTGGACTAGGGCCCTTTCCTCGCGCTCTCCAGGGCTCCCTCACCCTGGGAAAGCTCCAGGTGACTCGGGAGGTGAAGCAACACCACGTAGTCAGACTCGTTTGCGGGGGCGAGGACGCGGCAGCCGGGGCGAGTGCTGACACGATGGGGATGGCTGAGCCGCTGAGTTTCAGCCCAGGAGGAGCCGCTCCAGCACGAGGCCAATGGGGTGACAATGAGGGCTGGGGGACATGGGCCCCCCAGCCAGGGGACAGGCAAGGGACACAGAGAGGCTGTGACCCCCTGCTCCCCCCGTGATGGTTGAACTCTGGAGCTGCATCGCTGCCAAATCTGCCCGAGTCAGGACGATTCCTGAAAAGCTGCAGATGCAACCCCTGGCCCATCTGGTACAAATAACTTCTTGGCTTTGCCGCCGTGTTTTGTTATGACTTACTATAGAAACACGAAGCTCTGCTCGGCTGAAAATGAATCATGATTTTTTTGTGTGCCTTGTCCCCTCGAGTGAAATCCTGCTAAGCCATTCCGCTGCGCTCACACCAATGCACTTTCCTCTTCTTCCTCCTCTTCTTCTTCTTCTTTTTGCTCCTGCTCCTCTTCCTCTCTTTTCAGTTTTTAGGTCCTAAAATAGCAAATTCCAGCTGACTGCTTTCAAGGCAACGAGGCACCCGCAGGATTGTGGGAGCGTTGCTCAAATCAGCAGAGAAACCAACTAAGCTGCCAGGAAACAATATTAAAAAAAGCAAGGGGGTGGATCTCGTCTGCCGAGCGCCAGCTCCATAAATCAAAGCCCTGCGGTTTGTGCAGAGCTAAAACCTCACTTCTCCCGTGCTCCACCCCAGTGTAACTATTTTTGCTCGGTGTCAAATGCCCTGATAGTGGGAGCTGAGGGCTGGGATTCGGGCGCACGCTGGTGGAAGGCAGACCAGCAGCAGACCTTGCTGCTCTGGTTTGTACCTCCTGCCCGTTCACACGGCACCGGAGCGAAGCAAAACGGAGCCCAGCGCTGAGCCCCAACTGCTCGCCTTGAGCCATGCCAAAGGCTGGCAATCGTGGTGTGACCATCTGCGGGACACGAGCCCGGTCCCACAGGGACCTGCTGTGTGCACAGCCCCAGTTTGAGGCTGATTTAGACCCTGTGCCCCAGGACCTGCACTCCTCTCGTTCCTGGGGGTCCTGCTGGGCCCATCTGCCTCTCCGAGTCCGAGTGTGTGTGCAGGGATGTGCACACGAATGCTGTACCCAGGATGGTTTCCCACGCCAGCTTTGGGAAGGGAATGGCTGCATCTCTCCAGCCGCACACCCAGCCACCCGCCGTGATGTGCCAGCTCACACTGGGGCTCCCGTCCTTCCCAACCCAGCTCCATCTCAGTGCTGAGAGGGGCAGGAGCTGACGTGGAGCTCGGAGGAGCCGCCGGCTGCTCCCCAGCACGGTGCAGGTGTGTGCCGGAGCGGGGGGAGCATCCCTCGCTGCATACCTGACCGGGACACGGCCACGCAGCACCACGCGGGGCAAGTCCAGATGTGCTGCCAGCCACCCGGCGAATTCCTGAGCGCTGCGTCAGCTCTGCACGGCAAACAGGCTCGCTCAGCACATAGGAAACCTGCCTCCGTGTAGGAAGAGATTAACGACTAGGTGAGGAAGAAGGAGGCAAACAGATTTCCCCAGGGGCAGACGTACAAGGAGGGAAGGGATGTGGGAACACAACTGCACCTCCAACCTGGTGCCAGCTTCCCGGGGAGAAGTGGGGATGCACCGAATGCTGCTCGGTGTTTGGGAATTCACAGCACATGTGGGAACCCACTCAGCATCCCCCTGATATTGGAAAAATCACATCTGCACAAGCAGGATGGGCCTTACCTGTGGACAAGCACAGCCTGCTTGGGCTACAGAAATTGATAGCAGCCTGTATCGCTTTGGGAAGGTGATTTAGCTGGGATGCTCGAGGTTTTTGCTTTAGACCATCCCTCCCCACAGTTCAGCACTAAAGACAAGGTCAGGAGGATTCCCTCAGCCCAGCCTGACCCCAGTCTGCCGCTCTAGGGACATTTTTGGTTGTGCACAAACTCCTGCCTGGCTCATCAGTGCTGGAGCCAGGATGGGAACAGCCACCCGCGCACACGCCGCTGTGGCTCAGCTCCCTCTTGTCCTGCGCTTATTTGTCTTTCTGCCTGATAAACGTCTGCACACGGCGGGGGGGGCTTGTTTGCAGAGCCAAAGCCACTGAACTGAGCATTGGCCTGAGCAAGGCAAGGCTCTGCTGACACCCAGGACCTCGGCTGGCTCCATGCTCCTTGTAGCTGGGGTAGGGCTGCAGGTACCGTGCCTCAGTTTCCCCATTTGCACCTAGGATGGCTCTGGCCATGGCCCCACCGATTCGGTTCCGTGTGGTCAGAGACCTGGAGAACGTGTCCTTCTTTCTCCCACGAGGACTTGTCGTGGCATGAGCGAGACACACCTCGGCCCAGCCCGCTGCTCATGCCAAACGGGGGATATTGGAGACTCCGCTTCAAGTCCCTGCTCCAAATCAGGCAAAACAGGCTCTTCAGCCCAGACCTTTCCCGGCCGGGCGAGCTCCCTGGCTGCTGGCTGCTTTCCCCGGGCTCTCGGCTCTTCCCCAAGAGCTTTTCCAAGGCGCCAGACAACCCCAGGGCCGGGCAGGAGCAGGCGCACCGACGGTCCAAATCCGGCCGCTTTTTACCCCAAGCACCTCTCACCTCTTCCTCCGATTTAGCATCTGCTCTGGCCGCAGAGCGAGAGAAGGACAAGCCTCCGACCCCCTTCTCCAACACACCGGCACCCCGCGCTGCCGGGCCGGGGCTGCGGCCGCTTCCCCGCGGGGGCGGAGGATGGGACGAGCAGGGACGGGCCGAGGGGGGCCGGGACACCCCGTGGGCTGGGACACAAAGGCCGGGGGCTGCGGCGGGGCGGGCCGATGCGCGGGCGCGGGGCTCCAGGCTCCTCCTCCGCCGCCGCCGCGCCGGGGATGCTGCTGCCGGGCGCGCACCGGGAGCCCCGCGGAGCGCTCCGCAGCCGCGCAGAGCAGCCAGCGGCCACCCCAGGTGGGCGAAACCCCGCGGAGGGGACGCGGGGAAGGGAGTGGCGGGGAGCCCTGCGGGGCCCCCCGGCTGTCGCTGCGTCGCGGGGACAGGGGACGCGGTGGGGGGGGCTGAGCTGCGCGGCCGGGACTCCCCCCGCTTGGCGCGGAGAGGGGGCTGCGAGGGGAGCGCGTGGTTTTGGGGTTCAGCGAGCGGGCAGCGCGGCCCCCCCGCCATCCCCAGCACCGCACAGCAGCTTTCCCGGCCCGACCCCGCGGTGACAAGGCGAGGGGCTCGGGCACAAAGGGTCGGAGCTGCCCGGGAGAGGGGGTTAAATCGAGTGCGCGTCCCCCCCTACGCACCGGCAGCACATCCCTCTGCGAGCTCTGCCAGGTCGGAGCCGCCTTCGGCTCCCACAGGGCTCAGCTCTGTCTTTTCCACTTCCTTCTGAAGTCTGGAAAACTTCTTTTCAAGGCAACGAGAAAATTCTGCACGTTCAGCACCTTGGTGCAGGCTGCTGCTGGTTCCACGGTCCCCACACTCTCCGGGAAGAGAGAAAGGAGCAGATGCCTTTGGTTTGTTGTCATCAGTGTTGTGCCATCCTCGGGAAAGGGGCTGCCTTGCCCTTGGTAGAAAATATTTGCCGGTAGTGCCTGCGTGCATGGGGTAGGACGGGCAGCCAGCGGGTGGGCAGCGCGGGTGGAAGAGGATTCGCAAGCGCGGAGGCTTGCGCGGACATCGGGTACCTCTGCGCGCAAATACTCACTGCATCTGGCTGCGGTGCCGTTGCGTGTGAGCGCGCAGGCAGGTAGCGCTGGAAGCGGTTTAAGCCTTTCCGTGGCCAGGCAGGTCTGAGCGGCGATGCTTTGCTTTCCTCGGGCCGTGCATGCGCGGTGCAGGCTGCGGGGTCTGGGACGCGTTGTGCACACAGGTAGATGCGCGGCGGGCAGGTCGGGGCTGACCGGAGGGTGCACAGCTCTCAGGGGTGCTCGCTCAGCTCCTAGAAAGCCAGGGATTAGCTTCTGCCTTTAAAAGCAGTGCTGGAGTGTTGCTGTGGCAGAAGTCAGCTCCGCAGTGCCCCGGCTGAGCAGTGCTGGGGGGTTTCGTTCCCCCTCCTGTGTTAACAAGAGAGCTGAGACCTGTGAATTCCTTACATGTGTGACCTGTGTGCTCACCGCAGAGGCACCGGCACCCAACCCATTGTCCCGAGCAGGTTCGTGTTCCCGCAGCAGCTGCCGAGGTTGTCCAAATCGAGCTTGTTTTCCTCCCTAGGGGCTGCAGCAGTGGAATACGAGCAGGAAAACAGTCCTTCCGAGTCTCCACTATCTGTCCTCCCGGTACCATCGCTCCAGACACTGATTAACCTCCCTTTGAAATCATTGCCGGGGCAGAGCCTGCTCCTCGCCTGGCCCCAGCCTCCCCCGCCAGCCTGCAGACACACACTGTCACACACCATCACACACCGTGTCCCCAAGCCCCTCCATGCCGCGCCGACCTGCCCGGCTCGCACCTACGCCTGCAGCCAGGCTTTTCCGAGGGGCCGCAGAGCCGTTGTGCACTATCACCCGTGCAATTAATCACCAGGGCCATTAATCAGCGGGACAAAGAATTGTAAGTGCAAAATCGTCAGTGCAATCAGCGGTGGGGGCAATTAATGGCAGCTGCAAAAGTGCACTCAGGAACACAATCGAACGCTCCGGGGGATGCTCTCAGGCTCCCGCCAGCCCTGCAGCACACACACGCTCCAGGGGCTGTAGCCCCCTCGCCCTCGGAGCCCCCAGCTGTGCCGCTGTCCCTCCTGCTCCCCAGGTGACCCTCCTCCTCTTGGCACCGCAGGCTGCTAAATTGGTCTGAAGTCGTTCTTTTCCACCCACCCCTTAGTCACTCTTCCCTGGCAGGCAGCGCTGCGAAGCGGTGGGAGGCGAATGAATGCGAAACTCGGGCAGGAAAATGAGATTTCAAGAAAAACCGAGCCACCGGAGCAGGCACAGGGACTCCCAGGGCAGGATGGCTGTGCCGAGGGTATGGGGAGCAGATCCCCAGGCACCAGAGAAAGGGGGAGAGCTCAGCCTTTGCAGATGGCAGCAACAGGGATGCTGCCCCAGGGAGCTGCTGCTGCTCTCCTATCCTGTCCCTCCTATGGTATCCTTAGCCCTAAATCACTCTTTCTCCCCTCTTTAAAAGCCTCTGTTTTGCTGCGGGCAGGTACAGTCATGCTCAACACACGCTCAGGTGAGGCATCTGCGGCATGTGGACAGGTGGGCAGCCGCGGAGCAGCCGCTCTCCGTGCAACAGGGAGCAAAACCCGACCGAGGGCTGTGTTGTGTACCTGCTTCCTTGAGACCACTGATAAAAGCCCTCCCCATCTCCAGCAGCTGAGCTCCAGCGTGTTCCACGGGACACCGGCACCCACAGACATCCCAGCAGAGCTCGTGGTGCAAGGTGCTGCGTGGCCAAGTGTGAAAAGATAGTATCACTGCAGCCTTTATGGGAAACTGATGCTATAAATGTTCCCCAGAGCAGCACAGATGGGCAGAGAAAGGATCATGGCCCTGCACTGCTTGACATTGGAGCCCCCCAGGCTTTCCTTAGGCAGTGCTGCCCTGCGCCCCAGGCACGAGACCTTAATCCTCAGTGCTTAGGAAAAGCTTAGCACTGATGGGAAACTTGGAAACCCTTTTATTCCCTAGTCCCCTTAACCACTGACTTGCATGCGGTTTAGAAATATTTCTCTCTCTTGGAAGGCCTTAAAAGTCCCGTCCCCCCCGCTCCGCCTAATTTATTTGCTGTTATATGTGTACTGGCTGCCCTTGGGTTTGCTGTCATGGGGTTTTTTTGCAGCTCTGTAGGTATAAGCTGCAGAATGTCCCTCTGTGGGCAGGGAGGAAGGATGTGGGGGGAGATGTGGGGTGTGTGGCCCCCAGGTTGGGGAGAGCAGCAGTGAAGGCGTGCGGTCGGGAGCGGGCAGGATCTCAATGGCCGGTTGCCATTAGGGATTAGTTAAAAATAGTAGGGAATGTACAAAGATTTGGCACGTGGGTCACAAAGTCTTTCCTACACGGATTGTTCGCCGCCGTTGGGCTTTTGCGCTTGCTGACATGAAGAAAAGCACCCCCTCGGGCAGGAAGGCTCGACAGTTTGTTTCCGAGAAGCCCTGAATGTGCATACATGTGGTCACTGCCTGGCTTTGGAGAGTAAAATCCAGGGGAAGGAGGACACCCCGTTGCACAAGCAGCTGGGATTACTGTGGAGCTGGGGGAGCAGATACCGACCCTGCATCACTTTGCAACCGGCTCCTCTCAACAGCACTGCAGCTCAGACCTTCCTCCTCCTCCTCACACACTGAAGTCTTCCTCCTGAGCTCAAAGGAGACCTCCATCCATCTCTTTGCAGCATCTGGCCTCTGTGAAAGCGAGCTCCTTCCACCAGAGGGTAGCAATGCATGTGCACCCTCTCCTCCTTAGAATAAAGGGATTTTTAATCGTGTATTAATGACCCTTATCTCCTGAGCCTCTTTTGGAAGACCAAGCGAGAAAAAGCCTCCAAAGGGTTCCTCTTGTCATCATGCAATGACACAGAGCTATTTGCCAGCCATGGCGTTTCCTAAGAGAAGTTTATCAAGGTTTCCCAGATGCAGAAGGGGTGAATTTGGCCACTTGCCATATTGCCCAAGCACGGATAACCGTGGCAGAGGTTCTAGATCAGAATGCATGTTGGAATGAACACTTAGGTGTTTAATTTTAGCAAGACATCAGTGGTAAGAGCAGCAAAAGCCAGAAGCGTCTCGACAGACACGCTCCTCTGAAATGCAAGTGCCTGTGTTGATTGTTCTAAACAATTAAGTGACATCTCTGTAAGCCAGTTATGGATGATCTCCTTTAAAGGTTAATTGAATATTCCTTGCAATTTTGATGTACATTTCTCTATTGAGAGAATTGCTCCATTGGCAGCCAGGCATTAAAGGGGTGGTTCTCACAATGGGCCAAGTTAGAAAAACGGAAGAGGAGGAAAATAGGAAGCAAGAACTGAATTTGTCTCTTTTCCCTTCTGTGGCTGCTGCGTTGAAGTTGTTTGAGCAGAGCAGGGATGGGGCCATGGAACACTCTGGAAAGCAAGAGAGGGAGCTGAAGGATGAGAAGACAGCAGCAGCACAGCAGATGCTTTTTGCAGCAAGGACTGAGATCTGCTCTTCATCAGCACGCAGAAGTTGCCTTTGCTCAGCTCCCACTTGGCTGAGCATCATGCAAGGTACAAAAATACCCATAGTTTAGCCAAATCTCAGCATAACCGGTGTCACAAACAAGGCAGGATGGCACAGAAATACCGCACAGCTCAGTTTGGGGGCTCAGGTGCTGTGAAGCCAAGCACAGACTTGACATGGGGAAGTTTCCTTGGCTGGAAGATCTCCTGGCTGCTTTGCAACCACTTCGGAGAGGAGGAGAGACAATAAAAAGCGAGAAGATTGCAAACAGAGCCCTGTCTCCATGGCAGCCTGCAGCTCCACTTCTAAATTTTCCCTGTACATGGAGAGGATGCTTCTCCCCTGGATGCTCCTGGGGGAGTTTTGCAGCAGAAAGAGCCTTGGTCCAGGTATGTCCTGGTGGTTGGTGCTTGGGAAAGAAACCCTTGGTGCTACCATCATGTCATAACCTGGGGAAAAAGGCTCGCTGTCCCTCATTACTGTTTTACCCATAATTAGGGGGAGAGGGGATGACACGTGCAAAGCCGGTGGAATCGGAAGGCTGGGAGGAAAAGTATTTAGGGCTCATCTCAAGTTACATGGAGTTCTTGCTATTTTTAGCTAGACAGACAAACCCTTTCCATCAATCAGACCCCAGAGAACGTGCGTGGGAGACGCGTAGGACACCAAACCTCAGCGGTCAGGCTGCGGCTCCGCCGCTGAGCACCAGGCACAGACCTCGCCGGCAGGGACTGAAGAACAGCATCTCCGCCGCTTCCCAACCACGCTCAGAGCCACCTGCAAGATGTACAGAGACGCTGAGCTGCCTCGGGCAAGCCAGCCCTTTGTAACCAGCTTTTTCGGATGTCCCCCCCCATGCTCACACCCTGGCAGATTGTGTTTTACAGGGTCGGAAATAGACGCGCGAGAAGGGGCCTCGCGGATCCCAAGTGAAAGCCGCGCTCAGCTGTCACCCACCCCGGCACCAGCTGCCAGCCCCAGACGGTTCCCAAAATAACCAGCCCGTGGTGGGGACGTGAGGGCCCCTCGCCCTCCGCCGAGGGAAGGGGACGTCGCTTTGCACCCACCAGCCCCATAGGGACGGGCTGCCATGGATGGTTCCGTCCTCCCCGGGAAGAGCATCCTCTCCCCAACAGCATCCCAGGGCTGCACAAACCCCTGCCCAAAACTTGCCCCAGTCTGGAGGTGGTGGCTGTTCCCCAGCGCTGGTGTCCCTGTCACCGCCCCGGTGAGTCCACAAACCTGCGAAAGACAAAAGCAGGGACCAGAGCATCTCTGAGTTTCCAATTAGCAGGGCTTTAATTGCAGTATTAGTTACTCATTAGCAGGAAAAGCCAGATGCTTTTAGGAATTAAGTAAGCTGAAAAGATCTTTCTCCCCACCCCAGGAATATTTAGCTATGTCTCACACAAGCGTTTCCTTTGTACCGGGAGCATGAGCGATAGGACTGGTGTGGGCGCTGTGAATCACCCGTGAGCTCCCCAACCCATGTAACGCGGGGCTGCTGGCAGGAGAGGGATGGAGCCACGAGGAGAGGTCTGGGTGTCTCTGCATGCTGTAGGTGGGGTGTCTTCGAGGGAAGGTTGGGAGCTGGAGCATCCTGGAGTGGCATTTAACCTAAAACAGAGTGAAAAAGCATTGAGACTCTGGTCTAAGCCGAGCTGGGGGTGTCATGGATAGGACTGAGAGGCACTTGTTGAAATATATGGCACCAGAAGCATGAAGAAGACCTATAGACCAAGCCAAGGTGGTGATAACACAGAGGGTCCCAGAGCAGTGCTGGGATATTCCCACAATGCCCTGCGGTTGCTGCGCAGGGGCGATGCATCATCTGTGGCCAGTTCCTCTTGGGGACATCCCCTCCCTGGGTCAGAGCAGGGACAGGGACAGCAGGAGGGTGGCCAGGACTGTTCCAAGCCCAGCTCCTGATAATGATTTGCTTGTCTACGGAGCTATTTAATATAAACTGCAGCTGTGTGGGGGAGAGCCGAGCGCTTCGGCACCAGCAATCCCTCGTCGCTCCGCGCACAGAAAACACGGGCTGGCCAGGGACATCGGCATCCCAGCACAGCCACCTTTTAATGACACTGTCCCATCTCTAAAGCTTGCTCTGCCAATATGATTCACTGTTAATTTGAGAAATTCCTGATTCTAGTGCTGGCTTCCCCAAGCGCAGCTCAAGCCGGTCGCCCACATCATCACATGGACCATTTTGCCTTGTGCTCCCATTAAAGCCACTTGTTGACTCATCCTCGGTCAGGATCAGAGTCTCGATCGCTCGGTGGATGGAACAGAGGTGTATGTAGCTCCTTCAAGCTCTTTCCAAAGCTGACGCTGAGTTTAGTGTTGATTTTTGGTTTTTCCAGCAGGCGTGAGCAACCTCAACCCGAGCTGCTCTGCAGCAGGAACTGTGTGCAAAGAACTCAGCGCTGGCAATAGTCTTCAAAAAGGCTGCAGGTTCCCTTTTTGTTGCTTTTTTTCCCCCCCTATTGACCAATTGCACCTTCACCTCCAGGGCCTGCAGTGGGATCACCGGTCCTGTCATCAGAGCCCAGCTGCCAGGGGACACCGCAGGGACACCGGCTGCTCCGCCGCGCTGGCACCAAGCCACCCGCGTCCCTGCCAGAGCCGCTGCCGGCTCCTCTAACAAGCCCCAGCCAGCGGGTGTGAATTCTCTCAGTGTTCATCGAAATAACATTAAGTGTGATGGACTCCTGGGCTATTAGAGTGGATGCAACGTGTAATTGAGGCTGGTTATTCTTCATCTGGAGTGTCCCCCTTCACTAATGGCAAATCAGGGCAGAACACATGGTGCGCCGCTTTGTGAAGCCCGGACTCAATTCACTCCCGGCCTGGCGATCAAAATGATCCCAATGAATGTCAATGAATGAGCGGCGGACAATGAGTTGGAGTGAATGAAAGCCTTGTCGTGGGGCCCTTTGCAGGCACCCAGCCACAATCGAGCACCGAGGACGGCGTCTGCCTGGGCGGTGCTCCAATTCAGCCCCATTAGCGTTGATTAGGGTGAAGATGACGGGGCGGGGGCAAGGTCGGCTCTCTCCAAGCTCTATTGCTGCCATGGCTGTGCAGAGTGAAATAAGCAGCTTTGGGAGAGCCTGGCTCCAGCTGCAGGCTGAGCTCCCACGTCTGATGCTCGTGGAGCCGGGGCTGGGTCCGTCTCATCAGCCTGGCGCTCCTCAGCGTGTGGGGTTGGGCGTCCAGAAATCAGAATCAGGTGTTGATTGCAGATCCCAAACCCAGCTCGGTAGGGTTGCTGCACTCCCAAGTTTTGGATTAAACCCTTCTCTTGATTAAAACGTAAGTCAGATGCTGCAGGTAGCACTTGTGTGGCTTTTCACCGTGGAATTGCCCATTCCTGGTGTCTCCAAGACCCGAATCACTGCTGGAAACAGGGGCACATCACCTGGCACGGATCGAGGGAAGGAGGCTGCTCCTGGATCCAGGCTCTTGGCAGCTGCTGCTGCTGCTTCTGTATTATCTCTGCATCTCTCAACAAAAACCCAAATGTGTGGGTGCATCTGCACAGAAAAGATGAATAATAATTCAAGAGGGGAAAAAGGAGTAGGCGAGAGAGCACAGGGAGAAGGAAGCTTTCGCATACCGGGGGGAGAAGAACAGGATCAGCAGGGAGACGGTAACACAGCGATGCCTGGAAGGAAACGCAGGCTCTTGCTGAGCTGACCTGTCTGGGGAATGCAGAGAAAAAGCAACTGCCTGTGAAAATACTCAGGGAAGAGGAAAATGCTCTGAAGAAACTGTTATGAGGAGATAAGATGAAATTCCTGCAGCCCATTGAGAAAGGAGGTGATGGGTAGAGTCGCTCTCCCACATGCGATTGCAGGGTAGGCACGACTGCAAGGAGTGTGGGATGCCATTCATTTTTTCCCCCTCTATTTCTGCAAAAATAAGAGTGGGTGCATCCACGTGTGCAGCCCCTGATCCCGCGGGTTTGGCTCACGCTGTGCGGGTGTTTTTGGGGGGCTCCATCCCACGGGTGAGCATCGCCAGCCCCCTGCACCTCTGTGGGTTTGTTAACAGCCCCATGGAGGGTCAGGGAGCACAGACGCTGCCCCTCGAAACAGCATCGAGCCGGGGGTCTCACCGACATGGGGCTCGTGCTGTCACCCCCTCCCCCCCACTGTGCCAACAAAAGAGCTTTGAAGGGCTCATTTACAGAGGCAGCAGAGCGAGGGGGACCTTTTCTGGCTTTCTGTCCTCATTAATTGGCAAGGGATTAATTTCAGAGGGATCACATTGAGCACCGAGAGCCCGGCGAGGCTGGGGGCTGCAGGGACAGAGAGAGGCTGGCATGGTGGCATCGCTGTCACCCAGCATGCAAAACCCTGTAATATATACACGTGCATATCAATATCTATGTATGTACATAATGACTGGGTTTTGTTTGGCTCAGCAAACCCAGCTGGCTCCGTGCAGTCACACGGTCACAGACCCCACACAGGGAAAGACACAAGAATGTGCACAGATGCTGAACAAGGAGCGGGGTCCCCAATTTTTGGAGGTGCCCCAGAGCCTGTGCCCTCAGCTCCCCCGTGTGCTCCAGAGCCCTTCTCTGCTGGCGCTGTGCATGAATGCCAACTCCCCCACGGCTTTCAAAGTGCTCATTTTTAAATGGAAAGAGGGAAGAAGCAGCAAAAGACGTGCCCAACCCTCTGAGGCATGTGTAGGAGGGCTGGGATTGATTGAAACGCCTCCTGCCAAGAGGCTGGAAAGTCCCAGCTCTCCCCCCAGCACTTCTGCAGGCACCCAAAAAAACCCAAGGGTGCATCTACCATCTACCCAAGGAGCCGCTCCATGTTTTAAGGCATCAACCCCCCCCAACACCTCTGCCATATGTGTCTGTAAATCCACCGGCTGCTTTCCCCCGGTCGCTCGCACACGGTGAGCGCTGGCACTGGCAGCTTTGCTGCTGTGACTTTGCCCGTTCCCTTCTGCTGGCACAGCCGCGGCGGCGTGGTGGGAACACAGGCTGGCGGAGCAGCCTCCTGTGCCAATCGCCCCCTTCCCCGCAGCGATTCCTCCCCCCCAGCACACGTTGCGTCTCTTACCCTGCAAAAATGAACCAAGCCGAAGTCATCGATCACTTTTAGCATATCAGCATCCAGGCTGCAGTTCAGACCTTGGTTCTGATTTACTTAATCGCTCGAAAATGGATTTAGGGATTAAAGCGGATGTTCTGTCTTTCTGGGACTTTTCTTCGACACTTAATCAATCTGGGTCCTCGGGGCGGAGAGGAAAAGAAAACAAGTAAAGCCGAGGGATGAGCACAGGTTGGTGTTACCCTGTGTCCTGCACCTCCTGTGATGGAGGGAAAACACAGGAGCAACTCTGGGCCCTGAGGATGAGGCAGGGATGATGCCCTCCCTCCCTCAGCCCTCTCCCACTGTCAAGTGATGTTTCACCAGGGTTTAGCTCATTTCGATTACACACCAACTTCTGCCTATGGGCAGCTCTTCCCCCTTCTCCCCACTTCACTTGTTAATTACCTAGATGGAAGGCTCATCTCCATTATAGCCGTGACACTGGGAGCCAAGTGTCACAAAGGCCACCAAGAGCCGGTATTTTGTTTTACATTGTTTTCTCCACATAGCAAAGAGAATTAATGCACAGCCCCACACACCTCTGAACCATAATCACAACACTTAGCACACACATAACGCCTCTCATCTTCTTAAGTGCTGCACAGGCACTAAGCGTAATTAAGCCTCAAAGCATCCCCTTGTAGGCAGGTTAAGAAGAGCACTGAAAATGGGAGAGAAATCGGGGAGCGACACGTAGACGCAGGAGAGGTTGTGACCACGCGTGGCTGTCGGGATCCATCCAGCACGGCACAAGCAGGATGCTTGTTGAAATTCACACCTAGTAGGCACCCAAAGATCACAAATCCCTTTTCCTCCTCATTTCTAGAGTCCCGTATCTCATAACCCTCTGTGCACACAGCGGCTCGCAGACCCCCTTCGCACAAACCCCTGCACAAGACGACACAGCTCATACCCAAATGTAAAGGTGTGTTTAGGAGCCGCCCCGCTCCTACCGATGCCCGGATGATGCTCAGCCCATGGGCACAGCATCGCACCCCACTCCCATTTCTCACCCTTCTCTTTCCTTTCCCCAGGCTCGCAGCTCCCGGGTGCAGCGAGGGCTTTGCTATGATCGCAGCAGCCGCCGGCTCTTCCCGCCGCCCGGACCCCCAGCCGCGCTCCCCCCGCCGCATGTCCCCGTCCCGGGAGCAGCATGGGCAGCGTCAGTAGCCTCATCTCCGGCCACAGCTTCCACAGCAAGCACTGCCGAGCCTCCCAGTACAAGCTCCGCAAGTCGTCCCACCTGAAGAAGCTCAACAGGTACTCGGACGGGCTGCTGCGCTTCGGCTTCTCCCAGGACTCCAGCCACAAGTCCAGCTCCAAAAGCAGCAAGAATGAGGATTTCTTTTACATCAAGGTCAGCCAGAAAGCGCACGGCTCCCACCGGGCGGACTATACCTCGCTGGCCGGCGGGGAGCTGGGCGGCCAAGCCGGGACGAGCGGCATGGACTTCGGGACGCCCACACCGCAGAAGCTGATGCCATTTCCCAGTCAGCTGGAGGTGGTTAGTAGGGGACACGGTGGCCCCAGAGGTGGGGGGTGTTCTCAGTGCCATTAGGTTTTCGGTGCAGGGCTGTATCGTTCTCAAAGAGGATACAAGTCCCAATACAGGGTGAGAATTGTAGAATCACAGGATGGTTTGGGTTGAATGGACCTTCCCAGCTCCCCAGTGCCACCCCTGCCATGAGCAGGGACATCTTCACCAGCTCAGGTTGCTCAGAGTCCCATCCAGCCTGGCCTGGGATGTCTCCAGGGATGGTTCATCCACCACCTCTCTGGCCAACCTGGGCCAGGCTCTCACCACCCTCATTGTGTAAAACTTCAGCATCCTCCTGAGCCTTCAGCCCTTGATGGAAACCTGAGCCATCCCCACCATGGGGGATGTCTCATCTTTGGGGGTACAAGGGATGGAGTGGAACAGAGGCCACCGTGTCGGTCAGTGCTGACATCTCTGCTCTTCTCCCCAGGGTGCAGAGAAGCCTGTCGTGCGACCCACCGCCTTCAAGCCGGTGCTGCCGCGCTCCGGCGCCATCCTGCACTCCTCCCCGGAGAACGGGGGGCACCTCTCCCAGCAGCTGCACCCCTCGGACAAAGCCAAGGAGCAGGAGCTGAAGCCGGCGCTGTGCTCGGGGGGTCTGTCTGACTCCGGCAGGAATTCCATGTCCAGCCTCCCCACCCACAGCACCAGCAGCAGTTACCAGCTCGAGCCCCTCGTCACCCCTATGGGACCCATCAGCCGCTTCGGGGGCTCAGCCCACAACATCTTGCAATGCGCCATCATCCAGGACAGCAACATGATGAGCCTCAAGGCCATGTCCTTCTCCGACGGGGGCAACAAGATCCTCAACCCTGGCAAAGCCCCGCACCACCACGGCGTCGAGAAGACCACTTGCATCCGTTCGCCCATCTCCACGGATGAGTCCACCATCCAGGAGCTGGAGCAGAAGCTGCTGGAGAGGGAGGGAGAGCTGCAGGAGCTTCAGTCGAGCTTCGAGGAGAAGGAAATCAGCTCCTGCCAGGTGTATGAAGAGAAGCAGCGGCGCTGCAAGGAAGAGCTGGAGGGGCTCAAGCAGAAATGCAACAGCAAGCTCAAGCAAACCTCGCAGAAAACCCAGCGAACGCAGCAGGTCCTTCACCTCCAGGTGTTCCAGCTGCAGCAGGAGAAGAAGCAGCTCCGGGAGGAGCTGGAGAACCTCATCAAAGAGCAAAACCTGCTGGAAACCAAGCTGAGGTCCTATGAGAAGGAGAAGACCAGCTTTGCCCCGGCGCTGGAGGAGACCCAGTGGGAGGTAAGTGCACGGGAGCAGCCAGCAGCAGCTCTGCTGAAGGCAAAGCATGTGTGCGGGAGGCAACAGCCCCAGCGATAAACCGCACGGCTCTTCTCCATCTCTGTACCTGTGCCCAGCAGCACCAGGGAGGGCTGAGCAGGGCAGATGGTGCGCACACCGAGCCCAGACTGCAGGAGACAGATATTAAAGCCGAGGAGAGGCCCAGTCTGTCACGTGGAGGCTCTGGGAGGTATAATTGAGTGACTCACTGCCCCTCTTAACCCCTCAGCACTTCACAGTGTATAAGGAGGCAACTACTGCATAAAAAAGCCCTAGTCATTAAAATAACTTCGCCATTCCAACCTCCAGCACGGGGTTTTTCAGGCTGCCTGCCCTAAAGGAGCAGTAAAGCCGCCTTCCCACGGGGAAAGAAGAACTTCTGGGACTCGCCGAGGCCATTTATTAGAGAGCAGTAAAACCTGATTGGGCATCGCTGAACACAGACGGTTAAACTGCTGCAAATTCAGCAGCGACCCTGCTCACCCTCCCGAATAACACCCACCAAAACCATCTCACTGCGGCTGTGCAGGAGCAGCACAGCGATCGCCCAGCGTGCTGCAGAACGGGGGCTTCGCCTCCTCGCCCTGCCATGCACCGATTTCTCATATCGCTTTCAGTGTCTCTATTTTATTTCCTCCACAACCCCTCAGGCACATTTTTGAGGCACCTTTGCGGGCTGTTTGCCAGCCCTACTGAAATTCCAGCTGCAGGGTCGCACCACGAGCATGAACCCCCCCAGCTGTCTCCAGGAGCAGCGGTGCAAGTCACAGCCCCAGGGTGCAGAGCCTGACAACATTCAAGAAGTGATTGGACAACCTGGTGTCCATGGTGTGGATTTCAGGGTTGTTCTGTGCAGGGACAGGAGTTGGTGATCCTTGTGGGTCCCTTCCAACTCAGGACATTCTGTGTTTTTATGATTCTAGGTGTGCCAGAAGTCGGGGGAGATCTCCCTCCTGAAGCAGCAGCTGAAGGAATCCCAGACGGAGCTCAACACCAAGACCACCGAGATCCTCAGCCTGAAGGCTCAGCTGAAGGAGGTGAGGATGAAGATGGAAGGGCTGGAGATGAAGACCCAGGACCTGGAGGGCTCCCTGCGCACCAAAGCCATGGAGCTGGAGGTGTGCGAGAACGAGCTCCAGCGCAAGAAGAACGAGTCGGAGCTGCTGAGGGAGAAGGTGAACCTGCTGGAGCAGGAGATCGTGGACCTGCGGACGGAGCTGGCGGTGCTCAGGGAGCAGCTGAGCGAGGCGCGGGAGGTGGGCAGGCCCTGCGCCGGGGGGGACGACGCCCAAGCGCTGCAGGGAGAGCTGGAGCGGCTGCGCGCAGAGCTGAAGGCTGAGCGGGACAACAACGAGCAGATGACCTCGGGCTTCCAGCACGAGCGGCAGACGTGGAAGGAGGAGAAGGAGAAGGTGATTCACTACCAGAAGCAGCTGCAGCAGAGCTACCTGCACATGTACAAGAGGAACCAGAACCTGGAGAAGATGCTCCAGCAGCTCGCCGCGGGGGAAGACGGCAAGGAGCCCATCGAGCTGGACATACCCGGTGCTGACGTCCCCTACGAGGACATCATCGCCACCGAGATCTGAGCCGGGTTTGCCTTCTCCTTGCAGCTCGAGGGAAGCGCTGCCCCACGCCTTGTACAGTCCAGATGAGCCATGTATTTATTCACAGAGCTGGCGGCCTGTCCGGCTCGCCAGCCCTCGTCCCCTGCCCGTCTCGCACCGCGGCCGTGCCGCCCGTCGTGTAACAGAGGTGAACAAGCCACTCGTGCCAATGGTGACGTGCCAGCAGCCCCTCCTCGCCCTGCTGCCGCCTCGGCAGCCTCCCCTCTGCCCCCTTGTAGGACCGAGAAGCCGGGGATGGGGGTGGTCAGGGAACAGGACTTCAGCAAACAGTCTCCCGTCGGGTGACGAGGCGATGCAGAACTCCCAGGGGACGCCCTGCTCCAGGCGCAGAGGGATCCCGTGATGGCACAGCGACACCACAGCCCTTCCCACCGTCCTCAAGAGGAACCACAGCACATTTCCAGCCTGGACGAAGCCCCACGCTGCTCTCACACCTTCTCGACCTTCCTCCTGTTGGTGCCATCTCCAGGGCACCAAGGAGCCACCTCCTGCCACCAGCACAGGCTGCACATCCACTTCTCCCGTCCCTCAGCTGCTGGAGCACCTCAGGAAGGAGCCTGTTCGCACACCCTGCACCCCATTACAGCCAACACCCCCCAAAATCACCCCCCGCTAAGGAGCACAGCCCAGGCTGCACCCGGCGCATCCCTCCTCGCAGCCACAGCCACATCCAGCCCAGCTCGACACACGAGGATCCCACGTCCCTGTTCTCCAGCTGCCAGACAGGCAACTGGATTGAAGGATTAACAGGAATTTCCAAGGCACGGTCAGCCCGAGGAACGGAGGGGGAGATGAGCTCTGATTGCCCCACGCGCTCTCGCTTGCTGTGACCGTCCCTCCCGGGAACCCCGGCCGCCTCGTCTCCTCCCACCCCCATCCGTCCTTGGGATCCCGTCAACAGGAGCTGGTTAAAGAACAAACCTCAAACCAACCACTTCCATGTTGTTTCCCATCTCAGCTCTTAACATTTCCTCCTGCCGCCAGCAAGCAGATAACAAGGCTCTACCAGCGGTGACTCCCCTGTCCCCTGGCACCCAGCTCACCGGGGCAGGGTCTCCAGCCGGCACCGCTCTGTGCCAGTGCAATGGTATTTTTAATGCACTATATTTGTTTACCCAGCCCAGGAAGCCCCGTCCCAGGGTTGCGTGGGGGTCTCGCACCGTCCTATGCCACAAATTCAGCCAAGGGCTCAGAGCTGTGCACAAGCAGCACAACCCACACCCCTCACCCCATTCGAGGCAGCCTGGAAAGGTGACACACGGAAACCAGTCTGTGCCTTCTGCACCTGCCCCACACCATCCTGGCATCCCAGTCTGTCCCAGCACAAAGCAAACCTTATCCAGGAGCCACTGGAAGAAACCCAACCTGCAGTCCCAGCCCCAGGGCTGTGGGTCGGGGCCATGCCAGGTCCTGCGGCCTTAGTCCGGACCCCTGGAAGGACGTTTGGGAGAGGAGCCCAAGGGATGAAGGACAACACCTGGCTCACAAGGCCAGGAGGTATTTTCTGCATCATCCAAGCCACAGCCCTGCGCCCCACATCAACCAGGGCTCCCCAGCGCCAACCACGGTGCGAGAGGAGCCTTCCCACCCCAGCCTCGGTGACACCGTCCCCGGTCCCCGTGTCCCCCCAGCCCGCGCTGTGTGATGTGATCGCCGGAGGCATCGCCGTGCTGCCTTTGCACAACGCCGTGTGTGACCGTCCGCATCGCAGCCTGTACAGATAATTATTTTTCTGCAGGTTTTTTTTTTGGATGTTATTTCTGGTGACCGATGTAAACTACTGGTAATTTTATGTTTTTATTTATAAATAAATTTTTTAAAACTTCTTTGGCCTATCCAAGCGCCTGGTTTGGCCGCGTCGGGAGGGTTTTCATTACTGGTGAGCAGCAATGCAGGACAATGCTTCACACCCCCCCCCAAGCCACAAACCACTTATCGCGCACACCAGGGTCCCCCCGGGACATCTTTCCACCTGGCCCTGGTTGTTCCCAGCCCCGCGAGCGCTTTGCTGCGTGGGCGAGCGGCGTTATCTGCGCCGTGCAGCTGGGATAACAACCCCCGCATGGAAAAGCGGCCACACGGGAGCATCAGAACGGAGCAGATAATCCCCCCGATCCCGCACCCCGCGGGTTTCACCCCCAGCTCTGTGGGTGACACTGATTTTCATCCCAACCCACTGTCCCAGAGCGGGCAGGTCCAGCCAGTAGAGAAAACAATTACAGAGGAGAGAGACACCAAAAAGCCCTCAATGAAAGACAAGGCCGTGTTTTGGCTATCTAAGCTGTTTTCCTCCAAAACAAATCGACTCGGAGCCTGTTCGCACTGCACGGATCTGGTGGTTTCGCAAGTCTCAGCAGCACAGGGGGAGATAAAGAGGGAGGTTGGGGGACAGAAAATAAGGGGAAAACACTCAAATTGCAGAAAATACTGTTTGCCCTGACTTATCCAGCACGGTGCCCCACGTGCGGGCCCATGCCTTGCACAGGCTGTTCTGTGTCCCCCAGAAGGGCACCCCACACCAACGCTTTCCAGGGAGAGCTTGGCTTTGCCCCTGCTGCCCCAGGCACAAGGGAAGTTTGTTTTTAGAGCCTTTGAAAACCGCTGAGGAGGAAGGGGATGGAAAACCACACGCGAGGGCTCTTCTGAGCAGCATCCTGTGTTACAGATCCCCTCGGACCATCGCCTGCCCCAGTGCAGGTGCTGCCAGTCGGCAGAGCCCTCCCCAGTCTGCATACCTGGGTTGAAGGGGCATCAAGGAGAAGCCCCAAGGCGGCTTTTATCCTGAGGACATCCCTGTCCCGCAGAGGTTGCAGCAACAGCAGAGGAATCCAGACAGGTCCAGCATCCCCAGGGCACACACACCGCAGGGATGGCTTCTTGGCAATGCCCAGGACACTGAAAAACCAAACCTCCAGCTCTGGGCTGCTTCTCCCATTAAACCAGGTGAGGGTCCCACCCCTTTTCCACCAACACCCCTGATGAAGCTGCTGATGAGGAAAAGCTGTGTCCTCCCCCAGGTGGGGCTCAGAGCATCCTTCACCCCAGGCAGCAGCAGCAATGGGGCGGTGGGACCACCCCGGCGCACACCCAGCAGCACAGTCTGGCCTTAGGATGCTGTGGGACAAGCCATGGCAGCTCCATCCCTGCTGCCACCCCTGCTTCGTGCCCAAGGGGAGGCACATTTGGGAAGGAGCAGAAATCCCTGATAATACCGGGGTAAAACCATTCCCTTGTGATGCCCAGTGCTTCCCCTGGGGTGGCTGGGACGTGAAAGCAATGACATCGGTGCGTGTTGGGGCTCCCAGGCTGAGGAAACATCTGAGCATGAGGGACACATCGGCCCAGGTGATGGGGGCAAAGCAAGAGCACCTGCACCCCCTCACCGCATCACTGGGGTCCCCCGCTTGGTGTCAGCTCTAGTCCAGCTGCCCGAGTGCCAACCGGCCTCAAGCAGAAGGACTTGGAATTAGTTGTTGAACTAATCAGCGCATGCAAATCAGCTTCAAGACGGAGAAAAGCTGATTTGCATCTTTTAACCACCCGGTGCCGCTGCATCAGTTTCTGTCTATGGGGGGTGGGGGGGCAAAGTCAGACCTAAAATCTCAGCAGAGACCAGACCAGGGCTGCCTTTGAAAGAGCAATTAAATGGAGCCACCCCTTGCTCGCAGGGTGATAGAGGGTCGGAGGCAAAAGCTGCTTTTGATGTGCAAATAAGCTGCAGCAGCTCTCCCCACCAGCCTGCTCCCCTGCCTCGCATCTGCCAGTCCCAACCGAAAACCCAAGGGGCAGGGTGGGGGGAAACGTGTCGGATATTTGTTCTCCTCCCCTCCGAAATGAGCCGACAGCTGGCGTGTGCTTTGCGGGGGGACCCGACTGGCTGACATCAGTTGGCAAAGGGGATAAGACCCCCAGGCATCCTCATTAGTCATTACCAGGGAAAAAAGAAGAAGGGAAAGCAAACAGAGTGTAAATGCAGGAAGGCGGCAGCTGGGAGGGCAGCACGTCCCATTGAGCACGGTACCTGCTGTCTCCACGCCGTGTCACATCGAGCTGTTTGTTCAGCGCCCGGCCCAGCGCCGTGTCGGGAGCTGCCTGCTGACACAGATGCCTCACAGAACCAGCAGCCCGAGGTTTAAGCAGCACATAAACCTAAATTAACACCCCCAAATAAGAGCTGAAGACCCTCAGCAGGCTGGGCCTTTTTATAAGCACCTTTTTCCTTGACTTTGCAAACCAGCGCCAGCCTGACCCCTGTTCCTCACCAGCACTGTTCAAAAACTCAGCACATTTGCAGTGAGCAGCATCCGACCAAGCTCGGCAGCGCCCAGGGACGCGCTGCTGCTTGCAGGGGAACCGAGTTTCCGAAACAGTTCTGCCTAAACAACCGCAGAAATTCCTTCAACCTTTGTCCCCAAACCCCAGCACCTGCTGAGGGGGTTCAGGAGTTCACCGGACTTTGGAATTTCTCCTCTTGTGTTTTCAAACCTGCATTACTGAGCTGTCATCTGTCCACAGAGTTATTCTCTTGCTGTAACTGAGGGGGTAAATGGGCAGAAAGAGTCAAAAGCACTTGGCCCAACTTTTTTTAAGCCATCAGGTGTGTCTTTAGCTTATTAGATCCTCCTTTTCTTCCCCCACACTAAATGAACCCTCTTTCAAGCCCTGTAAAACAATCAAAGCCATTACTAACACTGAGCGCATAAGATTTGTAACTTAGTGTCTCTCCTGGTGAAAAACATATTGCAGGAACCAGCTTGCATATTTAGATGAGAGGTTTTTTGTTCTTCTGGGTTTTTTTGGTGTGTTGGTTTTGTTTGTTTGCTTTTTAAAGTTCCCCCATCCATGCCAGGTGCTTTTTAATTCACATGAACAGGATCCCCGGTGACAAAGGACATCTCGGTTGCTGCTGAAAGACCTGAAGCTGTCAACCACAGAATCACAAGAGCTTCCATTTTGTTCAACACTTTCCATATTTAATTTATTTAGATATTCTCTACATTAAAGTACTCTCATGCCAACACTCCCAATCCTACACCTCAAGAAAAATAGACTTGACACAGGTTTAGGGTGGAATGCACTGGAATAAAGTTGCTATTGCGTCCAACTTACAGAGAACACAGAACAAACTATAGAAAGAACTGCACAGAGAAGACGTCAGGGCAAGCTGGAATTAGCACACGATCATTCGAGTCATCTTAGCACCTTCCTAGACAAGCACTGAAGGCGTTTTGAGAGGTGCAACATGCTTTGGTTAGCCAGACCAAAGCTTAGACTACATCACACCTGGAAAAGCAGCGAGCAAGCCTGCCAGCACTGGGCTCGGAGCTGCGCCTGAACCAGGCTGAAAAAACACAAGCCCAAGGCTGAAGTGACGAGCCAAGCGTGCAGTGTTCGAGAATGTCGAGCTCCCCTGGCTGGTCAAATCCGCTCCTGGGGTGCAAAACAGCACAGCTCCAAAGGCGGCTGGGGACCCAGTGCCACCCTGGGGACCCAGGGCCGCCCACACGTGCTTTGGAACAGAATTCAAAACATCCGTTCACACATTGTTGCTTTCTCCCGTTGCATCCCTCGGCAAAAGACGCTTTCAAAGCTGATCTCCCACCAGTACAACTGCGTCAGGTAGCGGAGGTTTTTGCACATCCATAATCCCCTTCAGTAGCAGCACAAAGCCTTGAAGGACCTGCAGCTCTGGCCACGGGGACACAGCTGATCTCAGAACGCTTCAGCTGCTGGTTTGTGGTTCTGGAACTTTCAGAATTCAAAGAAAAAAGGACAAATAGGAAACTTATTCTGCAAACTTGAGTTCGAAACCTTTAACTCTGTAATTAAGCCTTATCATGCTACCTTCAGGTAGTAACCCACTGGCTTGTGGAAAAGCCCCGGCCTGCCTGCTAGTGTCCTCAGATCACACACACCTTTAAGGATCTTAAGCCACAGTTCAAAAACAAGTGAGACTTGCATTTTTCAGAACAGTACGTTGTCATGCACAGGGTTTTCCACATATTGGCCTGATCTTCAGGCACAGGAGCAGGAGAGCAGCGTTGCCATCTGTTCGACCAGCAGCACAGCGACTGCATGCAATCAGATCGAGCAGATGCTTTGGACAAAGAAGTCACATTTGCTCTTTCGTGTTTTCTGAACCACGTGCTCCTGCTTCGAAAGTAAAGATTCACAATTTCTGGTAATCTTGGACATCCCCTCAACATGCTTACAAAAGGTCCAGTTCAAAAACCAAACTCTAGGGTAGCTATTGCACATTCATAAGAGCTGGCTTAAGTATTTTCCTGAAGATCCAGGCTTTGGAAGAAGGGATATTTTAAAAACTGGTATCAGTGTACATGGGAACACTGGCACAAATGTCACCTACTCCTGGTTTTAATTGTAAGGGTAACGAGTAAACACCAACACATGAAGAAAGAAAACAAACAGCATTTCACAGAGCAAGGAGTTAGAGATGAAGCTGTGGCTAGTGTTTCGCAGTCGAATCTCGAGGATAGAACTCGGCCAGTGTCGTCTGAGGAATTCTCTTCAACATCTCCTTGGGGAAGATTCGCAAAAGCTGCCAGCCAATGTCCAAGGTCTCGTAAACAGTGCGGTTTTCGTAAGGACCTGCAGAAAGCAACCACAGACTGAAACACTGAGCAGGAAAGCGTCTCATTACCCAGCAGAGCTGAGAACAAGCTGTTCTATAGGTGTTAACACACGCTGTGATGTGCCTGGAACAGACACTTACCCTGAGCAATGAAGTTCTTCTCAAACTTCTGCAGAAACTCCAGATAAAGAAGATCATCTGAGGTAAGAGCCTCCTCACCAACCACCGCCTTCATAGCCTGGACATCCTTCCCGATGGCATAGCAGGCATACTGGAGGGGATGGAAACAAGTGCTTTTACCTCCAGCATCCACGTAACCGTTTCTGTTCAAACCTAAAGTGTCTCACTAGACACTCAGCTGATGTTTTAAAGCGGCCTCTGGAGTGTTCTGGATTGCAGTGTTTGGCACACCCATTACTGGCTGTTTAGCGCAAGGTATATGACTGGTGTATGACTGTTTTTACATACCAGTTGGTTGGATACATCTGCGTGATCCTTCCTGGTCATACCCTCTCCGATAGCCGACTTCATCAGTCGAGACAAGGAGGGCAAGACATTAATAGGTGGGTAAATCTGGAGGAAAAATACATCCAAGAATTTCAACATCAGTATTTCAAAAAGAACAGAGGCATCTTCAAATTTGTTCTAACCGGTGTAGCACACACCTGTCTGTTATGCAGCTGCCTGTCCACATAGATTTGGCCCTCAGTGATGTATCCAGTCAAGTCAGGGATAGGATGAGTAATATCTGCAGAAAAAAAGTGGTTTGACAGTTTTCAGCCCTTTTATATCCATTCTAGCACTGACGCAGTGGCTTTTCGCAGATAAATGAGTCCTAAAGTAAAACGCCATCAGTTAGTACCCGCAGATATCACTGAGCTGTAATATGGCAGGTTGCTCTAAAAGGGTCCTTTAAAGTGCCATTTGTTAAAAACACTTGAAAATAACTCACCATCATTGGGCATGGTAAGAATAGGAATCTGAGTAATGGAACCATTCCTGCCTTCCACACGCCCAGCACGCTCGTATATAGTGGCCAAGTCCGTGTACATGTAGCCAGGGAAGCCCCGGCGGCCAGGTACCTCCTCTCGAGCTGCTGAGACCTGAGGAGAGCCAGAAAAAACATTTCCAGAGAGTCAAATCACTCGTACAGACCCACTATCTCCCCTGATTAAGCTACACCAGCAACCTAAAGTATTTCTTCCTGCAGGCGATACCAAAATACAGCCACACAAATCCCTGTTAAAAGAAATGTCACCACAACCATGTGGGACAAGACAAGATGCCAAGGCAAATCCAAAACTATATCAAACTGCTGAATGCCACCAGTCACAGCAGCTGAGCTATCACAGAAGCAAGAGCTTTTAGCCAGCTGAACATTATCCTAGACAAGAAATGAGTAACTAAAACCTTCGCCGGCTATTTAAGAATATACTAACGCATATTAATTACAACAGCTTGAGTAGAAGCCAGCATTTTCACTTCATACCCTGAGCCCTTTCTGCTGACACCCAGCACGAGTGGGTAAGCACGCACCTCTCGCAGAGCTTCAGCGTAGGAGCTCATGTCTGTCAGGATGACCAGCACGTGCTTCTCGCACTGATACGCCAGGAACTCTGCTGTCGTGAGGGCCAGACGAGGCGTGATAATGCGTTCAATGCTGAAACACAACAGCATAGAATTGTTTATGACAAGGGCTTGAAGGCTGCAAGGTGACAGTCTGAAGTCACAAATACTTTAAACCCCCTTGAACACCTACTACGTGCACCAGCTGGAGTTCCAGCATTTCATATTCAACCTTGCTGCAAAACGGCAGCCTAAGTGACACCTGGTAGGACACCCGTGAGGTTCCAGCTTCCAGTTCACTTGTCCTTCTCAGCCTTTTCCCAACCACCACAGTGTAACCACTTACGTTGGATCATTGGCCAAATTGAGGAACAGACACACGTTGTCCATGGACCCATTTTCCTCAAAGTCTGATTTGAAGAACCGGGCAGTTTCCATGTTCACCTAAATGACAACATCAAGGCATCAGTTCCAGACCAGATCTTAACATACTACATTTTGCATCATATTAAGGTCTAATCACCCACAAGCAAAGCTCTCTGTATTATAGACACCCCTACATTCCCAGAATGAGTTAATTCTACAAATTCCAGGCTAGACATTCTCAGTTTAAGATAACTTATCCAGATCAGACACTTTTTTTAAAGTATTTCTGGTTATTTGGGATTTTCAGCTACTCAGCCGGCCCATTTAGCACTGTTCAGTTATAAATATGAGACTTATACTTAAGACAGACATAAGTACAGCATACTTTCCACGGAATGATGTTCAGCTACTTGCAGCATTTGGTTATTTATTACTTAAGCATCATTTTCCTTTCATAATATTGACTTACACCCATAGCAGCAAACACGATAGCAAAGTTTTCTTCACTGTAGTCCATCACATCTTTGGATTTCTTCACCAAGCCAGCTTGGCGACATATCTGAGCTGCAATCTGGGGGAAATAACAGTTTCAATCGGTATATTTGATGCTATTACACAGAGCAGAATTAAATGGAGTTTACTTTTTAAACCCAGGGAAACACAACCTGCTAAGTGATTAGAGAATTGCTTTGAGTACTCACTTCATTGTGGGGCAAGCCAGCAGCTGAGAATATGGGGATTTTCTGCCCCCTGGCAATGCTGTTCATACCATCAATAGCAGAAATGCCAGTCTGAATCATTTCTTCTGGATAGATACGGCACTGGGGGTTGATCGGCTGACCTGTTAGATTTTTAAGAGAACACTGTTTATTCCATGTACGTGTTTGAAGTTTGATCAAACTACCGCCGGCCCTGAGCATTGATCTGTGCTCTGTGCTCATCTCACAAGGTGCAAACCCCACTGTTAGACCTATGAATCTTCAGCCATGCCTGGTCAAACCTGAGCCCTCTGTAGAGCCCAAAGAACAGCTTCCAAGCATTGCTGAAAAGTTACTTTCTGCTACCCCACCATCCTGCACTTGTGTAAATCTGAGTTTGATGCCACACACATGCTTAAAAATAAGATTAACCTCCCCCTAGCAGTCATATGCTATGTTCAAAACCTAAACTACAGCAACATTGAGAAATCAGAAACACCAGATTTGTCCTTAATTCCCTGCCAGAAATGGATTAAAACTTACCCGATATGTCAAGGAAATCCTCAGCCAAAACAATGGGGCCTCTGTCTATGGGTTTGCCTGATCCATTAAATACTCTGCCTACAGGAAACAGCAATTAAATCAAAATGTAAGTTACTGTGAAATATGTTAGCACGTGGTAAGTCTGTTCGTTCTTCAAAGCAAGAGGCAAGAACTTACCAAGCATGTCCTCAGAGACAGGGGTTCGAAGAATATCCCCGGTAAACTCACAAGAGGTTTTCTTAGCGTCAATACCTGAAGTTCCTTCAAATACCTGTAAAGACAACAGAAGAACAAAAAAACCAGAGGAGAAAGGAGTAAGTATTGTGCTTTACAAAGTAACACACTAAAACACTGCCTCACAGCTTGGGAACTTGATCAGCCACTGAGCAGAAAAGCAAGGCAGAATAAGGAGGTGATTTTTGATTTATTTATGGTATGAAAAGAACACATCACAGGACGGATTTGGCTCAGACAAACGTTGTTTAATAAAATACTTCTCTGTTGCAATGGGACACTTCTGTCCCTAACTGTACCTGAACTACAGCCTTGGAGCCACTGACTTCCAGAACCTGCCCGCTTCTTTTTGTGCCATCAGGGAGAGTCAGGTGGACGATCTCCGCATATCTGGGAAACTGGAGGAGAGAAAGGTGGAAAGCCTTAAAATCCAGAAGAACAGTCATGAAACTGTGTCTGACAATAAGAAAAAGCTGCCTTTTGCCTGTACACAGCACCAGTAACTTGCTTTCAAGAGTCATTTGCCAGCAATCTGCAAAGAAGCCCCAACTGTAGTTTCCTTTCTGAGCAAGAAAAGCCTCAAGAGCAAAGCAAATATGTACATTTCTACATTTACGCTTACACAACACTGGGGGGATTTTGGCAAAACTGAAACAATGTTTCTTTTCTCTTCCTCGACAGCCTAAACTACTCTCCCTTTCTTCAGGACACTGACAACCCTCCTTCACTTCACAGCGGTTTGCTTATTCTCATTTATCTCAGCAATCAAACGTATCTTGTATTAAAGTTGTGGCCCCATGATTTTCCCAAGTCTGGATTTAGCTTTTCTTGTACCCCTTTCTCAAAAATGTCATTGATTAAGAATCTGAATTTTTACCTTCACTTGATCCAAGATAACCAGGGGACCATTCACACCTGATACGGTTTTATAAGCTGAAAGAGAGCAAGGCACAGGTCAGGTCCTCCCTCAGCCCTTCGCAAATATCTTGTGTAAAGTTCTCCGAGTTTAATTCCTACCACCAGGCTTGGGGTTGCAGACTCTGGACTCAGCTCTGTACCACTTGTATGGTTATTACAAGTTCTAAATGAAAGATTTGGCACCGAATTATGTGGCATGTTTTGCCACTACTTGCAATGCACCTGAAGTAACATTAAGGTACAGAATTTGCTGGCTTTTTGTCTGTTACAGAAATGCATTGATTCAAGTCTATATGCAGAGACAATTTCAATGCCACAGAAACACCAGGACAATGTAGAGATGACATTTTAAGCTAAGGGAATTATACAGATGCAAGATCTTTAAAAAGCAGCCATAAACATCCATAATTGGTGATACAGAAGTAATAACAGGTGCCACTGCAGTTTATACCCAACAAATGGTGAGAAGACCTTAATACCAACACTCAGCTTTGAGTCTTTCTTTTTTTAACCACAGAAGCTCCATGACACTGGAACAGCCCACGCGAAAGCCTGGACTTAGCGAAGCAGCAGATCTTGTGCCCAAAAGCTCATGAACAGAGCTTCCACAGTCAAGTTGTGCTTTCTGGCACGCTGCTGAAAGGAAACCTAAAACCTTTCCTGTCTCCTGAGAACAGGAGAATGGACTCTACTGCAAAAGGCTGAATTACAGCTTAACCAAACTCCTCCCACTCTTGGATTATTCTGGTTTAATTTAAGACACCTGATAGACGGCCACAGCTCACATCTTAACCATCCGCAGCTCAAGTCTTAGTGCTACGTACAATTTCTCAGCTATGGTGTGCCCAGAATTCATTTCTCTATCAGCCCAGCAGAAAAGTGCTAAAAAAGGCGCATCAGTATCCCAGTTCAACCCAGCGTCACTTGATCCACAGAGCGAAGCAACGCTGAGTCAAAGCTTTATCAGAGTCACAAGGAGAAGTGACTGTCCATCACTTGTCCCCAGGAGGGGAAAATGAGCAAGTGGAACCATCTGCAGGACAGACCGGACAGGACATCAGCGCCCATTTGAGACACCAGCACTCATTCATGGTCACCCTACAAAGCAAAGAAATGGGCACTCGTGGTAGCAGAAAAGAACCAAATTTCCACCGGCACCAGATCACGGGGAATCCCCCAGCTCAGCCTGCCCGGGTTTGTGACATTTGTGCGTTGTCCCAACTGTCAACACCGCCGTGTTTACACTTCAACAAACCGTTTGAACTGTTGCAATGTAATCTCTTAAATGACAACAATCAAAACTGCTTTAGATAAGGTTTGAGGGTCACTGGGTGTGTGGTTCTCAGTTCTCCTCTTGCCAAAATCCTGCCGAACACCCTGAGACACAACATGTCCCTAAATTAAACAACAGCACAGGCTGGACCTGCTCCTTTCACACAGGGGGGGTTACACAGACCTTATGCTAGGAGGAAGACTCTGCTTGGGCCGCAAGTGCTCGCAGCCCCACTGTCCATGAGCAGCGGAAAACACGATCTCGCAAAGCGGTTCATCCCATGACTGTCTCATGAGCGCTCCTTCCTCAATCAGGAGACGGTGTCACGCCTCGCTTTTCCACAACAAAATATCCCCTTGGCGTCAATCAGCATCAGTTCCCCTCAAAATCAGCTGGTTACTGACTCAAAATTCCCATTTCCAATGAGATCGGCCAGCTTCGTGACAAACCTAAAGCAACTGATATATATTTTTTAATTCATACACAGCTTGCGAGCAATGTCAGTTTGGGCGAAAGCCAAAAGCACATTAAAACACAAGGTGAGGACGAAGTCACCCTGGTTCCAGCCTCGCCAGCAGCCTTCGCTCCACACCAAGAAGTGGGAACGGTGAGGATGGATTTGGCTTTCAAACCAGAGCGACATTTTCAGAGAAGCTGCTGGTTCCACCGTGTCGGCACTCGCGCTGCTCACACAGAGTCACTCGTGTAATTACAACCTAGAGCAAAAAAAAAGCCAGAAAAGACGCACCTCCGAACAACTTCAGCTTTCCCTCAGCTATACTGCAATAAAGGGGTTTTTTTCAAGCTGCTGCATTTCTCCTTTTTCACCACGTTTCCCAACTGCATCTTGAAGGAACAGAACCCGCGTCACCTTCCCCCCCCTCGCAGTTTACAGTAATTTTCAGTTCGTTTTTCACGAAGGACACCCCACGGCCTGTGTCACCCAGCGGGAGCAGCCTCCCGGTTCTGACTGATTTGTTTAGAGAGGATACAGGCCTGAAAAGCCGCACTGCAGCCACGGGAGCAATTAACAGCCCCGGGGACAATTAACAGCCCCCTCCCATGAACCCCCGGCCTGTGCCCAAGGAGCCCCCGGACCCGCCTCAAGAGCGGCTGCCGGGCCCGGCCGCAGCCTGCGGCCCACCCGGCCTCGCCCCCGCCTTCCCCCGCCTCCCCCGCCGCGGTGGCCGCACTCACTGAGGCGCGGCTGGGACAGGTAATCGCGGGTGAGCGCCGCCGCCTGCACCCGGGGCCCGCCGGGCCCGGCGCCGTTCACCAGCCCGCGCACCGCCGCCATCTTCTCCGCCCGCACCGGCAGCGGCCCCGCCGCGCATGCGCTCAAATAGCGGAGCGGCCGCGCGGCCCCGCCCCGAGGGGGAGAACCGGGAACTGGAACTGGAACTGGAACTGGAACTGGAACTGGAACTGGAACTGGAACTGGAACTGGAACTGGAACTGGAACTGGCCAGGGTGCTGGGCGGGATGGGCGCGGTGAAGGGGAGCGGGGAACGGGAAAGAAGGGAAAAGGAAAGAAGGAAAAGAGAAAAGAAGGAAAAAATAAAGGAAAAAAGAGAAAATAGGGGAAAAAGGAAAAAGAGAAAAGAAGGAAAAAGGAAAAAAGGAAAAAGAGAAAAGAGGGGAAAAAAGAAAAAAAGGAAAAAGAGAAAAGAAGGAAAGAAGGGAAAAAGGAAAAATGGAAAAAGAGAAAAGAAGGAAAGAAGGAAAAAAGGAAAAAGGAAAAAGATAAAAGAAACAAAAAGGAAAAAAAGGAAAAAGAGAAAAGAGGGGAAAAAGGAAAAAGAGAAAAGAACGAAAAAAGGGGGAAAAAAAGAAAAAAACAAGCAAAAAGAGAAAAGAAGGAAAAAAGCGTTATTGGAAGAAAAAATCATGGTAAATATTTATAATGGCTAAAAAAAAATAAGCTCAAAGAGAACTGCCTGGGAAAATCTGACGGACACATGGAAATGCTTCCAAAGCAGATGTGAGTAAGTTTGTCCGTCATCTCTGCAAAAGAAGTGACACGACACTGGAATCTTAGAGATGACAAATGAGATGGCATCCTGAGCCTATGAAAGAAAAAGAGAAGAAGAGGAAGAAGAAGAAGAGAAAGAAGAAGAAGAAGAGGAAAGAGAAGAAGAAGAAGAAGAAGAGGGAAGAGAAGAAGAAGAAGAAGAAGAAGAGGGAAGAGAAGAGAAGAAGAAGAACAGGAAAGAAAAGAAGAAAGAGAAGAAGAAGAAGAGAAAAGAGAAGAAGAAGAAGAGGAAAGAGAAGAAGAAGAAGAAGAAGAAGGAAGCAGAAGAAGAAGAAGAAAAGGAATAATAATAATAACAACAACAACAATATTAATAACAATAACAGTCCCCACATGCCTCTCCTCACCTAAAGGGGAATGTGAAAGGTTTTTCAGGCCGAGCTGAGCAATGCCGCGGTCCCTCGGCAGATGGTGGTGCTGCACTGCTCATCCCCGCCTGCTCTGCAGAGCCTTGCAAAGTCACTGCCAGGCCCAGCCACTCAATTCTTCGCTCATGAAACACATTGAAAGGCTTCAGTTTCTGCTCTAATGCACATCCAGGGAACTCCGCGGTAGGATGTGCTCATCTCACGTTATTGGCGATGGTTTTTGGCCATGCAGAAGCCAGATAAATGGCCTCAACGGCAGATTTACGCACCAACAGAGAAAGGGTGAATATGTCTAGGATTTATTTTCTTTCTCTGCGATAAATCTGTGTATCCTGAATCAGTGATGGTATCAGTTTTGCTTTAAAAAAGAAATCACAGAGCAAAGTGTCAAAAGTTTAAGAAAACAGAAATGATGGAAGAAAAGAGATCACGTTTTCCGTGGCATTTGTAGTATCCATGCATGGACAGAGTTTCACATCCAGCCCTGTTAATCCAAGAGATCTCCCTGTATCCCTGGAGATAGGACAGAGAGTGTAAACGCACAGGGAAGGCTCAGGACGGGCACCCTGGTGCCATCATCCTCCTGTGCGAGCAGGGGCACAACATCAGGTCTGGAGGGAACACAACCCTATGAGGTCTGGGATTCACCAAAGACCCCTGAGGTGCTGCAGGGCTGGTAAAAACCACCAGGTTTTACCCTAGGATGTGAAACATGGAGCTACAGTTGGAACGAGATCAGCCGCGCCAAGGACAAGCAGCATTAGGCAACAAGAGAACAACCATCAGTCCAAGAATAGAATAGAATATTTTATAGTTATTTTGTACTGTATATTTTGTATTTTTTTTTTTGTATTTTATATTTGATATTTCTTTATAAACGCAGTTCCCTGAATGATGCCAGCCTTGCCCCCCGGTGCTCAGCCCCAGGCGAGAGTTAAAAGAGAGATAAACTGCTGCACAACCCTGCAGAACAGCCCTCCCGCCTCCCTGTCCCGCTGACGCTGACGCAGGGGGAGCTGCAGGGCTGAGCGACACTTGTTTGAGGTTCCAATTAAATCTCCAGGGAACAGGGACACTCACCTCCTCTCCTGATAAAAGGGACCCATAAATCCGGAGGCAGCAGCTCCCGCCGCAGCCGCCTCCTCGCAGCACCATGGGCTCCGGGGTAAGACTTCGCTTTCCTCTGCTCCACGCAACAGGTTGGCATTGACACAGGGACAGGGTTTGCGGCTGGAGATATAAGGGTTATATTAATCCACATGTCTTTATTGTCTATGCTTCCTAATTTTTGCATATATATATCTGTGTCTATCTTCTTTTGCATTAATTCTATTATTTGGTCTTTGCTGCTACTTGGGGGCACAGTGAGAAACCATCCCTGTTTCCCCACTAAGTGACCTGTGTGGCATTCGTATTCAATGACAGGGGGTTTGGACAGTTTGCTTTTTTTGTTGTTGTTAGAAATTGATAAATAGCATCGGCTGGGATGTCAGGAAACCACAGGAGTGTTAGAAAGAGCAGCAGCTTGGACTCAGCTCCATCCATTTTGCCCCTTACCCTCTGAAGTGCCTGTGAGCTCTAAGGAAGTAAACCGCTAATTGTCTGGTTGGTTTAGTGCAAACTTCTGACTGATATTTTCAGTGCGACTGAGCAAGCAATCTCCTCTCAGCCCTCCAAAGCCCTGATCTTAATCACGTATACTGGGCTTTAAGTCCTGTATCTCACCGTGACATTTCAATTAGGTCAAATGAAAAGACATGTAAGGTAAATGAATTTCCTTTGAGACCTAACTTAATCTCCAAAGAACAAACATGGAATAAAACATGTAGAGATTACCGCAGATAAGCTACTGCCTTGATCTGTGCTTTGAGTCTTTGGAAGGAGACTTAAATGATGCCTTGGAGCAGGTACAAGGTGTCTCAGGAGAATGGAAATGGATTAGAGCGCTCCATCTGCAATTTTAAATGCAGGCTGGATAAACCCACGGTCTCACAGCAAATTATAAGAGGAGAGGAACCGGCTTCAGGTTGTGCCAGGGGACGTTGAGGTTGGAAATTTGGGATAATTTATTCCCCAAAGGGCTGTGGGGCATTGGAACAGGCTGCCCAGAGCAGTGCTGGAGTCACCATCCCTGGAGGGTTGGACAGACGGACATGAGGTTCTCAGGACATGGGGCAGTGCCAGGGGTGGCGGATGCTTGGACTCAACCTTCAGGGGCTTTTCCAACCAAAACACCCAAAACAAACCAAACCCACCCAAGCTGGTGGTCCCAGCTCCTAGAGAAGAGCACCCAGCCCTTGGAGGACACCAACACAAAGTGACCTCAGGAGCTGCTTTCTCCAGGGAGAAGCTGTGGGAAGCTGTAACCCGGAGTGGTTTCTTTAAAGGCTCCAGGAGACCTTCATTCCTGAAGATCAGGACGCAGCCGAGCTCCAGGTCCTCGCCATGTCCCCGGGTGCCCATGGCACACCCTGGCAGTGTCTGGCAGCGGGACGGGCGTCGCGGAGGCTGGTGCTGGTGGTGGTGTTCGTGGCGCTGCTGCTGGACAACATGCTGCTGACAGTCGTGGGTACAGTGTGCGGCTCTCACTGGATTTTTTGGGTGCACCTCAGGGTTTCAGCTCCTCGGTTGGTCTCCGGTCGATGCTGGCAGGATCCACACACAGGGAGAGCCCTGGGGAGGGAGCTGGGAGCTTCAAGGGCACCAACATCTGGCCAGTATCATTCAGTTTACCTGCAGGCTGAGCCAGAAAATGGAGTAAAACCACTAATTAATCCCTTCCCTGCCTTTTCTTCCAGTACCGATCGTCCCCACCTTCCTTTACACAACAGAATACGAAGGAGCCAACAGCTCCATTGTTCCAGCCTGGACTGAGCTGGCTCCTCCAGCCTTGAAGGTTCCTCCTTTCTCCTCCGTGTTCTCCTATTCTGACAACACCACGCTGTCCATCCTGAGCTCCAGCAGCCCCACGGAGCTGGAACGCGGGGCAGGGAGCAGCCCCCCCCAGCCCAGCAGTTGCCCGGAGGGCCAGGAGTTCCTCGCCAATGAAAACGTCCGCGTGGGGCTGTTGTTCGCCTCCAAGGCTCTGGTACAGCTGGTGGTCAACCCAGCCGTGGGTGTCCTGACCAACAGGTGGGTCAGAGAGCTGGGGTTGTCCTGGGGGCAGCTCTAGGGCCAGGCAGCTCCAGCCTGCTAATGAGATACCAGGAGCTGAGCAGCGAAGGTCTGTGCTGTGCGTGTGCAGCCCCTCCAGTCACAGAATCACAGGAACTGGGGGGTCAAATAGCAAGGGGGAGGATATATGCATTGAAAGAAGCATAAATTTTACCTTTTCTGAAATCCTGTAAGTTTACAGTACAATATAAGCCTCACTAATGCTCTCCTCAGGTGCAGACAGATGCTGTTTAATATCAATAACCATCAAATAAACAAAGAAAGATTTCCACCTTGCTACGGATATGTTGTTGAGATTTTCTGCCCCGAGGTTGTCTTTGTCTCTAGCAGACGGGTGAGGGGAGCTCGACTTCTCTCTGCTCGCTCGGGGTGGGCAGATGAGTTGGTAAAACAACAGTCGTGTCCCTGGGTGAGCTTTACAGGATCATTTGAGGGCACCAAGACACCAGGTGCCTCCCCGGGCTGCACTCACGGGCACGTCCCATGTCCAGGACACGCTCACCAGCCCGCAGGGACGCCAGCTCTGCAGCTGGGCGAGGAATCCTCCCTGAGACGGTTCCTCTTGTCTCCCATTCCAGGATAGGATACCACATCCCCATGTTCATCGGCTTCATCATCATGTTCATCTCCACAGTCAGTGAGTATCGTCCTTCGCTCTGGAGAAAACACTTTGGGCTGTACCTGCACCACCGTCCCTGTGCAGGAGAGAGGAGTGAGAGCAGAGTGACCGCTCTCAGAAATCGGTGACAAGAAAGGACGAGTGGCACCCAGCACCCAAACTGGTGCAAGCAGATTCGCTGTGACCTCCTGCGGGGTTTTGACACCGTCTCTCTCTTTCCCGCAGTGTTTGCATTCGCTGGCTCCTACACTTTGCTGTTCATCGCCCGAGCCCTCCAAGGCATCGGCTCCTCCTTCTCATCCGTCGCAGGTAAACATTTTAGTTATACCACAGGCTCTGCATTATCTGCACTTGTCTGAGCTCAGTTATGAGTAACCAGCCACAGGGATGCACCGAGCGCCTTCCTCAGTGTCAAACTCCTCCTCCTCGCTGCACCAGCAAGGTGGGTGCAGCTGGTGCACCCTGGTGAGCAGATAAACCCCCCAAAGCAGATAAACCCCAACCCATGGTCCCAGCCGCCCCACACCTTTGCTTTTCCTGCCCCCAGGCTTGGGCATGCTGGCCAGCGTCTACACCGACGACCTGGAGAGGGGCAACGCCATGGGGGTCGCGCTGGGAGGCTTGGCCTTGGGTGTGCTGAGTAAGGAATCCTCCTTCCCAGCGGGGTTTGCACTCGCAGCATCTCCAGAGCTCCGCTGGCCGTCATCTCCGGAGCAAGGTGACCCGGCCACGTGGTGACACGGCCCGTGGTGACACGGCCCTTTCCCTTGCAGTCGGGGCTCCCTTTGGGAGTTTGATGTACGAATTCGTGGGGAAATCATCTCCTTTCTTGGTCCTGGCGCTCCTGGCTCTCTTGGATGGAGGTGAGAAGCCAAATGGTTTAATCTAACCCACCCCAAAAAAAAGTCACAGGAAAATATTTAAATGTAGATGTTTTGGGAAGAATCTCTCAGGGCTTGTGTGATGGAAAAGGTAGATTAATACAACATGGGTAACATCATCAGCGTTGGTTATTCTATTATTGCTAAATAACATGTTTCCTACCACCAGCTGACTGACAGCAACGCAGTAAGAATTAGTCCCTCATTACTTAATAACCCCCTTGATTGATTTAATGGCTTGAATAGCACATTCAGCAAAGCGCTTTGAACTGTGAATTCTGTGTAAAAGGCACACTTGTCTGCTGCCTCTTCGCTGTGCCACAAAGGAATCGGGCTTTGCCAGCATAAATGGTGCTCCTGTTCTTGTGCCGCGGCTGCGTTACCGCTGCAGGCCACGAGAGGAAGGTCCAGATAGCAGAAATGTGCGTTTTTACTGGGAGGTATTAAGCTAATTAAATTATAGTCACAGTACCATCTTTGCCTAGATGTACTGCGAGACATCTTTAATGAAGCATGTAAGAGCTTTTGGAAAATGAAACACAGGTCCCATGCACATGAAGTTTCCTTTTTTCATCCTATTCTTTTCCACATCTCGTTCCTGTTGTGCTCCAGCTGGCAGCCTGACGGGGAGCAGTTGTTATTTGGTTGACAAAGCCCTTCTAACACAGTCCCCTTCAGGGAGTTTTGCTGCTCCATCCCCCAGGAGTGGCGCTGGGACCGCCCTGCCCCTCTGCTCACTTGAACCATGTCCCCAAACTCAGTCACAGCGTCCCCGGGGGCTCTGCCCATGGAAGGGGTCGAGCTGAAGGAAAAGCCAGAGGGAAATGCATCTTGAAGCGATGCCATCTCCAGAAATAAGCTAAAATTCAGTGTTTTCTCCCCAGCTTTGCAGCTCTGCATTCTGCAGCCCTCCAAGATCTCCCCTGAGGTGAGCGCGGGTGTGTTTGTACGGATGTGCGTGCACAGATGTGTGCAGATGTGGCTGAAGCGGGAGCTCCCCCGGGCTGAGGGCTGAGCTGGGGACAGGTGCGAGCGCACAGGGGGATCTCAGCCGATGTTTCCCCCCCTTTGCCACCCCACAGAGCACCAGAGGAACATCGCTGGTCACCCTCCTGCGAGACCCCTTCATCCTGGTGGCTGCAGGTACGGGTGGGCGGCAGCACCCACCTCCGGATACAGAGGCTCACTTGCCCTGCTTGAAACAGCAGCAGAAAGCGGCTAAACCGGAGCGCTTCCCCTGTTCTCTCTCCCAACAGGAGCCCTCTGCTTCTCCAACATGGGGGTGGCCATGCTGGAGCCCACCTTGCCCATCTGGATGATGCAAACCATGTGCTCCCCGAAGTGGCAGCTCGGTAGGTGTCGTGATTCGTGCCCTTCGCTCCCAAACGCTCGATACAGTTCTGCTACAACCGGTCCTGCTTTGGCACCACAATGTGGGTTGAATAATCTCTTGTATCGTTCTAAAAAAGAAAACACATATCCTCACCCGCACAGAGTGAGTGATCCCAGGCTGCGTGTTGCTCCAATTTCAGCTGGAAATGTCCTCAGTGGCAGCCAGACAATGTGCTTCTCTCTATTATTGAAAAGATTGTATAGAATCAGGCTCCCCACAAGAGCAATAAGGGAGGAAGAAAGGCTGTTTCGCGCACGGGAAGCCTGTCGAATCCCATCTTCTGCAGGGCAGATAATGGGCTCGTGCTGGGCTGGAATCCTGGCAGCCAGATGGGTTTTGCAGAGACAGCTCTGAGTAAAACGAGGCCATTTAGAGAGTCCCAGGCAGGACGGGATGGTACGTGCCAATTACCAGCTGCCTAGAAAATGTGAGATGGAGATAACATTGTGTTCGCTACGAAAATAAAAACTAATTGTTATAAAACCCAATTGGCTGAGGAATGACCCGGGGGGTGCCGCAGGCTGCACTTAGATCCCAAATTGAATTGCAGGCTGGGAGCAGGAGGGCGGAGAGCTCCTAATCCAGTTACCCTCCCCGGTAAGAGCCTGCGATGGGCGAGGGGAAAGCAGCGTCCCAGGGCTGCTGGCAGTGGGGAGAAGGGACGGCCACCAATGTCACAGGCTGAGAAACACCCTCAGGGCCGCTCCCAGCACCACTGAACCTTTGAGGCGACTTAGCAGGACCCGGAGGTCAGTTGACATCAAAGAAAACCCCAAAATCATTCACCAGGTTTTCAGGTTCCTGAGGTTTGAGAGCAGTTTGGGTCTGGACACAGCTGAACCTGCCAGCCATCTCACGAGCTGCTGCAAACTCAAGGGGCTTCTTTATGCTTCGCTTTGCTCACTCCCGTAGTTCTGCAAAAACAAGCCCAGAGGAGCTCGGACTAAACCTGCAGGATTAACAGTGCTCTGTAGCTGCTACAGAGAGAAAATTAAACATAAATCAGTGCGTTTCAATAAGGAAGTTGTCTTAGTGAAATGGAGCTGATCAGTTTTATTTATAGTCGGTGGGAGAGTATATTAAAAATAAACAACTGGTAGATCAGCAAACAGTGCAAATATTTAATTTGGACTACATAATGATCCCTAAGCGTTTTACTTAAGCAGTTATTTTATTTCTCTTTATTTAGTAAGTGAAAAGCAGACGGCAAGGGGAGAAAGGTGGAAGAGGAAGAAACTACGACAGGAGAGCAGGATGAGCTTGTTAAAGCAGTGGGGACAAAAAGTTCTGCATTGAGCTTCTGGTTGTCTCCCAGAGCTTGTGGGCGAATCACTGCACCTCTCTGTGCCTCAGTTTCCCCCCTCCAAAAGCAATTTCTGTGGCTCCCTATGTCTTCAGAAAGGGACCCCCACCCTTCTACAGGGCATGGACAGACCTGGCTCACGATATTCCCCAAATGGGTGGCAGTTAGCGAACATTTTTGCAAATCCCCTGTATTTTCTTAGGGATGACATAGGCTTTTTTGTGCTCTGTCCCTCAGGGATGGCGTTCCTTCCGGCCAGCGTATCCTACCTCATTGGCACCAACCTCTTCGGGCTTCTGGCCACCAGAATGGGCCGGTAAGTGGAAAGCAGAGATTTCAGGTCACCCCAGCCCTGTGCTTTCCACATGAATCACACCTGGGGCTGAGAACGTCCACCCTCTGCTACCCATGGGCTCCTTGCAGGTGGTTGTGCTCCCTCATCGGCATGGCCGTGGTGGGAATCAGTCTCCTGTGTGTAAGTAGCACAAGACAATTTTGAGACCTTTCTGTAGAGATCAGGAACGAGATGGGGTTTTGTGTCCAGCAATCAGTGGTTGGACACGTGTGCCGGTTTCACAGGTTGATGTTCCACCTTCATGCAGTTCCTCTGGCCTCACTCACATCCCCTCTCTCTCCTCTCAAAGGTACCTCTGGCCACAAATATTTACGGGCTGATCATCCCCAACACGGGGCTGGGCTTTGCCATAGGTAAGGAGTCGGTGTCTGGGCTGTGCGACACGGTTCCCACAGAGCCCCGCGATGAGCCAGCGCGTCCCTCTGGCTTTGGGCAGGGATGGTGGACTCCTCCATGATGCCCACCATGGGTCACCTGGTGGACCTGCGCCACTCCTCCATCTACGGCAACGTCTACGCCATCGCTGACGTCGCCTTCTGCATGGGCTTTGCCATCGGTACGAGGAACTTACTCACAGGGTGACGTACCCAGCGTGTATCTTGGTTTACTACTCCCTCTCCTCCACCCACCATCCGCTGCAAGCAGGCAGCGCCGAGTCTGCAACGCATTCACTGTGGATTTACAGACCCCCCCCCAAAGTGGGACGGCACCGTTTGCTCTGTCATCTCAGCTTTTTTCAACCTTTAAATCACCAGGTCCGTCCACAGGCGGTGCGATCGTACGAGCTGTTGGGTTCCCTTGGCTGATGATCATCATCGGCGCTATCAATATTGCTTACGCTCCTCTCTGCTGGTACCTGCGCAACCCTCCCGCTAAGGAGGAGAAGATGGTGAGTTGAAATATACTTTATTACCTTAAAGTATTGGGGGTTAATAATCCAGAGATTGAGGGGGAGATTAGAACAAATTACCCAGGGATTACATGTTCCCTTTTGGGCTCTACTCTGCCCTCAGAAAAGGGACAAAAAACTCAGACAATAAACCCAGGAAAGTCTGGAGCTACGGCAGAAGTTGCCGGCTGCTTTGGCTTTCTGTAAAAGCCATAATGCTCTCATTAACTATGCAAATTAATCACCGCTTTTACTGACCCGTGATTTCCTTTTCCCAGGCCATCCTAGGCCAGGGTTGCCCCATGCAAACCAACAGCTACGCCGCTCAGAAAACCCTGCGCCATTTCCCGCTCACAGATGACAGCGACGTGGAAGCAGAAAACGTGGAATAGCAACCACGAGTATGCATGCCCTGGTGTGAAGCTTCATTACATTGACAGGATGTGGATGTTTTCGTGCCTAAAACCCCAGGATTTCGGGTTCTACCAAACTTCGCGGTGCCAACAGAGCCCACTCTGCCTGTGCCACCGCCAGCCCCTCGAGAGCGAGGTCACCGTCCCGCTAATGTGTTCCATGCTCCCCTAAAGACAGTTCAAATAAATGTTCGGTACAGCTTTGTGTGTTGTGATGTTTATCTGCTACTTACGGCTGCTTGTGTGTCCCTTCCAACATCCATTAAATTCATTTCCTTGAAGAAATTCAGGCAGAAGTAAAGCTAAAAGCTGGTTTAGACCTTAAACACAGACTGGACCAACAATTCTGGTCAGATTCCTTGTGACAATCCGCGACTAACAGCGTTTGTACAGATCCCTGTGCCTCACCAAGCCGGGGGAAGCGGCTGCGTTGCTGATCCTGACCCCCTGCACTGAGATAAATGAAGTGATTTAATCACCCTTTCGCAATTTCCTGGCCACACATTCAGAGCGAGAGCAGCTGTACTGTTAACAATAATTATTGAGTATCACAGCCTGCAGAAGTACAGTAAAGACACTGAAGTAATGGAAGTATCAAATTAATCATGGAAGTATCGGTGAAAATTCCTGTGATCTCATTTTTCCCTCTGAAACCTCAAACTTAACAACTTCTCCGGTTCCACTGTTGGCGGTTTATAATATAAACTCATTTCTGTCTTGACTGAGCAGCCAGAGAGCCCAGATGATTCACCGCTCTGGAGCTGCACGATGCAGATGCGTTTGCCAGCGGGGAAACAGGAGGATAATCACAGTTCGTCAAGATTCGCTACCTTATGACTCATTACCAACGGTCGTAAATGGCTGTTGCCAGACAACCCCACACCACCGCGGGCCCATTGCCCCGCGCTCCGCACACACAAGATTAAATTATATGTCTTAGGCTGGCTGGAAGTGACTAACGCTAAGCCCGTTCTCAAAACCTGGTTATTTTTATCCCCCACCTGTTTCCCCGCTTTGCCAAAAATAAAAGGAAAACGTCTTTGCTTTCTGCCATGGAAGGAAAAGCACCGAGCTGTTCTATTTGGGGATTTATTCTCAAGCCCACAGCGCACCTCCCTGTTTAATTCCAGCCCCCCCTATGTGCCCAGGGGCTGGTTGCTCACAAACCACCCCTGTGAGCACCAGATGGGGGGTCCCACCAGCCACCCCCCCAAAGCACCTCACCCAGCATCACTTCACCGTGAATCTGCAAATCCGGCTCTTTCCTCCAGCATCGGCAGCTCAGGCTTCTTAATTAATAAATTACCTGCAGTGCCAGTGATGCTGACGGAGTTTCTCTGCTCGGAGTGAAGAATTAGGTTGTAATTTTTGCATCAAATGGCACACCCTGCTGAATAAAACACGTTTTTTGAGCGCATGAACGGTGATATAAACAGCTCTGCAGCTTGGGGACACAGAGGAAACAAGGGGCCTCTTGGCAGCTGTGGAGAAAACAGTTTTACCCCTTTGGGGAAAGAACCTGCAAAGAAACATTTCTCCCACAGCTTCTGTGGCTTGAAATTAAACACCATGCGTCTGCATGTTCATTAATGGCATTAATACCCTTCTGTCTCCGTCACTGCTGCCACCTCCCATCGCCACAAGCACAGCGAAGGACGGAGAGGATCGGGGAAGATCGGAAACGTTCGGAGAAGATAGGAGCCCCCTCAGCCGCCCCCCCCGCCTCACGCCAGGGACAGGCCTCGCCCAGCGCCGGGACGGGGCCTCCCGGGGACAACGCACTCGACACGGCTCCCTGAGCGGTGCGCACCGGCAACGAGCTACGACACCCTGTGGGATTAACGTTCCACAGCTTCATCCACCCGCCCAGAGCAGCCCCGGCCGCCGCCATGACACCCCGGCCGCGCCCCTTCCCTTCCGGTTCCCGCGCTGTCGCGAGAGCGCGCTGGTCCCCGCCCCTTCCGGCGATGGCCGCGCGGCAGCACGATGCACTCGGACGACGTGAGTCGGTTCCGCCCGTTGATTCGGTTCCACCGGTTAATTCGGTTCCGCCCGTTAATTCGGTTCCGTCCGCCCGCCGTGCCCGCTCCGCCGTTGGGTCGGTTGCGTCCGGCGGGGGCGCGCCCCCCAGCACGTGGCGGGGGGTCCCCCGTGTCCCCAACCCTGGGAGTGGGGACACAGACCCGGGGGTGTGAATGGGGCTGTGACAGCAGCTGGGATGTCCCTGCGTGCGGAGAGGGGACCCCAGGCTTTGTGGGGGTGTCCCCGCCATAGAGACACACCGGGGGCTGCGGGAGGTGGGGTGGCAGCGTGTCACCCGCTCTTTGTCACCCACTCTTTGTCACCCGCAGGTGATCTGGGACACGCTGGGGAACAGGCAGTTCTGCTCCTACAAGATAACGTGAGTTTTTGGGGGGCCAGGCGCTCCCGGGGTGGGGGCACAGGGCGCTTCGGCAGTGACAGGCACAGGAGGGACAAATGTGGGTGTCCCTGGTCCCTGTGTCACCACGGCCACACGTGAGGGGCGCAGTGGGTGTCCCCCCCATTTCTGCTTTAGCTCACCTCCCCTTTCCAGGACAAAAACCCAGAATTTCTGCCGCAATGAGTACAACCTGACGGGGCTGTGCAACCGCTCCTCCTGCCCGCTGGCCAACAGCCAGTATGCGACCATCAGGGAGGAGAAAGGTGAGATGTCCCCTGGGTGGGGAGGGGACAAAGACTCCCTGCCTGAGGGCACCCCGAGCACCCCCCCAGAATCACATTCCCCTTTTCTTTAGGTCGGTGTTACCTGTACATGAAGACGATAGAGCGGGCGGCTTTTCCCCGTCGACTCTGGGAGCGGGTGAGTTAATGAGATCGCTAAAAAGTGCAGTCTGATGTAATGCACCAAGACTGCCCCCAAGCACAGATGTGTCCCCACTTCATCACTGCTCCGTAGCTCAACTCTTTTCCCTCTAAACCCAGGTCTTGCTAAGCAAGAACTACGAGAAGGCGCTGGAGGAGATTGACGAGAACCTCATCTACTGGCCGCGGTTCATCCGGCACAAGTGCAAGCAGCGCTTCACCAAGATCACGCAGTACCTCATCCGCATCCGCAAGCTGACGCTCAAGCGACAGTAAGTGACGTGACGCTGGTTTAGGCAGAGCTTGTAAATGAACCTGGCTGAAACAGACCGAACCGCGGCATAATCTGCATGTATAAATGCACTTAAACTAATGTAACTGCTGCTTGTTGCCCTGAAATTTGCTCGTCTGCTACATAAGAGGCTGATGGATTCACTGTTCTCTGTAGGAGGAAGCTCGTTCCTTTGCGCAGAAAGATTGAAAGGCGAGAGAAGAGAAGAGAGGTAACGTCAGCCTTTTGTGAATCTCCCTTCTATTCCCTCTGTTCCGCGTGTCTTTCAAACAACTGACACGGCTCCTCTCTGCTCCATCAGGAGAAAGCCCTGATTGCTGCTCAGCTGGATAACGCCATCGAGAAGGAACTACTGGAAAGGCTGAAACAGGACACGGTGAGGATCGCTGCTGGAACAGTGCTTCCCTAAAATGCAGAACCCCCTGTTTTCTGTGCTTCAGAATTAGGGAAGGGGCTGAGCCACAGGTTCAGCCTGGTTTGGTAGCACCTCAGCTGCCTTCCTCCTGTGACTGACAGAAAAATCCACATTTTCCTTTTCAGTACGGAGACATCTACAACTTCCCCATCCACGCCTTTGACAAAGCTCTGCAGCAGCAAGAGGCAGAAAGCGAGAGCGAGTCCGACGCAGAGAAGGAAGAAGATGATGAGGAGGTAACGCTTTCAGCCATGGCACCACAGTTAATCCCTCCCTGACCGGGTGTGGGGCACTGTAGTGTGAATGGTGGAGTGAGAAGATGAAATTCGGAGGGGTGATCTCAGAAAAGTGTGTATGTACAAGTGGTGGCTTTGATGGCTCTTCCACTGCAAGTCGTGACGCTGTGTTGTGCTCAGCGTGCATGTACTGACTGCTGCTGGCTTGATTTCTTACAGGACATAGATAAAAGAGAGTTTGTGGAAGCAGAGGACAGTGACCTCAGCGACTTTGAGGTAGGTGAAGCACCAGATTTAAACTGTCAGCCTAAAAGAGGAGGTTAAGTTCTACAGCTTGCTTTGATGTCACTCTGGTCTTTCTCAGGACATGGATAAGTTGGAGACAAGTAGTGAAGAGGAGCAGGAAGAGGAGGAGGAAGTAGAGAAGAAAGCCTCTCGCTCCAAAGCGAAGGGGAAAACTCCCCTGAAAGGACCAGCCAGAAGAAAACGTCCCTACATCGAAATAGAATATGAGAAAGAAACAGAGCCAGCCACCAAAACAAAAGCAGCCTGACTCCTTCCTGAACTCTCATTTTGTGCTGAGTGACGGAACTCTGGACCCGTCACGAGAAACTCCTTCCAGCTTCCGCCACTCTGCGCAGGACCCTCAGTAACTGCACCATTTTCCATACTCTAGACTAATGATTTTCCTTACAAAAAGGATTTCTGTCATGACACCAGGCAACTGCAGCAGGTTTGCACAAGTCCTGCATGAAGCACAGTTTGAAGGGAGAAGACTCCTGAGCTCTAAAACCAGACCAGTCTCAGCTGGGGCTGTGTGTGGGGAGGAACCCGGACTGGGGGCACTGCCTCTATTGTGTTTGGGGGACTTACAGGGCTAAAAGGGGTGGGATGAGAAAGACAGTAACTTTAAATAAATAAAATATTTTACTGTACAAAAAGCAAGGTGAGCATTGGATCAGCCAGGCCTCACGTGTTCTCTTGCACTTGTCTGAGGCATTCCCGGACGCGGTTCTCCTCACAGCTGCTGTACACACCTTCCAGCAGGACCTGAAACAACAAAGGCATCAATATCCACCTCGGGTTTGTGGTGCTAGCAACCCACCCCAGCTGTCTGTCAGACGAGAATAATACAAACCATATATATATATATATATATATATATATACACACACAGATATATATATGTTGATATTTATCTAGTCACCTATCAAGTCAAGCAATGATGGTGGGGGGGGCGGAAACTGATGCCTTCTAAACTGTTTAGGCCTGAGGAAGCCCACGGGCTCTGGGATGCCCCACGTTGCCCGTTCTAAGGGTCCCACTCACCTTCACCTGCCCTTCGGAGCAGCGATCCAGCAGGATGAGGCACTGAGTGGCTCCCTGGAGCAAAGCAGTTTTCACTGACTCTGGCGTGGAACCTCGGTCGGTGTGTACGTCCCACATCATCCTCAGCAGGGCTTTGAGGAGCACGGGGAGCCTGCACGGCATTCTGCAGGGGGAAACAGCAACACACACCCTCTAGAGCCGGGGAAAAGCACAGCCTCGCTCAGCAGCTCCCACATACTTCAGGCAGGACCTGCTGTTTGCGTAGAGCAGGCTTGTAGCTGCCTTAAGACAAGCAACCGATGAGGCTGCAGAAGCCGCCGCGTTCCTTGTGCCCAGAGGGAGGGTATGTGCCCCAAATGCACAGGAAACATGTTCTATAGCGTCTTTCACCCCCAGAGCTGTACCTGGGCCAAGCGTGCTCTATAATGCTCTGCAGCGTCTCCAGTATTCCCAGTCGCGCCTCTTCCTCAGGCCCATCACAGACTTCCAGATAGCCCAGGATAATGCGCTCCAGCCTCTTCAGGTGCCGCGCGATCAGGATCCCAAGCCTGCTGAGGTAACAGACACACGCTGAGCAGGGAGAGCCAGACCAAGGGCACAGCGGATCCCTGCAGGGCTGCGATCGCTGCTCTCACCTCTGCACAAAGGCCGGCAGGGCCTTGGCGTACACCCGCCGCAGCGCCAGGCGATGCTCGGCCTCCATGTGCGTCAGAACCAGCTGCAGCACCTCGTCACAGGCGGCCGTGGGCCTGGGCAGCTTCTGCTGCCGCCGCGCTCGCTCCAGGATGGGCAGCAGGTCCAGCAAGCACAGCAGCACGGCCTGGTTCGGTGTGAGATGGGAAATCTGGGTGATCCTGCTGGTGTTCTCTCCAAAACACCAGTGAGCTCCAACCCTGCTGACCACCCGCAGCTTTTACTACCCGTTACCAGCCCTCTTCAGCCAGGCTGCCACCCAGGAAGGGCAGGAGGCAAAAGATCTTCCATCTACTTCGAGATTTTACTGAATTACTTTGTCTCTTGGTCACAGGCAGTGGTAGTAACAGCCTGATTGGATTGTTTGCGAGGAAACAGGTTCTGCCACTGCCTCGTGGGGCTGATAGGTAATATCGTGAGGAAGATTAAAATGAAGTTCCTACCTGGATGAGAGGGGCCTCTCGTGAATAGAGGTGGTTGTACAGGGCGTGGTACACGACCTGAGCCCTGTTGAACTGGCACAGATCAGCAGCTGGCTGCAGCAACAGAGAACAGAACATTATTCCTGGGCATAGCATTCAACACCCACCTAACTTAATAAAAGACAACAGCCTTCAGAAACACAGGTCTTATTAAAGAAAAATCCAAACACCAACCCTGGCACATACTCCACATTAGGAATTTTGCTGACAAGACGGTGGGAGCAGGTGCTGCAATAACTGCAGGTTAAACCCCAATATGCACAGGAGCAGCCACTCTCCCCTCGCCAGCTGCGTTTCTGCTGTTCCACAGATATTACTTTAATATCCTGCTCTGCAAACTGGCTGATATGTGAATCAGCTGAGTTCTAAAGATGGCAAAGCAATTCTGTGCTTCGTGTTAACAGCTGGAAGAACTACACACACCGACACACACAGGGACAGGGTGGAGAATGGAGCAGAATCGCCAGGTTAACAGCAGAACCAGGCTTACAAGTTGGGAATCCCAACAGGTTTGTTCCTTCAAACACCGCCCAGAAGGAGATCAAATTTCTCAGATCCCTTACCACATTGAGAACGATATGATGCAGGCAGCGCACACCCAGGATCTTATTCTCCTCCCGATAGTCGTCCGAGATGAGCAGCGACGGCGGGAGGACCCGCTCCAGGTAACGGCCCAGCCAGGGCCGGGTGACGTGAGGCAGCGTCCAGGAGAACACGAACTTTGTGGCAGGGTTACACTTCCACGTGTCTCTGGAAACACAAACAGAAGCTCAGTGAAGGCTGGAATTAATGAATGCTGATTTCCTACACACCAGGGCCTCTCAGCGAACACTAAGCTCTGATTAATTCCCCCCTGCTTCCATTACTGGGTATCTGGGAAGCTTTTGGCCGCATATTTATCATCTAGTGTCTTGTAGTGTCTGAGCTCACACAGTTTCACAAAAGTTTTCAGTATTTCCTACACAGAGAAGCCCAACACACCACCCTCTGCACCGCCACCCTCACCTTCCTACTCACTTGGTCAACTCCTGCTTCAGGATCGCCATCACAGCTGCAAACCTCCCCTCCTCATCTTCATCCTTCCCCCGCAGGAATTCAGCCACCGACCCGCAGTCTGCAGCCCGAACCAGCGATGCCAGCAGCTCCTGCGCCACTGACTGGGACCTCGCGTTTGTCCAGGGCCTCTCCACAACGTGTGTCGCGGCAAAGATGTAGATGGGCGCCATCACACGGGCAAGGACTGGACCCACCATGGGGACGCCCAGAGACTCCTGAGCCTTGGCCACTTCCAGCTTCTCAAGGAGACGCAGAAACACCGAGCCAACATCCGCCGCTCTCTCCACTGTCGCGGCGTACGCGCTGTCCTCCCCGGGGAGATCCGCAGCATCTTGCTCCTGCTTTGGGGGTGCGGCATGGCCACTCAGCACCGCCACCAGCTCGCCCAGCGCCGCGGGGCTCCGGCCCCCGAACAGCCACTGCCCATCCGCCGCCTCGATGAGCACACCCAGGTCTCTGAGCACTCCGGCCCCGCCGGGGCCTTGGGAGATGAGCAGCCCGAGCTGCAGCAGCACCTGCTCGGCCGGGGGAGGCTGCCCATCCCGCGGCCCCTCCAGCCTCAGGGCCCGCACCAGCCCGCTGAGCTCCATGGCCCGGCCCCCGCCGCCCTAAAGCCCCTTTAAACACACCAACACACGCAGCTTTCAGCACCCGGCCCGCAGGGAGCGGCGCTCAGAGGGAAACAACCCCCAGAGCGGCCCCAAAACTCCTCACAGCTGAGTGCGGCCACCATCCCCAACAAGCGCCGCAAACCGCGCCGCTGCCGCAAAATCACGTGCTTGCCGTAAAGGCGGCGGGGAGAGGGCGTGGCGATATATGAATAAATTAGCATGTATAATAAATCACTAATAGGCGGGGAAGAGCGAACAGTGCGGCCCGGAGAGCGGCGGGGGGAGGATGTTAGCGCGGGGGCGGTTGATGCAGAGGGGTCTGCACCGGTGGGCGCGGCAGAACCGGCGGGAAGGTCTCCCTCGCCCTGACGTTGAGGTGAGGGGCGCGGAGATGCCAGCAGGCGCGGGGCGTTTTCCCGTGATCCTTCCGGTTCATAGCAAATGATGAATGGGAGCGGCACGCGGCTGCGTGACGTGTGCGCCCTGCGTTACGACGTGCACATTCCCCTTCTGAGCGCCGGAGGGTCGCTGACGTCACTCTGACGTCACTCACGTTTGTTGTCTTAAAAATATAGGTTAAAAACTCTTCGGTTTGGGCACCTGGTGGGTGGGTGCGGCCCGGCACCGGAGGGGGAGTTTTGGGTCTATTTCGGGCACTTTGAGCATTTTTCTGCACTGACACGTGCACGCAGCCCTTCGTGTGCCCCCCCGGGGTCTTTGGGGGGTCCCGGCCTCCCCCCAGCTCCCCACATCCCCCCCCAAAACGCTGCCGCCCCCGGTGAGCACTCACAGCTCAGACAGGCTGAAAAATTGTCCGTTTAATCGTTATTTTACAGAAAACCGTGTGTGTGCCCCCCTGCGGGGGGGGGTGAGTGTCCGGGGGGATCATGTACAAAAATACTCTGTGCGGCAAAGGGGAGGAGGGAGCGGGGGGGACACGCAGCCCCCGCCGTGTCCGGCTGTCCCCAGGCTCCCGTGGGGTCCCCGCGGAGCGACGTAAAAAACCCAAACAAACCCCCAAAACAACGCGACGACCCGCGAGTTAAAAATCCCAACCCGTAGATCCCGAATCCTTCGAGACGGAGCGGCCGATCCCCCGGGACGTGGGGCCGGGTGACGCGGGGCGTGGGCAGCCCTGGAGCCGCGGTCCCGCCGCGGTCCCCGTGGGCTCCAGCCGGCCAGGAGCTCACACCAGCTCATCCAGGAGGGTCCCGATGCCCGCGCGGGGCTGCGCCGGCCCCGCCATGGGCTTGTTGCACATGGGGCAGACGCAGCGAACCTCCAGCCACTTCACCAGGCACCTGTGGGGCGGAAAAATGGGGGGGATGCGCATCCCCGCTGGGGAGATTCCCCCCTAGGCCCCTCGGCCTGGCCGTACTCACTTTCTGTGGAAGGCGTGCTGGCACGGCAGCACCCCCAGCTCCTCCTTCACCTTGAAATCCTCCAGGCAGACAGCACAGGTCTGCTGTGGGGGGCAATATGGGGGTGAGGGTGGGTGTGAATACCCACTGCGATGCCCACGCGTGGCCCCGCTCCCGCCAGAAATCCCACCGCTCTGGTGCCTCTTCCCAGGTTCAGCCCAGTTCCCAAACCGCCCTCGAGGAGGGGTTTTCTCTCCCCATTCCCAGCCATGTGGTGCTGGCACGTCCCCATCCCGGCCTCGCTTTGCCTGTGAGCCAGCTGTGACCCCATGGAGCAGAGGGGACATGTCCCAGAGCATCGTCCCCATCAGCCCCATCTGCATCCCAACCTGGTACTACTCAGATGGGACATGTCCCAGAGCATTGGCCCCATCGGCCCCATCTCCATCCCAACCTGGTACTACTCAGATGGACATGTCCCAGAGCATCGTCCCCATCAGCCCCATCTCCATCCCAATCTGGTATCACTCAGATGGGACATGTCCCAGAGCACTGTCCCCATCAGCCCCATCTCAATCCCAACCTGGTATTACTCAGATGGGACATGTCCCAGAGCATTGGCCCCATCGGCCCCATCTCCATCCCAACCCGGTACCACTCAGATGGGACATGTCCCAGAGCATCGTCCCGATCAGCCCCATCTCCATCCCAACCTGGTACCACTCAGATGGGACATGTCCCAGAGCATCATCCCCATCAGCCCCATCTCCATCCCAACCTGGTACCACTCAGATGGGACATGTCCCAGAGCATCATCCCCATCAGCCCCATCTCCATCCCAACTTGGTACCACTCACCCCGTGCACATTCAGCCTCCGGGCATCACCTTTCAGAACCACCTGAGGGAGGAATGGAGGTGAAGGATTAACATGGGAGGGATTTTGCCACAAGTTGAACCCAATTGGGCAGGGGCAGGTCACGCCACTTCGGAATGCACCCCACTGGGACAAGCAGCATCGGTCCCCACTGTGTCCTCACCCGCCTGCGTCCCCGAATTACATGCGGGAAACAACCCCTGATTTTACCTCCTTGTACCCGAACCTCTCGCTCTGAGCCTGGTGCCGCAGTTTGCTGGAGAGGGGAGAAAAGGGCACGGTCAGTTTTACAGCATCCTCAAGGGTCAGGTCTGACCAGGGTGGCCAAGAATATTTGGGAGGCACCTGAAAGCAGGGGAGCACGCCCTTCCCGACCAGGGTTTGGGGACAAGCGGCTCTGAGGCTGCGTTTGTGCCCTGGGCAGAGCAGGGCCAGCAGGAATGGGGGAGCGATAAGAGCCGGCAGCCCCGATTGTTTGCCTTAGGAAGTTGTTCGTGGCGCAGGAAACGCTGTTATTTCCAGCACTCGCCCGCCGGCAGCTCCCAGCCCCACTGTGACCTTGGCCAGGGCGAGGGCGCCGGGGAAAACCGCATGGCAAAGGTACCCAAGACACAGGGAGAGGGGACGGCGAGCAGCCTTCGTTTGTCCTCCAGCCCAGACACCGAGGTGAGCATCTGCAGCCCCAAAAACGGCTGAGAGATGCACGGAGATGCAGCATCCCGGCCCACCCGGGCCCTGCAGAGACACCCACTGCTGCCTCGGCTTCGGGGTTAAAAATAGTTGTCCCTGCACAGGGAGTGTAAATGTAAAGACACATCCTCTCCCGGGCAGCACCGCTCCTTCCCTGCCCGACACAATGCGTCCCCCCGCCCGCTCCCCTGCAGAACAGGAGCCCCTTCCTGCGTTTCCTGCCCTGGTCCGGCTGCGGGGACCGTGGGGACCATGGGGACCGCGACTGCGCTGGCCACAGCGTGGCGGGGGGAAAATCCTCCTGGCGAGCGGCTCCCGCATCACGGGACAAAACAAGGGGGTGCTGGGGGTACCCCAGGGATGCCGCCCCACCGCCGCAGCCCCCCCGGCTCACCTGATGAAGTAGCAGCAGAAGATGAGGCTGAGCACAAAGACGAAGATGCCGGTGCCGAAAATGACCATGTAGATGTTCAGTGGCAGATCCTGGAACGTGATGGGAGGCATCGTGCAGGGTTTACTGGTATAAATCAGTCCCAGACTGCAGGAGCACCCTTTGGGGGGGAAAGTCAGTGTTTAGGTGGAAGGAGGGGACAAAGAAGTGAAGGAGATGTTCGGTGAGAGCAGGGAGAGCCTGGGCTGACTCCGTCCCCTCCGGAGTTTGCAAAGTGGGCAGGAACCGACGCCAAGACATGGGCTGGTGGCCCGAGAGCTGGAGATCTCCCCGGGAAGAGCAGCAGCCCCTCCGAGCAGCACGGAGAGCAGATGCTGCCGCATTCCCACAGTCACGAAACCCTTCGCCAGCAGCGCAAACAAACGTACCCCAGGCAGAATCCAGGCGTCTGGGAGAAAAGGAGGCCCCGTGCTTTCATCTCCAGAGAAACACATGGAGGCTGGAAGGGGATTTAGGGAAGGACAGAGCGAAAAAAGAGCTTGGAAAACAAGAACAGTTGGTGACTGTCATTGCTCCCTGGGAGCCAGAAATGGCAAGTGGCTGGTTCGTCCTTGGCAATGGGAGACGCGCCGGGGCTGTGCGTTCAGCGCCACAGTGGCCACATCCCCTTTCCCAGCAAAACCGTGGGTGCCAGGACACGTCAGCCTGGGCCACCGCGTCCCGCTGCAAGGCTGACACCGCGGGGGGAGCGCGGAGAGGGTGTCACATAGAGACGGTGACAGCGCGGCCACCCCAGGGTCCCCACTAACCCAGGGAACGGGCAGGGAAACACCAGCCCCGCTGCAGCTGCCTGTGCTGGGAGCTGATGCAAAGTCAGGCTCTGGCACTAAATAAGCGCCGCTTTTTATGTCTTGAAATCGTGCTGACCCCACAAGAGCTGGAGCTTTGATTTCTCATCAGATCTCGCTCAGACGGGACTTTAAAGGAGAGCAGACCCCCAGCCCCATGTGTGCTCTGCTGAGCATCTCCCCCCGCCCCGTCCCTCGGTCTCATCAAAAAGCTCCTATGGAAACACTTCTGGCTTTAATTACAGCCCACTGAAATCCTCCGCCTGTTTCTCATGAGAGGATGAAATTTGCGGGCGGCAAAACTGCACCAGCACGAGGTCCCAGGTTGGGTCCGTCTGGTTTCGCCCCCACTGCTATGGGGACAGAATGAGCAGCGGGGGCTGCAGAGGGACCCGGGACATCTGCGGATCGAGGGGAGCCCGAGCAGGACGGGCAGGCAGCAGAGCAGCCCTGGGGTGACATCTTGCTCGGGGACACCCCATTCCCAGTTATTCCCAGTATCACCACGGCGCTGGGGCCGTGAGCTGTGCCCACGGGGAAAGCACAGCCCAGTTTTGGTGTCATAAACCCACATTTGCCACATACTGGGTGCAGGAGGCCAAGCAAGCCTTGCAAATGGGCAAAAGCGACGATACGTGGTTGGGGAGCTCAGAGCTCTCCCAAGTTGAAACCGCGGTTTGTGGCTGTGCAGATGGAACAGGCGGCAGACAGGAGTCTGGACCATAGGAAATGGGGTTTTCCTGCTCCGGAGGGCAGAGCCGCTGCCCATCTTTGCCTCTGGGAATCGCCGGAGACAATTTGGCAGCCACTTCTGCGAGTGAGAAAGGGAGGATTTGTTTGTCGGGTCCTGCTCTCCCAGCCTTCTGCTCTGGAGACCACCAGGTGCACGAAAAGACAATAGGAAAGGTTGTTTTCTTTTTCCACTTCCGTGCTGGGAAGGATTGATAAATGCTAAAAAAAAAAAAAGGAGTCTATCGTCTCTTAAAAAAACCACTGAGCAACCAAGTGAGGTAATGCTGGTGGGACACGGGCTGCAGAGCAGCTGTTGATGGATGGAGGAGCCTCATCTGAGGCCAAACAGAGCGTCCTGGGTTGTGGAACAATAATGGGTCACGAATGAAACAATAACGTTTCCTACGTGTATTTCAGATGGAGAGCTATTCCAAGAATCTGCTGAAAAGCACCAGCCGTTCCCGTCCCTGCCAGGAGAGCCACTGCGCCCCATCCCGTGGGGCACAAATCCTGTTCCCCAGCCCCACAAGCTGCTCGCTGAGCGCTGCTCCACACCCGAATTCCTTACAAGCCACATGGGTGCTGAGAGAGACCAGAAACAGGGCGAACACTGAGGGTGCTGTGACCCCAGCCCCACAGTGAAGGAAGCAGAGGCGCCGCTGTGACGTGTCCCTGCCACAGCTGGCACACAGCTGGCACGGCTAAGTTCAGCATCACCAGCTCAGCAAGGCTCATTCACATGAAACAGGGTGTCAAGAACCCCCGGGCTCCAGGCTGCGGTGCCGAAATGAAGACCTGGCGGGCACCAACCCCAAACTACCCATTTCACCAGGTGAAGTCTGGCGGTTTTGCACCCGAAACCAGAATCCCTGACGGCAAAGTGCTAGAACAATTATTTAGTTGGAAAATGAGAAAAGAGGTGTCACTGGACGTCTGTGAAAGCACCTACAGAGACGCACTGACTTTCCGGACCCATCTCTCTACACGAAGGATGCTCAGAAAGGCCGCTCATCTTGCCAGCAAAGTGGTTTTTTCCATGCAAGCTGCAAAGCCTCCCCTTTGTAAGCCCATCCTGCGCAGGCACATGGATTTTGCTGAGCAGAGCTTCTCCCTCACCCCAATTCTTGTTCAATAAAACAAATGGAAAACTCAGCAGGTCATTAAATAAAACCATTCTTTCTACTCCTACACAAAAGCTGTGGGCTTTGCATCAGAAAATTGAATGCAGCCTCCATATAATTTTTGCTGGGATGCTGAAACAGGCTTCCTGCAAAAGTTGCCCCTAAGCCAAGCTGTTCTCCATGGGGGATAAGCAGGTCCCCCCCAAATAAAGTCACCTGGGGACTGCAAAGTCCCCCGAACCACAGCTGAGCAACAGGAGGAGAAATTGCCATGTAAAAGAGGAGCTGGAATGCCCAGGCAGCACCGCATATGCTGCCTGTTGCCATATTTTGAATACACCTATTTAGGCTGAAAATGTGATTTCTTTAGTGGCTCTCAGGCTTATTTACACCAATGGCCCCAATTCTGCAAAGGTCCTTAGGGGCGCACAGCTAAGCAATTTTGCTGGACTCTGCTGATGTAAATATCGGCCAGCTCAGGGCTTAAAGCCAAAATGTACAAGTCACAAGCCCAGGGCTGGTCTCCTGCACCCACGTCCTGCCCTTTGAACACGGGTGGGCTCTGTTCCTGGTGTTTCCAACGCCCCTGCGTTCGCAAGCTGGCGAAAGCTGTGGCTGCTCAGAGCCCCGAAAAGCAAAGTCTCTCTTATTCGGGATGTTTCTTTAACACAGACACGTTTGCATTTTCTGCTGTGGAGCATTGGCTTGCATTCCGTTTAATGGAAGCCCATGCACACACCACATGCCCAGGGCTGTTTGCAGGACTGGGGGCTTCGCATCCCCCAAGCTGCACAAGAACACACAAACTATGTGTTACAGGAGAGGAAGCCACTGCTTGCATTATATTTAGCTTCAAAGGCTGTAACCCTTTTCATAAATCAAAATAACCCAGCCTTTGTTGCTCGGGCCAGGCTTTGATGGTGGAATTCCCAGCGCAGCTTCTCAACTACTTAATCATAAAAATCAACCACTTCTCATTTAAACCAAAACCCCCCTCACATGTGCAAACTCAGCTCCACGTTCCTGACGATTTCTTAGAGTGAACATGAGAGCGAGGAGCCAGGGCCTCGTCTGGGGGCTGTTAAAAATCAGTTTATTCCACTTCTGCGGACACATGAAAGATATGAAAGCGGTCCGGGTTGTTTTGTTGTTTCTTTTTTCATTGCGGCCAGCAGATGAAGCGAAAGCATGGCAAACCCAGTTAGTAATTGGCTTTATTCCTGGGAGATGAGCGGGTCTCGCTGCTCTGGGAGACAAACTCCTTCCTCGGCCGGACCGGGACTCCCGGGGGTCCCGGGGACCCCAGAGCGGGGCTGGGGCGGGAGGAGACGGACGGACGGACGGACCGAGTAGGGAGCGGCAGCGGAGGGGCTGGGGGCGGCGGGGGGCTGCCCGCTCCCCCCAAACTCACACCCTCTCCCCGGGAAAGAGGGAGGGGAGCGGCTGCCCATGGCCCCCCCACCCCAGCCCCCCAGTCCCCCCGCTCTCACCGTGGCACCACTGGAACGGGGGCATCCGGCAGCCGCTCCGCCGTGCGCCGTGCGGGGCCATGGCCGGGAGGGGCTGGCCCGGGAGCGGCCCCCCCCCCCCAAACTCCGCCCCGAACCCCCCGAACCGCCCCCGGAGCCGCCCCAGCGCCGAGCGGCCCGGGGGGAGCTCGGGGTCCGACACAGCGCGGCTGCTCCCGGCGCAGGCGTTCGCATCTGCCCGGACCCCTAAAACACGCACGGGCGAGCGGTTCTGCTCAAACGCGGCCCCATCCTCTGGCAGAAATCACTGAATCACAGATGGTTTGGGTTGAAGGGACCTCCCCAGCTCCCCCAGCTCCCCCCCTGCCACGAGCAGGGACATCTTCACCAGCTCAGGTTGCTCAGAGCCCGGTCCAGCCTGGCCTGGGATGTCTCCAGGGATGGTTCATCCACCACCTCTCTGTCTCAGTATTTTACTACCCCCATTGTAAATAAAAAAGCACACAAGGGACAGCCAAGCTTTTTCCTTAGCACTCTCTTTATTTTTACAGGCTAACACTAGGCATGGAGGACACCCAAACACTATGACAAAAAGGCCTGTTTGCCTGAGCCCACACACCAGACCAAATTATATCACGGACCAGATTATATCACATCGCTACACGGACCAAGAACAAATGGGAAACAAGACAAGGAACACACAGAGCTTCAGTCTCCTGGGAGGGAGGGACAGGACTGGCTTGGCAAATGCATCCACCACCTGGGAGAATGAAGCCTTAAAGGCTTCCCGGAGCCAACAGGGAGAGATTAACCCGAAACATGGGGCCGAGTCCCTCCGGAGGCATCTTGGAGCGAGCAGGCTGGGAAGGAGGGGGTGCGGGAGGCTGACCGAGGTTGCAGGATTGCAGGCTGGGGGCTTATGCTTTACCACTATAGCTCGCATGTCTGGGGACCCCCCTTTAGCGGAGCGGGACGCCCAGGGGCCAGGTGCATGTAAACCACAAGCTGCCAAGCGTCTGCACCGTGCAGAGAGCCCCGTCTCTGCCACTCAGCGGGCATCGCGGTCCGGTGAGCGCTGCACACCCCCGGCTCCCCCCGCACAACCGCTCATCACCCTTCACGCACTCCTCTTCATCCTCAGGGCGTTGTCCAGGGCGACGAGCTGGCGCAAGAAGCCCCGGTTGGGGATGATGCCGCGATGGTCCTTGACCGTCTTTATGGCTTCTACAAGGGGCATGTGGTGGCGGATCATGAGGTAGGCGAGGACCAAGGTGGCCGACCTGCTCACCCCGACAGCACAGTGCACAAGGATCCTTCCTGGGGGTGAAACAGAGGGGCTGGCTCATAGCAGACCAGATAACCCAGTTACAAAAATACTGAGGGCCCAACTGTTTGCCATGGTGCATCCTGGAGCTGTGGCTCAGGCGGGCAGAAATAGAAATACCTGTGTTTTTTAGGATGCTTAGCAATAGGATGTCAATCCAGCCTCCCCAAGGCAATTTCTCCCCACCACTGCTCCCCACGTCTCCCCCAGAAATCTTCCCCACCGACCTTCGTTCAGCGCTTGGTGGATGAAGTCGGCCGCGGGGTAGAAGTAGGGGCTCATGTCGAAGGAAGGCGAGTCGTGGGCCTCGATGCCCAGGTAGCGGATGCCCGTGCCCTCGTAGTACTCGGCGCCCCCCCTCCACTTGCTGTGCGAGGCGTTGAGGACGTGGGTGATGCGCAGGTGAGCCAGCTCCCGCCGGTTGGCCGCTATATCTCTATCCAGAGCAAGAAACAGCACAGGGATGCGTAAGTTTAGCTAAAAAATACGTTTCCAAGAACAGTGTAAGGACCGTCCTGGGCAAATATTTACACCTGAGAAGCATTTAGCGTTTTTTGTTTGTTTTTCAAAGCAAATCAGAGTTTAACAATTTAAATTATCTTCTGGTCTCAAAATTATTATATAACAATAAGAGTACATTAACTTACAATACCGTACTTCATCCCATTTTTTCCAAAGTTCTGCAGAACAACATTCATTGCAATGCAGCACTAAACCCCAGAATTCCACATTTAAGCCACATTTTAGTACAGTATCATTTCAAGTTTTCTTTTATCAGAATATTTCCCCAAAAGGTGCTCCAATGTGTAAGGATGCATCCTAAGGGGGAGCAAAGCGGTATTTTAGAGAAGGAAACCAGACTCTTAGGATTTTCCCATTTCACAAAACCACCCCGAGCGCCCCGGTTCTTGTCCCTTCCCCATACATACTGATCTCCCAGGTAGAGTCCTGGCCAGACCTCATCAGCGTGGTTACAGGCTGTCTTGCCCGTGTACAGCAGCCTCTCGAGCTCGAAGACGCTGAGGATGGGGTGCTTGCTGCGCTCGTCCCGCGAGCCGCGGCTCGGCGACCTGGTGCCGTTCCTGGAGAACCTGGACAGGAAAGCCATCGGGGCTGCCGAGACCCACAAGGCATACCTGTGGGGTCGTGAAGGCCGGAGGGTGGCCTGGAGGTCTCTTCTGCTGCTGCTGCCACCCACGGTCCTGTCATGGAAGCAGTGGAGATGCCGTTAGAAGAACCGGGGACCTCTCACTCCATCTCTTTGTAGAAATACCGACCTAAAACGGCCAGTTCGCACCTTCCTGCTGAGGGGGCTGTGTTCCGGCGGTTCCCAGAGTGAGACAGAGCATCCCCTACGCTCCTTCGAGCCGCCTTTCATCGCTTCTGCTGCCAGGGCTGCCGAGGGCAGGCAGAGGCAGCCAGGTTGCTGAGCCTCCACGGGCTGAGGTTTTGCTCCAGCCCCATGACTTTGGGTTGAGGCCATGTTGGCAAGAGATGTTCTACACGGGACCACCTTCCTTCTGAGCTGGCTCTGGGGCTCTGCCCGCCAGCGGGACAACGCCAGCTCGAGAACTGATGCTGCCAACCTGCCATCAGAAGCAATGAAAGGCGGCCAGGTCTGGGCAAACCACCAGGACTGGGGAGGAAAAGCCCCCAAACAGGTGGAGGATTCCATATGGCAGCACACAGAGTCTGGCCAGGACCCAGACTCCTACAGACCAGGCTCAAAACCTGTGGAGAGGGGTGGGTGGGATTAACCCCTTCGAGTCCAGCAGTCCTGGCAACTGCATTTTAACATCTTAGACTGGTTTGGGGTGGGAAGAGTTAATTTCAAGGGACGTGAAAGCTCATTTTACAGAGAAGATCCTCTGGGACGCAGCTCTGCTCTCAAACCTTTGGATCATGCTGATACCTGTCACACATCTGCAAGAAACCTCCCTGGAGACCCTTACCCAGGTGGAGCAGAACAGAACTCCCTCAGAGCTGCCTTTTTCTGCCTTTATTTGCTGTTTGTTTTGCTCGTTTGCTGCTGCCCCACTGACAGACCCTCCTGGACACGAGAACACGGTTCTCTTTCCCACCATCCCTGAGGGGGTGTCCAAAGAGCATCCCCCAGTGCAGCCCCCCCAGCAGCAGCTCAGCACTGGGCCCAGTTGTCTCTGGGACCCTGGGGACAGGCGGCGGTGACCTTGTGCTGGGTGACAGCACGTCTGTCTGCTCTGACATTCCGCCTCAGGCACCGGCCGGCAGCCAAGTGCAGAAGGAAGGAGCCTCCAGCCATTTCTTGGCAATGTGCACAGGAGAAAACGTTGCAAGGGCACGGGGGAGCTCATGGATGTCTCCCTCCCCATTCCTTGTCCCAGGGTGGCATTTCAGACCCTGCCTGGCATTTTGGGTGCTGCACAGGGGGGTCAGCCCTGCCCCGCTGGTCCCTGGCACCCAGCACCGGGAACGGGCCGGATCTCAGCCCGACATCGCCCCTGCCCTGCTGGACTTCGGGCTCCTTCACGCTGGGAGTTGAGACTTGGCAAAGCCCACCTGGAAAAGGCGGCTGGCGTGGCCCCCGCGCCTTGCGTGACCTTGGCTGTCACACAGCCACAAGGCACCGGCGTGGGGAAACGGCAGAGGGCTGGAAAAACAACCGAATCGCCAGTGCAAGGCTGTAACCGGGCAAACAGCAGCCCCTCCGATTGCTACGAATGGCTGGGGGAATAGCCGCCCCCACCTATCCTGGGACGGAGCTCAGGCCCAAAGGTGCCTTCCAGCACCCCACCCCCAGCACCCCCCCAAAACGCTGCAGGGGAAGAGAAACTGCCCCACGTCCCAGACCCCCGAGCAGACCCCAAAGCACCCCTGGCACCCAACCCCCCCCAGGCATCGGCTGCACCCCCGGTTTGGGCAGGAAAGCCCAGGGGCTCGCACCCCAGCACCGGGAGGGAGGGGAGAGGCAGCCGAGCCTGCACGCTCAGAGCATCGCAGAGACAGACAGACGGACACGCAGGAGGAAGGAGACGCCCACCCTGCTACTCTACCTTTGCGAGGGCTGAGATTTGCCGGCGCGGAGCGGGTGTTGTAGTCAGATCCAGTCGGCCATGTCTCCCCGCTGCCGCCGCCGCCGCTGGAGAAAGGCTGATGTATGAACATCTATTTTAAGCCATGACATGTCCAGAGGCAGGTTTGTTTAGATCATGCTGTGCATGGATGGGGAAGGGAGGAAGGAGGGAGAGGGCCACGGCTGCGGGGCTGGCGTGCAGGCGTGCACAGACACACACGCAAGTGCCCATTACTACGCAGACAAAAACAACAGCAACAATAACGTATGGAAATCCTCCTGCCAGCTTTTCCCTCACTCCTCCTCCAGCGAAGCAGAAGCCACAGGCGCGCAGAGGAGAGAAGAAAAACCCGATGAAGTGGTGCTGATGGCACGATTGCCCATATCATCAAGTTGTAGCTGTCTCTAGAGGATGCTCCTTCATTCCTTTTCCACGGGTGACCTTGTCGTCCCCCCTTACCAGGGTCTCTTTGGCAGAGCCAAGGCTTCGTGACGTTTTCTTAATCTGCTAAGAAAATAAACTGGGGGTGAGATGACAAATTATTTACAAATTCATGTCAAAGCCAGGGAATACTTCTTTTTTTTCCAGGAAGGAAAAGAAAAGGAAGGGGGGGTGAAACTCAAAAGATTGAAGCTTTTTGTTTTGACATTTTCTAAATGACACCATTCATTTCAGAAGTGCCGCAATACTTTAGTTCAACATTTTCCAGGCAGAATATCCCCCCCGTCTGAAGTGCTGCCTTTCCACGTAAAAGTTTGACTCCAATCAGAAAGTAGGAGTGTGGTGGGAAAAACAACTCGGGGAAGGATCAAAACGCTCTGTTCCTCGCCAAATGACACATCCAGCAAGATTTATGGCATTCCCTCCCCCACTCCCATTTGACTAAAACCCAGGAAAAATTCCTCTTTCATTTTCAGCTGAACTTGTGGTTATCCCAGGATGTCATCCCACAGCAGCACACACAGTTCAGTCCATCGCAGGCCTGGTTTGACCCCCATCATGCATAACTGCATCCCCCCCAAACACTGCTTATCAAACAGCTCTGCTGTGCATTGAGGGATGACATTCCCAGCAGCCTGTAAAATGTACCTCTGAACAGAAGAACCTGCAACCCCCATCGCAAAAGGTTAAATCTGAATTTAGAAAAGCGACATGAAATAAAATTAGGTGGATAAATGTTTTGTCAGAGCGCTGCCTGCGGGGAGCTTGCTGGCCATTTAAACAGAGGAGTAGGGGTTGTTATGGTTTTATTCCAATGATAATACTGGAACTGCTTTGTGGAGCAGCCAGAGGACCCCAACAAAGGCAGCGTCTGCTTCTTGGATAGTGAAATCTCAGGTACTTTGGAATGCCTGGGCAGCTGCGCCAAGGCAAAGTGTCAGCAATCTGTCTTCTTACAAGGGAGTTTCTTAGACACAAACCAGAGCTCTTTGCTCACCCCCTCTCCTTGTTTTCCATAACCACCCGTGCTGTAGCACAGACCGAGTCCCCCCTTGCTCCCCAGGAGGATTTGTTGGTTCTGGTTTTTGCTTTGGGAGCTCCTGGCCTTGCAGAGGCCACTGAGTGGATCTGCAGGCTTGGGGGCCACAAACACCCTCGGGGCTTTGTTGTGATTTTCACACCCATCTCCTTCAGCTTCCCCACCTCCCTCTCATCACCTCCAGCTCAGGGGCCTCTTTGTCACCTGTTTTGTGCTGAAAAGCAATAAACCTCTGAGAACGAATCACCAAGGCAGAGGGAGAGAAACTAAAACACAACCCCCCAAACTCTCTTTTCTCCTGGCATTTATTCTCCTAAAATTGTTCCCTCCTGAGGAGCATCCAGCTGCAGGACAGAGCACCGAGGTGTCCTGCAACCTCCCTTCCCTGTTAGATTTATCGCTCCGTGATGCCTGAACCCACTGAGAAGGATCATCTGGTCCTTGGCAGATAAAGGTTCCATGGGAACACCTATGGAGACACAGAGAGGAGGGTCTGGATTCCCCCAGCCATGGGCAGAGAGACCCCCCCAGGGCTGGGTGCTTCCAGGAGGGCACGGGCAGAGGTTTTACTCATCCCCTGGCCGGCAGAGCTGCCTGCGCTGGGGTTCGGGGTGTTACAACAGGGCTGGGATGCTGGCACGGGCAGCAATGAGAGCCCCGTATCTCAGCTATTGTCAAAAACTGCTGTGCGCAGCAGGCCTGCGGCGGCGGGGATGCAGCAGCTGTTTTCAGCTCAATTAGGGATGAAATCAGCTCCCAGCAGAACGAGCAGGGCACCCGCTGCTCCCAGCCCTCCCCTTCTCCCAGGCTGAGCCTGGAGCAGCAACCAGGGCTGGGGGCTGCAAAACCCACCAGCGAGCCAAGAGCAAGGGCTGCTTGGGCAAGTTCGCAGATGCAGCCACTGGAGGCTGCTCTGGTTATACATAAATCACCGCTCTGCGCCTTGTCAGGCATGGAAAACTCAACAGAAGGAAATAAAGGGCAGGGGTTAGAGAGTTTCAGAGCTGCTATTTCCTGCCTTTATACTCCCCATGCATGCAAATTCACCGTGGTCTTCACAGCTCTGCTTTAAAGATCAGAGATCAATCACTTCACGCGCTAAATGCTGCTTGTCCAAAAGCCACCTGGAAGGCACAGGAGCCAGACGTTATTATACTCAATCATAAACAGAAAGAATACACGTATTTCATCCAACACGTGCTATTTGACAGACCCGCTGCGGAGGAGGGTGGCGGAGGGAGGGAGTGCAGAGGGCACACATTGCTGCAGCGTAACAAGGTGAAATTAAGCCTACTGGAAGTTAACAGCCAGGGTAAGAAGGTGGCAGTGCTGAAAAGGCTCGTGCAGGATGGCAGAGCAGCATTACAGCCACCTACTGAAAGGGATTCGAACGAATGCGATTTACTTGGCGCTGAAACTGCCCAGGGAGGCATTGCATGTGCATCTGAGGGGGCGATATTAAAGATTAATATTATGAATAAATCCACCACGCACGCCACGGCTCAGGCTCTTCTCTAACTGCACCGTGGATGAAGCATCGTAGAGCGGGCTCCACCGCAGCCTGCCTCGAAATACATCACAGAAAATTCAGCTGAAAGGGCTGAGGCCATTTGGCCAGTCAGTCCAGGGTCAGATCAACTCTCCATCAAAGCAATGAAGTAATAAAGTGTAATCTTCACTGTCTGCTTGCCTACCTTTAGGTCAGGGATAAAGATCGCGTTTGGGGCTCCATTCATGCTCTGGCAGCCTGGAAGGAAATTGCAAAGCTCCAGGTGGGCGCCCAGCCAGGGCTCTCGCAAATCCAACCTGGGGACAGCCACTGGGTGCTGTGAAATCCTCCCCCAGCCCCCAAACGCATCTCTACCTCCCTGGAAGAGCCGCGATCGAAGGCAATAAACCCTTGGAAGCGAGGACGTGCGAGTAACACAACCCCTCCGTGCCCATTCCAGTAGCGTCAGCCAGAAAGTCAAAGCCTCGGCGCTTGGCCGTATTGATTCGCTGCTGGAGGGGGCCACTCGAGTCCTGGCAACACTGAGATATTTTCCACTAAAAGAAAGAAAAAGGAGAGAAAAAAAGAAAAGAGGTGGAAATAACAGGCACCAGGCTCATTGTCCAACAGCTGTAAAACCTGCAGAGCCTCAATTGGCGAGGAAAGGCCCCTGTCCCGGGGGAGGGAGGCAGCTGCTGGCCCCGCTGCACGCTCGCAATGTGTGTGATTACTTAGCGGGGAGACTCGGGATTGCTCGTGGGTGCATTTTGCCTGTCATGCGCTGTCTCGTTAATGCCAGAAGCAGCCTGGGATGGATTAGAGTTGCTACAGCGCAAGGAGGAAAACAAAGAAAAGAAAAAAAAATCAAAGAAGAAAAAACAGCTGAAAAAAATAAGTTGCTGGCAAAATTTGCTGTGAAATCCTGATGCTTTCTGTCCAACTGTTCACGTCAGCTTGTCATATCTTGTTAGCAGAGCAGGCAGGGGCACGGTCCAAACCTTCGTGAGGCTGCTGAGGGGTTTGCTCTTGACCTGGTGCTCCGTTTTATTTCCATGCTCCTACAGATGTCAAATGGAAGAGAACCACCCACCCCCAGAAGGGAGCACAGCTGGGACATTCATGGTCCGCTAGCGAGGAGTCCGAGCTACTCACACTTTTAAAGGCTAAGGTGAAGGTCACATCTGTCTGGTATGGCACAGTGATCTTCAAAACAGAGCAAAGCAGCCCCGGAGAGCAGAGCCTCGAGGCAGGGGGCTGGGAGGGCGCTGTGGGTCCATTCGGATGGTTCTGCTCTGTAATCAGCACCACACCTGCATGGCTCAAACCCGCGTGTGCAGAGCCCGGAGCCGAGCGCTGCTCAGTCCGCACCACACCTGACTCCAGAGCTCAGATTTTACTCTGGCAAATCCAAAATCCTTAGAGAAATCTGCTTTGGAGAAAAAAAAAAATGAACTATATCTGCATCAGGGTGGAAATTGGGGCCAAGTCCCTAGCAAATTCACACGGGGTTCAGGGCGGCTGCGGCCTGTCTGTGATTATTTCCCTTCTTGAGTGTTCTTGGCCCAAGAACCGATCGTCACGAACACGGACACGCAGCCGTGTCTGCCTGAGGCCTGTGGCTGCTGCTAACACAATGCATTTCTATTCACCGTGTCTATGGCACTGAGAACCCCAGCAGCCCTGCTATAATTTCTAAAGCAGCCAGAACAGCTTAGGAGTTCAAATATAAAGTCAGTGAGAGTTGGGTGCCTAATTCCTTTCAATCTTCTTTCCAATTCCTAGCCTGAGGGTTTGGAGGAAGTGGCTGGTTTGATTTGATGAAGAAAAAAGCTGCTCCATTAGCAGCTCTGATGTTGGAGAGGTTTCTTTCAGGCTGTGATGAATCCCAGCACCCTCCATCAGGCCACACTTGCTGCTAGATCCTATTTTCCCTTCAGTGACATTATGTCTTAAACAGGCTTTCACTGTAATAACATTTGCAGTAATGAAATCACCCGGCTGTACGGTCTTCTTTTAACAGCAAAAAATATCTGAGCTGGCTACAAAGGGAGATTTAAATGTCACAGAGGATGTGCTGGATGTGTCCATCAGAAGATAAGGCTTCTCTTTGTGGGTGACTGCTGGGCTTTGGGAGCACAAAGGCTCACGGGGGCTCCGTGCATGGGGAATGGGACAAGGGAGCGACGGCGAGTGCAGGAACAGCTAATACAGAGGGCTTTGAAAATGCCATGCTGGCTATAGGGCTCCTGAAGATGTAACAAAGACAAGGTGCTAAATTTGCAAGGGAAATGGCTCAAAATCAGCTCCTCTCTTTCCTTCCGAGTTCAGGGTTTACTCCTTTTGAAATTCCGGCTGTTTGATTTCATTGTATAGGAATTATTTCTTGCTTATCCCCAGGAAAGCTCTCACTCGGTCGATTTATTCCAGTACAAAGCTAAAAACTCCCAGTTCCATCAAAGCCAGTTGTAAAACTTTCAACATCTTAAAGAGGGGATCTCACCAGTTCGCTGAGCTGTGCCTGGGGTTGTTGTTGTGTTGGTGTTGTGGTGGTTTGTTGCTGTTTTGGTTTAATTTGTTCTTGTTTTTTGAGAAACAGCTCTCCCGATGTCTTCAAGTGCCGCATTAGACACCATTACATTTTGCTGCTGGCTCTTAATGGTAACATGACTTGTACCTCCAGCTTGGCTTCCCATCTGCTACCAGCGGAGACAGCAACGGTACAGAGCAGAGCGTGCTCGTGTTCCGAGGAGGGGATGGTGATAATGAAATAAGGAAAACACATTAGAGCTGATGATTTAGCCTGAGAAAGGGCAGATCGTATCATACAATATGCCCTATAACACGGCTATGAAAAGAGTATTTGGTGCAATGGGAAGAGAGACCAATTCTCCACCTCTATTTCTCGCACGAATGTCAATTTTAGCAGAAGAAGTAAAGGTCGTGAAGGACGAAGGATTGGGAGGTGGTTAAAAACAAAACTTCTCCTCCCTCCCCAAAGAGCTGACAGTCTGAGCTGCTTTGCCTAATAGAAACAGGCAGCAAAGAACATTCTGGCTTTAATAATTCTAATTATTCCACAGTATTGTGAAATAAATTAGAAATCCGAATGAAATTGGTGTCCCACAGCACGAGGAAATGTACAGTCACAGAATGAGGGTATCTACATCTATCCTGAGCTCTGTCTTGCAGAGACAAGACAGAAAATAATGGAAAATATGCTTAGAAACAGGAGAGAAAATTAAAGAACATGCGTCTGCACGGTGACTGCTGCAAAGTCACGCAAAGGCAGCCCCGACCCGCAGCCTCCTGCACACCCCGTGCCTTGGCTTCCCTTCTCATTTTCCTGTAAGTGAAGGGGATGTTTCCCTGTTTCCCCCTTTCTCCCAAGGGATGTGCAGAGGGGACTTTTTGGCCTGGAAGTTTCAGGGAGCTGGGAAATGCCAAGGGGTCAATCGCTTAACGGGCTGTGAGATCCGTGAAGATTTGGTGCAGCCCCAGGGGTGTCTGTGGGGCTCCCTGGGAGCCGCTGCCCCACGGGAAGGCCCTGGCTTGCTCTTATTTTTAAGAAGCGAACAGAAAATCCCTTATCGCAAGGCCCAGCTTTAACCCTGGGCACAGCATTCAAAGACCCAGAAGCCTTCAATAGTTGTTGACGAAGCAGGTGAGCAGGAACACAATTCATACGGCCACACATGAGAGCTGAGGACCAAAACCAGACTTTCTCATAGAAGCAGCTGTTTATCAGTATCCTCATTCATCATGCTGAAGGATGAAAGGCCAAATAAATAACCCTGCTACTGGCCACTATTATATTCCAGCACTGCACAGAGGAAGGCAAATACCTTGAAAGAAGAACTAGGCTGAGCCTGGGAGCCTTGCAGAAAGGCTGGGACTATCAGGCTGTGACAACAAGTGCAGAATTGTCCAGGTGAGACCCTCCAGGTGCTGATTCACGCTGTCCAGAGGTAGAAGGTGGAATGAGCATCTTCCTCCAAGTGCACAACAGGTCTTTCCCCAACACCAGCACTAGCCCGGCCTCAACAGGCTGTTATCTCCCCACACAGACCTGGAGCTTGAGCAAAAGCCATTCCTCTCTGCTTTCCTCAGTGGAACAACAACGCAGAATTAGTGGCATCTGTCTGACCGCGGCCATCCCTGCCCTGCCGAGAGGCACTTCTACCTACCGCCGTCCAGCCCTCGTCTCATGCCAATCCTGGAGCCATGGCAGAAATCCAAATACCAGCCATCCCTGCAGGACCTGCTTTTATCTTCCCCATGCACCTGGCAGGAGTTTGAGGAAATATTCTCACAGCTGAGGCTGATGGTGATTTAGCCAGGGAGGGCGAGCCACCTGCAGCAGGTGTTCAAAATAATGCCCATGGGAAAGAAGGAAAACAGCAAGTGCTGCCATCCCCATCACTGAAATACAGAGAGCACCGCACAGAGCAACTAAAGGAAAAATCCACACAGATCATTCGCGAGGTCCTACGTCTGGCCAGATGACTCGCAAAGGGAAACTATCTGACTCCTGAGCCCCTGCCCGAAGGACTCCTGCTCTGCTAAACTGCCTTTCCTGCATATGCAGAAGTAGCTGCCCGGAGCAGTGTTGATTGCTCCCTGTTAGATGGTCCCTGTGTGCTTTGGGCAGGACCAGTGGAGCGTTGCAAAGTCCATCTACATGTTTCTTGCTTTCGGTGATTTACAGTGTCACACGGAAGCTGGAGGCAGAGTGGGAAATTAAAGCAGATTTCCCAGTGCGGCTCCCTTTGGATCCTCCTCACCTCACCCACGGGCCCTGCAGACTCCAGAGATCGAGCTCTGTCTGTGTGGCAGGAAGAGATTAACCGATCTGCACCATTCACGTCAGAACTTTGCCTTGGCTCAGGAAGAAAATAAGCTGTCCTAGGCCAAGCGCTTACCCACCGCGACATCCTTGTCGGTTCCTGGGACATCCGACCTGCATGGAGCTCCCAGCATTTCAGCAGCATCCTCTGCTCCCTCTAACGCACGGTGTGAGACCTGCAGCTCTTGCAGTCCCTTTCTTGGCTTTACTGCCGCCATACGCTGACAGATACTTTATGAGCCTGGGGAGCCAACTCCTTCTGTTCACTTCAAATTCACTTTGCTGAGCAAACGGAGGCGAGGGAGAGCAGAGCCGGTGCGTCTCCCCGGCAAAGCTCGGCTCTTTTGGGCTGAACCTTTTGTTCTTTTCCCTCACCGCTTCTGCTGGCTTTGGTGATCTTTCTTCATAAGTTTCCCAAAAGTGACAAGGGCAATTTATTATGTGCACACAAGGCCTTGGGAATCTCCTGGAGACATATCATTCCTGCTATTATCCTCCTCACACGAGGAGCCGTTGTTCTTGTCAAGCTCGCTCGCTTCCTCCCTTGCAAAGAGAAGAAAGGATACTGGGGGTTTTTCATTAATCATTTTTACGCCGAGAGCTGCAGCTCCCGTCTGCATTCTGATCGCTTCTGATCTCTGCCACCATTTTTCATGGTAGCACTTATGAGGATTGTTTTATGCTGCTGGCTCGAGATGCGTTAATGACCAACCATTCAGTGTCCAGAGCAAAGCCTTAAATTTAATGTACACTCCAGTGGGGAAAATCTATTACAGCTATACATCTTCTTTCTTGCTATTCTTCCTCAAGTAAGGTGCCAGTTGCGAAGAGTGGGGGGAGTGAGGGGAAAGGCTGGCAGGAGGAGTTTGGTTTATGGTGAACACAGGCAGAGGTTCCTGCACTTGAGCTTGGAGCTGGCGTGGTTGAAAATCGGAAGATTTCAAGGGAAATTGGAAGATTTCAAGGAACGGCCAGGTGGGAAGGGAGCTCATTGCAAAAATGTAAGGATTTCAACTGATGGGAGCTCAGCGTGTCCGAATTTCTGGCCCGGGATGAAAAGCTGCTCCTGACAGTGCACCAGGGTCCTGAGGCTTTTCTGGTGGGGTGGGACAGCGCCAAGGGCACTTCTGTCACAGCCAGGTCTCCGATGTCACCACAGTCACACAAGGCTGAATTAGCCTGGTCCTGCTCAGGCTCTGCTTCCTTCACCTCCTGGGCACTCCCACTTCCTAACACCTGCACTTACAATTCCAATAGGTGATTATTAATAATGACAAAACCACCTAATTTCTCCTGTCACCTGAGCTCCAAGTCCTTTAGAAGGTCAGCAGGACCGAGTGGTGTTCTCCCATTTCCTCTCCAGCGGATGGCGAAAATGTGCAACATCTAGAAATAACCCTAGAGCTGGACCTTGCCCGAGTGCCCTGCTGGGGCTGGACTCGTCCCAGCTGCTCTCTCCTCCGTGTGCTGATTTCGCGCTGGCTCTGCCCGCAGCAGAACAGCGGAGCCAGATCCCGGTGCCTGGGTCAGTGCCCCTTCCTTAGTGTGCGAGCCCTGGCACCGCTGTCCGTGCAGAACTAATCTCAAATGTAATCTTGTCTTTTTACACAAGGGTCAGGAACCGGCTCCCACTCTGTGTGTGCGTGACTGAATACACACTGCATTGTAATTCGGACCCTTTGACACCTCATTTTAATACAAAATGCATGAAACATAGGATCGAGAGATTGGAAAAGACCTCCCGGACCACGAAGTTCAGCTCTTCAAGATAAAAATCTCATTCATATTCTACCAAATTTTCTCTTAAAACTCTTAGGCTTCCTCTGCCACAGCCCTTAAGCCAGGATCAGTCTTTCCAATGCGTAGGAACCTCTCTGTTTTCCAGCATGTTTACTCTCGGTGAGGTTGCTCTTATACCAACAGCATCTCTTAGCTTAAATAGCAACTTCAATACTAACATTAACAATAATAATAGTTAATTATGAACCTAAAGGGGCTGCTGCTGGACCGAAAAGAACCCTGGTGTGTATCCAAGCTGCAAGATAGTAATAACTAACGTTGTGTTCATCGCAATAGAACAGCGTGTCCCCGCAGGGTCCAGGAGGAGCAGAGGTGCTGCGGTGGGTGGTGGGGAAGGCTCTGAGCTCGGTGTGGGTGCAGTTGGGCAGGGGACAATGCAAGGAGGAAAGAAAAGAAACCCCTTCCCTCGCATGGAGCAATTGGCAGGCAGCTGCTTGGTGCCCGGGACCCGGGGAGCAAGGCATTCTTGCTGCATTTTAGGCTGGACCTACATCAAACTCGTTAATGTCAACAGGAGGGAAATTGAACTGAGCTTTGTTGTAACCTTAATGAATCCTTTGCCGGTTACAGTAAATTTATTCTTTTGATTTCCCTTTCTCACCCCATCTTGTTTCATGTGGGCCTTTTTTTTTTCTTTCCCCCCCTTTTATTTAATGTTCCTTTTCTGGCAGCTTCTTCTTTTTTATTTCTCTCCAATTTAAAACACAGTTAAAAAGCTGTGGTTGATTCCAATTAAATATCCCCTTTGGGATTACAAAAACACACATACTCACAGACCCCCTCTTTGATTGTTTCCAAGGCAACGTATTTAAATGTCTCATTCACGGTGTCCAAGTGAAGAGCTGAAGGATTTGGAGAAGCTCTTTCTTTTCCTGCTCCCTCACCTCCCTCCTCCCCCAAATTACTCATGCTCGAGCTGTAACTGGTGCGATACACATATTGCACTCAACAGGCTTCGGCTAGAATGCAGAATATAGCTGGAGTACGGGTACGTACCCCTAGAATTCCAGAGAAGGATGAGGATTAAGCCAATAATATATGTCTTGCAATAATGCAGAGCTATGGTAATTACTTAAGAACGGTGGGAATTATAGGGAAGTATTGTATCAGCAACAAGACAGGGCCAATTCTGCCAGTCACTAAAATAGCATCTTTACAAAGAAAATCTGCCAAAATCATAGAGCTGCGTTGGTTAAGAAAGAAGGGGAGAGGGGTTGATTTTGGGTGGTGCAGTTGACAGGGAACCATGGTGAACTACAGGTGAGGAAACTCATACTTCGAGGTGCCTTTCCCCACCGCAGGTGTAGGACACCGTTTCCCACTTGGTGCCAGAAGTTCGCTCTTTCTCTGCCCACAGAGTTCGCACAGAACACAAAACCGCGGTGACTTCTCCGCCTGAAACGTTTCCGGTGTCCTGCCCCATGTTTCCATAGGAAGTTCTTGCGTTTTCCCTTCCCCGCTGGCTCGGAGGCGGCTGCCGCGTGTGAGGTTGCGTGGTGGCGTGTCCGCGTGTGTAACGAGGTGAGGCTGTGTCGGTCCCTGCGTCTGGTGGCACTTAGATACGCAAAAGGACACGGGGACGTGTCTGCTCCAGCACCGACGAGGGAGGTAACGCCGTGTCTCGCAGGCGGCCACGTGTGTCCCAGCCTTGCGCATGTCACAGGTCCACGCACACGTGTGTAGTTTGCCCGCAGACCTGGGTAGGAACAATCTATAAACCCACTTTAAAACCAGCCGCAAGTGGGCTGGGAGGAAACCGCAGCACCCGCGGTGCCCTTGATGTCTCCCCTTCCTTCTCCGCCGAAGGAGCTGACTGCAGCGTGAACGGCTTGCTTTGCAGTTGTTAAATATTAGTTCTGCTTTAACAAAGGTGGTATTTTATCATTAAGTGTTCCGTCTCCAAGGAGGGAAAAAGCCCCAAAGCAAAAGTGCACAAGTCCCATCGTCATTGCGGTAATGAGCGGAGGGCTCCTGCAAGGCGCTGATTTTACCTGCTGCTCTTTCCCCATTCTGTTGCTTTGTGTTCGCTCACTTCTTCACTGCGAGAAACGCGGCTTCTGGCTGAGCTTTCCACACCCACACAATTGGCCAAATTTAAGATATGAAAATGTATAATGCGGAGAGGCAGATTTATGTGTGGCCAATGTGATTCCTGCTTGCTTGTGAGTGTTTCACGCGGAAGCCGCGGCCCCTGTCTGGCACTTATAAACTGCTTTTCTTTTGGAAACTAACAGCGGATGTAAACATGTAGTTTTCTGTTAAAAGAGCTCAATATCCAACACGAGCTCCTGAGTGAGCTGGGCTCGTACTTTTGCTCTTTAACGGGAGCAAAACAGCTCTGGAGCTCTTTCCCTCCTGGGCTCCTCCCAAATCCCACTGAAGTCAAAGCACCAGAGCCCAGGGCTCCCCAGTTAACACCGAGTCCACCTCGTTCTTCTTGTCCTGGAAGCTTTCAGGCAAGAACAACGTCCCGACAGATCTGGAAAGACTCCTTAGAGATTAGGGCTATGCAAACCCTCTGCTTAATGTTTTGGGGGGTGTATTAATGTTGCTTTGTTTTGCTATTTTATTGTGGCTTTCAGCTCTGATTTTTTCTTACAATTTTAGCAGCTGAATCATGGCAAAAACATCACGGTTCCTATTTTTCTTAAGAAAGGAGAGGGGGGATGACAAAGGCTTGAAAACACAAAGCAAGAGCAACTTGAAGAATCAGAAATCCGAAGATGAAGATGCCACATGTATTACAGCATCGTTAAACTTGTGACTTCTTAAAAAAAGTTCAAAATAGGGTGATTCTCCTATTTTCCCAATGCTTGGTAGAGACCATAGAGACTTGTGAAATAGCTCACATTTGTAAATATTTTATTACTATGACTAAACCCCATGTGATTCAAGCCCACATTGCTCCGTGTTCTAGCACAAGGACTGAATAATAAATGACCATGTTGGAAACTACTTGGCCACAAAACGGAACAAAACAACTTCGGTGTGCGTTATCTGGCTACGGGAAGCGAGGGGCTGGTGGGAGAGAGGAGGGAAACTGGTTCATCACAGATTGACCCGGGAACTCTGCAACGACAGACAATTCGCCCAACTTCCCCCTTCGCCTCTCTTATTCCATTGCTGGGCTGTCATTTCAGCAGCGTCTTCAACAAACAAAAACTCTCTGTGGAGTCGATGGTAATTATAGGAATTTATCACAATTGCCAATCAAGGTGTGCTGGAAAGACTCATCTTTCATGTTTAAATTAGCTTTCACGGCACGCAGACCACAAGTTGTCTTTAGGAAATCAATTGCAGGAAAATTACATCCTTGGTGGTGTTAGGCGACCTCCCCAGCCATCTTGTGGCTTCGTTCCCGTCCGCAGAGACTCGAGTGGCCTCGTACGGCTGTTTTGTGGCCTCAAAGGTGGCCACAGCCCTCAGCACAAAGCCTGAAGTAATTCTCTGTGCTCCTGAGTGCAGTGAGGGTATAAAATGAGAAGACCACATTTACACCTTGCTCTGGTTTGCTGCTCCCAACCGTGCTGGCACAAATTCTGCCCGACACAGCTCCTGTTTGAAATGGGGACAACACTGACACACCTCAAGGCAAAATTCGGCTGTGTGCATAGATGCAAATGCTTCCTCCTAGATGATTAATGCACATTTCTAAGGGTTTTATCCTCTGCTGATAATGCTGCCATGAGGAGGATCCTCAGCTGATATATATCAGCTTGAGGTCTGACTCTAGGAGACTGAAGGTAAGCGATCCAAACCAATAAAGCATTGATAATTTAATTCTGCTGATAAGAGGCTATATTCCTGTCTCATCCAGAGTTATTCTGCCACCCACATATTCCTATTCTGAGGTTTTGGCCAAGTACATGTGTCAGGGACTATATGAACCACAGGCTGATACACTTGAGAAATTAAATTAGATCATAAAACTGCCCAGGGATTGCTGACTCCTTCCCTTGACCCAGCTGTGCATTTGGAAGCAATTTATTGCTCGAGTTTTACATCTGAACGTGTCCCTTTGTCAGAAGAGGAGCCCTGGCTTGTGCAGACGTGCAGTGAGACCGGGACCACCTGGAGAATAAACCAAGAGGGCCCCATCAAGCCGTTCCCTGATTCCGTCTCACGTTCCCATCTCGGAACAATATCTGTTGCAATCAACAGGAATCTTCCCACTGGCTTCACTGGCTTCCCGTAAGATCTGCTGTACTTAAAGGATTAGGAGTCTCTCAGTGCCACCGATTGCGATGGCTGTTAGGCGCATAAACGAATGTAAAACTCTACACTTTGGCGGGTTTTAGATTGGCACAGCCTGTGAGCTCCCAGCAGGGCCATTCCTGTTGCACATCACTGTGGGTGAGCTGAGGACAATCGTTATCATTACCTGTGAGGTTGATCAGCTCTGGGACGGCTCATTCTGGTCCAGCACCCCAGCTGGTGATGCTCATCCCCACACGGCTCCTTCCTCACCTCCTCCTCCTCCTGTTGCTGACACCGCTCCCGCACAATGCTCGTGCTGCCGTGTTTACTGATTGACTCTTGTCTGATTCTGACACCTATCCTGGAAAGGGAGTGATTAATTAATAGGGCTCATTATTATACAGGAGCTACATAAGTGAATACCCTTCCCAGCATCTTTGAGTTTTCATCAGACGGTGCCTGGCAGCTGCACTGTGTCAACTATTGTGTTAACAGAAGTAAATGCACTTAACAATTTACCTTTTCCTGGCCCAATATGGAGCCTGTCATTTGTGGGGGAGTGGTGGAGCTGCGAACACACCGGGGCACCATGGAAAAATAACTTGGGCTCCAGCCCCGCTGACAGGAGTTGCTCAAGGGAAAAACAGAAAAAAAAGAAAGCAGCTGAAATGTGATGGCTTAAGGACCAGGGAGGACATGGGTGAAAAATAAAATGGAGTTTACGGAATAATCACTCCCATGCCCGCTTGTCTCTTCCAGAGGATGAGCCACATCAGCTTTCATAAACTGTCACAACTGATGGAGTGATTTAAAATTGCCGTGGAGCAGCACAAAGGGAATGTAAAGAGCTGTGAGCAATTACGGCTGTGGGTGGCTGCGGGCTGCGCAGGCGGCGACGCGCGGAGGAGCCGAGCGCCGCACCGGAGGAGCCGAGCGCCGCAGCGGAGGAGCCGAGCGCCGCAGCGGAGGAGCCGAGCGCCGCTCCGGAGGAGCCGAGCGCCGCACCGGGGGAGCCGAGCGCCGCAGCGGAGGAGCCGAGCGCCGCAGCGGAGGAGCCGAGCGCCGCAGCGGAGGAGCCGAGCGCCGCAGCGGAGGAGCCGAGCGCCGCAGCGGAGGAGCCGAGCGCCGCACCGGAGGAGCCGAGCGCCGCACCGGAGGAGCCGAGCGCCGCACCGCGGCGAGGGCTCCTGCTCTCCCCTCCGCAGGGGCGGCCGCGCCGCCCAGCCCTGGAGACGACCTCGGCGACACACACAGAAATCACGGTCCTCTCATTTACTCCCAGGCAAACTGGGAGCCCCTCCGCCCAGCCGCTCCATTTGTGCTTCTGTGTAAATCTGGCAGGAATTTTGCGCAGATGTGGGGATGTCACGGTTGAAAATCAGATGTTGGAGGTCTTTGGTTGCTGGCCATACACCCAAAACAGCAAATGAGGCGCTAAGAGGTAAACCGCCATGCAAGTCAAGACAGCAGTGAGGGGTGCACATTGCTCACTATTTAGGGGTGTAATATCAAGTAGTAACGTTGTCTTCTAGAGATGATTTATGCAAGAATTGCAACCACTTCCCCCTGTTGACTGTAGGGGCAGCTCCATTAGCGGTCTCTGTCTCAAACCTTCATATAATCTGTATGTCGGTCCCCATTAAACTCCAGTGCATCTGGAAGCCTTGATGAGACACTGAATTCCAGCACAGCTCCATTCACCTCTACTCTGACGCCCATGGACACTCACCAGTCCTGTCCGCAGGGTGTGAAACCTGAACCGTTCTCCTCTGTGGTCCCACAGCCCCTTTGCTCCCTCAGTTTTTAAGCCCTGAACTCGTGCCTCACACATTTTTCACTATGTATGTATGAGACCTTGTACTCCAGGTCTTCTTCTCAGCCAGGGCCTGTAAACACTGTCTTCTTATAAATCCTACTGCAGATCTTGATGGTTTCTTCAAAGCCATATAAGTACAGAGCATCCACAGATCAGGAGCACAAAATAAGGGGCTCTGTTGGGTGGTTTCTTGCTCAGTTAATGAGGTAGAAAGCAAACAAGTACTTTAAAAGGGGTTTGATAGCCAAAGGAGGTTCACAGCAGCAAACATCTGGAGGAACACAGTGACCTTTGATTCTGTGCAACGTTTCCTTGAGCTCACTTTGGTCCACACACCAACCCCTGAGTCCCACCTCCTCCCAAAGGCTGCACTCCTGCAACCTGGAGCCTGCTACCTCCTCCTAACCAAATCAGCAGACCTGCAATGTCCCTTTGATAAACCACTGCCAGGTCAGCAGCGTGGAGGTGGTACAGACACGTAATACATCACTGGAGACGAAGAGGACTCTGCATTTCAAAGTGGGGAGGGGAGCATCCAAGGGATGTGAAATTAAAAAGCCAGGATAGAAGAGGCTATCATTTAAATTCACCAGTTTCAATTTTGCAAGGCGCTTCTTAGCTGCTGCTAAATATGCTGAGAGGGGCTGAGAGATAAATGGGTCAAGCTCAGCCTTTGTCAGCACTCTTGCATCTCTAAATCTCCAGGATCTTTCCACCGCTGTAATTGTTTACTGGGTGCTCAGACTTTGGGAGGCATTTCCTGCATAAAAAATGGAACCTTTCTTCTCCTTCCTCCAGATCGTCTCCTTCTTTGCTCAATAGTCACTGAGGAAGAAAGTTTTCCCTGCAGATGTGCTGCGTTTCCTCACCCTAAAATACCTACAAATGAATGGAAAGAGAGGGGTAAGGAGAGGATGCTCTCTGGAGGTGCAGGTGCTGTGACAACCCCAAAACCCTCCCGGCTCCATCAGGATGGGGACAACTGCTGCTCCTTGCTCCACAAAGCCCTCTGCTCGCTCCTGAGCAAAACACAAAACCACGGCAGAGGAAACACGGGTGTCATTGTAATATAAAGCAGCGAGGGCTTTGTCGAACCAGGAATCAACTGTGGTAGAAGTGCAGGGGCTGTGAAAAACAGATCTAGCGAAGATTGCAAATGAACAGCATCAGATTTGAGATCAGTGTCCCCTGAAGCCAGTGGGTTGCTGGGCATCTGAACTCTCAGACTGGGGCGATGCAGGGGAAAACTTAACCCTTGAATCTTTGATTTAGTACAGGGCAAAGTAGCAAACCAAAGCACACTCCTTCTTCTCACTACTGCTGTTATCCAAGCGTGATTCCTCCATCCTTCAAGTACTAAAAAGGTCTCCGGGTCTAGAAGAGCTCAAATAAAAGTAGTTCCACTCCCCCAAGCATCTGCTTCATGTCCTGGCTTCCTCGGCTTGCTTTAAATGACTATCTCCCGCACTTTGTTAATTACGTGATTACAGCATCCATCGACAATGAGAAAATTAAAACTCCATGCCGCCTTTCAGACAACACTTTATTACTCTGCAAAAGAGGCTGAATGCAATTTGGCAGAGCGCTGCGCGGCACAACCGGAATCGTTCTCGTCCACAGGCTTCCTCCTCCTCTCCCACCGTTTCCCCAGAGACAGCGGTGTTTGCAGAGCCTTAATAAAGCAGGAAAGAGAGCAGGTGTGAAAGGAAACATCAATTACCATTAGCCCTGACAATCCTGGATGATCCCACCCATGGAGAAGGAGCAATGGCAGTGATTCTGTATTTCTTTCTATGCAGATAATTAAGTGCTTTGCTCTTCTTGTGCGGGTTATGGCTTCGGGATGGAGGGAAGGCTGGGGTTACCGCTAGCAATACCAGTGCTACAGTTATCTGGGCTGAGTTCTGGCTCCACAGGCGATCCCTGTCCTGAAGAACAGCTGCTGATTCTGGGTTCCCCAGGATCCCCTCGAGCAGGGCAGCGGTGACACTGGGATCCTCGGTGATCTGGCCACAATGCAGAGCCTGTTTTTCCAAGCCTGGCCCAACTGGAGCCGCCCCTGTCCCCAGCACCGTTCCTCATGAGCAGCCTTTTCTCCTGACTCGCGACATTTGCTTGCAGCAGATTTCACAGGTCCTCCAGCAGCTAATAGGAGGTATTTATTTCCATTCCTTTGCTGCTTCAGTTTTAAGTATAGCAATAATTCAACGTATCGCATTTTGGGGGAATGAAAGATTACCCTTATTTTCAGCTCATTTTTTTCTGTTTTATTTCTCTCTCCCTTTTTTATTGAGTTCTGAACATTAATAATCAGCCCTCATTAATTCAGTTAATTCTTCAAATCCTCGTATCCTTCATGCCCAGCGCTATAAAGCCGAAGAGGGGGATGATGAAAGCTGAAGAGATGGTTAGAGTTATTAAAAATCAATATTTCTATTATTATCATTTGGTAACCCTGGGGTGTTCATGTTCTCATCTCACATCTTCCCGGCGTCACTCCTCCCAGAAGAACAGGAAGCTTTGTGGATTTGCGAGACACAGGAGGGCGTCCCCCAGGTTTCTGGGAACCCTTTAGTTCAAGGTGTTACGGTCACACGTGAGTGGTGATGCCGCGGGGCCTTCTCCTGGGGGGCTGCTCCTCTGGAGCACAGCAAGGGGAAAAAGAGCTTTGCAGCCCAGAAAACGCTTGTGCATTGCTGCCCGTCCTCCCTGCGGGTGTTTGCACGGGGAGGGTGGGGAAGGGGCTGGTTTTGGGGATCCCAGCAGGAGCTGCGGTGACACGGGCGCTGAGCAGCAGCCTGGGCTCTGCTGCTGTTTGGAGATGGGCGGTGATGGAAAACGCAGAACATTAAACAGTGCGGCGATTACTCTGCGGAGGAGGCTGGCGAGCAGATCTGTCCCAATGCAAGGGTGTGAAAGGGGGGGTCACAAAGCTGTGTTTGCTTCAAGGTTAAGGAGCAAGAGAGAGATGTTTTCTGTTTTTTTTAACAATTCATTCCTGTCTTGTTTTCGATCTGACTTCACTCCCTAAGTGCGCCTTTCCTTTTGGCAGCATCTTTAATCCACAGATACATTTGCACGCCCTCTGGTCCCCTGTCCTAATGACTTATCCTTCCCATTTCCCTCATTCGGGCGAGTCCAAGTGTCCCCTGCCAAATCCTGCACATCAAAGCACAGTCCTAAGTGTGAGAAAAGGGAGGAAACCCAGCAAAGACCAGAGACCCCCAGTTCATTCTGTAGAGCACAGCAAGAGGGGTCAGGACAGGGAGAAAAAAGGGGATGCTGCCCCGGCATTGGGGCTCTCCCGCCGGCGATGTGCAGGGTTGCAGAGATGTGCTGCCAGAGCCATCTCATCCTTGTTATTTCCATCGCGCCTGAGACGGGGCACCATGGCAACCACCGCATTATCATTCCCTCGTCTTCAGGATGATGATCCTTCAGTTCCCGAGTCCCTTCTCTGCTGAAAGGGTGACAATCCCTTTACCAGAGGTAGAGAAACATCCTTTTGCCAGCACCTTCCTTCCCCTACCACATAGCTGAGCACAGACCTGGAAAAACACCCTCTTGGGTCCCATCTCTGTGGGACAGAAGACTTGATGGGTACGGGGTGGCCGTGACCTTCAGCCTGTTCCTTCCAGCGCATCTTTGATGCCTCCCGTGTCAGCTTTCACCTCCTGGAGCGACTCTCCAGGGGGTTTCTATTGTGTATGCTGGCCAGGTTCCTGCAGGATTCGCTTTTAAATCTCCTTTTCAAACAGATAATTAAAACATAATGGTGTTTACATTGCAAGATGGAGCTGAGGGAAAAATAATAATAGTAATAATAATCATAATAAACACTACTTTGCTACCGAGGGGAGTTTGTCAAATGGCTCTTGGAGAGGCTTGGCGCACTTTAATGAGTTTAAAGAAGGGGATTTACACTGAGCAAACTCGCTCAGTCGTTCTGGTGAGGTGAAGCAGCATTCGGAGCGTGCAAGCGGAGCAGCCGGCACTGAGGCTGCAGCAGGATGAAACACAAAGTATAAAGAAGGAAGGGTGTTATAATCCCATAACTTTTATGGCAGCGGGTATGCAAAATGGAATTGCAGCTCTGCAGAGTCCAGAAGCCATTCTAAATTAATGGCTTGGCTTTTCCAGCCCATTCAAACGAGCTCATTTCATGCAAGATAAATTACAGGACCCTGCCACCCTCACTCACCGAAGAAAGCTTTTTGTAACTCCCGATGTGTGTGTGAGGGAGTGGACGGCTGGGTTCTGATGGATACCCCGTGGCACCACGACCTGCTGGGGAGGCTGCAAAGTTCCACCCACCAGCACCAGCTGGAACAAGCAGCAGTTGTCCAAGCAAAAGGACAAAAAGGACCAAAAGGGAGCTCTGGGTACGGCCACCTAAAACCACCCCGGGAGCAATAACAGAGATTTGCTGGATAAATGTCTTCTAAATATTGTGTGGCTGCCTTGTGGGACAAAACGAGAAGCTTCATTTGGTAATGGAGTCTGGTAGAGGTGGCTTGAGGACTGGTCTGATCCTAAACCCCTTGCGAAAGAAGTAAAGACAGCTCTAACCTAACAAAGATGACAAATCCAGAAATCCAGAGATTCCTTTTCTCCCCTTTTTCTAGTGGTGTTAAAATTGGTTCAATCAACCTAAAGAGCCCATTATTAGAGTTAAGAGCTGGATTTCCTGCTTTTCTTTGTTGGGAAAGGCTTGAGGCAATAGCAAAAACCCAGTGGGCTTTGAGCACACTCTGTTCCCCTTCTGCCAACACCAGCTCCGTTGCTCCTGTGCTGGGTTTTATCACCCATTTGGGCCGCTTAATTACATTCTCTTTTCTTCTGGAAACAGCTGACATGTAATTATTTTCATGATTAACAATCTTGTGCAGCTAATTGTAATTATACCTTATAAGCACAGTTGTGATCGTCGGTTACTCATCTTTGCTTCATTTGGATGTTTTTCTTTCTCTGGGTTTCTGGAAGCTGTCCTGACCGAATACACATGCACAACAAACCAGCTCAACTTTCCAAACTTCTCTGTTTTCCTCCGGAGGGATTAATTTGAGGCCATAATAATGAATAAAGGCCAGATCATTGGTTGGTGTAAATCAGTGCAGCGTCACTTGTGTCAACACAGCGACGGTGATTTACAGCAGTCGAGATGTCAGATATTTTAGTAAGAAACTGGTGTCATCTAAGAAAATATATCTGCCTTAGAGCCACTTTGTGATATACTTTCCATGTATTGAGCAATGCATATTTTTTCTTTTTATATCTCTATCCCCTTATATATTTTGGAGAACCAAGAAAAATCAAACCATCCTGTATACTCGCTAGGTTGTATATTATGCAGCATTTTGAAAGGCATTTCATCCTACACCTTGAAAATCCACGGGGGACTGATTCTCCTCTTGCTCATGCCAATTTTTACGTGGTGTAGCTGTCAATTTGAATCGGGCAGCTCCTGGTTTACACCCCAGTGAGTGCAAACAGCCTCAGACACCGGATGAATATTTCAGTTTTACAGAAGGGTACTAGAATAAATTCTAATCCAAGCCACATACAAGCAGCTCAATAGTCAAAGCCACATCCTTACCACTCACAGAACAACGTGATTTTCAGCTCAAAACCTGGTCAGGGTTTTGCTAGGCTTGCTCTAAACCAGGGGCAGGTGGCAACAGATTTATTAATTGTAGGAGCTTAGGTTTGAGACTTACTGGACCTGAACTGTGCTGGGTGCTGTGGAAATACGAACTGGCACAATGAAAAGCCTGGTGGAAAAGCGTCAGTGCGGTTTCCTTGCTCCATCCTTCTCTGCCCCTTTGGGCAAGAGCTTTAATTCTGTGCGCTGGGCTGCAGGCTGGGCCCGCTTTAAAAACCATCCCTCATTGCCCGGGAACTGGATGAATGAATAAAGAGGTGAACTCCCAACCTGGAGATTACTGCTGCATTAATAAAGCAACTGTGAACGAATTGTCTCAGCTGCCTGAGCCGACCAGGATTATTAAACCAGGTCCCTGATTTAATTAGAGTGCTTAAAAACTCATGCTAAAAACAAAACTGCAGCTCTCAGCTAGAACGCGAGCTCCGTGCGGGAAGGGTCACTGCAGAGGTCGGTTCTTCCCACCGTATATTCATGATTATTGAATCAGACGCTGCGGTGGAGCAGAGGGAGAGCTGTTGTCCCCCACTGCAGCTCCCAGCGCTGCCCGAGGCCAGCAGACAATACAGCCTATTCCTGCCTGCCCAGCAACGCGTGTGAAACAGCCTGAAAGAGCAGCGGATCTAAAAAAAGAGACACAAAATGCACACGCACCAGAACTGCCGACCTCGTCACAACGCAAACCCAGCGACCCAGGGCGGAATGGCAAGGGCGTAAATCTGGCCACCCTGCAAGGTGGCCTGGGACACGGGGACGCGCTGCAGCAGCCGCGTGGTCTGTGCAGAATCACCGTGCGCGGTGTCCTTGCGTCAGCAGGAGTCTGTGACACCCCGAACCCGCAATGTACATCCTCACCCGTGCCAATTCCATTAGATGCCCCGGCCTGACTAGCGGAAAATGGACCTGAAGTAACTAACGCCTTGTGACTGACTAAGCATCACACGCTATTTATTCTTTAACTCTTCGTCTGGGTTTGAGCTGTGACTGCGGGAAAAAGGCACCGCTGCCCATGACTGGAGCTGTGAGCTGATAGGAAGCCTTTTTCCTTTTGAAGAAAATCCATTTTCAGACTTCAAAGGCTCCACACCTCAACCGCCTCTTCCTGGCCCAACACTGCTGCGTGTTTTTCCTCCACTGACTAAAACTATCGCACTACAGCATCTGAAAACGGCCAGAAATGATAACCCTGCCCTTTCCACCAGCCTGGCCAGCAGTGGACCCCACCTGCATCCCCTGTAACACAGGGGGCTGAGATCAGAGCACAAACTCCTGCCAACAATGGCAAGCACCGAAGAGAAAGTGAAGGTGAATTAAGCTTCACAAAAGAAGAGTTAAATGATTCTATTGCTACCCGAGTAGTTTCCAAATGGACCAAAGTTTTGAGAATTATCTTGATTGATAGCTGCAGATTAACAATAAGATAAATAGAGAGATTAGATAACATCCATTGCTCTCAGATGAGGCTGTAGGAAATCTTCAGCCTCAGCTAATTGTTCGGTTTTGCAGTTTTAATTAAGTGCAGCCTCCTGAACTGAACTATTCCAGGCAGTGCAAGCCTGTGCATACCAGATCACCCCAAGTTTCGCTCTCCAAACAGGCATCTCGCACTGTGGAGCCAGGGATCGCCAGGCTCGCGAGTTCAGGAGTTCGCTGCTGTACCACACAGAGAAGAAAAGCTAATTTAAAGCAGGCTGATAACAGCACAGCCTGGGTGGGCTCGCACAACCCGCACAGCCGTAGAACGTGGCCTGTTGGTGCTCTCATTAGTAGCAAAGTCTTGCTTTGTCGTGCTCCAGCCTGAGCAACTGGGGCTGTGCTGGGATGCTGCGCTGGGATGCTGTGCCGGGATGCTGGGATGCCGTGCTGGGATGCTGTACTAGGATGCTGTGCTGGGATGCTGTGCTGGGATGCTGTGCTGGGATGCTGGGATGCTGCGCTGGGATGCTGTACTAGGATGCTGTGCTGGGATGCTCTGCTGGGATGCTATGCTGGGATGCTGGGATGCTGCGCTGGGATGCTGTACTAGGATGCTGTGCTGGGATGCTATGCTGGGATGCTGGGATGCTGCGCTGGGATGCTGTGCTGGGATGCTGTACTAGGATGCTGTGCTGGGATGCTCTGCTGGGATGCTGTACTAGGATGTTGTGCCGGGATGCTGGGATGCTGTGCTGGGATGCTGTACTAGGATGCCGTGCTGGGATGCCATGCTGGGATGCTGTACTGGGTCCCGGGGCTGGGGGTCCCTGCCAGAGCAGGGGGGCTGCCCAGGGCCAGGAACTTTTACCTTCTTCTCCACCATCTGAGCAGTGTCTGTCTCTGACAGCTGTGCTCCAATACCCATCTCAGCAGCACAGCAAGCTCATTTCACAAACTGACTCTAATAACCACACACAAAATGGCCCGTTCATTGAGGCCAAGGGTTCCATTTACTCCTGAAACGTTCCTTGGAAGAGGAAAGGGTATATTTAATTAAGCATCATGTTATGCTAGGCATGAAGGATTAAGCAGCAGGGCAGTTGCAGGAGACTTGGCACTGCGGTGCCAAGAACAGGATGGGTGGCTGTTGGAGGTAGATGGGATTCTGGCTCCCAGGAAAGGCAGCATTTTCTGCAAGGCATTTCCTCTGGTATCTCTAATGCTCTTTGCTCTTGGGAGCCGTGAGAGTGTTTCCCCGTTTGCCTCTGACTTCGTATATCACATGCTAAATATACACAGTCATGTCCCTCCGTGTGTCCCCACCGCCATCTGCATAATGAAGAAAACGGTAAATGCTCCGAGTTCTAGGAATAAAATATCTCCTTCACTTTCTAACCATTCAGCCACTGGAGCTAAGAAAACGAAGTAGAACTCTTCTGCTGGTTACAAAATGGGAATTCACAATTTTAAATACTTCTGATACCCAGTGAGCTGAGAGGAAACTCAGGCCCGATGCACATCAGGGCAGGACCCGCTGCAATGCACAGCTGGATCAGGCCACTCTGGGCTGGGATGCTGTACCAGGGATGCTGGCCCCTAATGCCCTCAGCACAGGACGTGTTGAAGAAACGACACAGCGCAGTGTGTGTGTGCACCCTGATACAACAGCCAAACCTTGGCATCTTCCTGCTTGACAGCAATGAAAAATGAAAACAAGCGGGGGTGCTCACCTTCTCATCTCAGGGTTGTCTGCCCAGAAGTTCTCGTTCACGAAGAGATGATTGTTTAACTGATACGGTCGGCTCCTCCTCACTCCAACCTGCCTCTGCTCCTAAGCTGGGGCTGCCTTTAAATTGCTCACGAGAAGAATTTGTCTCGCGACTATGAGAGCAGTTTGTGGAGACACGCTTTGAACCCAGACATTTTAGAGAGTAAGCTGATGGATATATTCCCCTATATAGCAGTATTTCCTTGTATCTATTCAACTTCTAAGGTTGATGGTCAGGCAGAGGACATAACTGCAGTTAAGACAGAATGAAATACAAGAACTTCACAGGAAAAGCTCTAGGGAACAAGGGGGAGCAGGGAAGGAGGGTTGAGATATATAGTTATAGCTGACATAATGAAGAAAGAAATGCAACTTGGAGCTGGCAGGGAGGGAACAAATAGGAAGAGCTCCCACAACAGAAGAGAATTGCAGATTTGGTTATTGCAGTCGTATTTGCCCATTTACCAGCAGCGAAGGTACAAAGCTCTGCCTTTCAGCGCAAATGAAGATGGACAGGCTCACGCAGAGGGCATTCCTGCACACTGATGTACTCCCAGGAGCCCTGAGCTTGGCTTAATCGGAAGAAAATACACCAATCCACATACCCTGCTGTAGCTGCAGGTCACCCTGACAGAGCCAGCAGCTGCTGCGCTGGGGCTGGCTGATGGGATATTATACCTGCCACTCTTCATTTGCTGGGACGGCCGGAGTTTTGCATTAGCGCGGTAATTCATGATGCTGTACTTAGGAGAACACACGGGAGGTGCAATGTGTGGCTGTAAGGCATCTTTTGCTATGCATTAAGGGGATTCATCTTATCATCACTGTTCAGCAAAGTTTTTAACCGTGCCCTTAACTTCAAATAGCAAATAAAAATAGAGCCATCAACAGGAATCCTTTGTGTATTTATTCACATGGTCGCAGATCTTTTTTTTATGGAACATCGTTTAAAGCAGTGTCATACCAATAAAATGCCTAAAAACTGCCCAGAGACCAAGCAACGATGCATTTGCATTCCCTACCTGCCTACGTTACTGATTCCTTGAGCATGAACGCGAGGTGTGCAGGCGAGGAACAGCAGAGCGGGACCATCCGTACAGAGCACGTGCGCCTTGAGAGCTGACGCTCGTGCTCCTGCTCTCCCCCCTCCAGGCGCTCTCTGCACCAGAGATGCTTCTTTGATCACACTAAAATCAGAAGCATCTCCCAAAAATTCAGGTTGTATTAAGAGTCTTATCCTTAATCCCTCAACTTGAGTGTATTGATAAGAAAATACCAATTAAGATTCATATTCCCATGCTGGACCTGCAGTCAGAGACTAAGGAGATTATGCGATCATTCTAATTTCACACCCAGGCATGTTAAATAGTTATAACTTTATCTCATTCAAGCAGCATGGCCCGTGAGCTCCAGGGTCCTCTTGGCCTATTTGCTGCTACCGCTGCAGATGTCCCCTGACCTTCAATCGAAACAACCTGGCTGGCCTCTCTGCACCTTCAAAGGGAAGATTTCTGCAAGAGAAACAGCGCTGGCACGCATTAGCAGTCTGACTGTACCGCTATCAAAGCGCTCCACCTGAGTCCTCAAGACAGATCCAAGCATGGATGACAATATTAATGAACAGCTGCCAGCACCAGGAACTACAGCGCTACTGCCTGATTGCATAAGACAAGAATCAAGGTGATGCCTGCTAAGGCAGCAGGAGACAAAGACGGGTTTTCATGCACCAGAGTCTATCGGGCACACCCAAAATCAAGCAGGATCGATAGGATGTATTTGCAAGAGAAGGGTTTGCAGCTGTAGGATTTTCTCAAGTTTGCTACCCATTCATGTAAAGTGAAATGACAAACGTGGCTTAGGGGTAGTTTTATTACCAGCCATCCTTAACAGTCTGGGAAAACAGGGCTTGAACTAGGAAATCCTGCAAAGCCTGGGCGTTTTCCCTTGCTAAATCAAAGTAAATCTGGTGGGGATTTGGAAATTCAAAGGGACTAGCTCAGCAACTGTTGATATTGGCTGGGCAGAGGATGAGATGAGCCTTGCACTTTTGATCAGTTTAGTGCATCTGTATTAAGCACCTAAAAGCTGGATATAAAGGTAACCGATGCAACAACACTCTCTCGTTCCTGTTCCTCTGGCATCTTCCATCCCCCTTCATACTTTTCATGTACCTGTTTGCCTCTGGGCTCGCAAAGACCCGAAGAGACGCCCCCGTTCGCTGTGGTGCTCCCGCCGCAGCCGTTGGTGCTCAGAGCGGCTGCAGAGCTGCCGGGGCTGCAGCTGCGCCCGCGCCGCACCCAGCGGAACCCGGATCCAGCCGCGCTTGGCACTGATGCAAAACGAACAGCAGTCGTAAAAAATAACAGCTCCAGGCTCTACAGATGGGCGAAAACCGACTCCAGCTCTGGTTATTGCAAGGCATTATTTTAACAGGAGCAAAAAAGCAGATGAGCAAGCAGACACAGTCGCTGGCCGCAGAACCTTGCAGCTCGGGTGGTTTAAACCCAAGCTTAAGAAGGGAATGAACTAACCTTTTCCATTTATTTTCTGAAAACTCTAATTATCTTTTCATTCTTCTTCCATCCTTTCACTGCCAAGGGAAAGAAATCAGGACAGGACTCCTGGGCTTTCTAGATCTTGCAATATTTATCACCTGAAGCATCGTTCCCAACAGGAACGCTCAGCACCGAACCTTTTGTGCGCAGGCGAAACCAACCAGGGAGACTGGGACAGGCACTGGGACCAGCACTCCGCACACAGCCCTGGAGGGAACAAGACCCGTCGGAGCTGATTCACTTACCCAACGTCAGAGTTGTTGTTGTTGGGGAGGCTTTTTGAGTAAGGACCCAGAAGGGTGAGAAAGCAGCAGGAGAAGGATGGAAGAAAAGAAGATGAAACGAAAAAAAAGCGTGGAGAAAAAACAAGGAGGGAAAGATTTATAGAAAGTAGCGCAGGGGGATTAGAATTCAGGCCAGCGTTGTCTGCAGCCTTCCAAACCATATGATATAGCTAAGGAAAAGGCAGACAGCACATCTGAGCGAAAATTACAGGTGGCTGAATTAATTAGCTCCAAATCCCAACACCCCCAAACATCAGGCGCTGGGATTAAGGACTCAAAGCTAGTTTGCTGCTGAATCCCAAACCTCAGATATTATTTGGATTCAAATTGGAAGTGTTGCAGATGGGTTCGTTTAGGGAAGCAGAGAGCTGTCTTTTCCCATTCTCCCTTCAGCTGAAGCAAAAAGACACCTTTCTCTTTCCTTCATCATACGATATTAATACTAAAATCGCTGCAGCCCTCCCTACCCTGTCTGCATTTGATTCCCATTGATCTTAAGCTTCCAGTTCTCTTCAAATACCCTGGTGCTGAAGATGGGCAGGCAGAGCTCCACTGAACAGCAATGGGAGATTTGCCTCTTTCCATCCTCTGGGCTTGTCAGACATTACACAAAACTAACTTACTGTCCTTAAATGCTGAAAAATAGCATCTGGTTTTACCCTGAAACACTGAAAAATCGCCAGCTTCTCTTGATTTTGAGGCAAAGGCCCTAAAAGCTTACCAAGAGCCACACATTGCCAGCTCAGAGAGGTCGAGATAGTCGATAGGCATCAGAACTACTTTCATTTCCTGGTGCCCTGTGACAAGTTGTTTGATCCGTCTGTGATTCAGTTCTTCCTCTAAAATGGGAATAATCCTCATTTCGCTGGTGGCAGCACCGGTAGAATAAAGCATTCATGCTGGTGAGATGTTCAGACATTATCCCCATTGATGTGGAGGGGGAATCTGCGTAGGTTGAAAAGTTCATGAATCTCGCAAAGTACATAACCTGTGTCTCCTGCTAACTCAGGTGAGCATCCTGCCATTGCCAGGACCACCGAGGGCAGGTCTCATTAGCTGCTGGCAAAGGAGGTTCAGAAGCAGAACTGGCAGCGCACCCGCTTCGTCTGGACGGTGCCAAACAAGCTGGTAAGTTCGTCCCAGCCCGCGAGCGGCATCCAGGAGCGGTACACAGGGAGACAATTAGTGCTCATGTGCCATTCGTACTGGATGTGATCAGGGCCTGGAAGATATTTGTGTTTGTTATAGCGCTGGTAACCAGTCAGGACTGCAAACACGGTCCTTGCCAGGATGCTTACTCAAAAAAAAAAAGGATTTGATGGACAAAAAGCTTGAATAAGAAGCAAAAAAGAAACAGCAGTTTTGGAACAGTGTAATCACGTCTCGGTGAAACACTGAGTGCGGCAATTAATTATTGATCACGGATCACTCTCTTTGTCTTTCTCTTGTCTCCCAGGGCTCTGCAAATCTGCCAAGCACCATGCCAGAGAAAATCAGGGATTTGCGTCCACCTGGGGAGCCGGCTACCTGTCTGCAATGGACCGGGCTACCTGTCTGTAACGGACCCGGCTACCTGTCTGCAATGGACCGGGTTACCTGTCTGCAATGGACCGGGCTGTCTGCAATGGACCGGGCTACCTGTCTGCAGTGGACCGGGCTACCTGTCTGCAGTGGACCGGGCTACCTGTCTGCAGTGGACCCGGCTACCTGTCTGCAGTGGACCGGGCTACCTGTCTGCAGTGGACCGGGCTACCTGTCTGCAGTGGACCGGGCTACCTGTCTGCAGTGGACCCGGTACCACCCGAATGCCGCAGTTTCTCACCAGGGCAAGTTTTATGTATCATCAGGCACACTTTGCAATCTGCAGGTGGCTCAGCAGGTTGCAGCAGATTTCTCCTGCTTTTCTGTGATGCCTTGACCACACATCCACCCCGGACAGCAAGCTGGCAATGGGCAGAGCGTGTTTGGAAGCAAAGCACGGGTGTTTCTGTGGTTTCTGCACCGCAGCGATGCCGCCTGCTGGGTTACCAGCTTGTTCTCCCAAATCCCCGAGCATCCATGCTGGTTACTGCATCCTCTTGCCAATAACCACAAGAAGATACACACAAGACAGTCCTGCATGCAGCTGCATAATATGTCTTTAGGTTATGTAGAGAGGCATGAAAAGAGCTTGGGACAAGAGTTTTTCATTCCAAGGTATTTCCAAGAAATAGCTATACACCAAGAAGCTAAGCGCACACTATTTATTTTCTATAAGCAATACAGTTTGCTTTGAAACAGAAAACCAAACCAACAACCCCAACTGACTTTTCTTCTGTCTTGTTCCAAAAGCTATTGAGCAAAGAGACTTCAGAGACTGCGTTCCCATCCTTCCCCAGCCCTGGAAGGTGACGGGTGAGCTTGTAGATGCAACTTATTGCACCAGCAGTACTGACAACAGTGCAATATTTGCTGTCAAGTTAAATGAGGGTGGAAATTCTCCTGTATGTCAATATGCATTAGCAGTGACGAGGGCAGCAGTAGCCTTTAGCATGAGCTGACCTGAAATAACTCCAAAGGAGAAAAAGCCAGACACTAGAGGATGGAAACAAGTTGGCTTTCCTACTGCAACCTCCTGAGTCCGTGTAAACAGCCAGGAACTGGTACCGCTGCTGGCTGGAGGTGGCATCTGGGGCAAGGACATGCCAGTGTCCTCAGTACAACTCATGCTGTGCGTGTCTTGTTCCTTGAATATAAGGCCACTGCAGAATTGCCCCAATATTAATCACCTCTGTGTTAGGTTCCTGTGAAATACATTAGTGTGGCATAGAGCTACAGTCATCTCCTACTTGTACAGAGACACCATCCTTCCTTTCTTGGTGCATCGGGATGTAGCAGGTTATATCACAAAAGTACAGTAGTGTTCTAAGGAATTAGCTGCTTCCACCAATATATTTTAGCTAATGATTCCTGCTTTACCTCCATCTGTGTCCGCCTGTGCAGATGCCGCTCCCAAATTATCTGTGTTATCTGCAAACCCCTGAGAGAGAAAAATGTGGGAAAAAATCCCCAGCTGGAACAGTTTCCATCAAGGGGAAGCAGCTCAATTAGCTCCATATATCCCTTACTCATATGGTGCTGAGAGCAGCGAAACCCAGGAGCAGGTCTCTTTGTCAGTCAATGTCTATTTGTCTGTCTGGCTCTCATCTGTCGCCATGCCCTTCTCTAAGGGGACAGCAGGTGGCAGGGTGGATGATGAATGGGCAGAGGATGAGCTGGAATAGGGTCTACTCGTCATCCATTTGTGCACCACGGCAAGATAGATGGTCACAAAGAGCTTTCAATGTAGCCGAAGGCTGGGTCAGAAAGCCGCATGGCACCCGCACCACGTCCCCAGCACGGGCCCTTTCTGAGAGCGGGTCACCAGTCTGTTGCATGGGAGAGGGCAGGGGCACAATTGGCTCATCCAAACCACATCACAGGCTCGGAGACCTTGGATGCACAGCCAAGTGAGCTTCTCATGGAGAGCCATGGCCTCCCTTAGGGGAAAAACCCTCCCTGGCTCTTTCTGGAATGGGAAAGTAGGTCTGGCCGAAGGGAATGCTGCCAGTCGGCTGTTTCCTGGCAGTAGGAGCTGGATATTTCTGTTATTTACAGCTGCAGCTGTACACTCTGGACCTAACCCTTGTACTAGGCTACCTTGCAACCATATATTAAAAAGTAAACAGCCCTGAGGTACAGCCAGGTTAACAGAAGGCTATGCAGGCAGCAAACATGCGGGTCAAGGTGTCTGAACGCGTGCTTCGGCAGCTTAGAGTCTTGCAAAATACGCGGCCTTGTCACTGAAAGAGCAGGAAAAGGAATGTGGGTCTTGCGTGGAACTTTGCTGACAGCAGCAGAAGAAAAGCAAGCAGCCAGAGGTGGTGATTAGGAAGGAATAAGTTCTGAGCAAAGAGCACGCACCAAACCATTTTGTTAGTTATTAGTTATTCAAAAATTGCCCCTACCTCTGCAGCTTCCTCCACTTTTTCATGTGATCAAAGACCTCGTTCCACACCGACACGCTCCTATTCTTCCCCTCCAGTGTACAGGGGAGCAAATCCAATCTGCGAAGCTTTTGTCATTCTCTCTCTCTTTCCGACTTCCACTCTTCTTTGTAAAGGTTTGCAGTGTACCAACCACAATGACAAAATGTATCCTGTTTACGGGGAAAGAAAAACTCTACCTCAGCACTTTTTCCATGGGAGGAAAAGGAAGGGGGAGAGAGAGTCCATTTTAAAGCATTTTAGATTGTGACTTCTGCAAATTAGAAAATGCACACTTCTTCCCCAGATAGAATATAGGCAATTACACCGTGAAAGAAAGTGCTATTTCTGTCCCTTTCGCCTCACAGTCTTACTAATGCTTTTAAGATACATACAGATCTGTTTGTTTGTGTGAGAAAGATGGCCACCTTCAGCAGTTTGCACCTCGGCTGGGAGGAAATAGCTTCGCTTCAGAGTAGTTTTCATACTAGTTACATAAAACTCTTTGAAAGCCTTGGAGACTGAAGTTCTTTTTATCCACAAATGCCTGCAAACTTTCCTCCGTAGCGTTCTTCAGGCTCAAAACCACCATGGTTATATATACTACGAATAAGCACTGTTGGTTATCCACGGTATGTGGGTGCTGGGACAGTGCAGTACCTGAGATGGTGCAGAGCTCCTGGACCACTGGGGGCAAAAGCATCACAGCACCCAGGACCCTCAGTGCCGAAACCAAACTGCCCTCAGACCTGAGCCAGCTCTGTCACACAGGGTGGTATTTACATATATATATGACTCAGACCTTAACGATTTAACTGTACAGGAAAACACAGCATGAAATGATTGTTAATAACATTGCCGCTCTGATTCAGTTTGTTCTATCAGGATTGAGAGGAGACATATGTAAGGCAACAGCAAATAAATATATAGGAATAAAAGGATGGCTACACATATGGCTACATAGACAAGTATAGACAGACCAGATCTATCCGGCATATGCCTGTGTACACCCTCTCCGTGCAATTGCACTTCATCCAAAGGTGAGCACGTGCACCTCCCAAATGGAAACCGAGCAAAGCACATGGACACCTGGGGAGGGCAGAGCGTTGGGATCATCGCCTGGCTCTATGAGCAGCTTTGGGGGTGCAGATAATTGTCCTTGGTGGGGTAAAGAGGTAAGAAAAGTCCTTCCAGCTCTCTCCAAACTTCCATAGGCTTGTTCTCCCACCGCCTTAGCCCAACCTTGTGCAAAGAGTCTTTTTGTTGTACGTAGCCCTTCTTGCTGTTACGGACTCGGCTTTTTCCAGTCGCCCTTTCTTCTGCATTAGGGGAGTATTGCATTATGTTTGGTTCTCCCTTAGCTAACCCTTTATCACTCCATATGTGATTGGAGGAGCTATCTACCAGCAGCATATGTGTTTAATCAACTTTAATACTTCCACAGACTATAAGTAAGAGAAATGTTCTGAACAGGGAATAATTATCATTTTAATTATATTAGAGAAGATAGTTAGACTGCTGGTGGCTAAAAGTAGATCTGTGGCTCAGTGCAGGACTAGGCAGGGTTTTAGCAGCCGGGTGGATCTGCTCGGGCTGTAATGCGGTCGAAATGCAGCTGAAATACAGACTGAGGGAGCACATCTCTGAGAAAACTCCCAGACACACAGGTCTGGCTCTGGTGGCGAAGAAACGGCTGAAATCCTGTTGCTGCATCCCTGCCCCATCACAGCTCAGCAGTAAAGTCAGTCCTGCAGATTTGGACGCATATTCTGCTACAGATTATTAAACACACAGAAAGCTTCAGGAGTTGGGAATTTGCATCTGAGTGACTTAATAACAAACAGAAAACTCTTCCTGTGCAGCGGGCACAGTACCGCCTAGATAGCAATCTGTCTCAGACCTGATAAAGACAGGGAAACTGAGATACGGAGGCAGCACACAGCTCAACTAAAGCCGTTGTGTGGCGAAGGCAGAGCTCAGAACGCAAAGGTCTGATTAAATATATGGAATACCTTTGAAGTTCGATCTTGGATTTCTTTGTTTGCTCCAGGGTATAGGCAAGGTACATCTCCCATTTTTCCTCTAAGTCTACAAGGGTTAGAAGCTTTCCTTTTCATTAAAATATAAAAACAAGCCTAACACTGAGATTCACATGTAATCACATCTCTGCAACAAACGCAGCCCTCAGAACAAACAGTTAAATATTGAGAGACTTGTGCTGATAGAATCACAAAACCCAGCAACATTATAAATCCCTTTGGAGACTCTGAATATCTCCTGCCTGTCCTTAAAAGCTTGCGATCCAAGACGCGTTGGCTCAGTACTTTTTGCACCGCTATCTGCTCTCTGTGGTGGGAGATCGGTTGCTCTAAGTCCTACCGGTCTGTTTCCAAACTCAAAGCCTAAAGTGATTTTAAACTAAGAATGCAAAACGACAGGCCTTGCCCCAAATGCTTATATCAACTGAATTCACTTTTATAAATGTTACCTTATTTCTAAACAGGGCATAAGCGTATGTTCAGAATCATGCAGGAAATAAGATTTACTAAGGTTAAACTCTCTGATACATTTAATTTTGACTTTGAGTTGACTGGAACCCACATTACCCAGGAGCTGGTCTCAATCACACTCTAATTTTCCAAGGCAGGTATGCCTGTGCCATCGAGGAACCAGTTAATGAACGCTGGGCTGGAACAATACAGGCACAGAAAGATAATATGCCTCATTTTAGCCTGTTCCACACACTCCTCTTGACTGGCACACATTGTAATAACTCAGAATGAACTGACTCCTACATATATCTGCAAAAGAAACAAGGAATTACTCTCCTGGTTTTCAATTCCTTTCCTTTAGAAATTACCAAATTGATTGCACTGTAAATTTCCATTCTGAGGAAAGTCTCTGGCTGCATCAACCCCAGCGCTGCAGTGACGGACAAAGACTGAAGGACGGGGATCCACAGCCATCACAGAGCTCTTTGCAATGGACTGAAGGGTGGGGATCCACAGCCATCACAGAGCTCTTTGCAATAGACTGAAGGGTGGGGATCCACAGCCATCACAGAGCTCTTTGCAATGGACTGGAGGGTGGGGATCCACAGCCATCACAGAGCTCTTTGCAATAGACTGAAGGGTGGGGATCCACAGCCATCACAGAGCTCTTTGCAATGGACTGGAGGGTGGGGATCCATGGCCATCACAGAGCTCTTTGCAATAGACTGAAGGACGGGGATCCACAGCCATCACAGAGCTCTTTGCAATGGACTGCAGGACGGGGATCCACAGCCATCACAGAGCTCTTTGCAATAGACTGAAGGGTGGGGATCCACAGCCATCACAGAGCTCTTTGCAATGGACTGAAGGACGGGGATCCACAGCCATCACAGAGCTCTTTGCAATGGACTGAAGGACGGGGATCCACAGCCATCACAGAGCTCTTTGCAATGGACTGGAGGATGGGGATCCACAGCCATCACAGAGCTCTTTGCAATGGACTGAAGAGTGGGAATCCACACCCCATCCCGTCTTGGTTTAGTCATCAAGCAGCAGCCGAACTCCTTTAGAGACTGTTTGCACGCTTGTTTCTCTACGAGTGGTACCAAAGCCAATTCACTGTAGCTAACGTGGTGCTGCCAGTTGTTGTAATTTTCCATGGAGGTAAAAGCAGCAGCTCGGAGCAGAGCTGGGAAGAACAGCAGCTTTGTGTGGAAGGGCTCAAATATTCTATAGAGTTTTCTTCCTTATTTTCTCATTTTATATTCTGTTTCCATCAGCAGGCTCAGAGAAGGACTGGCAGCAAAATACTAAAATATACTGTGGAAAAACATCCAGTTGCAAAGGCGAAGTACAATCTTGGGTAATAAATGTGACGGTTAATGCATCTCCCCGTTCTGTCCTAGTTTTCCTATACAATTCTGAGATAGGAAAGTTGATCCTAATTAACTAATGATGTGAATTTAGAATGATTTAGTTAAAGCACATTCAGCCTCGCAGGGACACACACATTCATAGCTGAAGCAACTTTAAGCATCTAGAGAGAATGGGTATTGTCAAGAGCAATCAAGTCACGGTGACTTAATGACTTATTTCACAGCAGACAAGAGCTGCCTGCCTTGTGCCCTGGGCCCATCCCAGCGCTGGAGAAAAGCCTCCGTTTTGCTGGGATTTGGGTTTCCAGCTGGGGTGGGGAAGAGTTTGTGCAGTTTCTGCAACGCAGCTGCCAGGTGGTGGCTCGGAAAGCTGGGGAGCTACATCTCCCCTCCAGTTCTGACGTTGTCCACCCCACAATCTAAGGTCGTGTTGTTAATCTACTTGGAAAGTTAATTGGGATTAGTTTTTCTATGTCTAGCTGTACAAACAAGCAGGTTTATGAGCTACAAGCCCTGGCTATGGATTTTAAGCACAAATATGAAAAATGCCTCCCTTTAATTTCAGTCGGCAACCACAGGTGCTTCCTTAATACAAATGATAATCAATAGGAGTCACGCAGATCGGCTGTTAGGAAAGCTGTGCTCTTGTTAAGTTCTTATATTAATTTTACATCCCCAAATTGATTCAGATAATCATCTGAGATTTTAGGTGTTTATCTGAGCCGTCAAGCCTCTGATTCAGAGGTAATGTTGTTCAAGGTATTTAGCACACACACAAACAGCAGCAAAATTCAGGGAAGCTTTGTACTCAAATACCAGCGTATCCTGGGCAAGATTTACCACATGGGGCAACAAATTCAAGGGCAGTGTCCCACTTAGCTCCAAAGCCACTGTTCTTCAATTCTTAAGGCTTTCCTGAATCAGACTGGTTTATTCCAGGATCTTAAGGAAGAAATAATAAAACACGAGCTTGAGTTCACATTTCTGCTCTCTAGTTTCCTGATTCCTTAGTGAGGTCAGCGGAGCTATAGAGACACACACCAGATGGGTATCTAACCCTCAAGCATCAAAAAATCATTGCTTCTTTTAAAAGAACAATGGGTATATGCTGAAACATTAAAAAATCTTCTCTATAGATATGAAGTACTTAGCTCATCACAAACATGCTACAGATAAATACCTAATATCCAGCGTTCTGGCCATCAGAGGGTGGCCTGCTTCCCCTGCTCACAGATTGGCTTTAGCACCGTGCAGATTCAGCAGAGGGCAGAGATCAGTTGTTCCAGCCAAATGAAACATGCTTCTCCTTAATGGCCTCTGAGTTTGTCCCATCCTTCTTACTTTGTCCCTCGGCTACAAGATGATCACAAATGCTTTTGGATTAGACCTTCAGATTTGATTTTGGACGCACAAAAAAAATAACGATTCCTGAAAACAATTTCCCCATGATTAAAGATCCGCTGCTGCTAAAAATATTTAAAGCAGGAATCATCCCGAATAATAGACTTGGCAACATGCACCAGAGTTGACAGAAATTGCTGGCACAGTGCAGAAAACAAACAGCAAAAGACAAAATAGCATCAGACACTGTGAAGCGCTGTATTATTTTTCCCTTTTTACACCGTGCCATCCTGCCAAGGTGGTTTGTGCATCTTTGTGTGGTTCCAGCTAATTGCAAACTCTTCAATAAGATGCTATTTGAGATCTCCCTGGGATGGCACCCACACTCGTGTGCCCCTCATTCTGCTCCCGCCATGAACCACCCTCTCGGTTTTAAATGAAAAACTACATTCAGCAGCCAACTATCAGGGGTGTTCCGTTTTGCAGCTTTTATTCCACTTCATTTGCTTTCCTTTTTCCCCTAAAGAAATGTTATGGAAATAGCGACATCTCCGTGCCCCTCCCTCCCAATGAAGGAGCTCTCTCAAGATACGTCTGCTTGTTAGCGCATGTGGCCACCCATTACTGTCACCGTGCTGCCCTTTATTGATAATTCAGCCACTAATTGGGTGTGATGTGAAAGTACCACTAATGAAGGGCCTCCGAGGGCTCTGACAACACATGGATGAGACCACAGTGGAGATCAGACAAGTTCTTGCGGAATCGGCGCTGTGCTCTGATCCTGGTGGCAGAACCCGTGGGAAGCAATGATGAACCAACACAAACCTGGGCTTTGTCCTGATCTGCTTTTGCGGATGGGCACATCCTCACTTCTTCAACCATTGCCTTTGAGATGGGGAAGGGCATGGAAAGCAGGAGATGGAACAGGTCAAACATCACTGATTTCATTCCTTTGAAAATTATATGCAGGTGAACTATGAGGAAAAACATGAATACTTCAAATGACACATGCATTCAGCAATCCAACTTAGGAGGCTTTTCAATTAAAGGGTCTGAAGAGCCTGGCTAGAAACTGCTAAGAGGTGCACGACTGCAGCACGTTTGGCAGGATTGGGGAAAAACCCTTTGGGGAGCTGAGAAACAGCAATGAAATCAATGGCATTAAAGCGAGTATAGGAAGAGGGAATGACAGAGGGCGTAAGAAAAGTGAGGAAATGACCTTGCTGAAAGCTCAGTACGCTGAAGGATAATAGTGCTGAGGGACTGCACTCCCAGGAATATCAAGCCTGAATGTAAAGGAACCAATTCATAGGGCTGGATGTGAACTTGAAATGCAAAGAGGTGGTTTGCAGGTTGCTAATCCCTGCAGGTTCTGCGAACTTTAAGTGCAGAGGATCAAGTTTGGGGTCGTATTTACACTCACACACAAATACCTACAAAAGCAGAGGCTTTGGCTAAGCCTGGCTTAAAGCCGGCTGGAGCCCAGGGGAGCTTCTTGACTGGCATCCGCAGTTGGGTGTGAGGCTGATGACCATCTTGGACCGACACAGCGCAAGCTGCACTCTGGTTCTGGAAAGGCATAAGGTAGGAATGTAAAACCGATGCAGATGCCCGTCAAGCGATATCAGGTGCTCCTCAGCACGCTTGTGTGTCCAATTAGGAGCGAAAACTCTGCAGCCAGAGCGTATGGATATCTGGTAGGGTTTTTTCCAGGGTCAGAGGATAATGACCTCCAAAGTTTAAAGACCTTCAGCACAGCGGTACAGCAACCCTGCCAAATCCTGCTGTCAGTTTGAAGGCTTGTTAGCAACACTCCTCCGGTTTATCTCCCTGTGATTAGCGAGCTTCCAGTCTCTCAGACCATGTGAAAGAGCAAGGGCTAACAAGCTTCAGACTTCACCTTCCACATAGAAAAGCAACAGCATTTTTACTTCATTTACTTGGTTGTTTGGGGCTTTTTGTTTTGTTTGTTATGGGGAAATGTTGTTCTGCTCACAAATCTCCCTTTCCGAATGCACTGGCAATAATAAGTGTCTCCAGTTACCTCTACTGGACATTTTTTCTTAACTTCGCTAGTATTTGTACAGACACCCCCACATGCACACACACTCAGACGTACATAGGGATCTGATTCTTAAGCAAGCATAACAAGTATCGCGCACACACACAGTAAGGCATCAGCATATCAATGCGAACATGCAACCACCTACACCAGCACCATGAAATGCAGGAATGTACGTTCACACAACCACGTGTTTCTGCAGATATCTGAGTGCCCATGGACAGGAACACGTACACACACTCGTGTATTTGCACAGCCACGTGTGCCCATCTAATGCGGTCTCATGCATGCGCTACAAGCAGAAGTGAAAGGTTCAAAACCTTCTTTCCAGAAGAAAAAATACCCGGCTTGCTATTCACCGATTTAATACTTCTAATTAAAATGCTTCTGGTCAAATACGTAACGTTAACATGAGTTATTGCCAGATGCAAAAATAAGGATTAAAGGTGGGAAAATCCAGTCTGGCCTGACTCTGGGTGCTGGGATTGCCTACAAATCCAGAGTTTGTCCCTGCACTCTGTGCTTACCGTCTGACTACCAGCACCAAGACATCGTGTATACAACAGCTATGGACCTGCCATTGCTCCTACCCTGTGATAGGCTACTCCAGCACTGCAGCAGTTCCTCCCCCTCCCCAGTTTTACTATTCATATTAAATCTTCATCAATGCAGCAGATAAGTCAGCTACGCAGAAAAACACAGGGAAGCAGCTGCGGCTCCAAGTGCATTTTCCAGCAGGACCCAAAGGTGGTGCTGATGCATTTACTGTTAAGAGCAAGAATACTTTGGTAAACACACTTTATTATTAAAGAAAACGTTAAATCAAGTTGCCTGTAGATTAAAACTGTGTGTTGTTTAACTTCAGGAGCCATATTTAAGTCTGAGACCTGCACGTGTGCCTTTGCCATGAACATGGCTGGTGCATCTATATTCCCACCGCTGAGCTGGGTGGCTTTGGCACGTCCCTGGTTCAGCAGCCTGAGCAAGGGCTCCGCAGAAATGGAAGCACGGAAGGACAGGTCCCCCAGGCCTCCCTCAGAGCCTGCTTTGATTCACAAAACCCCTTTTTCATGCTTCTGCAGCATCAGCTTCAAGCATTGGAGGCCACGGCTTGAGATGGTCTGCAAGGGCTGAGAGCGCATCTTGGCAAGGAGCAGAATGAAAGCAGCACTGCGCAGCCCAAAGAGCCTGGAGGAGACTGGGACAGTGAGAGGCTGCAGTTAAAACAACGGGCGGACAGCTCGGATGTGATGCTACAGTCACTGAATGCACGGAATCCAACCCAAACCTCTATAAGAAAGTGCCTGATTTCCAAACTGAAGGGTTACCTGATCCCCTGTGACATCCACAGCTCCCGAGCAGCCCGGACTGAAGATCCCGTCACCCGCAGTGCGCTCAGAGAACAGCACAACAGGAAAACGCTCAGGCTTCAAATACCACTGAGGTCAGGAATGTCGATATCATCACGCCGAGCGGTTTTAGGGAGCGCAGCTTTCATTCAGCTAATGTTTATGGATGATTTCTCTGCAGTATTTAAAGCAAGGGGTAAAGGTTAAGCTCCTCGCCATCCTACCCTGTGAGGAAGATTTCTCTTCTTCCTAAACAGGGTGAAAAGAGGGGTGATCAGAAATTATAGAGGTCAAAGCTGCGAAGACAGTAAAAAAAAAATGACTAAATAAAACCTAAGAAACATGCAAAGTGAAAAGAAAATTCCCATACTATATCTCCTCCACAAGAAAATGCTATTATAGTTTTTAAATCATCTACTTGTGCTGTGACGCCCACAAGAAACGAGCTGACTAAGCCGTCTCCACTCATCTATTTCATGAATTTGAAGAATGAATTGCTTGTGTTTCCTTCTTTCACAAAGACAAGGACACCAAAGCTCCAGTATGGAAGTGCAAGATGACAGAAGGGGACTAGAGAACAGAAGATGGAGAAGAATAGGGGATTTTCTGTATTTCCTGTTTTAAAATAAATACAACAATTCCTAAGTACCAAAGCAAAGGTGCATATGCAGACTACCAGCCTTGCCCCAAGAAGAATCCATCAAGACTCTCCAGATTTCAAATTGCCAATGAAAATTCCAGGATCTGCTCATAGCTGGCCAATACTTCCCAATTGCAGACCTTGGGGTACATGTTACCCCAAATTTTAGGGAAATACCTGCAACAGAAAGGCTTTCCATGCAAAGGTATTTATCTAGTGAGAGCTGAAGCTGGGTTTCAGCTTTACTTAGCGAAATTTATGGATGTTTTTACTGAAATGGTCACAAATAACCACAATAGTATTTTGTCTTTATAATGATGACTAACACATTCAAAAGGCAGGGATGATCTAAGATGGAAACAGAGGTAAGTGACATCTATTTCGGGTTTGGTTTTTAATCGCAGATGTAGAAAAGAAATACAAACCGGCAGGTAACTGCTTGTTAATCAGCAGAGAGGCCAAGCTAATCATTTATTTGTAATGCCATGCAAACAGATACCAAAATGGAAACGCAGAACATTCCAGCAGGAAAGCTATTTTTCTCTTTTAGTATCCATAGCGCTGCCAATACAGGCGTTTGAAGAGTGAAAACGGCACACTGTTGTGTATTAGCCCCCTCCAACCTCGGCATATAAATACTTTATGATTCCTTTGGTTCCGTCTTTACCTTCTCATCTTCTGATTGAAGTAAAAGCTGATCATCAGTAAAACATCCCTTAACAGCTTCATAAGCCAGGAGTGCCTGGAAACGCATCTCTGTTCTCAGCATCCTCCTTAATGAAAGTGGAAAGCTCTCTTCAGCGCTCTAAGTGTATGAGATTGATAAAGATTCTATTTACTTTTTCCCCCTTATAAGAACTTAATGAGACAAAATTGGTAGCTCCTAATCAGGCATTGGCCTTTTCATCTCTCCGGATTTTATTTACAAAAGCTTATTAGAGCAAAGCACACCAAGCGATATGCAGTAATAACCAGAGTATTGCTTAACGATCCCTAGCAGGCAGCACAAAGCACAGAAAATTAAATGGAAAAGGTGATTAAAGAAATGTTACCTCATGTAAACAGGACCCTTCCCCCCACTGCTCAGACTGTCTCAGCGTTCCCCTCTCTAAAACGGGAATGATAATATCCAGCTCTTTCAAACTTGGCGAGAACTTGGGCGATCGTCTAAAATCTAATTAAGAAGAGGAAGCGCAAGGGAAGGGCCAAAGAACGGAATCTGCAGAGAGAAAATCCATCATGGGCTTCCAACAGGAGCTCCCGCCTTCTCACACACACCGCCAGTTCTGCTTACAAATAGAGCAATAGAGTTGCTCCTTCTCCCTCTGTAATTTGCTGCTTGAGTTTCATCCTGATAAATAGAAACACCGTGCTTGCATAGGGAAGAAGTTACTGTATCAGAGGAAGCAATCACACCCTACACAAAACAAGCACTCTTGGTAATTAAACTCCTTCCAGCCCCTTTCTCTGCTCCTTTTCAGCATCGCGCTGACGGGCTGTTTATCTTTGGCACAGCAGAAGCAAAGGAAGCAGCAAAACGCTCTTGTAGCAATTCAGTCACAGGAGGAGAGGAGAGACGCAAAGGCTGAAGACAAACACGCTCGGGCTTTGGTGCCAGCATTGTTGCTTGAAAATGAATACTCCAACAGGGAGCACATCCCCAGGTAATTGTCTAACTGGCTATTTTGATAGAGACCTGTCAGCTCACTTGTTTGTGATATTAATGCTTTGTGTCCTATCCAGATGTTTCTCCAGTGCTCTCCAGCTGTGCAGAAACTTCCGTCTTGCTCTGCTGTTCCCATCTAAAACAGGAGTTTCTGCATTAGAGGAGCAGACTCTTCAGCCGATTGACTAAAAGTGATCTAAAAAGAGTAAATCTTCTTTTAATACGAAGAATAAAGAGAAAGAACTCGCCAGCTCCTTCCTAGAGCAGATCAAGAGGTTTGCCTTGTAATTAATACACTGGCATAAGGCCAGCACATTGGGAGGCAATCTGCAGCTCTGCCAGGCACTCCTTGTGGGATCTGGTGTGTGTCAAAGTTCAGTGTCACCTCACCCGAGCAACAGGGATCCCAACTCCTTGGTCTGGATTCTCTGTTTCTATTAAACCCATCCAGCCAGGGCCTGCCTGATATAGGTTTGTACCAGCCCGACCTCAGCCCAGGTTCCTGCTGCTGCCCTCATACAAATGAGCACTCGGACGAGCCCAAGACAAGACTGTCCGGATCAGAACTCCACCGGAGTATTTCAGATTCTCCTTCAGGCTCACCTCTGCAAATTACACACAGCAAACCTGGATGCAAAGCAGAAGGAAAGGCACCCACGCCTCCCTGGTGAGATTAATCCACTGCGGCTTGGGCCCTCCTGACCCTCCCTCAACACACGGGGTTGCCGAAAATACGGGTCTGCAGCTCTGTGCCCATTCCCCATCAGCAGACACACTGTTTGAGTGCTCTCAATTTGCATCTGTCATTATCTTTTGTGTGCGCCAAGGTTTAATGTGCAATAAATGTAAATGGGTGATGTATACGCTGCATTTTATTAGCCCTCATTTCTCCTTGGCATCATACACAGTTGTTATGGCTCCCAATAGCTGCTTTCTGGTCTACCAGAAAGCGCCCAAAATGGAGATTTGTTGCTGTCGTTACAGGCTATTGTCTTCTGAAAAATCAAGAGTAGTAACTTGTAATTATTAATGAAATTATGAACCAGCTTCACCCATTGTTTTTAGCCAGATTTCAGCAGCTTTGACTCAAGATTTTCCCACAGATCAAGAACTCCACTGAAAAAGCTACAGGCCTTCCCGTGTGTCCTGGTTTTTTGCCAAACAGGTCAGAACACCCTTAGGTACATTGTATTCCCTGGTATAGCCCATAAGCTATTAGAAATGAGCATTTCCATGTAGCTGTGCTCATAGTTTCTACCTTAATTAAGAGATATTCTCCATCTACACATTAATAATAGAATGTTCTGTTCCTGCCTAAGTTCCTGAAATCATTCCTTTCATCTTCTAAATATTAAGGGATGAAGGGGTAACGTACAGACACAGAGCTTGCTTTGAAGCCACTCGGACTAAAGACCTGTAATTCAGGTAATGGTGATGGCCACAGCCGAGCTCTTCAACAGGTAATTTATGCCGCTCTCTGCGGGGAGGTCTGCGCATCCCCCTCCTCTCCTGCTGCATTTTCTCTTATGCAAAACCTCTCCCCTGTGTTTATTCCCATCGAGCTGGCGTTCAGAGCAGATAGAGGGGAGCACAATGCAAGGAGCTGCTCCGAGGACAAGCGGTGAGCTGACCCGCTCTGCAGCCTCTGACCCTTGGTGAACACACACACCAAGTGACATGAGACGCCTCTCAGGTTAAACATCAAATCAACCCAAACCCCGTTTTGTTAGAATTATTGCTCGAGTGTTTTTGAGCAGCAGCCCTGGAGAAGCGCACCCTCGGGGTGCACAGAGGGTGCCTCCATTTGTGTTCTCTGCGGATAGCCTGGATCTCGGTTCATTCCCGCTTTATCAAACCGAGTGAGGCCAGATGGATGCATTCTGCTGGCACTTTTATCAGGTCACATCATGACATCGTAAGAATCTGGCAACCAGGGAAAAGTGGCATCTGCCTTCAGACTGAAGTGATGCCTCAGCATAGAGGTCAGGAGAGAGTTCAGAAAGAAGAGCAGAGAAATGGGTCACCTGGGACTGAGATGGGGTCTCAAAATCCCCAGAGTGCTAACAAAGCTCTGGCTGCATCCGCCTCACGGAGAAGAGCCAGAAGCGTCTCTGGTTGGCAGATAATATCTGTCAGGTCACTGCAGAACACCTCTTAATGCTTCACACAGGTGAGCTGCGGTTCTGCTAAAGAAACCTGAGCTCTGCACACAGATGCTGGGGACTCTTCCAGGCTGAGACATCGCTGAAGCTGCACCACGCTGCAAAAACCTCGGGAGCGACGAGACAGCTGGTGTGCTGTGATTGCTGCTTATCACACTAATCAACCACTCGCACTGACTCTGCTCCTCACATCTGCCTCAGAATCCAGCTGTTGCTCCTTGTGTTGTACTTGGAACATCATCTCTGGGGAGAGCACAAGAGCCCAGAAACAGCCTCAGCCAGAGCCTGCCCCGATCAGTGGTCACCGTAACAAAGATCCTTCTGGATTCCAAATGGAGGATTTCACGGCTAGATTAACAGTGCTGATAGCAATTAGTCATTTTGGATTTCAGGTTTTTCATGAGAGCTACCAGTATGATTATTCCCACTTCTAGAGCTAATAGCATTATAATACATTTTTACTATTTCAGTATCAATCTGTCTGGTTATTCCTGTCCACTCCTTTGCAGATTCCTGCTGATGTGTCCACAGGAAACCTGCCACTGACCTATTGCTAGGAATTATTGCAAATTAATTTAAGTGCTTAGGATCTACATTTAAATGCAGCACTGGGGGGCAGGTAGATTCTTCCCTTAGATTTGCAGCGAACTCTCGAGCATATGCGAGCAGGGTACAGTGACAGTAGGCAGCCCTGGTTTCCATGGGTAGCGTTGCCACATTCCCTCCCCATCACCATGGATTCAGCTGGCATTAATAAACCTCTCCCTGCACGCAAGGAGCTGCCAAACACACGACTTCCAGCCCTGAGTGATTCACCACTCTGGAAAATGGCTGCAGGGCAGAAAGCAAAGGGCACTGGCTCCTCTGAGCTCCTGGCCAAACACACACACACGAAAGAAAGGCCATAAATATCAGCCTTGGCAAAGCCACAGATAGCTCAGCTCATCCTCCTGTAACAATGGGACACGGACAGCCTCCGACTGCCAACATTTGCTAAGGGAGAAAGACTCAGTGTGTATGGCATTCAGACTAATTTATAATTTATATCCTCAGGACACCCCAGTGAAAGAAACCCCTCACTGAGACATTATAGAAACCAGATGGAGGATGGTTTGACAGTGGCCTGCATCACAGTCACAAGGCACCGCTGCGGGGTGGGGGGGAGCAGCCACCAGCCTCGCTCCAAACCGAGCCCTGCAGACCCCAAACCCGGCCTTCCAGACTTCACAAGCTTAAAAAATCATTTTAATGCAAAAAAAAAAGTTAAAGCAACATTTTTTCCTCAATGTTTTCACATGCCTGGAGGAGACAATACACCAAGAAACCATGGGATTCTTTCCACATGGAAACATCTACTTGCTTAGGATACTTTATACTGGCACAAAGTCATCAAAAGCACTTCATAAAAATAGCTGGCAAACCTACTAGGGACAAGTTTACTGGGAAAACAAAGTCTCTTTGAATACTGTTCCTCCCCCCATTTTAACTTGTTGCCATCTGTTTCCTCCAGTTTTAGAACAGCAAAGTTTCTTTCCACTGAGTGGACTGTCCCTTTTCCACTTCTAAAAATAAAATATGAAAGGTGAAAAAGGGGTTTTTTTATTTGCAGAGAAGATTCCTACAGGAAAAATAGAAAACTAGTTATTCCCTTTATTTCACACACAACCACTGTAACTTTCCTGACCTTCTCCCACGAACAGACTTGCTGGGCCATGGCAATTTCTCCCCGGGAACACCCAGAAAAGCAGCAGCAATATGTGAACCGAGGATGCCAGCTCTCCAAACTTTGGCCTCACCACTCAATCACAGCTTTCCCTTCCTGACACCCGTGAGCAGCTGTTGCAGCTGCTCGGCCACGCAGAACAATCATTTACCCATCACACAGCCCAGATGTTCCCTCTTCTCTCAGCACCTTCCGACTTTTATTTCCTCCTGCAAGCTTTCTGACACTTATTCGTCCCCTAAGGCTGCAACAGGGATCTGTGGCCATAATGAAGTGACCCTGGTGTCACAGGGCAGGTGTGCCCCGGCCACCAGCCCATTCTGTGCCTGGCTCCACACTCCACCAGCTCCCTTTAATAAGGGCCAAACACACCCACTGCCTTCCCTGCCTTTCTATTCTTTTATCAGCTGGTCCTGCAGTAGCCAAGTGAATCTCACACCCAGTGACAGGCCAGAAATTGGGAACACGCCAGTTAAATCTGAGTGTGATACAGACAGCTGAGTTTTCCCCATTAGAGAAGACCTGCACAAAGCCTTACGCACAAGTGGAGTTTTCATCCTTCCTCTCCATTTTGAGGACCTTAAGAGCGATGTAAGCTACTTCTTCCTTTTGGCCCTAATTCAACAAGATATACTTGCAGGCACTTGCCAGTAAACGCAGCTTCAAATTCTCACGTATGCAGTTGACTACAACACCAGCTTAAAGTTAAGCACTTGATTTTCGGCACACAAGGGGCTGAGAAGGTGTTTTTCTTCCACAAGGAAAGAGGATGAGAGGTCAGGTCTCAAACGCAGCCTCTGCTGGGATTTTGTGTGGCCACCTTGCAAAATTTATTGAACTATCACAATTTCAGCCATTGTCAATGTGCTCGGGTCATTCATTTAGTCATAGCGAAAATTGGCTCAAGTACCAAAGGTATTCTTGATACAGAGAGGTCAGTTTTCTCACTTGACTCACAATTATACCAGAACCATTACACTGGAAATAGTTATTATTGAAATAAAACTGATTTTAAGGTTCTTTGTAAATTACTTATTTTATGGATCTTGCAATAAACCTACCAAATAGTTTAATCATATACTAAAAAGGCTAGAACAAGCTCATAAAAAGGAAGCATATTGTGAAGGAGGAGAAAAACAACGCCAGCAACCTGCAGTTTAAAAACTAGAGCAATAAAAAGACTCGAGCATCGCACTTATGGGGCAGGTTCGCCATGGGTACAAGTTACACACTCCTCTTCAAGACCCTGGTGCTGAGTTGAACTGATTAGAAAAGACAGACTAACACTTCTTGTACTTCTGTACAGATCAGGAGCTCAGGGTGGTGGGAGAAACTGGCTTGGGATGCAGAGTCAATCGGCCTTGTCATCCTCAAGGTTATGTTTTTGTACAAAAGCTTATCCGGCATCATCTTCATGGTTTTTTGTTCAGTGTATCAATCACTTCTGCCTCCTGTGGTGCCGCATGCTGCCGCCCGGCCCTGGCGCTGCTGCACTTGGTGTAATTGTGCGTGCAGACAGAACTTCATCTCCATTCCCCTCGGGGACCTGGGTCTCTCCTCAGCCTCCTCACAGGTCCCCAAAATACAATGCCATTTGTATATTCTTTCTCACAAGTGTTCAGGTCTGGAGTTAAGTGTACAAACAGCTCGTACATATTAGCAGCAAATAAATTCATTTAGCACTTTATGCATTTCATCTTTGATCGTTATATTTCTGCTATAAAGATATTCAAATTAAATCAAAGCAAAAGAGATAAAAGCCAACTGACTTTAGTTGATCCAACCATCCAGGGAAAAAGTACATATTTTATTACTGCATCTGGGTTACTGATGAAGTGAAGCAGATCACTGAAACATTATAGAATGTTCTCCAGGAGTACACAGGTGTAATTCATCCCTCTGCAACAGTCCAATGCAATACATCACTCCGGTCTCAACTTAGACTTGTTCAGGTGATAAGGACAATACTTTAGGAAACTACTGACGGCGCAGAAAATTACTGTCAAATGTGAAATACTGAATCAGTCATTTTCCGTTGAACATTTATTGCTTCTACCAGCCCGAAATGCAGAAGCACATGGTTGCACCATCACATCAGGGTGGCTGCAATTCTGCACCACTTCTCGCAAAAAAGGAGCTGGAGTCACTAAATATGTTCCACAATCACTGAACACCCAAGGTCAGGGCAGGATTGTTGCTGTCTCACTTCTTCTTGCACATTAAACCACAAGAGCTGACAGACCCTTAAACAACATGTAGGGGAAAGGGACCTGGGGGTCCTGGGGACAGCAGGGTGACCATGAGCCAGCACTGGGCCCTTGTGGCCAGGAAGGCCAATGGTACCTGGGGTGGGTTAGAAGGGGGTGGTCAGTAGGTCAGAGAGGTTCTCCTGCCCCTCTGCTCTGCCCTGGGGAGACCACACCTGGAATATTGTGTCCAGTTGTGGCCCCTCAGCTCCAGAAGGACAGGGAACTGCTGCAGAGAGTCCAGCGCAGCCACCAAGATGCTGAAGGGAGTGGAGCATCTCCCGTGTGAGGAAAGGCTGAGGGAGCTGGGGCTCTGGAGCTGGAGAAGAGGAGACTGAGGGGGGACTCATTCCTGGGGATCAATATGGAAAGGGGCAGTGTCAGGAGGATGGAGCCAGGCTCTGCTGGGTGACAACCAGTGACAGGACAAGGGGTAATGGGTGCAAACTGGAACACAGGAGGTTCCACTTAAATATGGGAAGAAACTTGTTCCTGGTGAGGGTGTCAGAGCCTGGCCCAGGCTGCCCAGGGAGGTTGTGGAGTCTCCTTCTCTGCAGATATTCAAACCCGCCTGGACACCTTCCTGTGGAACCTCAGCTGGGTGTTCCTGCTCCATGGGGGATTGCACTGGATGAGCTTTCCAGGGCCCTTCAACCCCTGACATTCTGGGATTCTGTGTTCTGATGGAAAGTTACCCAAAGCACAGGGTTTGGGACTCCAGTGTTCCCCTGTCACCGAGATCTGTGCTACAGATTCAGAGCCTTAATGTCCTTCCCTACTCACATCCTTTTATAACTCAATTATCTATTTTATAAAGTACTTACAAAGATTAACCACCAAGATGTGTGGGAACAGTACAAACAGAACAGAAACAATAAAACAACAGTACAAAAGCTTTTTACAAACGCTGTGAATAGTTGCACTGTAAACCTGTCTCTTAATGACTACCAGCACAGGAGAAGAAAAAAAATGAGGCTAAATAATTGATATCCCATATCAAAACCAAACCCACAATGCATGTAAAAATCAAACGCAGCTCTCAATAAGCACCTTTCAAACAAACGGAAGGTCAGAAATGAGATGCTGTCATTACCCAGTCGATTGTTTGAAATGACAAACGTTTCAGAAAAATCATACGGTATTCATTGAGAATTCATTCGTCAACACAAAGTACAAAAAAAGCACACGGAGTGAGTGTCCTCTGGAAATCACTCATCCCCAAAGTCAAACTCCTTCCAATGGCACCAGGGTTTTTAACAGCCCAAATCAACTGTGATTGTTCCTACAGTTAATTAAGCAAATTGATAAGAAAAGTAAAACACCCAATGTGGCACATTGCAATGACAAATTATTATTCTTTTTTAATTATTGACTTTTCATTGACAAATTAGCAAGTCATTCTCTTCCACAGCCCCACACCAACTGGCCAAGCCCTTCCTCTCCCATGGGGTGGTAGAAGATGCTGCTCCAAGGCCATTGCAGCTGCTATTAGAAGGACACGGAGGCAGGCAAAAAATTATATAGTCAGTCTTGCTAAATTAGTTTACCTAAAATTGTATGTGTGAGTGATTTTAATCAAAATCTAATTTCCCCTCTTTTTAGAGTAACTGAAATGAGATTTTTCTAATTTACTTTTCGCGGTTCAAGTTTCTCATAATTCTTCTATGGTCGTGACGGCGCCGTGAAAAGCGTCTGCCGCTACAAAGCATTCAAAAAATTAGATTTTCAAATTGATGTGCTAAATTAAAAATGTTTAATGTTTCTCATCAAAGGCACAGGAGTATGCACAGGGCCTTCAGGACAGTTAGAGGCACAAGACTTTTTTCATCTGTTTCTTTAATGCACATCCCAAGGCAACTCTGCTGTGAAAATTAACAAGCTACAAGCAGAAAGTGCTGTAAAATAGCGTCTTCAGAGAAACTACCTTTTAATTTCTTCCCCTCCCCATTGCTGGTCTGACCTTAACGATGCCATAATAAAAATAGATGCCACGTTCTGCTTCTTCCTAACTTTACATGGAGTTTTACCGAATTCTTTCAGAGCATCTGAGCCTCCGGGCAACTTTGATTCTCTGGGCTTGACTTGCTAATTCCCATGTTTTAGGAAATCGCATTATTTCTGTAAATTGATTAAAATTAATATTACATACAAAGTTGGGCTTCTGACCTTGTGAAGTAGCTCAAAGCTGTGGGACTCCTGGAAGAGCTGCTGGTTGAGGTGTGTTCTGGAAGCTTCTGGTTTAAGTGTCACAGGAAAGCCCTTGCTAAGTGCAGATTCCTCAGCGTGGCTCCTCTTGCCTCCCCATATAAAAAGATGGGAAACATGGAGCAAATTTGCTGATTTCTGCTTGGAGAAGATCCTCGGTGAAATGACTCCATGTGTATGGCCGTAACGTGCTCACGTTGCTGTAAAGCATGTTTTCCTTTCCAGAGGAGCAGACCAGACACCAGCAGCTCCTACTGGCCCTTTATTCAAGCATAGCTTTTTTGCAATCGCAGCACTCACTGCAAATAACTAATGAAAAGCACATTCACTATATTTACATACATGTAATTGCTTTGATTTAAGTGCATTTTATTTCTGCTTAGGCCAGGCATGAACAAAGCCTCCTGGTGAAAGATTCGTCAGCTGCAACCAACACCGCAGAGCTGGGATGTAAACCCCCTGTTCTCCAGCCCTCCCTTCTGCCGAATTACCAGGAATGCTCCATTTGCGTGAGGAACACAACAGACAAGAAAAAGCCACGACCAGCATTTGTCATCTATTACTAGCCACAGCTATGAATAAAATACTAGACTGGCAGGTCAATAGTTCATCAAGCATGCAATTCCTATCTAAAAAGCAGCTCCTTAATTTAAGCTCTCTCTTTAAACTTTTGATTCCCATTTCTGCGCAAAGCCAAGGCAGCTCAGCACAGCTTATCTGATTCAGAGAGAGGGAGGGAAAGGAAAACACGCATCCACACGCTCTTTGTGCCGTTCCCAATCTGCATACTGCAGATCCGCCTGCTGGTAATAATTCTAATCTGCTCATGTAAAGCCTCCTGAAACAGCGTCATCCTTCAGCAGGTCGAGATGAAATAACACACGCCAGACATGGGCTTCATGGAGCAGCTGAACAGATTCCCACTCATTGCTCTGGCAAGTTCTGATGACACAGAACAAGGGTGGATCCCAAGCCATCCCGCCCCACGGATCACTAACGTGTTTGGTGAGCGGCTGGAGGAGGTTGGATGTGTGGGGGGCACCTTCAGGCTAATAGCATTAGAATAAGCGTCAACAATGACATTCAAAACGGCACCTGAAGATAATTTGAAAGGTGTAGTAGCAGAAAATTAAACCCTGTATAATACTGTGTGGCAAATTAAAAGACATAATTGATTATATTAGCTCATTTTCAAAATTAAGTGTTGCTAATTGCCAGAGATGGTATTTATTTGGTACAGTCACTGTATCTAAGTAGCTGATCTAAGTTTACATTATTGACAGGCAACAGAGCCAAAGTTGCTAAATGTTTGTTCTTCCTTCTGTTTTGCCCAGGATTTGTTTCCAGGATCCACAGAACAGGCAGCTGACCTTTCTGCTATCTGATTCCCATATGCAACAGAACTCATCTGTGCATAGTGATGTCAAAAGCTTAAACACATCTTCAGACTTCCGCGGGATCACAAAAGAGGTGTCAGGGAATAGAATTAATCCGGTTCACAAACACACGAGCTGTTCCTGCAGTTCTGAACCTGCCTTTTCAAACAGTCGTGGTTCAGTAACTGCTATCCAGAGACATTAGATAAAGCGGGGTCACACCATTTCATTCCTCTGTTATGTTCTGTCACACATTAGGAAGAAACTATTTCAGTTTTGGTGCAAATTGCTTTGTCTGAGCCTGATGCTTTGGTCAGGTGTCATCGAGCCTGAAAATATAAGGCCAAGAGGAATGGTCTGAGCTTCACCTTGTGCAGGAGGTTTTGCTCATCCCAAAGATATTAAGAAGTTCTCCATCCATTGTGCATTTGTTCCAGCATAGATAAGGGTTTCCAGCTACTGTATTCACTAATAATACCTTGGACTGGGCTCACTAAGCATTCAGTACAGATTAAGGTTCCTCTGAAAGATTAGGAAGGAGAAGAGAATGCCTGGAAGACACGGTGCAGCCAGCAGGACGTTATCTGCTCCATAGCATCTCCCTAGTGACCCAGTATCTGCTGCTCTCCATGGCCAAACCAGGAGCTTCCAAAACCAGAGAAATCAATTGCTGACATGCGAGAAGAAGTATGGATTAAGTTTATAACTGTGTTTAGAGCACCAGGGGATGAATTAGCCTAATTGGTGTATTAGTCTCAGTTACACAGAGTAATCACCACAGGCTGCCTCTGTTTTCATTAGAAATTTAATTAAGTTTATCAATGTTTGGCTTCTTTGGCCTTGTTTTCCACCCTCTTCCCCCAGCTTTTCTTTAATCAATATTTTTAGTGGGGTGGGAGGGTAAGTTTTTCCCACTGTACCCTGCTTTTTGATTTTTCGTATTTTTCCTCTTCACACAGATCTGTTCTTTGGTCTTTCAAAGCAGATACTTTAGATGTTGGCCATACACGTTAAGCCGCCTTCATCTTTTCCACCCACCTGATTTTGGAGCAGCGGGTCCTTCCCATGCGCTGGGTTTTCAGACACACAGCTCTGGAACAAGTCAGGCAAGCTCTGTACAGACCTTAACATAGCACTGGATTTAAACTGAGGGTAATGGAGCTTCACTGATTTATAGAGCACACACAGATAAGCTTGTACACTCTCCTGTTCAGAAGCTGAAGAGTCTGCAGCCGTAGGGGAGTTGTTCCCAGATAAGGAAATGTCTGATCTGAGAACACTGGCTCTTCTTGCACCTTTCTTACCATCGTGTACTGCCAGCAACAGCTCTACATTAAACCTCAGCATTAAGAACTGTGAACACATCACTAGCAGGCTGAGGCACAGTTTTAATCTGTAGAGGCCGGTGGCTGAAAAAACAATGCCTCCAGTCAATTCTCGTCAAACACAATAAGCTGTGATATTCTCCTGTATAAAGTGGCAGAGGCTCCAATGGGTCATGTTCCAACACAATCTGCGGGGACGCTGGCACTGCAGGACTTAACTCATCACTTCGTGAACCTCTTCTTGCTACCTCCACAACTTGAAATAGAAAACAAGTACTTGACGCAGCTTAGCGTTTGTCATTAGCGCGAGAGGCTGCAACAGGGCTGCATGCCCTACTGCATCGCCTAAATTAATCCACTGAGGGACATCGAATCACTTCATCGTGGTGCAAAGTTACTGCCTTGGAAAGGCACGCTTCCCCTTCATTAGATTTAATATATTTCTCATTATACAAATCTGCCAGTGCAACAATAAGTCTTGTTCATAAATCAGTTTGCCCTTTTGCTTTGCAGTCTCGGAGAACTTTCATCAAACAAGACATAAATGGGACCTGTAAGACAGGAGGTCAGAGCAGTCTTAACCAGATATTAATATCTTTTCATTAAGCTTATTTTAATAGCACCTTTTAATAGCTTCTGTAAAACAATTATGGGGCCTTCCTTACTTCCTCCTCTTCTTCATCTTGGTATTTTTATATCCCCAAAAGGAAAGAAATGAGTAATTAGATTACTGGTTTTTATTGTTTGCATTATAGTAGAATCAAGAAAGGATAAAAAGGGTTTTGACCTCCTTCTGTTTGGCACTGTACATTAAAACTGATTGATTACTATTCTAAACTAATTTATTAGCATTTTGATGGAAGTCTTCCATGAGACCTTTCTAGAAAAAATACCAAAAGTATCTTGATGCAACATTTTTTGTCAGTTTCCAGTCGCACTTCTGCTCACGCATCTATGAAGAGATGACTGCATTTGCTCATAGCTTGTTCAGTAAGATACACATCTGCATTTTTGTTTCATGACAGCATATCAGTTATTCCACAACATCTGGAACCAAGAGGTTACGAATCTCAACATAACCGCACCCTGAAGCATTGTATTGGCCTATAGAGCAAGCACCTTAGATTGAATTCTTCACTCAATGTCAGCCCAAGATCTACTTCCACAGATGAATTATTCCGTGAACATAATCTTACCTCCAAACGTGGACTCTCGCATCTCCTCTGGCTGTCTATAGCTCAGCACTCCAGCAAATGCCGTGACAAAGGATTAATTTTCACTTCTAGTCAATGTTAATGCTCAGTTGCACTAAATACCCTTTTGTCACAGCCTGCTGAGGTGCCATCTACATCTCCTTCACCTATTGCTCTCCTTTTCCACTTTTTTCCCTTGGAAAAAAGATATCTCCTTATTTATCTCAACCTTTCTCTGTTATGCATGGACAAGTTATGGGCTGCTTCCATCTTCACGAGTCATTTATCTCTAGATTTACTGCCCAACTCCATCTATTCACTCTCTCCCACACTCAATACAGAACGTTTCCTCCCCAAGAGGACTCAACACTAAACCTGCCCAGGGTCAGTAATAAGTCTGACAAATAGCTCTGTCCCTCTGACCTGTTCTCTGGGGTCACACCATAAGCCGATTAAGATGTAAGAGATCCCTCGCTCTGGTCCAGCTTGTGGGAAAACATTCTCACACTCCAGTTCTTCACACAAGATGGCACAACTACTCGGAGAGACTCTATGGAGTTTCATTTGTATTACAGAAAAACAAACACACACAAACGGACAGAAAGACCTTTTGGCTTCCTAAGGATGTAAATAAGTGTTTAAGTAAGAGGGAAAAGACTTCAGGTGCAGCAGCAGTACTTATTACTTGCCCATTCTCCTCCTATTTTCCTTCTTATTTAGCTTCTTTTCATCGCTTTTTAATCAAGAGCACTCTAGAATTTGTGAAAACAACTTTCACATCCACATGCTTGAGATACCTTGTGCATTTCAATTTCTCCCATTATACCAGTTAAATAGTACCACTCTTTACATTTTGCATATGCTTTCGACTTCCCATTTTCTTTCTCCTGCCTCTGGTTCTTGGTTCTCCATTTGTGAGCATCTGCCTTAATTTTCCATATGCATTTACTGAGCAGCTGCAATTCCACTTTATATGAAGCCGGTCCTTACAGACAGGAAAAGATACGCAGTGCATCACGTTTACCTGGCTCGCTGAGGGTTCAAAGGTGGCTCATTACCATTCAGTAAAGGAAAATATTTAGGGCAGCCTTCAGCTTCTATTTCTTCCCTTAACTTTCAAGGCTTTAACACTGAAAGCTTCATGTGCAAGACTGAAGACAGAACTATGCTTAATGTCCTGTTTCCTGAAGTCCTTTAAAATCAGTCTGTTTTTAAAGTTAATAATGAGCTTTTAAAAGTCTTGGGATGCATGTCTCACCTCTTCAGCCTTGCAGTCTGTGTCACCGCTTCCTTTACACACCACTTATATTCCCATTTCTCCACATCTCGGTTTGCAGGTTACAGTTTTCCTAAACATTTGAATCAGTTTTCCCCCTCCCACCTAGGTTAAAACTGTTCCTGGGGTAATAAAGCATTAACTAAATGATAGTATAAATAAGTAATTATTTGACAGCCCGTGTCTCGTAGTGGGAGCATTAGATTGACTTTCACAGGGCTGGCACTGCACAAGAAAGGGCAAAACATGGGGAGGAACCGACTGAGCTCTCCTGTGGTTTTGCTCAGACAAGAAACCGTGTTCAGCTGCCAAAGGTGCTGTTAAGGAGTTATCACAACAGAATAAATGGGTGAAAGCAGACAAAAATCCCCCTTGCTCAGGAATGTTTGTACATTTTAAGTGACAGTTTGAAATGTTACAGGGAAAATGCTTGACTGAATCTTGCATTATCTTTTTACTTCACTTCTAATAAAAAGGCTGGTGAGGAGAATATCCTGACAATTCTACCATTACAGTTGTCGGATCACAAATTCAGGGCTTGTACTTTCAATTAAAAGCAATTAGACAAAGCATGGTAAATACACAGCATATGAACACCCATGGTCTCTTCCAGGACTCTGCACTCCTTTGTCTTTTACACCTCTCCCTTTGTCATGATAAAACAACTGGAATGATACTACTTCAGTCTTCATACAGACTTCGTATGTTCTGCTCACATTCATAACAATGGAAAAAATAAAGACTATTTTCTTGGAACAGGAAAAGCAATCGCTTGGTTTTATTAAAAGACAGCAAGAAAACCAATACTAGCAAATGGTTTTAAATGTGACACACACAGACTGAGAAAGAGAGCTGTCCCGTCTAAATGCAAACCATGTTTAAAACCAAATATCTTAATGTTTCGCAGACCTTAACATCAAAAACTAATTGCCTATGTGCATTAGGAGCCTGAGGTGCCCTCCGCGCTCCGTGCACCAATGCTTTCAAATTCTCTGACCTGTTTGGCAAACGTCGCCTCCAGTTCATGCAGCACAGGTCGCAAATTGACATCTGCCTCCAAACGCTGTTCATCTACATTACTCGATGCAAATCAACAACTCTTCTTCCTGCAATAACACCTCCACAAGTCATCCCAAACCACTCATCACCACACTCCACATTTATGAACACGCTTCTCCACAGCACTGGGCAACCTGAAGGCTTTCAAGGTCCTAAATGGAACATTAAACACCTACAAGAGTCAGAAATTTACCCCCGTTACCATACAATTTTACCATTGGCAGCAATTCCTGGAGTGTTCAAGAGCCAAACTGCTTCTCTTAAGAGCACTAGACAACAGTGAATAATGCGTGTTTGTGGCTCATTTTTGATGCCCTACTACCACAGTTACTTTTGTCCTTTACAAATTCGGTTGCAATTTAGCAATCTATTGACTCGAATTCTTTTTTTTTTTCATACATATACTGCCTGCTGGATGCATAATTCAAATTCACGTATAAACTGTGAGCTGTTTGCTTTAGCAACAGCTATAATTTAAGCATAACCTCAGCAGAAAGCCATTCTGTGCCATCCCCCTGTAAAGTGTAATTTAGCCTGGATATGCAATCTTCCTCTCTGCCATTCTAATAGAAGAACTTGTTTGCTAAATAATCATCATAGAGTTTTGCTCAAAGCACCAGTTTTATGTAGAGTTAGGGGGTTTTTTCCCCCTTCTTCTCCCTGCCACACATCAATGTTGCCAAGCTAAACGAACGCTCTTTGGAGAGCTATTACAGCCATGCAGTTTTCATTTGAAAGTGTCACAATAAAGCAATGTTCCTTGATGCTAAGAAGCACACAGGGTTACAGCATGATAAAAACAGCAAATAAGATAAAATGATACATTAGAAAGGCCTAAAGGGCAAGAAAATGACACTTTTTAAAGCCTAAGGGATCTTTTTTTCCTTCCCTTCTGTGTGCCCTCTTAGTACTTGAGGGAAATCAGTGAGCACAACACAATGAGCCTAAACTGTTCGGTTTTGCTCCTCAGCCAGTTTCCTTCTGCTGTATAAGAGCAGCTGAGGTCAGACAAGGGCTGAAAAACAGAAATAAAACCCAGCAACCCAGGTGTGGGGGCTGCTAAGAGCAGAAATTCAGAGTCTCCTTCAAGCCCTCGTACATCACATTTAAACAGGACCCAAGGTCTGTGCAGAGCAAGCCTAAGCACAGCTTCTGCCTGCACTGCTTAACCAACACCTGGCTCAACACACAACCAAGCTACACACCTCCAACAACAATAATAGTTACTTACAGGCAAATATTAAGTGTGAGGAAACAAGAGGGTGCAGCAATTGCACCATACAGATAAGTAAGGTTGCGGGTACCTGTAGCTGAGAAAGAACAGAGAACACCTCAACAGCATCGCAAGCAGCCAAAGTGACGGGGAGGCAGGAGCCATTTTAAGAGAAAGGGAGGCCCTTGTGAGGGGTTTTGTAGCGGCGGAGGGCGGGCTGTGCCCGGCCCCGCTGGGTGGCGTTAGCTGATGGGGCTCAGCTGAGAGGTGCAGGGAGGGGCTGCTCTGCCCAGCCTCACCTGGGAAGGTGGGTATTTAGAGCAGATAAAAGGCGGGAAGTGGCTTTTTGGGGGCTTTTTTATGAGAGGGGTGGGGTAGAGAGCTGGTCCTGGCTGCCTGGGGAGCTGCTGCCTCAGGTGGGTAATGGCGTCGTGGGGCTGAGGGGGCTGTGGTGGGTTGATTCTGTGAGGAAAGCTGGCCGCCGGGGTGGATTTTTCTGAGGAAATTTGTGCGTGGCTAAGTTACTTTTTTTGTTTGTTTTTAATTAGGTCACACATCAGCTTCAAGGCGCTGCTATAGCGGTGGGACTGTGCGGGAATGGCTTCTGTGCAGCTACAAAATGGCGGCCCGGTGAGTAACAGGCTGTGTATGGGGCCTGCAGCCCCCACAGAACACTCAAGTGTTTCTAGTTGTGTTTAAACTTTGCCTACTGAAAAAGGGGAGTAATGCAAGTGATGGAAATGGAGGAAGCATTAAAGCAGCAAAGCTGCTGTTTCTAGTGCAACTTAAAAGCATCTGTTTCTGGAAGTTTCTGTGGCTGGCAGAGGCTGGTGAAGCAGTTTTCTGTGTGGAGAGAAGAGCGTTAGCGTGTTCTGGTAACACTGGGCTTTGTTCCTGTTGAAACTTCTAGATGGTTCTGTAAGTAGTGACAAAAATGATGGGTTTGGGAACTGAGGGGTTTCTGCTGGCTTAAAAACTGGTTACTGCTTAAAGTATGCAGTATCTGGGTACTATTAAAATAGATGTTATGAATGTGCTGTGTTATGGCTGAGGTACTGTGTAGAGTGGCTCCAGGGCATGTTTAATCTGGAGTTCTCGGGGTGCTAAATGAGGCCAAGGGGGCTCTGAGCGATGAGGCTTGTGCAAAATTCTTATTTTCTACCTTCTGAGGAAAAAAACCCATTCCTCCTTGTGCTCTTATTCTAAAAGAAGTAGCAGGCTTTGCTGTCTCAATTTCTAAAACTGAGTATTGTTGGCAACCTTTTAGCAACAAAGCTATGCAGGGAGGGGAGAGAGAGGGAATAAAACCCCTCGGAACAACCTTGAAAATCCGCTGTCAATACAAAGGTTATCCAACTCAAAGGCTATGCAACAGGGATTTAGAGTTACTCAAATGTCTAAGCTGACTATTGAAAAGCTTGTTGTGCCAAAGACTGCAGAAAGATGCTTCCTTTTCCCCGCACCCTGGGAATAGTACAGATTGTAAGAGCTCATTTCTCTATCTGATATTTCCTGACCTTTGCAGCCTACTCTATATGAACAGCAAAGATCAGGCTAAAGATGTGGAAGAGCTCTCAGATGAGCAAGTTATTTAGTCTAAAAATCATGTCACATCTGAGCTTTATTTCATGCTTTAATGTGGTTCCAAGCCTGGCTTAGTCACTTTGATTTTTACCTGTCTTTTTTTTGTTTTGCTAGTCCTAATTGACCCACAGTCTATAGCAGTTCTTGAAAGGAGAAGAAAAGCGTTTGATTATTGCTGGGTTTTGCCACTTCAGCCTGTGGAGAAGTGATTTAAAACAGCAAAAACTGCACTAAAGTTGGCTGGGGAAAGACTCATCACTGCGGAAACCTGCTAGTTTAAGGGGAGGGGAACTGTGAAATGAGAACCCCAAAATACTTAAGAGTGAAGGAAGACCTGAATGGGACTGCTGAGGAGAATCACTTAATGTGTTTTTCTGGTTAAATGGCAATATTTTCATTTCAACAGGAGTGTTTTGGATCCAAACTTGGCTTGTATGTCAGTATTAGTGTAATGTTCCAAAACAGGTGTTTCTGAAATTAACAGTAAATGTTTTGTTAAGGCAAAGTAGCCCGTTCCTTTAGCATTTAGTTCTGCCCAAGCACCTCTTCAGGCAGGTGAACTGCTCTGGTGTGAACACTTTCAGCTGTTGTCACCCCAGAACTGCCTGTGTAGAGGATGGAAAGAACAGAGCTGTGGCTCAGGGCGGCTCCTTAATTGACATTAATGCGTAACTCTGGCAGAGTATTTTCTTTTCTTATTTGCACTGAGTAGTGTGTGTCTTGTTCATAGTAGGTGAGTTTCCAGTGAGCTAGAGGAATGGATGTAATGGGGGAGGGATCAGCTGTAAATGATTTTCAGATTAAGATGGCAACTCATGATCTTGTTGGAGGGGCTGGACCTGTGATTGAAGCGCAGAACATGCAGCAAAGGGTGCGGGGTCAGTCACTGCTCCTGTAGGAACACATGTGGAGGGAAAGGACGTGTTTGGCACACAGAAGCAAAGGGTCAGATTGTAGCAAATCAGGCTTTTCTTTGTGTCTAATACAAAAAAAAAAAATGCAGCGGTTTCAGCACAATAGTAGATTAAATCATATCTAATGCAGCTACATTTACCATGCGCTCTCATCCAATTTGGTTAGAAACACTTTGTGGTTTCCAGACGTGGGTCAGCAAATACATGTCCCTGTTGGCAGGGCCCTGTCCTCTGCCTGCGGCGGGGGTCTCACGTTTGCACAGGCGTCTCGGTTCTGCTGGCAGGTTAAATTGCTTCTCCCTGCTCCCAGGCTGGGACTGACTGCCCAGGGGAGCAAACCGGGACACAGAGGGGCTCGTGTTGGCTTGTGAACAGAAGCACTGTCCTCCATGGCTTTTGAGTAACACACTCCATTAAGCTGAGGTTTTCTTCTGTGTTTTCCCTTAGCTGATATATTACTTCCTTTCTTTCCCTTTGTGATCAGCTCTGGATTGTCTGGTGTTACAACTGGCTCGTTCCTTTCTGCGTTGGCCAGGAAAGGGAGTGGGGGCTCCAGCTGCAGAGCTGTGTAAGGAATTTGTCATGCTTAGAGACAGTTTTATATTTCCTTAATGCAGTTAGCTGCTCAGATGCTGGTGGGGCCATTTGTCTTGTTTTAGTATGGTTTTGGTCCTGTGCATGTAACATAGATTTACCTCTAGGATGACGCTTATGGGTGTTTCATGCTTTTCACCATAGGTTTTGTAGCTGACTAGTTAGGATTTAATGCCACCAATGTCAATAATCGTAAAACTAAGCTGAGTAACGATACTGATGACTTTTGGCTCCTTCCAGTGGTATGATGACTGGTAACTGCGTCTCCTGTCCTTGTAGGCATTCGAATAATGATAGCACATGAATATTTTACTTCATTGTTATTGGTAGTGAAAAACAGTAAACAGCAAAAGCTGTAATGCTTGAGTCTAGGCAAAGAGGAATGTCTTGTCTGTCTTAGATGTTCTAGTTATCACATAAAAAAAGATCTAATTTTGACTCCTACTGTGCTGAAAGTGCATTGTTATCTGAGATTTATACTATTCAAATCTCCCTGACTGATCGAAATCACACCGGTGTACATGAAACAGCCCATCAAGATTTTACCATGATGTGAGAGCAAAAAGAGCTGAAGAACTTTAGAATCTCATTTTCAAGAGTCAGGTTTGCCACCTGAAAGAGTGTTTCTAGTATTAACATGTCTAACTTCTTCCAAGATGTTTGACTTAAATCAATTTTATAACTATATGCATATATGTTCATACTTAGAAGCAAAACCAGGGATGTAAAAAGCAGTTTTTCTCAAAGCCCAATGTTAATTACAAATTCCTAAGGTTGCTAGGAAACCTTATCTTAAATGAATATACAAGCAATCAGGCTAGATGCAGATATTAAAGAGATGCTGAGGAGATTTTCCTCCTGCCTCATTCCTCGTCTCCTGGCTGCGATGGGTGATTGATTTATATGAAGCCATGTCAGTTTGGGAACCACCATTCTGCTTCTGAAATGTGCTAAAAATGCAATGAGGGGTGGGGAGGATGTTGCCATTTGTCACATCTATTTTGTAAAAGAAGGGGTCATGCTGACAAGTCCCCTATTAAAATGAATCCCTTATTTATAATACTCATCCTGCCAACCTCTTTGGCTGGAAACTTTGGATTTTTAAGACAACTCTTGTCTCTAATGAAGAACAATAATGGAACTGTGATTTCCCCACCACCTTCCAGTGAAGTATGGCTTGCCTTGATCTAAGTCAACAAGCTTTTATTGCCCTCTCTCAAATGATCAGTCACAGAATATTAATCTGTTTGAAACATTTATACCCAAAGTCAGGTTTTGCCTGTTGTCAAGTGACTTAGAGATGCACAGTAAGGGACTGTAAGGGCATCTGTACTGGGTGGAATGGAATCCTGTTTGACAACAACAAAAAAATAGGGACCTAAAAAAGAAAACAGTCTCAGCACAACTGCCCTCCTGAAAAACTGGTGCCGATGTCGAAGAGGACAGAACGGGACACTTGTTCCTCCATGTCTGGGAGTCTTGAGTACTAAATTCTGTTGGAATGAGCATCTCTCCTGTACACTGGGAGAGCTCAATGCACTTAACTCTGCTACCAAAAATGTGGGTACCCGTATAGGTAAGTGGCCCTCACGTGCTTACCCCAAGACTTGGCAGAAGTTAATGCTGAATTGTGTTTTAAGCACCGATGTCCTGTCGTTATCCAGCCTGCCTTTACTCCCGGGGTAGCCCCCACTACCAGGATGTTTCTTTCCAACTGGCGTGCAGAAATCCCAAGGTTTCCCAAGTTGTGGAAGCGTTTGAGAATAGAGGACACTGAAGGTGACAGCTGGAGCCAGGGGGGGTGGTGAGCAGTAAAGAGATCAAACACAGTGCTCTTGGGTGTGCCGGATCCGAGCTCTCGAGAGCCTTCCTCCAACTCCTTCACATTTATCTGGAGTTCAGACAGGAGGGAGGATGGTTTAATGGTTTAATTCCAGTGATGTTTTTTTGCTAAAAGACAGAAATAATCATGAGGTTGAAGCAGGTTGGAAGTCTCAATGGTTGGGTATTGATCTGAAACTCCTTGGCGAAACAGGAACCAGCACATTGACAAAATAAACATACCCTGTGCAGCAAATAGTTTATTGATGATCTGCCCACGATGAAGTCATGGAGGTGACCTTACTGCCCTGACTTACAGGATTTTTCTGACTGCAGTATTGAAAGAGCAGAAATAATACATTAATTTCATGTTGGAGCTGGGGGAATTACCTCTTTGGGTTTGTTTGTCGTGTCAGCTTTGTTAATTACCCAAAGAGCTTTCTTGATAGTTATTATTAGAGGCAATTTTATCCTTTCAAGCACTGGAGACCAAAGCTCTGTAAACAAAAAAAATTATGGGTCTGTAGTGCTCTCTAACCTGTGTTTCTAAGGATGTGTGTGTGTGTCTGGGGAGCAAGTCGTCCTTTGAGGGAGGAGGGCGGACTAAGAACAGTCCCAGCAGGTGTCTGGAGTAAATGCACAACAGGAGATGTTGGCTGGAAGCTTAACCTGAAGTCTGTTTTTTCCTTGGCTAAGTGGTAAACTCTTACTCTAAAATAACTGTGCCTGCGACTTTGGGCAACTGCTCTCTGCTTAAAAATAAATGACTGTTGTAATCCTGTTTGTCTCATCCCTCTGAAAAATCATAGCTGTTGTTAACATCAGCAGTCACAGGAGCTTCTTGTTCTGTATCTGGTTTAGAGCGTTGCACAGGAGCCACACACAAAGACTCACCTGGTAATATTGCCGATAAGCTTGTGCTGAACACGCGCTGCCAAAAGAAAATACTGTTTAATATTTGCCAGAGAGGGGTGCTGTTACCCTGGGGAGCCTGATGTTGCTGAAATGTGTCTAGCTGTTCTGTCCTCAGAGGAAAACCCTGCAGAGCTGTGCAGCATCCGGAAATATTAGAAGTAAATACAGTAAATTAACTTAGTAGAAAAAAAACCTGAAGATTTCACTACAGTTTTAATTTTATATCTCTGTGTTCACACAGCATAATATATTGATTGCTAGCTGCTGGACTATTTGGTAATTATGAACGACTCATTCTAAGTTTTGGGGTTTTGCACCTCAGCTTTGCGCCAAGGTGGTGTTTTGTACTGCTGATGCTGCTGGGAAAAGCAGAGATATTGTGTTGAGAAGCATGTCTGATATGTGACTAATTGCAGCCTGTCTGTATGTTAAAGCAGCCTGAAACTTTGGACAGTCTAATGTCTTCCAGGGAGTTCCCATTAAGTACATTTGATGGCAATGAAAGAAGATTGGCAGCCTTGGAGACAGAGAGTCTGATTCTACTGCTGCTGCAATAACTGCAACCCTAATATTCCTGAATTGGATCTAAATTTCTCTGGGGATACACCTATAAAATGCACATGCTCCTGTCAGGTAATTCTGGTCTTCTAAGTAGAACTGAATGACCCAGATAGGCTTGGATACAAAAGACCTGGTTCTCTGCAATCCCAGGTCACTGTGATGGGGGGATGAAGTGGAAGGATCTGTTTTTAACTTTGGCTGCACAAAGACACAGTGGACAAGCCCGAGAGATTTTGAGGCTCACATGTGTGTCTCCCTAGAGGTAAATCTCTCGACTCCACAGAAATGCTTCACTGCCTTTAGCTGATTGCAATGCGGAAGGTTCTAGATGGACTGGTTGAATATTTGGAGTCTCAGAAGGGGATCTGTCTTGATTAAAATAAGCTTACGGTTCTGTCTGTAATTTTGTTTTTCTACAGGAAAATATTGTTAATCTATATAGCTAGAAGTTTAACTGATGTACCAACTTATGCTCTTGGGTCTTGAAAAAGATGCTGTTGGAATCCAAGCATACTAATGATTGACACTAATTGTTTTCAGTCATGTAGTGAATTTTATGGATAATGCTTCTCTGAATAGATGGTAGGTGCAGATATTAGAGTGTAATCATACAGCAGTCACTTTGTGGTAGCAGTGCCTTTTGTAGAAAAGGTCAAAATAATTTGTGGTGGCTCTTATTTTAAATGCTGTGTTTACCATGGATAAAATTGGCCCAAAAAGGATTTAATAAAGATGGTTTAATCCTCAGGAGGTTCCTGAGGTGGAAGGATGCTTGTTTCTCATGTACTGTGCCAGACTGATGCCACTCGGGCTGATCTGGGTTGATTTCTGCACCATGCGCTGTGCTCCTTGGAGCTGGCTGCTGCTCGCCCCCGGTGAACCGCTTGGCCTTGCCAACCACCAAAGCTGTTTCACTGACTCTTGTCCTCTGCTTTTCCGAAGCATTTCTTTGCATCACTGAAGAGATTAATTCTCTTCCTTTCCAATAATATACAGATCCTTTTCACTGCTTTTTATAGCTAAAGGTCCATGTGAAGAAGAAAGGGTGGGGGGGGGTGTGGAAATTTCACTTAGCCATATTAAATATTGGACTCTTCATGTTTTCCTCTCTTTTAATTACAGACTGTTTTTCATCCTGAAGTTAACAGTCTCCTCTCTACCTGAATCAGGATTTCAATGACTGACCAGTAATTCTAGGGCAACACTGCTCTGTTCTAACCACACTAGGTGTGTGTGTTTGCCAGAGCTGGGGAGGATGTGGAAATAGACTTGATGCCTTGCTTATCAGTCTAATTATCGAAGTAAGTTAAGCTGCCATGATTTACCCAACCTCTGTGTGTAGGCAGACAGATTTAGAGTCATTTGAATGGAAGAAGAAATGTGTTTTGAACTAAGGGAGTTTAGGGAATACAGGTAAATTCAGCACCAAGCTGACCAATAGCTTTGTGCTGGTGTAGACTATAAAGAACAAAACCAGCAATAATGGAAGCCACCATTATAAATCTGCTTCTTATTGCTTACAGCTTCAGGCTGACTTAAAATCAACTTTTATTAGCTCCATATTAGGGGTTTGTTTCCTCTGGATTTGATTACTGGGATGGTGGCTATATTTGAAATCTGCATTTCCATATAGATGGAACTGCTCTGCTGTAACCCTGCCGCATTCCTGGGGAGGCAGAGGAGTTCAGCAGGCTGAGTGGTCGTAAAGAACGGGCTGTGACAGGCCAGGGAGGTGAGGAGGGAGGCACTGGGGGGAAACGCTATCTGGAATGGCTCTATCAGGCATCAGACTGTAATTGCATGGTGTTTTATTTGTATTAGGCTAATGACTATAGTCTTTGTCTGAAATAACAGTACCATTATCCCAGGTCCTGCCTTTCGATGAATGGACATATGAGAAAGGATGCTGCTGTCCTGTTTCAGAGGAGAAGAAACTGAGGCAGAGATGTAGTTTTTCAGCCTTGCAAAGGGCTTGAGGATCCCTAATATGCTTTGAGCAAGCCAAGAACATTTATCCTTGCATAACAGGCAAGCGGGTGCTGCCCAAGGAGAGAGGTGGATCTTCCCCTCCATTAAAAAGCCCTTCCTCGAGTCTCAGTGCAAGTTGTAATTTCCAGCTGGCATGATGAGTGGGATTTCTGAAGTTTTGTTTCCATCTCCAGCACAGTGGGAGACGTCCAGGTGAAGCGCTTTACCACAGGCTCTCTGCTCTGTAAAACATGGACATCAGCTCTTCTGTGAAATGTTGACATCTGCAGATAAATACCGTGTCCTGCAGCCTGTGCCAAATCACCTCTCTTCATATGTAACCCTTGCTACAAACACCTCCTACCTGGAGATTTTCAGTTGCAAGTGGAAAATTGCTCTATTAGCAGAACAAGGAGAAGTTAATCCCTTCCAGCACCAGTTTCTTTATGGCTCTGAAAACTTTGAATTGAATATGCAATAACAGGTAGAAAAAATTAGGTACAATCATGTAATAGGAGAATTACTCCAAATTGATTTCCCCCCCTTCCTTCTTGTACTAATTTTGTACCTATTTGATGTTTCTGGAATGAGCTGGTTTTGCATGGAAGTTATTACCAGAGAGGTACCCCTGCAGACTGAGGGGGAATTGAGATGAGAGTTTCTTCGGGTGTGTATTAGTGAGCACTAATGGTCCCATCTCTTGAAGCAAAACTTCCGAGTTAATACAGTGCTAGTCTACCTTTGAAGTCCTACCTAAACCCCCAAGACGGCTTCAGGAAACTTATGCTTCATGGTCTTTTGTGCAGGGGTTAATAACACAGTGGACTTGCTGACGTTATATCCCCTTTCCATTCTGTATGTGTAAATCAATGGAAAAGCAGAAGCTGCAGCAGGGACACGGGCCAGGGCTGCCATGCTTGTGTTTGTCATGGTTGTTACTGGGTGTCACAGTGAGCTTGTCCCTTTCTGGTAGATAAGTGTGCAGAGCAGCTGTGATCTGACTTCACGTTTCAGATGGGTCTCTGAACGTGTCACATCCAGCAAGTGATAGCTTTGCTGGAGATTTTTTCTTTTCCTGCTGGTATATGCCATGTCCTTGGGTTTCTTCTCAGTGCGTTATTCTCATATATTTAGCTTATTCCACTACTACACAGGACAACAGAAAGTTGTGAGATAAACCTGTAACAACACTGAGCAGGAGGAAAGAAGCTGTAGCTGAAATGTTCTTTGCACAAAGATGCTTCCCCTGGAACAGGGAGCTTTATGTTGCTGGTCCATTGCTGCCTCATGGCATCAAATATTCATTCTGTGTCTGCATTTTGATGGTGCTAGTGTGATACAAGAAGACATGACGTTGCTTTAAGCCAGCCAAACCGCAGAGCTGTCAGAAAGGAGACCACAGCTTCGTGGGGCTCTCTCTTCAGAAGCAGCAGTTAACAGGCAAGTCTGGTGTAAAGAATGGAAGGGTTGACAAAACAGGGGGTAGCCCGAGAGGGGATGAAGCTTTTCTGAACGACGTGGTATTTGGCTTGAAGATGTAAAATCCCAGTCCTTTTGTACATAGAGAGAAAAAGCAATTTAATCTGTAGTACAACAGACTGCATAATAAACAGATGCAGGTACATAACCTGTTAACCCTGAGCTGTTGGCTGCTCAACAGACTGCATAATAAAAGATCTGAGCTATATTACTTTGAATTATTGCTGGTGTAACAGACTGCAGGTAATAAACAGGCACAGATGTATTAGATTCACCTCTTTTTAGAGAGAGTAGGAAGTGTTATTTTTCCCTCCTGCTCTTCCTGGCACATGCTGGGCTACTGCAAAATGGACTTGATTGGATGCTGTTGGCATTTTAGCCCAGGTCAGTGAAGACCAAGAGTGGTTTCCTTATGACAACTGTTTTGTGATTGATGTGAAGAATTTTAGTAGCTATCAAGACCCTTTTTGATTTGAAGTGTGTCCACATTGTCAAAACCCACCAGTGTCACAGCAATGTGTCAGCATACCAACAAGCCAGCTGTGTCATGTGTTTCCTTTCAGCCATGGCTGCGACAAGCAGCCTGGGATTTGGCTGGAAATGTGTGTGTTTTCAGAAGAGCTGATGTGGGGAGCGGGATTTGTTGCCAGAGCTTGTGCTGTCACAGTTCTGGGAATAAACCATGGCCGTTTCTCAGCTGTCAATGCAGTGCTTTCATGAGAACTGTATTCAAAAGCTCCTGCACTTTATTTCCTCATGCTCCTTGTGCTGGGGCGGCAGGAGGGGTTCAGCACATCACTTGTGCTGGGCTCACCTCCTGTACTTACCCCAGTTTCTAGAGTTAACCCTGCCCCCACATCACCGGAGACACCCTGAAAGAACCCCCCAGCAGTGCTGTGGACAGAGGAAGGTCTACCCAGTGACTGGGTCACTGTCAACAGTTATCCAAGCTGATTCTGCTGATAATTACTTGACTTCTTAGCTCAACTTGAAGTATGAAAATGTGGAAAGTCATTTGCCCTGACAGTTTTACAGGCCACGTAAACTTGTAAGGACATCCTCATCAGAATTACGCATTTGGCCTTTATCACAAATAATTATTCTGGACAGCCGAGGAATGTTTATCGGGGCACGTTCAAATCCTGGCTTGGTCAGGAAACAGCTCGCTCTGTGTGCCAGTGCCTGGGCGAGAATCATTGTCACTCCTGGCAGCTGAAATCCCAGACAAGATCTCACACCGCTTCTGCCTGGGGAAGGAGGGATGGAGCAGCTGGATTTTAACCAAAGCTGTTGATGTCAAGCCACCATAACAATCTTTCTGTGTGGAGCTTTTGAGAGATTGTGTATGCTGTGCATCTGTGTAAATGGGAAGAAGTTTCTTTCAGGACAGTGGACCGGGTGATAGGGTTTAATTCTAGAATTTGACATCTCCTTACCAATGTAAAAAGACTGAGAACTTAAATCTTTCCATCCTGAAATCCTGTGTATGTGAGACAAGGATAATGTTTCTAAATCTGACTTTTGAGTTAATGTTTATCTTGTTAGACCGTGGCTTTGATTCTGCACTCCCTTGCTACCACTGTTTTTGTACAGTGGCACAACAGGGCCCTTGGAAAATGGTCTGGATTAGTCTTATGAAATAAATAATAGCTTCACTGAGCAGTGCAAAGAAATCACAAGAGAAGGTAAGAGAGCCGTGTTCTTTTAAAGCATCAGAAGAGACGCATTAGGGATAGTTTTGCTGAAAGAGAATTTGAATAACTCTGTTTCAGCTCACTGATCAATATGAAATCAGCACAGGATGAAAATGAATCAGTGGCACTCGATAGCAGTGGCCGTCACCCATGCTGTTCCCATTCACAGGTGATAAAAGGAAAAGTGAACAGACAACAGATCAAACTGACGAATCTGTGTCCCCTGCTGGAGATATAATCATTGTCTGACTTATTTTTCTGTCCCAAAGGAACTTAAGTTGAGCCTCACTGGATGGTATAATTGTGTGGAACTAAAAGACAACTAATCTTAGTGTTGAGAAGGTATAACCTGCTCCTCTATGGGTTTTAGTAAAGCTCATCTTTTATCTACACTATGTAAAACCTATTGTCAAAAGGTGTGCTTGGAGGTTGCTGTTGATGGTCAAGAACCTCTGAGATGCTGTAGCTGACTGTATGTTACTGCACTGCACGTGTGAAAGCAGGTCAGTGTGAGCTGCCAGGTGCTCTCTGTTTGGCGAAGGTTTAATGTTCCCCGTGCTTCACAGCTCCTAGCTCAAAGCTCACAGAAATATGGAAGAATGTTAACTTGATTTGGGAGAACTCTTGGCCAGGCTCAGCTTTTCTACCAGTCTGACCTTTGAAGATAGACCAGAGTTAGTGCTGAGACAACAGCAAGGAGGCAAGAACTGGGTCTGTCTTGTTGAAGGTCCCCTGTGTTCAGCGGTTAACAAAGCTACTTTAAATCATCTGACAAATACTTAATTACAAGCCAAAGCTTTCTCTGCTGTCACTCAGGAAACTTGTCTGATTCCATCCATTGCATGCTTGAAGAACTATTAGAGTGATGGGCCTGTGTGGGTTTCTTTTTCCCCCTCTGTAACTCTTCCTGCTCATGGACACAGAAGAAACAGGCACCCTCAGGAGTTTACGTGTTGAGTAAACTGTGCTGCAGCACTGTGATCTCTTTTCTGGCTCTTCTCTGACACAACTGTCCTTTTCTGAGTCTTTTTTACTACGGCATCTGTTCTCTCCAACTGTTTTTCTCCTCGCTGTTACATGACCTTTCATTAGAGGATGGTCTTATGGTCAAGACTGGCCTGGCACGGTGACAGGCAAATCCATAGTCAGTTCTTGCCTCAGTACAATATAAGGACCTGGGTGGTCAGGAGCTGATTTCCATTTATCTGTGGACGTAAATGGAACTGTTGCAAGTCCCATGCTGCTTTGTCATTTAGAGCCAGAACTTCAGGAGTGTAACTGGAATGTTTCCTCTCGCTCCTGTGGGGCTCTGGCAGCCCAAGCTGACTGAAGGCTCATTTCTTTGTGCCTGGTGCAGCAGCTTTAGTTCCACTGAGGAAGGGTTTCTTCCAGAAATTGGTCAAGCATTTTAGAGAATGGAATAGAAGTTTGTTTATTACAGCTACATCCCCACAGGCCCTGCCTTGGAGGCAAGCAAGGCACCGCAAATACAGATTATGGTGTCCAGCTGAGCCTTGTGAGCACTTACCCCTCCTCCGTTAACCTTCTCACTCTGTTTGGTGTAGGTGATAAATATTAAACCAGGGGAAAGGCTCACTGTGTACTTCCATGGAGGTCCATGTCGTCCATGTCCAGTAGCTGGTGATGGCATGTAAATTCATCAAAGAAAACACAAAATCAGGTGGTAATTAAAACTTCCTACTTTGTGATGGAATGACAGATGCTGAAATTGAAATTATTACCTCCTAGGGAGAGAAAACAGCGAGGGTTTGGTACAGACCGAGGCAATACTTCTGGAGCTCAGATAGAAACCTACTTTTCCTGAGGAACTATTTTGCTTCTTACCTTGCAGCATCTCTATAATAGAAAAATCCAACTCCTATCTCTTCAGCTGCTCCCTTTTGCAATTAGTTTTCTAGAAGCAAAAGCAAGGAAGACATTGAATTTCCGAACTATTACACACGCCTTCATGGAAAATCACAGGTTTTCACACTGACGAAAGCACTAGCTGACCTTAAGTTTTTTTCTAACAACTTAAACTCCTACAGAACTTTAACTGCACTACCTGGCTTGGTATAAAGCCAGTTAAAATCGCTGCAGCCAAGAATGGATTTAACAGTTCCGTTTGAACCGTTTGTAAGGTTTCCATTTTACACTACAGAGTGGGAGATCTTTCTGTCAGTAACCCCGGCAATTAAAGGCAAAGCAAATGTTTAGGTTACAAACTTACTGTGGAAGTTTATCTATGGCACTACATTATGGCAATAATCTTCCAAGGGTAGGAAAATGAGGTAAGATGAACTATTTTCTGCAGGCATGCTCTGATCCCTGAGCAGCCAGGGTAGGGGGAGATGGGACAGTGTCCTTGAAAAGAAATGATCAGTGGAGAGAAGGGGGTTTTGGAGGAGCTGGGCCTCGGGCTGTTCCCATAGCTGCAGCATTATTGCTCTGAAGAGCAAATTGTTTTGGCCTTAATGAAAAAGGGGATGTTTCTAAAGAGCTTCCTGAGGTGGTGTCAGCGCAAAGGCCACAGAAGCCACACGTCCTACAGAGCTACAGGGGCCAGGGTCACTCCATGTGAGGTTTTAGTTCTGACAGACACTGAACTGTTAACTTTGGCTTCTAGTAAAGCTGCTCAAGCAATAGGAGGTTGGATGTGCTGAGTTGTCTTCTGGTATCATACTCGTTTTACATCCATATATTCCAGCTGGTTCCACAGACTTGCTGATTTACACCAGGGATACTAAGGACAGTTTAGCTCACCCTTTCTGCATTGCTCAGGAATGTTTTCCTTATCTCATTTTTGGTGTAAGAAACACTAATTGAAATTCATGCTCGTATGTCTTATGAACTATGAGTCAGAGGAATAAAAGCACTTAATCACTTAATGAAATTATTGCCTCTCCAAGCATGGAAAAAAGAAGGGGGTGGGGGAGCATAAAATATTCTATGGCAATCACTTTAAAAACAAGTCACTACTACTTTGTAGTATGTGTAACTTGGTATGTTCCTCTGCCGTGCACCAGTTCATAAAGAGAATGGTTATGCACGCTTTAGCTGTTCTGTAGCTGCATCCCATGTCAGGCTGACAAAATGAGCTGGCTTGCTTTTAATTAGTAGCTGGATGAAATACTGAGGGGTTTTAAACCCCACTCAGTGGCACCTTTTGCAAATATGCAGATAATAAAACCTGAGCTCCAGCCAAGTTCCAGTTCGGCCAACAGTCTCCTGTGTCTCCTGAGGAATCCCCTGCTGTGGAGCTTCCTTTGCTCCCGGTCTAAGCTTTTTTTGCTGTGTTTAGGGCATGTTCTTCAGCAGAGTCTGTGTTCTGTTTAGATGGATGTGTGTGAGCACCGAGTGAATTGATTCTTGTCAATTATAAAGACTGCAAAGAGTCTGGAGACTCCTTGAGATGAAAAGCACTGAAAAAATGTGAAACATTAATTATTTATCTCTTGGTGTCATTATTGTATGGAGTTTAAATTACTACTTCAAAATCATTTCTCATTACCCTGTACTGTCATCTCCGCAGATACAAAGAACTCATACAGCAGACATCGGGGAAAGCAAAGCCACTCTGGATTTATTAGGGAAGAGGCTCTTCTCCCCACCCGTCCCTTCCTCCCACTGGCCAACTGGATTAGTTTGGACTAAATTAAATAGGCTCAAAAAGCCAAAAGAAAGAAGCAAATCAATACAGAATAAGAAATTAAAAATCACTTCATTGAATTTATTTTAATCTGCGAAGTTGTAAAGTGCTTAAACTGCAGATCCCGCACTCTGCAGAAACCCGAGGGGATTCTCGGGGTGAATTTTGAATGCAGTGCTCGGGCTTGTGGTTCTAGTGCATATGAAATGAAGTTTCTTTTGCTCCCAGTGGTCAACTGACTGGATTTGTACCTGGGAGTGAGGATGAGAAGGGGGTTGTACATCATGTGTTTTTGCACAGTGCTGATGTTTTGGTGACAAGGAAGCCCTTTTGGTTCTGTGAATACTTCACCCTAGAATAAACCGCTTCCTCTTTACTGGACCTTTTTCCCCCCTTAGATGGTGCGTTCTTTTTTCCTGAGTAATACATCATTGAAGCAACTCATTCTGGTGATGAATTACTTGTACATGTTATCAGATGGGCCTGTTCTGATACTCCTGCATCATCCAGAGTATTACACTAATATATCAACAGACTGAACTGTTGCTCCGATTATGTGCCTGGGTCTCATATATCACTGTGCGCTCACACATGCACACAGGTCCTGCTGAACAGCGTGGTGCGAAAGTGGTGCGTGGAGCGATGCCCTGCAGTAAAGTCAGGATTTGGGGGCAGTTTGTAAAAGAATCTGCCAGCCAGGAGCTCGAGTTTTTAAGGCTATCAAGTCCTTTAACATTTGGGTCATATAATTTGAATACCCTTCAGAACCAATGTCTTCGGATGTTTCAGCTCTTACGACAATGCTCGGAAATGTGCTCATACCCAGCAGTGAGTTTTGAAGTCTAGGGGGTCCAGCCCTCCCTCTTTTTAGTTTGGGAACATTGCAGTGTTAACACTTCAGTATCCCCCAAGTGCTAAGAGGGACAAGCCCAGCTTAAGGGGGCAGGTGGGCTTAGGAGCAGAGCATAAGGTGCATATTTTCCAACCTTTGAACATTCAGAACAGTTTGAGGGGGAGGGTTGTCTTGTTTTACTCACTATAATGTGAACTCTGTATTGGTACCAGACTTCCCTGCAGTCGTGTTCTGATATAGATTCTGCCTGAGGCCAATCTATATTTTAGATAGTTTGAACTTGTCTTTAAATTGTTCCAATTCCTAAGGCCCATGCTTTGCTTCTAATCCTGCTTAATGCTTTAGTTACTTAGCTCAGGTTTAGTTCAGATAATGTTCAATTCCTCTTCCAAAGCCAGTCTGAAATAGCCGCACCTCGTACGCCTACAAAATCAGCCTTCACATTTGCAGGAACAGGGTTTATTTTCTTTAGGTTCCTGACATCCAAGCCAGAACCTGCTGAAGTCAGCAAAGGTGGCTCTAGGACACTGGGTCAGGTGTCTGGTACAGAGTGAAATACGTGCAAATCTGCTCTGTAAATGCTGCCCTATGGCTGGGTTTGTCCTAGGTGGTCTTTTCCCTGCCCACGCTTTCCCTGTTGTTGGAGGAGAAATGGCTGCTGAACAAGAACAGCCAGGCAGCCCGGGTCATTTGCATACTAGCTCAAATGTTTATGGAGTTGTGGATAACTTTAGAGGCATTACTTTGTATTCAGGGTAATCTTGTGCAGCTGTTGAGAATGAATTGCAAAATTTTAAAAAAGCAAGTAACTTGTAAGGGGAAAATAAGTCTGGATTTGCGTAGGAAACCAGAAAGTAAATAACGAGGATTATGGCACAGCGCCTCAGGATAGCAACCTAATATAATGCTGAATTGAGACACAAACAAACTGTAGACATAAATTTGATTTGAGCTCAGATTTGGCCACTTAATATTTGTGTGAGAGCATACACATCAGAGCAGAAAAGATGGATTGTTCAGATGTTCTATCCTTTCAGTGTCTAGGAGGACAGATATTAGAAAACTATCTATGGAGATGTCTGTCCTTATCAGATGACCCAGGCAGAAAAGGAAATTCAAAGCTCTATAGACAAACCATTCTTGCCAGACAATTTGGCATATAGTCATGCAGTAATTTTGCAGAGACTTCTTTCAGTCCAGGGAGACACATGAGAGGAAGCTACAGGAATGACAGAATCAAAGCAAATAATCTTGTTAAATGTAAGTTCTCAGTTCAGGTGCACTTCTGGTATCCCACGGGCTATCGGGGGCAGCCTAAAGGAATGATGTATGAGATGTTTTAACATATATCTCACTACCAGTTTGGTAAAACTCACCTGGAGGTGAGAAATGTCCTTCCCTGTCAGAGCAGGGCTGTGCAGTTCATCTCTCAGCTGCCAGGATGGAGCAGCTCCTGAGCTGGACTGTCTGGCAGATGTCGTACGTGTCACACATGATGTCTTTGTGTTTAAAAACAACACGCCTGCCCCAAAGTGTTAACCAGATGAACCTGAACATCTGACATATATGCAAGTTATTTATGCCCTTCTGCATTCAGTCTGTCTGCATTCCGCTGGCACGACAATTTGCTTTGTACCTCATCTTGAATGCTCTTTCTCCTCCCATAGTTCCTGCCATCTGAAAGAGGACCGACATGTATCAGTTACACTCATTAGCTTTGCAAAATGTGACTGTGATTCATAATCATCTGCTGCTTTGAGACAAACAAAACCGTGTTTCTCCATCTTCACTGGCAGAAGTTGTCTGGGGACTGGGGCTGGAGCCTGGAAAAGAAAAGCGTTGTGGAGATTTTAAGGCTGAAGAAAGGAATTAAATGCTTTTTTTCCCCCCTAGCTTACGTGTGCCTTGTTAAAGTATTAAACTATGCTAGAACCACTGAGTTATTTAGCATTGCTAGAAATTGTCTGCCTCCTCAAGGTTTAGCTATACATCTGGATATAATTTGGACACTGAAAAGACTTGCTCTTCTTTTGCACAACATTCACACTGGTGTTATCTTTAGCACTTAGCTTCTGTTCTTTTGTCCTTCACAAGGTTTATTCCCCATGATGGAGAGCAGTACATGAGGCAATTTACTGAAAATAGTTGCTGTTTCTTCTGTTAATCTGCAGCGACCCTCAGGGAGGGTTTCAGCACTAAATTAAGTTTATTTTCCCTGGAAACCACTAATGAAGAGACGAGCAGAAGCCATGACTTTGGCCATCAAGCCCAGTCTTTGCTCGCTGAGTCTCGGACACAAACTCCAAATTGCAGAAACAGAAATGTCCCTTCCGAGCTTTGCCATTCAGCCTGCCGTTTCCTTGGGCATGAGAAATGGAGATTTCCTATTTATGCACTTCATGGAAACTTCAGGTGAAGTTACTATTCCAGTTTTGCTCCTGGCCGTGTAACTTTGGACCTCATGGCTCGTCCTTGATTCCATGTGTCATTTGCTTCTGGGACCTGTGAGTTGTCTGGGGAGGGTCATTCTCTGCAGTACTCATGTTGCTGCGTTGCTGCCGATGTGCTACGCGTTTCATTACTGCCTTTTCAGAATAGGGCGACGTTAACAAGAAGGTGGTTTCTGAAGGCAGTGGCCGGGTGAGCTGTGCTTACTTCAGTCAGCCTTGCACAAGAGTTGAGGCAGAACCTGCTGGTTGCTGGGTGACTGCTGCATGTCACTCAGGGGAGTGTGGACCTGTTCTGCAGCATTTCCAAACCTCAGCTTCCCCTTTAATTTCCTCCAACACCATATTCCTACACTATTTTTCAAAAGCTGGAGGATTTTTTCCTTCTACTATTTTAAAAAAGTAAACTAGGACATGCTTTGGGGGCCTCAAAGCCTTGCTGGTACTTTTCCCAACAACACAGAATTTGCCACATGCAGCAAATAGCTGCTCAAAGACCTTTTTTTAATTTTTTTACTTGCTAGCTGTAGCACCTGAAAGCTAAATTTCCCTCATTAACAATTAATGACACTTCATGCTCCTAATACTGTCATCGTTCATTATACTTTTAAATGGCAGAACCGAGTTGTCAGGGAGAGCTTCCTCAGTCTGCCCAAGCAAACAGGGCAGCACTGGAGGGGATGGCTGCAGTAAGTGTTAGTTAAGCAGTATCTTGGCAGAGGGTCTTTGTCTCTCATTGAGAAGTACAAGAGCCGTTAATGAGATGTGAAGAATTGCAAATGGCATTCCCAGTGCAGCTCAGACTAAATTGCAAAGGGCCTGTGCTGGGCTTTGCTGTCCTTGCTTATCTCATGCCCAACGGCCACCAGAAAGACTTGGGAAAATTATTTTATACTTCTGGTCTATTTAGAAAAGTCTGGTTCCCTTAGTAAACTTTTTGATTCTATTTCCTTTTAGGACAATAAATGTCATAAACTAGATAACATGAGAGGTTTGGCTTCAAAATAAGAGCTTTTCAGGCAAAAACTGCAGGCAATTCAATTCCTAACCTAGCTGTATTACCAGAAAAACTTGACATGTGTTCCTTAACAATAGGCTCTGAGCCATAAGTAGAATAAATGTTAGACTAATCCCAATTAATGTGTGCAAACAGAAGCCTTAAAACACCATGTCTCTGCTTAAAATGCCCTGCTCTCCCTCCCTGCCCACAGCCAGCGGGAGCAGCTCCCTGCTCCGAGCACCTCGCACTCGAACAAACCCAAAGCAGCAAAAGCAGGACTGGTCAGACGTTCTTCCAGGCAGGGAAAGCAAGGCTGTCAAATTAACAGCAGTGGAACACAAAACATCTTGCCTGGCCTAAGATTTTAAAATCAATCATCCCAAAACAGCCGTGACATTGCTGGAAGAAGTACAGATTTTGGCAATAGATTTTGAGGAGGTTGTCTAGTTTCAGGCTGTTCTCCACTATCAGGAAAACTTGATTTTCGGTTTAGCAGTTTGAATGGAAAGACACAGCTTTCCTGAGCTTGGCCTTGTATAAAATGTTTTGCCGCAAGCTGTGCGTTTGGACTATAAGTAGAACTCCATCAGCAGATTTGAAGGTACGGCGTTGGTAACTGCTGTCCGGAGCAGTGCTGGCTACGGCTGGGTCATTCTCTCCAGCACAGAACCGCATCTTTGGTTTAAAATACCCTCTTTAGTTATCAAAGCTGCTTCTCCAAACTAGTATTGATTTTTTTCGACTCTGCATCAGTTGCAGAGCTGGAGCCTGTGTGTGGGTAATGGGAACCCATGAACTAGGGTTCTGAAAATGCCAGATGTGGATTCCTGAATGTGTCACCTGGTAGATTAACAAATGTTAGAGGAAATGGCTTGTAAGGGACCTTTCTGTGCTAGAGGTGAGTGAGTACAGGTCCAGAAATGGGTCCCTGTGCGTCTCAGGAGCGCACAGACCGACTGGGAGGCTGCTGGGGAGGTGCGTTCTTATGGAACTCCAGCATTCGAACAGCTGGGTGACAAAAATGCCTGGGGACTGTTTTCCACAGTCTCACTGCATAGTCTGCTAAACGTCAGCTACCTAAATATTGCTAGTTATTTTACTGAATTTATCCCTAGAGAGGCTATAATGAGGGAGAATGGGGAGTATATTTTGGAAGCAATTAGCCTTAAAAGTCTATACTTTCTTTTTTTGAGCACAGTCTTCAGGGAGCCAAGTACAACACTCTCTAATGGGCTGGGTGTCTTCTATTGCCTGTACTCCATCTTCGGGGATGGCAGCTAAACATGAATCCCTGGCATCTCAAATGAGATTTTAAGAGCCTGAGATTCAAGGACTAAGGAAGGGGAGAGAGGAAAAGGTTTTTTTGGCTTGTGGTTAAGTGCACTGCACTAGTACATAATGAGAATAAGAATGAATAAGAAAGTTCCAAGGGAAAAGAGGCACCCCTATAAAATGAGGAGCAATACTGATATTAATCTTCAGCCCTCAGTGCTGAAGTAGTGTGCATTACAACTTAGACTAAACTGCTCTTTCAAACTAATAGTAAGGCTTTCCTTTCAATCTGCTGGTAGGGAACACCTTCTCTGCTGGAGTGTGTGACTCTGAGACCTTTACTGAGGTTATTTCATGTACAAACTTTCTCTTTGCTTCAAGAAAACCTCACCTGCAATGTTCTCTATCAGGAACATGGTTTTGTTTGGTTGATGTTGCTTTTCTCAAGCTGGCACAATGAAAATAAGATGGGCAGAAATAGAGCTGAGTTTGGCTAAGTTGGCTTAATAGCTAGAATACCTGTCTGTAAGTCAAGTTTCAACAGACCTGGGTGGGAAAATGGTATTTTCAATATGTGAAAGATCGTGATCATTTGAAAGTGCAATTTCTTGAGATAGGATACAAAAGGGAAATAGTTTCGCTAGACATTAAGTTGATATAAAAAGCATTATGAGCCACCAAAGACTACTTTTTATAGTTTTGAAACATCATAGAAGATAATAAACATAGTATATGTAAATATACGTAATCTAATATTAGTGAAATGAAACAAGGTATTTGAAATCAATTTCTTGACACTTTTCCATTTTCAATTTCTATGAAAGACTGAAATGTCAATCTGCATTTTCAAAGAAAAAAAAAAGATAGTTTAAAAGTGTCACCCTTATCTGTACAATGAGCTGAAATGGCTGAAATGGTCTTTCCGAGTTCCAGAAACCCAGTCTGCTGCGTGCACTTGGCTGCTTAGAAATGGCCCGGCTTTGCCACAGGATACAGCAAATTGCTGGTTTCCCGTTGGTGGTGTAAAGGGAAAATGGACCCAAGGTGGTGAATGGTGATGTTTCCCCATCTTGTGAGCTACTGCAGTGCGTGGGGAGGAAAGCAGCAGCTTATCTCCCGTACCAGCAGGATCTCTCTTGTATTCTCCAGTTCTGCTGCTTTCAGGAGCGCTGCCTGTCCTTGTCCCTGTCCCGCCACTTCTTTTGTCACTTGCCAAGCCCGCAGCCCAGATTTCTTTGCTGGGGCTGCCATGTGTTCGCCGAGCAGCGCTCGTCACTTGCACGACCAATTCACTGCCGCTCCTGTTCCACTTCACGGCCCACACGTTCCTCCTGTGGCTTCCCCTGCCCTGGGCTCTTTGCTCGTTTTCATAATGCAGCTCTACAGCAGCCAGAACCACTCTCTGTATTCCATACATCCCTTCGCAATGTGCCTGCCAGAGCAGGGAGATATTATGCTTGCATTACAAAAAGCAAATTGAGGCACAATAAGGTTTTGTCCTAAAAATGTCAACCACAAGAATGGGATACTCTTGTTCTTAAGAAGTATCCTGGCTCAATGCTGGCAGCTGAAGGTTTGGGCTGGGTTCCAGTTTGCTTTTAGGGCACATTTTATACCACTCTGATAGCACAAACTGAGTTGTAGGGGAAAAATTGAAAACATGAATCAGTTGTGCTTTAAACCTAAGTGATGAGGAGGAAGACTGAGATGCACTGATACAACTTTCCCCCCTGTTTTGTACTTGCTGGTCTGTCATGGTCTCAGTTTTTCCATCTGTTAGCTGGTGGCTATAATTAGCCTGTCTTTCACAACTTTTCATATTTTGGCACTCTTGATACTTAGCTGACTGTATTTTGATTCCTTGGGAATAAATGTGAGAACAAAACAGATTATAAGCTGTTATAATTTCTGTAGCTATCTTCGTTTTGCTTCTCTCCTTCTCCTCTTGCTCTCCTGCCTTCACCGCGTTGCTGAACCTCGGAGAACCTTGCACCCACTGCTGGGTGGCTGTGAATCGACCTTGAATGGCAAATGAATATTCAGGTTCAAAATGTCTTGCAAAGAACCGTTGTTTGCCATGGTTACCTCATGATGGGTTGCATATGCAAATAGTCTCTTGGAGCTAACATTGGGGAGGTTGGATCATCTCACCGGAGTCTCTGTAGGGTTTTTTTAAGCACAGACTATGGAAGGATGAGCTATTTGGCTTTGCACCTTTGCAGCAAGCGGAGCCCAGCGCGTGATGAACAGAGGGGATGAGCCCAGCACACCGGGTCAGGGCAAACAGCAGGTCCCTTACTCTGCAAAATCTGTTTTTAAAGCCTCCTGCATTAATTTCTGCATTTGTAAAGGGGGAATAAACTGCCACAACTTTGCTGTGTTTTTTTTGTTGTTGGTTTGTGAGTTTTTGTTTGTGCTTTCTTTTTTTAACTATGTAGCCCTCCATTCCTCATGTGATATTGTATAATTCAGAGATAAACACTCTCAGATCCATGTACAGTAGGACTAGATATAAATCTATGGTTTTTGCTCTTTGTTCAGAGCAGCATTAATTCAGCATATGTGAACTAGTGTAAGTAGAGCATTGGATTAGAAACATCCATTTCGTTATCTTTGTGGGCACGCCATAAGGAGTCCTCACTCACCTAACATGCCCCAAACCCAGCAGCCACTGATCTCTGAACAGGAAGAGGCTTCCAGTGCCTTGAAATCCTAGGGAACAATACAGAAATACCTCTTCCCATTGCACCCGTGCCCTCCAGACCTCATTTTTCAGTTGCCCATGAGTTTCTGAATGGTAAATCAGTAACACAGACCCCGTGCAGAGACTCCTTTCCACGTACCCTGCACAAATTTGCCGAAGTGATTCATGTCCTCAGTGCCTTTCTGCCTGGCCCTTTATACAAGTGTAATCCAGCGAAGTGTCAGGCTGGCTGGAGCCAGAGCCCTGTGAAGGAACTGACCCTGTCATCTACTTTGAAAATATACAACCGATTACAGAGAAGTACGGCTGCCTTGGAGGGCTGGGGCTGTGAAATACTGCCGGAGGGACTGGAAATGGAACAGAGATGATGAACGTGTAATTACAGAATTGAGATGCTTTCTAGTCCCAAAGAAGCACTTCGCAGCTATTACTGCAAATGAGAGAGAACATTTACTTTGCTATTCATCTTTCCTTTAGAATGGCTTTTATTTACTTTTATTTTGAAGTGAAACCCGAGTTCTCAGATGTAAAAATGAAACAGCATACGATTTCAGGTGGAATTGAGAGTAGACTTCTATTCTTGCTTCACAGTGGGGACAAAAGGGTTCCCTAATTTAGTAAAGGCAGGCAGAACAAGAACTGGTGGAATAAGCTAAAGAAAGATGCGAGTTTGGTGTAATGGTGCTGTTGGTTGCCAGTGGAACAAACTATCAGGGAAGCGATGTCTTCAGACTGATCTAGGACTCCTTTTGGAAGCGTGTTTTAGTCAAAATTGGGTTTGTTCCAGAAGTAAATGACTAAAATGTAATGGTCTGTGTTAAATGTGGGAGATCAAACTAAATTGTTTGTGTTTCTCGCTGGTATTACAAGCTCTAAGTACGTATCTTGTTTTCCTGATTACAAATAGTCCGTTCTCAGCTGGATAAGCTGGTGTACTAGAACTGGAATTTTCTGAAGAAGTCCTTGTAGAAAGTGTTTTTCTATATTGTCTCATATTTTGTTGATATACATTGAACAGAAATATCCCAGTATTTTTTACATTAACAAATGAGATTTTGAAGCAAATGCTAAAAGAATCTACTTGGCCTTGTTAGTAACCAGGAAAAGTGCTGGTTGCACACTGCTTATTTTTTCCCATTCATAGGACTGAGATTTTATTTATAGACAGGAAGAAATGGGAGAGGTGTTGGGACTCATCATCGCTCTTAGTGGGAACCACCAAACAGAGCCAGGTTGCTTGACTTGGTCTGCTCCCGCGGAACAGGAGTCATTCTGTCCAAGCACAGCAGCTGTGTCCCTGGTAGTGGCTTCTCCAGTCCTGGTCTGATGAACAGAGATGAAGGCAACACCAGTATTGACATTAGCCCGGGTGCAGGAGAAACCCTTTTTCAGCCTTTTCAACCTTAGCAGATAAAGTGGCGCAGGGAGCTTTTCTGTAGGTGTGTATATTTGCACTTGGAAACAGCTTTCAAACGCTGGCGCCCCACCAGCCGGGGCTTCTGAACCAGCCCCGCGGTCCCCACAGAGCACTGGCCGGGCCTTGGACTCACACACAGAGCTGAGCGTGTGGGTTGGACATGGCTGGCGCAGATCACCAGCCACTGCTTCTCCCCCTCGTCAGATCCAAACGCTGTAGTGGGGCCGGGACAAATCCAGTGGCCCTCTGTGTGACACTGAGAACAAGCAGCAAGGGGATAGATGGCTGCAGTTGTGTGGCACGTGAAATGACAGTCAGTCAGTTTAAAAAGAGTGAGAGTCCTCAGAGAGACTCTTTTTATAACGAACTTATATGATCTGACAGTCACACACTCTAAAATTGAATTAATAAATCATTCACAGCTCTGGTTGGAATAGTTAATACATGTTTTGTGCCCCAGCAGAGAGGAAAATGGCCTGCTTTCCTTGCTTTATGACATATTAGGCCTAAATAGAATTAATGATAAGGTTTTCTAACTTTATTTACTGTGAAGAAGAGCTGTTTCTGAGGGAATGATGAGGGAGGAGGAGAGGAATGAGGTATGAATAGATTTTCCCCAGTGCAGGATTTGAATAACCCACAGCTATTCTACCCGTTGCCCTGTGTGCTGTGGCAGGGGATGCTCAGGGACAGGGAAGTGACTTTGCATGTGGCGATCAGGCAACAAAACTCAGTTGCTGCAAATGAGTCGTCACAATTGTAACATGGATTCCTGATGGACACACACCTAGTGCAGCGGTGGCTTTTCTAAAAGCTAAATGAATAAAACTCCAAAGCTCGTTTCCACAAAACATGGACCTGAGCTGTATAAAATGCTGTGAATTAGCTCTGACTCTGAAAACCCTGAAAAGAAATTACCCTTCTAGAGAAACAGATTGGGTTTGGATGATAGGAAGAACTGGATAGTATTTCTAGATCAGACGCTAGTCGATGTTTTTTCAGAGCTAGTGGCTCCAATTGAGAGCTCTGCTCTAATCTTCCCTGGGCACTCCCGGCTCACTCTGTTCAGCAATCAGCCGCACAGGACGCTGCTCCTCTGGCAAACAGGTAGAGCTGCAATGAGGAAAACGACCTGGCCTGTGCCCACAGAGCAGCGGCCTCTCCCAGCGCTGGGCGCTCTCTGGAGAAAGGCTTTTGTTCCTCTAATTGTCTCAATATTTTTGTCCATGAGAAGATTATAGAGCAGAGGACAGTATGGCTAATTAAACAGCTAAAGATGAAGTAAATAGATAAATCAGATTTTCCCTCTGTTGCTGTAGAAGTTAATTATTGAAATGTTAAGTGTATTAGGCACAATAAATAATTAATCCAAACTGTAAATTAAACATGTCTTTGACATAAAATGCTGGAAAGGTTATGTTAGTTCCATTCCTCTGACACCAAGATGTGTCTTTTCTCTTTCTAACTTTTCCCTACATTTGGGGAAAAATTTTCCCTTGCAACTTAGAATATTGCCTGAGCAGCTTGTCTCTTTGCTTGACAGCTTTTTACTGCTGATCTTGATAAACTTTTAGAGAAGTATCTCAGAGGTTTAGTAGGAGGAGATGGACGCTGTTCCTCGCGGCCTTTCCTGTTAGATCAGCACCTGAGGCAGAGAGAACAGAGGGACAAAGGAGCCGCAGTTGTGAGAGCAGAGTCAGAGCTTTTGCACCAAACTCTGTGTCAAGCTGGAAAAACAAGGTGACAAAAGAGGGGCGAGTGTGCTGTCTGACGTTAGTCATTGCTTTCTGTGAGCCTGGTGCAGAAAAACCTAATCTTCTCCTAATTAAGCAATTTAGACTTTAGTGTCTTTGAGAACACAGTGTGCAATACAAATTGGAAGCAGACAGGCTGATAAATCTGGACCTTTTGTTGTGTTTGGATTCATTAGTTTCTCTAATTACTGGAAATAGAGCAATTTTCATATATTTAGGATGCTACTCTGTTTAAACTGCTGTGAGGAGGCCAGAGCAGTTGAAGATAAGTTAGTGTAGAAAGAGGTCATGAGTTCTTGTTAACCTTTCTGCTTCATTTACAAAAAAAACCCACCCCATGCCTTATTTCAGTGAGATGCTGACATTTCTTGACGAGGCTGGACTGCACCTCAGAGTGAAACTTGCCTCCCAAATGCTTTCTGATTTCCACAGAAGCATTACAGTGGGCGAAATAGCATCTTTAAATAGCATAAATCGGCATGGGCACGTTGGCTCAATCTAATCCCGGGTCTGGCCCCTTCCATTTAGCAGCGCTGTGGGCATCTGGGGTAGCTCCACGCGTTAAGTGGTCTGGCAGCACAATGCTATTGAATGGAGCCCGGCGTGTGTGAGCTGAAATGGCCTTAAAATGCTCACAGCCATTCTCTCTGCAATTTGATTCCTAACATGTTAAAGCCACAAATGGGGAGAAAGGGCAGAAAGTTATTTTACGTAGACAGAAATAATGACTTTTCTGAAGCAAGCTGTCTTTGTCATTATGGTCCACGTTCATTCCAGGCGAATGAATGAAATATTCAACCAATGCCACCCTGGACATGAGCTTATCCTTCAGTCATTCATTCAACCTTTAATCAGACTTACAAGGAAGTCATTGCCAAATTAATCCATCCCTTAGGTGGTGTTTTGGATTAATTTCTGTTCCTAAGAAGTCAAACCACTTGAGTTCAAGATTTGTATCTCAACACTTGAGAGCAGCAGTGAAAGGGTGAAGTTTATTTAGGCCAAAATATTTGCTTAAAGTGAGCCTTCCAGAATGAAGATTCTTATTCTTAATCCCACGACTGCCTGAATGAGAAATGCACCGTGTGTGCTCGTTTCCTTCCACACAACATGCACAGAGGGGAATTTAAAGTAGACATTTCGAATTTTTCTTCCAAGCAAGTGTCTTGCCAGCTAATGAAATCTGTTTCCTTGAAGCCCCTCTCTATAAATAAACATCAAATAGCATATGACTTCCAATGCTAAACATGTTTGAAATAAAAGTTCGTAGTACAGCTGGAAAGGGGTTTTCTCTTTTCCCTTCACTTTTCATGGCCTGATGCCTTATTAAAGCTGTCTCAGTATATAGTTCTTTGAGCTGAACATGCTATTTCTGCAATGAGCCATTAAAATATTAATTTACTCTAATTCCTAATGTTGTTGCAGGTATGTGGTATTTTTAGTCCTTCTGCTGTCAGCAAGAAACTTCTAAGAGCCCAAGGATTAATTGAATAAATGTCTCATTTCGGTGCATTAGGGGCTGCTGTGTTGTTGAGGGAGATAAACACTCAGGTTTGTTTCCAAGCACAAGTTGGTTTCACTTGTTGAGGAAGAACAACTGTTTTGTAATCAGTACAAAGCTCTAGTTTTCACCTGGTAGTGTCTCCCCATGACAGCTTCCCAATGCTGTCTGCAGACAGCACACACAAGGTGATAAATCTTAATGATATCTTAAGTCTGAATTATTAATCTCTTTTCTTTGGTGTTACATAATTGCTGATGATCATATTGATGTTCCCGGGGGATCTGAGAGGCGAGGGGTTTAGCAGAGCAGAAGGATTAGCACACAGGGAGCTGGAAATCTCAGCCCAGCGAGCAGCGACCTGGCTGTGTCGGAAATGTCGCCTTGTCCCTGTGTCTTTACGCAGACAAGGCTCTGGCACCCAGGCAGCTGGAACCGGTCTGAGGTTGAGCAAAAACCCTGCTGCAAATGAGCTGTATGTTTGTTCAAGTGACAGATACTGGCAATATACTCTCTACAGACAGAAAGCACATGTTTATACACAAGCGCATGAGCAGAACTGCAGCCACAGCACGGCATCCCTCCCCGAACACAACATTAAACCTGGTGAGAAGCGTCAAGGACAACAGGAAGAGCTTTTTCCAATACGTGGCAGATAAAACTAACAGCAGAGGCAATGTAGGCCCACTGATGAACAAGGTGGGTGCCCTGGTGACAGAGGATACAGAGAAGGCAGAGTTACTGAATGCTTCTTTGCTTCTGTCTACTCTGCCAGGGGCTGTCCTGGGAGCCCTGTACTGCTGAGGCCCCAGAGGAAGGCAGCACAATGGAGGAGATTGCCTGGGTTGATGAGGACTGGGTTAGGGAGCAGTCAGGCAGTCTGGACATCCATAAATCCATGGGTCTGGATGGGATGCACCCGCGGGTGCTGAGGGAGCTGGCTGAGGTCATTGCTGGGCCACTCTCCATCACCTTTGCCAAGTCTTGGGAAACGGGAGAGGTGCCTGAGGACTGGAGGAAAGCAAATGGCACTGCAGTCTTCAAAAAGGGCAAGGAGGACCCGGGGAACTCCAGACCGGTCAGCATCACCTCCATCCCTGGGAAACTGATGGAAGCTCTGGAGCTGGAGGAGACTGAGGGGTGACCTCATTAATTTATACAGATATCTAAAGGGTGAGTGTCAGGAGGATGCAGCCAGGCTCTTCTCGGTGACAGTCAGTGATAGGACAAGGGGTAATGGGTTCAAACTGGAACACAGGAGGTTCCACTTAAATTTGAGGAGAAACTTGTTCCCCGTGAGGGTGGCAGAGCCTGGCCCAGGCTGCCCAGGGAGGTTGTGGAGTCTCCTTCTCTGCAGACATTCAAACCCGCCTGGACCCCTTCCTGTGGAACCCCAGCTGGGTGTTCCTGCTCCATGGGGGGATTGCACTGGATGAGCTTTCCAGGTCCCTTCCAATCTCTGACATTCTGGGATTCTGTGCCTAGAAGTGCACTGTCTGTTTTTTCAGAGCTATTCACTATTGCGTGTGTTTTTAAATGCTGCTTGTTGGTCTATTTAAAACAAACAGCCCTGCTGTGTGTGATCTTTCTAACACAAGCAGCTTTGGCTTAGTAACTCTCCAGTCTTCTAATACCCGTGCAGCCAGGTGATTGCTATTATTTTTGTCAATTTGGCTGCATAATTAATAACCTTGTAGAACCAGTGCAGCATTCAGCAGTGGAACCATCAGTATGATTTTAATACAGACAGCTTTGCTAGTAGGCAGCCAGTGTGCTTAATGGGCTTAAACAAAATAATAACAAAGGACTCTTGGTTTGTATAGGCCAAAATGTCACTACCATCCTGAGATAGCCGTGCTCAACCTACTTACATCTTTATCTGCAAAGGGCCGTGCCCGTGTCTCTGGCTGTACCGCTTCATTTGTAGCCTCGCCCGCTCCATCAGGCCTCGAACAGACGCTGCAGTCGCTGTCAGAGGCGTTCGCCCTTTCCTCCATCGCTGCTCAGGAAGCCCATATCAATAACATATTGTTGTGTAGCTGTCATTTCTGCCCTTCAACACATCTCGTCGCTGCAGAGGTTGCAGATGCCCCATAATGTTCTTCCCTGCTCTGTCAATCGATTCCAAGGCTGCATACTCTTGGACTGACTGTGCAGGGAGCCTCTGCCATGGGGTTTTGTGGAGATCCTGGCACTTCCACAGCACGGTCATCCCCAAACTGCGTGTTCATATGTGTACAAATACATGTCTAATACATATGCATGCATAAGCTCTTTGGTAGATTCCCTTTGGGGCTATTAATGTTATCTGTCACAGGCTCTTCTGAACTTGTCCAGTATGTTCTATCACAAGGCATATTAATCTAGACTATGGAAATGAAGGGGAGAGCTGATAAATCAAGATCTGATAAGTGCAAATGCATTTCTAATGAACACACATTGTGTAAAATAATGGCAGTATCACTGAGACTGGGAGATATTTAATTTAAAAGACAAAAGAGGAATAAAAAGGGAGGAAGATCTCTTGGTGGTTAATTATATGCAGCATGTCATTACTGCATTACTGTAACACACCATTACTCTGGGAAAGTGCAAGAATCACCACCTTTCACTACACACCTACTTCCTCTTTTCTCAGTCTATTTGTCTTTGCTCTTTTGAAATGGCAATTGTTGAACACTTAAACAATGCCTAAAGCTTTCTGGGAGCAGTTTGCAGGTCCAAACTTCACCTGTTATTCGACAAAGCATTCTATATTTCCTCACATTAAGGGAAACTTGGGGCAGGTCAACGTGATTCCAAACTGAATTTATCATTTGTGTCCTAATGACACAAATATTCCAGTGATGATTTCAATGTATTGTGCGACTCATTTGAGAGAATTTCCATTCATCATATTGACAGCGATGTTAATCAAATCGACTATCATTAACAAAAACTCTGCTTCATTTGAAGTATATTGCTTTTCTGCCTGAGGGGAACATTTACACAATTAACAAAACCAGATTGAATGCTAATAAAGAAAACAAATGAAGATTTATGCATAATCTACAAAAGGACTGCAATCATTTAATTAAGAGTATATAGCAGTTTTTGGAAGAGAGTAGGTATTAGTGGTAATAAATGAGAAGGCCTTTGTATTCTTACATTGCTTCAGGTTTAGCTCTGCTCAAGCCACCATTGCCAAGGAGGTTTTGCTGCTTTGGGAGAAGCTGGAGCTGTTGAGCAGAGCTCGCTGGCTCGTGGTCTGTACAGACGTGTCTGGGTTGCTCAGTCTGCTTTAACAGCTGAACTGTGCGAGTGTTTTCCCGTGATCACACTTAGTCACAATCCTCTGGGGAGGGCTGTGTTTGGGAGCTGTCACGGGGAGCTCCTGCACCCCCCGCACGGCCCGTTCATCTTCCCGAGCACCCGATACCTGCTCTGCTGGAGACAGCGAGGGGTCTGTCTCACCATCAGCAAGACAAGGTGCTTTTCTGAATCTTTATCACAGTAGCTTCCAATCCAGTCATGTTTGAAAAGCACATGTGCTGTTCTGAGAGCGGTGTCTGCAGTGGCCACAGCTGCTGGAGCAGCTCTCAGTGTCGCTAGGACGGGGTTTCTACCACAGATCTTAGCAGCTCCTCTCCTTTCTCCTGTACTCCCGGCCTCTCTGCTCAGCTGAAGAGGAAGGGACGGGTCATGGGGAGACAGACACACAGTTCAAAGCCCGCAATAGGAACAGCCCTGCTCCAGAGGGACACGGAGCCAGAAAACACAAAGCCGGTGTCAAGTTGATTTTCGTGTGTGCGCAGCTACGGATGCAAATGCACAGGGAACATCTAAAATCTTTTGTAGTAAGGGAAATGGGAAAATGAAAGCCGTGTATCTCAGGTTTTCATGTACGAGCTCTGCTTCATCCCTGCTTTTCTCTGAGGATAGAGGAAAAAATACTTTTACAATACCCACCTTTATTGCCATAGTATATAAGGATTATATTCAGCATTCTGTTACTTTCTCCTTCATAATATTTATTGTAGCGGGGAGGTTATAGGTTTAAGTTCTGTATGTTAAAATAAAGCAATACTTATCTAGATAGCAACTCTCTTGTGTCAGGAAAGACTTGGTGTGTGTATGTGTGTGTTGCTCATCTTTGGCGACCTGTTAATCCCTCTTGTTGTCTTGTCCAGTGCTTAGGTAAGCCTACATTTAGGGCCTTACCGAAACTTAGCTTTGGATTTGATTATGTTTCTGGGCATTTTTGTAGATGGTGTCATTAGAATTGTAATGAGTTAAGTCTGTTTTAATGAAGCACAGCGAGCAGGTATGCTGCTTCTGCGGGGCGGTGACAGACGAGCATCAGCTGGCTGAGTAAGGAGGGTTTATTCTAACATGCCCTAGATGTATAATTGAGTTGAGATGCCAGTCTTTACCTTGTAGAGTGGAAATGAATACTCTGGTAATAATAGTAGTAAGACTAAGAGATTTAAAATCTGCTTTACTGGACTTTTATAATTAGTTTGGGATTCTGTGGCTGGTAATAGGCAGAGCAGGTCAAATTCATCCCTGTTCTAAGCATGAGCAACTCCACTGAAGTCAATAATTAAGTTTTCACTTACAACCATTATTGAATTTGGCCTGGAACCTGGAAAGGAAAGAGAATGATGCAGACAGGATGAATTCAGTCATCGCAGCAGCTGATGGGGAAGATAGCTGGCAAGTTGGAAAGCTGTAATGAGTTCAGCTGATAGGGCCTGATGTAAAAGCAAGTGAAGTGAATAAAAATGAAACAGCTTTGGTTTGAGGGCTGAGGGGGTCTGTCACGCTCGGTTGTGCTCGCAGGTTTTGATAATAATGCCAAACTTCAGGAGTGTGCAGGTATTTTGTGGACCTGGTTGTATATGCAGGGATTATGGCTTTGTACAGTAATGAGGTTTTGAAGGCAGCTCAGATCACGCTGCTGGCCAGACTGTGAAAAACCACTTCTAAGCTATTCTGCAACAGGGCTCCCATACAGAGCGGCTCCAGTTCTGTGCACAAACAGCGCGGTGTTTTCAGAACTGGGTGTCTGTCGTTGGGGTACTGCGGAAGCTACAATCTGAATCTGTTTTGCAGAAATGTTATGCACATTCAGCGTGTAGAGGAATTATATCGTAATGAGATGTTCTTCAGAACACGTGGCTTTCGGATTCCTGAAAATTCATGCGAGTCAGTTCAGTGCTGTTTAAAATCCTCAGGATGTCGGGGTGAGTTTCCTCCCGATCTGTCAGTATTCTTCATATGGGGTATTGCACAGACACCACCTTTGGGTGGTTGGAAAGAACTTCTCCCTCTGGCAAGGTTTCTCTTCAGCCTTTTGTCAAACTGTTGATGGTTAAAAGGCAATAGAAGAATCTGAATTACTGTCTTCCAGGAGCAAAGTCCATTGCAGTTGACTGACTTGTAGCTATTACATGACTCTAGGAATCTGACTCAGGAGTTATATTTGATCCCTACCAGCTCACGTGAACTATTGATGCCCATGGTGTTCCCTCACTCTTCCATATTTCTCTGGGTTAAATCGATGGAAGCTGAGAGCGAGGCAGGTGCTGTTTCTGGGGAGGAGGGACTGGAAAGCGGTTTGCACTCTGGCCCCATAGTGATAGCAAATCATCCATCCATTTATCTATCAAGATACAGATATATTAAAAATTGGAAGGAGGTTCTGCAACCTTTAAATCCTTTCATATCACTTTATGTTCCTGCTGTTAAGCTTTTGCTATGTTAATGTCATCTGGGTTGGTAATATTTACAGCACCTAAATCAATGTTGAGGACACACAGAATATTGAAGGATCAACTCTACTTATTTCAAATGCACTTTAATATTTTGACTGCCTGACCAGAGTTTGGGAAATAACTGTGGTGGAATGATAATGAGAAGTTTAACAGTTTTATGATGGTTGAAGCGGACTTTATGGAAGTAGATAAATTTCATCTTGTAGGTTTCAATTTCTCATTCCCTACAGAGAGATGGGGAGAATACATGGATACTGCATTTCAAATTGGCTAGATCAGAAGGAACAGCAGCTAAAATCCATTACAACCCAATTACATCCATCAGCTGAAGCTGTGTGCATTCATTCGTGAACATCAGCATTTAATCCATAAAGAGGAACTAATGAGAAATTTGAAAATGGAATCCATGCATCAGTAACTTTGGAGAGATTTTGCTGGGATTAATGAACTGCCAGAACATTGTCAACACTCTGCAAACCTTTTCTCTCTGGGTTTGTTTACTGACCAAAGAGAGACTTGGTTGTTGTTCTCCCCATTCTTCAGCAGGTTTTTGACTTATGGCCTGTAGCTTTTTTTTTCCCTTACATTCTTGATGCAGGAATTGCCATTTTATCCACTTTTTTCTCTTTCATCTTTCTCTTGTGGCCATCGGGCTGGATGCTTGGACAACCTCTAAAGTCAGACTGCAGATGAACATCCACAGCATCTCTGCAGCTCTCTGCGGAAATCCCTCATACACAGCTCCAAACACAAGAGCATGTGGGCCAGGCCGTGTTTGGTAGTATAGAAAGGAAGGTCAAGATATCAGAAATTACTTTTTCAGTAGTACTATTCTATAGGAAACTTGTTGAAAAATTGCTAGTGTTTGTTTCTAAGTTCACCTTTAAGTTTCCTTTGTAAAATGCTGTAGTAGCTGATGGATCCTCCGATTCTGTGGCGTCACCAGGAGCTGTGTGTGTAAGGAGCGCAGACTGAAGAGCGCCCCAGGAGAGCTGATCTCTGCAGAGGAGTTAACGCACACGGTAATTGCAGAGAACTGACCAGGCTGCCATATAGAAACAAGGCATCATTCATCAACATCGGACATTTAAATGACAGCAAGTGCAGATGTTTTTTTCTGCATGCTCCAGGGTGTAATATTGTGATATCCATCTCTATCACTTAATGACCGAAAACTGTCATTATATTTGGGTCATAGTTAAAATGCATATTAATCTCTCCATGCATTTTATCTGGAGGTGCCTTAAAAACTTGTAGGTATCTCAGGACCAACCTGTGAAAATTTCTCTGAGCTTTTTTTTGCACATAGATGCACTATATATTTTGAAAAATAAATCTCGTTTATATTCTGAGCCTTATTCTCCCTTGCCGCCCAAGCGGTCTAGTAGGGTTTGATGGCTTAATATTTATTTCTTATTTATTTTGATAGATCTCTGTCATATTCGCCAGCTGGATGAAGTTACTATGCTTAACAGCAGTGTAGCAGTATTTCCTCGCAGGAGTCGTTGTTTCCCACACTGAGGCAGCAGCGCTGATGTCCAAGCAGACACATCTGACAGGGGCTCCTCCGAGATCCCCTCCAGCCGCACTTGATGCACAGCAGACGGGCTGGGAAGGGGAGAGGGAAATGGGAAGACAGACCAAGCAACGTGCGGTGTGTTTCAGCATGAAGCAATAAAGGGTGGAGAGATACAGAAAATAAAGAGCAGAGAACTTGGGTCTAAACTCCTGGGGCCCCAAGCTGGCAACTGCAGCTGGGACATGAAGCAAAAATACAGAGGAGAAGGGCATGAGGAAGGAAGCTGGAGTGACTGCGGTGTGAGCTGGGGAAACCACTGAAATGTGACGGGCTTTGGGTTTCTGTCAAAAAGAGAAAAACCTCTGGCAGACTGAACACCTTTCAAAGAGGCCGGAGTCACATCCGTGCAGTTCATCCCCTGTACTGCCAAGGACCCTGCTCTCGGTGAGGGGGCTGTGGCTGTTGCACCCCCCGTGAGATCCGGAGCTGTCAGTGGGGCAATTAATGGCTCTTCAGCTGCTTTTGTGTCCCCTGGGCCGGTCACCTCCCCAGGAGGGGCAGGGGCCCGGGCCATGCACAAGGTCCTCGGGCTCCCGGTGGCCACAGCCACGTCTGACCCGGCTGAGCAGCCTTCCCGGGAGTGAGAGCCCCAACTTGCTCCTGGTGAGTGATTTTCTGCCCCATAGACCTTGGGCAGGCGGTTGTTTCTGCTGGGGACCCCAGGTGAAAGAGGCTTCTCCTGGAGTGCATGCACGCTGTGAATCCTCATTGTTCTTATGTGGTTGTACAGTAACAAATCCTCAACTAGTACCCGAACATGTCCTTTATGGTGTTGTCTGAGTGCTGAATAATTCTGGATAAACCCTGTTTCTAGTTGGTTCTCTTTGCTGACCAGTTCTGGCTGGAATCAAGTCTGTTTGGAGCTCGTTATTCCAGGTCTGTTTGGAGCTCATTCCCTGCCCACGTTGCCTTCTGTCCTTCCATGCCAGGGCTGTGCAGAGATGCTGCAAACAGGAACAATGCGACCAGGCTGTTCTGTGCTGGCGGATCTAGATTGCTGCTCGTTGAAATGATTTTACATGTCCCTGTGACTGCTTTACCCAATGTAGATGCACCACGGAGGGTTTTTCCGCTTGTGCCCCCCCTGCTGACGATGGGACACCAGGAACTGGAGTTCCTGTTCCCCCTCCAGCCCCTTAGCGACTTGAGCAAGTTGCTTCACACCCAAATGCTTTAGACTTGTTGGGACGCAGTGATATTTACTTACCAAATGTAACTGACTTCTATTTTAGAATGAACAGATATTTGAATTGTGTAGAACCCTGCTTTCAAATGTTGCATTTAAGAGCAATTTAAGGTTGGTAAATTTGGCTTCCTTGCTAGAACAAAAATAATCACAAGAAACCTGCAAAATAATGCTCTGGGACAAAAGCTACAAAGAACAAGGAATAAGAGAACATAAATGTGAATAAGGGTAAATGTTTTCACAGCTGTTTTAAACAATTGCATCAGACCATTTCCTTAAATCCCCTGGGGTTTTAAGCACAGGGTTCTTCCTTTCATTCATTCTGTTTTAATGTTTAACAAAATAAAACCTAGGAAAATCTCCCAAACAACTCTTGTCTTCTTCTGTTCAACATATGCAGCCCTTTGACTGCCATGGGGAGGTTCTGTCGCAGCTGGGGAACAGCATTTGCAAGCAACACAATTCCCTTTATGATTGCTTTCTTTTTTTGCACCTCACATTAGGGTGTAAGCTATATACCAGATATCCCGGTGCTTTTGGCGTGTAGAAGCTGAGGCAGAGTGTATAATAAAGAAGATAATGGGTAAGAATTAGAGTTGGATCCAGAAACATCTTGGGGTGTTTACTTGTTCAGTGGGATGTCTTCAGCTGTGCTTTGGCAATCAGTGGAAATTACACCTTAGGACGGACTGGGGCAGGGACAGTGACCTGTGCTGCTGGAGTTGTCTTGTGCGATGAGGTTTCTTCATTTAAGGAGCTATGGCCAGGAAAGCTGTGTACGGACATGTAAAAGTCTGTGCAATGGAAGCGTTCGGCCTTAGCAATGGAGTAAGACCCAACTTTTCTGCAGTCTCCCTGGTACCACAAAAATCTCTTTGGTTTAAGCGATTTCCTGCATCAATGCAGATGAAGCAAAGGGGCTCGGTTTGGCTGTGACCTGAACTAGCACTTCTCAAAAGGAAAAATGTGGTCATGCTTGTACAGAGAAGGAAGCATTTAGATCAATGGAACAGATGTTAGGAGCTGATCGTGATCTCACTAATTTCACTTTTACACCTACATAGCTTAATTGATATTTTGGAAAAAAAAATCAACTTGTTTGCAACTGGATAATTGAGAGAGAAATTATTGCTATACATGTAAGTCTTACCTGGCCTATAGATTTGTTTCAGAACTTTGGCAAATAGCTGAGTTGCTGATCTCTGCTTGGCCAAACACCCGCTTGGTTCAGATTTCCAAATGTGTGCTGGTTTTGTCTCAAAGTCATAGTTCTGTCATAAAAAACCTCCATAAATCATATTCCAAGAACAAGTCTTAACTGCCTGCTGTTTTCTTTTCAAATACCTATTGTTAATCATCCTGACAGTTCTGACACTCATAATATTGCTGAAGTTTTGAATGCCGCGTGTTGCAGGCAGCTGAGAGCTTTATGTAAAAGGGGAATACGTATCTGACATAAACCCAGTGTATGCTAAGTATATGTACAGGTTAATCTGTAGGTCGAGTCTATAATGTGCACACTTTATACAGGCGGATTACTCAAAGTGCATGATTAAATACATGCGCATGAGTGGCACGTAGCTGAACAGTGACAGCCTGGGACCCAGTGACAGCAAGGCTGAGTTTCCTGACCCTGCTCCTCTGCAGCCCCTTTCCCAGGGTCCCCATCCCAGACTCCTGTCCCTGCGCCTGTGGTTGAGATTCAGTGACAGCAGCAGCTCTGTCTCCACAAGCTCCTCGCTTCCAAGTAAATATTTGCTTTCTAACTGGAGGTAGAGGCAGAGAGGGAGATTCTGACAGTAGTTTGTAAGATAAATTCCTCTTCAGCTATCCAAACACCAGGGCTTTATTTGTACCTCTGCAAATAAGTTACTAAAAATAAACTGAGTTATGAAGTCTGTAACTTGGGACCTAAGTGATACTGCAAGGATTATTTGTTTGAATTGATTTGATGCTGTGGCTCTAGCCAGGACTTTTTTGGCAGCACGTTCCAATTACTCTGAATTCTCTCACCCTTACTAAAGGAGAATTTGCCAGCAGCCTTCGCCTGCTTGCTGTTCTGGGATTGTGTAGACTGCTTTTTTCTTCTTCTTTATTGCAGAACCCCTCATATAAACTGCCACTAGCATCACAAATTGAACCATATTTTCTTTTTCCCACTATTATTTAACTATCTTTCAAACTGTACGGCTTGAAATAAATTATTGACTTAGCAGCCGCGCTCCTGTTTTCTGTGACAGGTTTGGCAGTAAACAGGCAATTAACAATTCATAACGAGTAGCTCGGTTTGTTTTCCTGTGTGCTGATTTTGCTCTCCTGCCACCCCGGGAGCGTCTCGGCCCCTGTGGGAGTGGGTGCTGCTGGGGGTGTTGTGCGTGGTGTTTCTTCCAGGAACATCGCTCCATTTGGGCAGAAAGCGTTTTGATTTTCTGCATGAACAATTCGCTTGGAAATGATGAGTGAGGAAAATCTCTTCCTTCTGTTCCTTCTTAATCCTGCTATGGGGAAGTGTGTGTACAGCCATTGTTCTTGAGGTCAGGTTTGTGATTTTTTTTCACCTTGATGGATCTGGAAGGTGTGAGGGATGTTCATATCTGCTTTCTCCACTATAATACAGTCAGTATTTTTCGTCAACTTAATGCTTCTGCTAAGTCCCACTAGCTTATGTTTGACTCAGTGTCTCCCAGGGAAGGTATCTGATCTAGACTAAAAGCATCAAGAGATGGAGAATTCCCCAGTGGCTCTAGTAGTTTATTTCAATTTTTAATAGCACCTGACATGGGAAAACTGATTTATTTCTGCTTCAGTGTGTATGAATCAAACTTTAATATTTTCCCACTTCCAGCATCTGAAATTGAGAGCGACTCCATTTGAGAAAGTGAGGTTTATACTGCTGTAAAGAGTGCGTGGAAAAGAGGACTGTTGGCTGTGTCTTGTGCTGCTGCGTCAGGAGACTTAGCTGATACTCTTCAAATTGCCATCGATACTGTCTGTGAGTTCGTAAATGTGAACAAGCCCATCAGCTTCTTCACTTCTGTATCTCTGAATTACAACGCTGACATGCCCTGCCTGCTGCTATGAAACTCGATCTATGGCTGGACTAAAATCTCACTCTGATAAGTGTGTGCTTTTGAACATATTTACATGGGCTTTTGCTAGAGTTAGGCGGTTATTTGTTTTTCCTCCAGTGAAGACAGATGAAGCGCATCCCTTCCGGCTGTAGGGGTCTGCAGAAATGCATTCCAAATTGAAAAGTCATTAGAAAAATCTCCCCTACCCAGTTGGCTCAGGACAGCACGGCCCATTGCGTATCTGCATCTGCTCTTCCACTCTCTCCTCCAAGAAGAAAGGAGACATATGCAGACACAGATTGCTGCCCGAACAGCTAAATGCTTCCTCTCCAGCCCGCCGTAGCCACCCGGGCTTAGGGACGAGCTGGTCCACAGCCATGGCCTGAGCCTTCCTCCGGCACAACGGAATCAAATCCAGTTCACCATGGAAGGTGGTTTGAATCGAGTGCATTTCCTGGGCACACACGAGCTGGCAGCCAACTCAGTGCACGAATGAACCTCAGATGTGACCCCAAAAGAGCTTTTCCTGTTGGTTTCTGATTAATACTAATGAGAGTTACAGGTAAACGTAGATGTACAAGCTGTGTAACACTCAGCTCTGCGCCCGTGAATTGCAGCCGTCTTTGGCAGAGAATGGTGTGGCTGGCGAGCAGTACGTGCCCGTGCTAAAAACGGGGTAGGAAAAGCCCCAAGACACTGTGATGCTAAAGAGGACCTCCCAAGGCAGTTCCCACGGATTGGGCTGGGCAGAAAGTGCTGGGATTCTGCAGTGAAAAGACTATTTGAGCATGTAAATAGACTGGATTGACACATCCCTGAATTCAGCCAGTGAAATGTAAGTTGAGAAACATTTTCATGGCAAAGGCTTTTTGCAGCTTTACTCTTCTTTTGAAGTTTACCAGCTGGGATTTTACACCTCCAATGATTTACCAGCAGAAGTGTCTTGGATGTCTGGCCAATAGATGGATCCTGTCAGTTAATTAAGTTTCTACATGGTTTTAGTCAAGCTTCCATTTGCAAGCTATTTGCATGGTCTAGAAACTCAGGCTTTCAAGTACAAACCAGTAATCGCAGGCTCTGATTCCATGTCAGGCTTTGATTTGCTCTGTAGCCTTGGAAACGTGAATTCATCTGTGGGGAGTGGGAGGGTGGCACAGTGGAAGGGGTGGAAAAGGTGGACTCATGGCTGAGAAAATGGACCAGGACGGAGAAACCTGCATTCAGTTTTTCTGCCTTCTCTCTTTTTTGTTTGGCTGTAATCAGGACAATTGTGAGTGGGAAATACACGGATGTTGCGATTTTCAAAGTCTTGATAACACCTGGAAAGACATCTACAAGCTGCCACTGCCAAAGGAGACTGGATTCTTGGAATCCTTTCGTTTTAGAAAAGTCTTGGTGGTAGTTGAGAATTGGATGCAAATGAACAGTTTATGGAGCTGATGAGGAGGAGATATTGCAAAATATAACCACAGGAAATATGAGCTTCACAGAGATGAAAACTTTGTTTTAAGGACATATGTAATGAGTGCAGTCAAGTGGAACAGCAACATGGCACTGCATAAAATAAGTGGAATGTCATGTACGTTGATCTGAAAATTACTGGTAGTTATACCGTTCTCTGGCAGAATGATTCACGCTAATTCAAGGAAAAATGTCCTTTGGCTGTTAATAGACTGAATGTCCCAGCACGGGGAGCGGGGGCACCGAGCTGTGGGACGCAAGGCAGACCTGGGAATGCACCTTAACTCCTCTTTTTGCTTGTGAAATGGGTGATCCTGAGACTGGGGAGAGACACAGCGAGGAGGAAATGCACCTTCCTGGGGGAAACCCGTGTGAAACGCGTGGAGCGTGGACTTAGAGCTGGATTTGGTTCTTTCTAAATGAGCTTTTGGGAAATGTTGAGTTCATCCATTGGATCTGACAGCGAACACTTTCAGAGTGGATTTCATGCCCGCTGCTGAGAAGCAGAAGTGACGTGGTCGTTCAGAGAGGAGCTGCTCGGGGTTAAGTAGGAATCTTTGGGGGGTGAAAAACCCAGCACCTCAAATCATTAAAACCTCTCTACGTAAAAGTGAAGGGAAAATTGATTTGAAAACCAGTGAATGACTGTTTTGTTAGTTTTGTGTGCCAAGGATTGCTCATAATTTTACCGTGAAGTAAAATTTGACCATGCAGGTTTTCAGTTTTCCTTCCCAGAATACTAAGAAATGAATGTGTCCCACAGAGGAGGTTTTCTTCTAAGAAAAATCCCTTTGATGGGAAAACACCGAATGCAAACAGGCCCCAGGGGTTTGTGTTAGTAGTGTCCTTGGTTGCTGTTAGAGAGCTCGATGTGTGTAGGAACTGGTGGCAGCAGCATCTCACTCATAATGAGGTTTGCATTCCTAAGGTGTCCGGGCTGTGGGGAAAGCTTTCCTGGTCGGCTCTGCTGCGAGAGGTCAGCAGAATTCTCAAAGTTGAGATGTTCTGTCAATCAGTCCTTGAAATAAGGCACCGAAATCAGAACTGCCAGATCCTCACCGGGGGCTCCTTGGGTCAGGTGTAATGTAATCCCGGGGAAAACTCACCAGTGCTCAGTTCAGATGCAGTGTATGGAGACCAGCTTTATTTTCTACTTTACTATCTTCCACGGGCTTTGCAGAACAGGTACATTTGCAGGCCTCCATAAAGAACAGTTCTTGCTGCTGCTGGGAAGGCTGGTCCCTCAGCCAGAGGAGCACACCAGTCCTCATTGTCTCTGACCTCATTTAAGAGATGTTTCCCTTTTGTTTCCTTTCTTCAGCGTTTCAGCTCTGACAGGTGCAAATTTGCCAAAAGGAATGTTAATTGCCTATTTACTGCATCCCAGCTTGTTCAATTTACTCACAGATCATTTCCTATTCAGAGCCCAGCAGCAGATTCATTTTCTCTCTCTCTCCCGTTAATCTCTTTACTGTCTGGGCAAGAGCCACAGGAGCAACACCCCCACCTCCCGAACAGCCACCACCTCCGCACCTTACAAACCCTCCCGGTTCTGAGTCCCAGAAAGGCCAAGGTCACGTCCCTGAACACAGCTGCACCCAGCCAGCCAAAAATGACCCTGAGCTCTGGAGGATGAGTCAACAGCAAATACCATCAGAAAACGGGGCAGAACTGAAGAAAAGGCTTTGCTGGCGAGCATCTCTGTAAGCCTGAGACAGCCTCTTACTTTGCTTTTTCCTTACTAGATAGCTCCTGAACTCTCATCTGCTATGTAAGTAATATAGTGGCACTTGTTAGCATTTGATGGATTTCACCATGGCCACGTGATAACTTGTGCCAGTTCATTCTTGCTTGTACAAAAAGAGGAAAAGACAACTTGAAAACAGATGTGTGAGGCATAGTTTAAATGCCCAGGGAGGAAAGAAGTAATACCATCGGCTGTTTTGCCCATGAGGCTTCCAGCCCAAGGTCATTTAGTTATTTATTTCTGGTAAATAATCCAGCTCTGACGTACGTCTTCTGTTTCCACTTTGACTTCCAGCAATATCTCGGAGGGAGTTCTTTTCATTAGCTCAGCAAGGCACGGGCGCACAGGAGGTGAGATTGGGAGCTGCTCACCTGGGCAGAGGTGTGATAAATCTTCTAAATCGCCTGCTCAAAGCGTCTCCTCTGCTTTGAGGAAGGGCGCTGATTGCACCGCTTCATCTGCACCGCTCCACCTTCCCGAGCAGGGAAGCAATTGGAGAAGCTCCTCCCTCCCCAAAAGGTTTATTTAATTCTCTCTGCTGCTGGAACCAAAGGCTGTGATTTCTTACCCAGGCCTGATGAAGGAAGAGACTTGATTTGTGCACCGAGAGAAGCTGAAGTTATGAACGAGGGTACGAATGAAACCGTGTGGCATTTTGTTTTCCCATCCTGGTCTGCGAGGTGGCAGCATGTGGGGGGGGGTCTTACAAACACCGAGATGGTGAATTCCAACTGAACTAAATACTCAGCTGCTATAAACTGGCTAAGCGCTGTTTTCCTACGTCAAGTACCGCTCTTGCTTTGACCTGCTCCACGACATTGATGGATTTCTGCCTCTTGGTAACAGTGAGCTGGAAGAGTGGGTAGGTGGGAAAAGTTCATGAAATTTGTCAAAGCACTAAAGACACGTTTCCTTCTGTTAACCTAAAAATAACCAGGCTTTTCTAACACTTAACCAACCAGGTGCAAATTACAACATCTGGCATGTTTGCCGAACAGGAGCCAAAAAGGATCAAACAAAAAGTTCTGACGGAAAAAGTAAGAGCACTTGTATAATGAGGATACATTTGCCCAATACTTGGATGCCACACAGGAAAACAAACCAGGAAAGATGCTAGCTTTAAAAAAGATGGCAATCTTGTGCTTTGCTTATGTAATATACACGTGAGTGAAATCAAGAACACTCAGGTGCTTTCTTGAATGAGGATATTTTTCTGAAATAGGGCCATGATGTCCATTTTTACGTTCTTATTTGCACATGCAGATTTATTGTGGATGACGCTCTCTGGGCTGCAATGGCTTTGCAGACAGGACCCAAAGTGCTGTTGGATCGCAGCTTGCGGTTATTTGCACTGTCTGCATTTCTCACAGATGGGGCTGTTATGTTCCAGGAATGGAGCCGAGATAGAATCTGACCAGGCATTGCCTCTAGAATTAGATGTATTTGCTTTTTTCAGTAAGGCTACCAATAGTCAGTGTGGACTAAGGACTGTGACTAATGGGAAGGGACTGAGAACGGAACATCTCAGCGTGAGGTGGGCAAGTCTGTTCATGTAATAGCTCTCATCTGACTTTTCCTAAGCAATTATGTTTTTTAGTTCCTTAAATTATTACAAACTGGTGAAAAACATTTTGTTCTGAAGATACTGCAAGAAAAGCGTGTATTTACTTAACTGATTATCCAAGTATTTCCATTTAATTGCTTTCTCTCTGCTTAGATTTTATTAGACACAGTACTTCCTCAGACGATGTGACTTCCATTCAAGCCTCCAACCATGACTGCTCCTGAAATTGTGCAAGGAAAAATAAAGGTTCCTTATGGCACACGGGAATGGAGCCGGGCAGCGTCTTCACTCATTTAGACAGCAGCACTTTGCATCTTGCATCTATTAATCTCCTTCAACTTACACGAGAACTGTTCTCCTCTGTTCTAAGTTCTAACGTGGGGCTGTGGTCTGTGAAGGTTCTACCGATTACAAAGACATTTCATCTGGCCAGAGGTCTCTGAATAGGTCAGGTTTGAGTCCCCTGTTCCGTAATACCAGGAATAACTGTACTATGAGACACTGGTGCAAAACGGAGACGGGAGGAATCGGAGCCACAAGGTCAATGCCTTATAGCAAGAAGATTAATCTGATTAGGCCTTGGCATTGTGTGATTGCTTTGGGCCCAGCAAACCGCTTTATAACCTTTTCACAAACACAACATTTCTGATTAACTTGTCCAAGTGTTGCAAAAATGTTGTTATCTCTGGATCTGTGGGGGGGTGCTCAGGAAGGTCTGCAGCTTCCCCCCCGCTTCCCCCCCGCTTCCCCCCCGCTTCCCCCCCGCTTCCCCCCCGCTTCCCCCCCGCTTCCCCCCCGCTTCCCCCCCGCTTCCCCCCCGCTTCCCCCCCGCTTCCACTTTGTGCTAGAAATGCAGTTTCTGCCCAGCACTTGCAAGATATACTTTTATTCCACTGTTTTTATATCTTTGGAGTGGAAAAGCTCCTACAAGCCCTGACACAGGCAAACCAGCAATAACTGCTTGTGTCTTGTATTACACACAGAGTCACTTCTGGCTTGTGCAGCTTCCCTCCCTGCTGTGCTTGGGTTTAACCTTGTTTCTTCACACCTGACCACCTTCTGTGGGGCTGCGGCCGCTGTGCCCAACAGGGAATGGTTCAGAACTAATGGGGTTTGTGTTTTGGCTGCACTTGGTCCTCAGAGTATAACAGCATTAAGTTACGTTCAATATCGGGCGAGTCGGTGTCGTAAGCAGATTGTGAAATGTGATTAAATGGTGGAGAGCTCAGTATCAAATTCTCTGCCCTGGAAACTTGATTTGGTTGGGAATGTCTAGGACAGAATTGGATCCATAACGAGAAATATGTTGTATTAACTTATTAATACTTCTCCGCACTCTCACCTCTTTGTTCATCTGACTGAAGTCCACTGGTATCTCACCTGAGACCAAACGGTAACTATTGCACTAAAGGTTTTTGCAAGCTATGAGATGCAGAAAACACGGATTTCCCCAGTTGAGATACTGCTTTGAAAAACTGCCACAGATTACCCGAGGTAGCTACCCTGCATTTTATTTATCGCTAAGGATGGAGTTCTAGTCTCAACCATCAGATCCAGAATGAGAAGGATGGAGTTGGTGTCTCTAATTATCTAAATACAGTAAAAAAAAGGGCTCATGAAAGCCTAAGTTATATGATAGGCACTCAAGAGCTTCAGTGTGGGAATTTCAAAAGTGTTTATGTGATTTGATAGCTTAAACCCTGCTAAAAATCAGCAGGATGTATATTCCTAAATGCCCATCGGCTTTTGAGAATTGAACTTACTGCTCATAATGCAACCACTACTCTTCAGAAAATGTATTGTTTATCAGATCCTGTGGTACAACAGCCAGCGAATGTATGTGATTACAGAAAGAGTCCTGAAGTCTTTGCTACTCATTATATTCCCATCTGTTTTTAACAGCGCTGGGTGAAATCCCCCAACTCCTTTTCACTGAACCATTAGACCCAGTAATGCTGAATCATTTAATTTGTTTCCCCAAGAATGTTTCATCCATCCAGACTATGAGAATATAAAAGCAATATAAATCCCCATTGCCCGAAAAAGAATGAAGTCTATACCTTTCAAATAACTTTATATCCCTCAGCACTGGTAATGAATATCCTCCTTTTCCTCTGAAGTTCTGCGTTCAGTGCCTGTAGCCCTGAATTGTCTCATACAGGGAGTATCTCTGGATATGCAAATTAAAGGCAAGTTTTGAAGTGTTGTCTTTCCCTCTTTCTGGGGTGCTTGGTTGTCTGAATAGTTTTTATTTAGACCAGCCTTCTTTTGTTTTATTTCTAAAAAGTCAGAAATCCTTCCAAAGTTAAAAATAAAAACATCCTGAAACAAGCCAGGAAAAAGCTTCTCCAGAGTTTATCAGTTGGCTTCTCAGTCCTGAGCCGAAGTGATGTTTGTCTCCACACACAATGCACAGGCGATGTTCCCATCTGCCAGGCTCCCCGGCCCTGTCTCAGTGCAGACAGGTGCACAAAAGGCAGACACGGATCTTATTACCCCTGCACCAGTGTTGCTGTTGTACTCGTCCACGTGGCTCCCGAAACGCTCCCCCCCGCTCATTTTTATCATGTTCTTGTCCTAAGTCTCAAGCAAAATCCATTATCTTTGTTTAGTGAATGTTGCCTCAGCTTGTGTTCTGTTGACTTTGTGGACAATAATGCAGTAGTACATTCAACATATTAATATTTGTGTTGCACATCAAAAGGCCCCAAAGGAAAGAAATTGAAAGTATGAGTGTTTATGCATGACTCCCGTATATTTGCTGCACGAAATGCTTATAGGCTCTGATAATCTTTTAATAGTTGTTGATGTGGTTCCTGCAGGGTTGGGAAACCAACAGTTGAAGTGTCAGGGGTTTAATTTTGTCGGAACACACAGGGCGGGAGCGCTGGGCCGGGGAGAACGTTCCTGTCCAGCTTTGGTGTTTCGGTCAGGATGGCTTTGCCAGAGCCCAGAGTGGGACCCTTGCTGGGTGCTGCTGGTGCTGCGCTTCCCAGAGGTGTCCTGCAAAGAGCACAGAGCAGGATGGGCTTTTCCTGCACCTCCCAAGTGTTCTTTGTTGCCTTCTGCTTATGATTTGGTGAAGCTCCATCACTCTCACCTGTTATAGGAGGACTTGCCAAATGCTGGAAGGCAGAGCCGTGAAAGAGATCCCTGTGCTGCTCGCTGCTGTAACACCAAATGTGCTTGAGCAGTAAGAAAGCCTATTAAATATTTAAACCCTGTCCTTTCCTCAAAAGCAGAACAGCAAAGATGATTTTCCATGAAATTTAACATTAAACTCTGGCAATTTGTACAGCTGTGCATATAAATAGTTTGCACATCATCTCTGGAGGCAAAGGTCACTGTGCCTCATACATTTCAATGCTGTAAGTTACATAGCAACAACCTTCCCAGTCCTGTTTCCATGTTATTTATCGAAAGGGACTTAAAAATCGGGATGAAGTACCATCGGTTTTTGAGAGATGAATGAATGGAAGTTGATTGTAATATTTTTCCTTAATCGCTTAATTTTTGTCTCTTCATAGAACACGATAGATAATAACAGTCCGTCAGCAGTGGGGACTGGGTGGCATGATGCTTCTTCAAGGAAAGGAATCAGAACAGACAGCTGCCTGATTTCACTTAATGCAATTTCTCCCATGACTGATCTTCAGACCCCTGCTTCATTACCTTATACAAACTTCAACCTGTTTTCCAAGAAGGAGAAGATTCTTATTTGCAATTAGAATTACCCAATTACACACCGCTCACGAAAACACCATGCATGTTTAGCTCCAAGAGATGACAGCTGACTTTTTAAATGCCAAAGATACATTTCTTCAAATAATAAATGCTTAGGAGTTAATATCGTGAAAGGAGCCTACAAACAAAACACAAGTATCTCAGGATTAATTCTCATCCCTGTGCTTAAACAATTCTGTAACGTTGTTAATTTCAGTGCAGATTCCCAAGGGCTGAATTTCATTTGGTGGGGTCTGCTGAAAAATGAAGACAAGGTGATTGGTTAACTCAGATTTCCGCTCTCCATCACCTTTGCCAAGTCTTGGGAAACAGGAGAGGTACCTGAGGACTGGAGGAAAGCAAATGTCACTGCAGTCTTCAAAAAGGGCAAGAAGGAGGACCCGGGGAACTCCAGACCGGTCAGCATGACCTCCATCCCTGGGAAACTGATGGAACGGCTTCTCCTTGGTGCCATCTCAAGGCAGATCAGGGAGAAGAGGGTCAGTAGGGGCAGTCAGCATGGTTTCACCAAGGGGAAGTTGTGCTTGAGTGCACTATCAGCAAGTTTGCTGGTGACACCAAGCTGGGAGCAGTGGTGACACTGGAAGCTGTGCTGCCATCAGAGACCTGGACAGGCTGGAGAGTTGGGCAGGGAAAACTTTAATGAAATAGAACAAGGGCAAGTGTAGAGTCTTGAATCTGGGCAGGAACAACTCCAGGTTCCAGTGTAAGTTGGGGAATGACCTATTGGAGAGCAGCGTAGGGGAAAGGGACCTGGGGGTCCTGGGGACAGCAGGGTGACCATGAGCCAGCACTGGGCCCTTGTGGCCAGGACCGGATGAGCTTTCAAGGTCCCTTCCAACCCCTGACATCCTGTGATTCTGTGAGCTGGATTGGGAAGATTTATCCTTTGTTGGCCGTTGAGCGGCTCCGTCACTGCTCTGTGCTCCATTGCTGCTCTGTGCTCCGTCCTCTGCAGGCTCCGCACACAACTGGCCTTCCAGGACTTGTGGGATAATGCCTGGGGCTTCTCCCTTCGCATCTACAACCTACTTTGCTTGTATTTTTAATAGAAATTACATACCAAATAGTGCTTTTTTTCCCCCAGATTGTAAAACTTCTGCGTTCATTCTACATGGAGCTCATATTTGCCTCTTTCAATCTTGTGTGTTTTATATACGTATTTATCATTTGGGTAGAAGAACGCTAATTGACTCGCTGGTAATTCAAATGCCTCCTGCTGGGGATGCATCAGAGGGAATTGGTTGTTTTTGCTGGCTCTCCAACTTGTTAATTGGGAAGCTATTCAATTATAGGTATTATAGTTTTATTGCTAATAACGTCCCCAATTCTGAAATTAAATTTGCGGGAATTATAAGAAACTTGAAACTGCCTGGGAAAAAGGCTTCAAAAATTAGCCTTACATATAAACACTTGGATCAACACCAGCGTCAGAGAGTGAGAAATAAATCAATAAAACTCTTATCAGAGTTACCTTACTGTTTCTTTACTCTCACTTTTGGTTGTTTCAACAGGGAAATTTGTAAGGAGAACTTGTTGCAGATGTATTAGGCTAAAAAAGTTGTTCTTAATACAGATTATCAAACAGGATATCTGAAACATAGTAAATACTACTCTTTATTATCTAATTTGCCAAGATCAGATTATTTTTATGCATCAGTTCACAAGCTTATCTTGAGCTCTGGTATTAGCCTTGCGTAAGTTATTGAAGAACGTATCTGTTAAATAAATATTGGTTCTCTTGTTATTAATTTGGAACACGGTACCTGGAAGCCCAAATGGAGTCATAGATAAAGGTGATATGCGGCTCTCCCAGGCCATAGAACAGTTTAAATAGCAATGATGAACAAAAAGTGGCAGGGAAAAGTATAGTTATTGTTCTTCCCCGGGCATGCGGGGAGTGAAAAATCTATGGCAGAATTACACTTGATTTACCCGTGCCTTACACACGAGGTCAGCCTCCATCCTCATTCATTTCGTGTTTCCCAGCAGGTTTTTAATGTTTTGTTTTTTCCTTTATTGTACTACTAATCAGCCTGAGTGGGTTTTTGTGTAAGCTGCACTATTAGTGCCAAATCCCGAGTACGTGAACCTTATTCCATTGATGTAAATCGGGAGCGGGGGTGTTGAAGTCAATGCTGTTGCACTGGTGGGGTTCTCTTTGCTGGTTCCTATGCAGGCAGCGTGCGCTGCGATGCTTTAGCCAAAGAGGCTTTATGACAACTTCGGGGCTCGTGTCAGAAAAGGCTGAAGGAAATGGATGTGATTTCTGGGAGCTGAATCCCCAGCCAGGACAAACCAGTGGATCTGCACTGAACTGGGGCCGGTCCTGCCGCCGGTGAGCGGGACAGGGACCGTTAGTCCCCATTGCCGCTGCCACAACAGGGGAAAAACACACACACACCTGCCACGTTCAGTGATTTTGGAGTTTACTTCATAAACGCTGTCATTTCATTATCTGTGTGAGTAGATGTGCCTGCGTGTTCTTGTGTTCATTTGTGTCTGGTCTACGTGTTTGCCTTAAGTACGTGCATATTTGCATAAAGAATGATTGCTGGCTCCTCCAAGAGATGAATCCGTAGGCTGCCATTTTCTTTTCTCATTACGGGCTTTGGCACAGGGACTGCGGCTACATTTTAACGCTCAGAAGTATTCCCTGAAATATTCTAGGGTGCTTTACTATTCTGACCTTTCCTCATTTCGTATTTGGGCTGGGCTGGCTTTCCCCCCTGTGCTGTCTCTCTCTGGAGCTGTAAAGCAGGGAAATGAGTGCAAAGACTCAGCAAGTCCCAGTTCAGAATACTGAAAAGGTCAGTGTGGCCCCATCTCCCGGCACACACACCACCCCAATGCTCGATTGTGCCATTTCTGTGTGATCGAGCACTTTGACAAAGAGGAAGAAATAGCACCTGTGGTGATGTGTGTCACGGTTTAGCGAAACAAGTCGAGGATGAGAAATGGTGAAAACCATTCGAAACGTGTTTTATTTGGGGTCTGAAGCCTCCAAGTGGCTAAAAAGCAGTGAGATCTCTCATGTTAATGTCTGATGTCGCTTCAGTCGTGGAAACGAGAACTGGACTCTGTTCTTCAAGATCCTAAATGGACGGTTCTCTTATGGACAATAAAATCCAGCCCTAGTGATGTATTTAAAGGGAAACTCTCGTCTGTTTCCCCTTCCTGGGATCTTATGAGTGAGTTTTTAATTTTCAGCAGACCTGTGCTATTCACCTTTAAACTGAATTTGTTTTGAGCGCATCAGGTGAAAGAACCTCAGCAGCTTCCCCGAACGTGGTGAACTCCCCTTCTAGAGATCCTCCAGTCTTCAGCATGAACCTTTCCCTCTGTTGCAACTTGTATGTTACATTCACATGAATCTCACTAATTACTCCTTCTTTACAAATATATTCAGCAAGATTTAAGCATAAAGCATAAATTAATCACGGGTACAGTTAGATTTAGGCTTCTAATTACTTAAACCTTCTTTGAAGATTCAGGGGTTCTGAGGTTGTTTTGTGTGTCCTCTAAGGGCTTGGCTAAATCAGATGGCAGTTTTTGAAAAGGTAAGCGTGTTGATGCTGCTTTTTAGGACCTTAAAAATGTAATTTGCTTGACCTAAATCTGACCTATGGATCTTTCTGGGAAAAAATGAAGCGATTTTCAGTGTTCACCAGCACATTCCGACTCTGAATTGCCCTTCTTAGAAACTGTTCACGTGTGAGAGGGAAGAAATGAGAATCAATGCAGAGTCTCGGGTGCCGCGTCCTCCCTCTCTCCCTCTGAAATAAGTGTCTGCTTTTCTTCCGGAGTCTCCACAAAACGCCTTAATGAGTCCAGGCTTCAGAACAGAGAGCCGAATCAACACCCGGCTAAACTCATGCCTGCTTATTTCTCTTTCCACCTAAGCAAGTTCGTGCTTTGTTGCCTCGTTTCAAATGCCACTGTATTATCTATTTGTGTCTCTTCATTTTTCCCCCCAAAGGCAAAAGCTGTTCACAGCAACAACAAAAGGGAAGAGAAGTATGGACAGATCAGTTTGATCAAGGGGCCGTCATGTCACAGCAGCGGGTTGATTTCCCTTCTCCCGCCCGCCGTGCCCCTTCCCGTGGCCGCGGGGCTGCTGCGGTTCCCCCCTCGCCTCGCCATGCCTCGCACCGCTGCCTTTTGATTACGACTCGTCTCCTTGTAATATCACACAAACACGGCTCTGGCATGTCCCAGGTGCCGCCTGACCTGGTGGTGATGAAGGCACGGGTGCTTGGTTGGTTCTTGCATTTGGGAGTCTCTGGACAGGACGTTCAGTCTCTCTCTGCTGTCCTGTTAGGAAAGAGCAGCAGCAACTAGAAAGAGAAATCTCCACCTTCAAAGACAAAGCAGTGCAAGGCTGGTTGCCTCTTTGGTTTCCGCTGCCTCTGAATCCTAACGTGTGGTTAGCACCCGCTGAGCCGCAGAGCCAGGCTGGGGCTTTGATGGACAGGGAGAAGCATAGAGCAATCCTGTTTGAACACTTGGTATCAAATCACCTTTTGTTTAATGGGGATAAGGAAACAAACCAATTTTAATAATGTCAGATCACTCCGCCTAAATGAAATGGGAACAGGAGATGAGAGGCTGGTAAACAGGGTTGCCTGCCAGCAGGAAAACAGGTTTTAATCCTCCAAATCACTAAAGGAAATTGCTAAGGCTGTATCTCGTACAATTAAGCCAATTTGAGCCTGACTGTTAGGGGAAGAAGATTACTCATAAGCTGTGGCATTTTGGTGTGGGGTTTTTCTGGTGGTGGATTCACACACACAAGTTCAGTCCTCGGGGTCTGTGTCTGGATACGTTGGGATCCGGGGCTGCAGTCCATGAGTGTCCAGTGAGTTGTCTTCTCCTTTGCTAAGAAGGAAAGAACACCAAGGGCTATTTGTGAGCTACCTGGGCAATATGCTCCACACCTTGAACACCTCACATATAACGGAGGAGTTTTCAATCTTTAAAAGCAGACATTCTATACAGCAATATGGCTTGTGTTAGCAAGGAGGTGATACAGTGCAGGTGGGGATTTCTTTTGTTGTTCAGGCTTCTGGGTAATAAACAGGCATTCTTATTTAAAAAGAAAAAAGTAAAAGAGAGAAAACAGGCAGAATAAATGGTAGAGGTGATTTTAACAGATTGATTTTATCAGCCCTCCGCTGGCGCTTTGATAGCTCTGAGTGGCTGCACTATAGGGAACATTGCGAAGAGATTGAGCAGCAACCCTTCGGTTTCCTGGAGCAATCAAATGAAAGCTCGGAATGACCTGATCTAAAAAACCCCACTAGATGCAAACATGAAAACCTTTGTTAAATTGTTGTTGCAAAGATTAGAAAAGCTCAAAGAGTAAGGGTTTTTTTTAAATGCAATCTTTTTGTTGTTTTGTCATGATAAGCTATGAAGAGTAAAATGAAATAGCAGATGCAGACCCTTTTGTGATGCAGATGGTGAAATCCAGGACTAAATACGAATAAAGAGCACTTGGTAAAAGAGCCTTTTGCTGCTTCCCTGCAGTCTATTCTGAAGAAATGATCGCACATGTAACAATATTTCATATACTCCTGTGAAACTTTTGAGGCATTTTACAGTGTAGCAGCAGCGTTATTTGTGCAGGGACGACAGAGAAGCTCAGACACGACCCTGGTACCATATTTTCCAGCTGCGAAGAGCAAGTGCAGCCGTTCGTGTCTCTTGCTGGTGAAGCGGCACTAGGCTGGGCCAAAAACAACCAACTCCATGAAAAATGGGGAAGAATCTGAGAAAACCTTGGTCAAGTCTCTGCTAATCAGTACGGGATTTACATGACATTTCACGGTGATCCCAGTTGTTATTCTTGCATGACTTCTGTACTTATTTCTTGCTCCAATCCACGAAGATGATGAACCCAGCTAAGGAGTGCCCTAAACTCATTCAGTTTAAGCATTAGAAAGCTTAGTGCAGATTTTTTCCTCTATCATTTGATTCATTACTGAGATTTTTCTCTTAAGAGAGACTACACTCTGAGTCATCTTAACCGGTTTTTAGTTAAATTTCAGTGATTTTTTTCATGTAAGTGCAAGGCTGAGACGTCTCTGGTCCCCTGCCATTTCATAGGCAAGCATGCTGGGTTTTTAGAAACCCTCAGTTAAGGCTGGCGAGTGTTGTTTAGTGGTGTTAGGTTTCTAATTCCCTTCAAATAAATCCTGTTGTTGGATTCAGAAATTGCTGAAGGTGTGTGCATCCTGCCAGGGTCTCTGTCCTGCTGCAGATCAGTGACTCCACACTGAATTTCATGTTCCGACTGATTCAGAGCCTATTCAGAGTCAATTCAGATAAGCGTCATCCCAAGCGATTCTGAGAGGGAGAGCTCAAAACACTGATACTTGTTCACATGCCATCTGGCCTGCAGCAAAATCATCTGTCCTTGATTCCTTTGGACTTTCTGCCTCTTATGATGGCCATAAAGCTAAAAAACTCGCAGAAAAAAATTAGCTGAGACAGTCCAGCTTGTGAAATGCTTGAAGAAATGGATTTTGCTGAGGGTGTTTTGGTTTCCAGAGCTGCAGGGCTGAGAGCCCCAGTGCCAGGGCTGGATGGACACACAACTGGGCAACAGCCCATGTTTCCAAGGACTAAGTATTCTTAAGCAGACCCCGAGGGAAAACAAACACAGGTGTAAAGTGTAATGCCTGAAAATATATCTGTAAGCTTAGAGCATAAATGAATTGTCAGAATGAGTATATTTTCTACTGAGGTTTGGGGCTATGGTCACTGTTGTACCCGTCCATCTAATGGTACCAAGGTAGGGATGGCAATATTAGTGACTTGGAAGCAGCGTTTCAGGTTACGACTTTAAAGTGAGGACCGAGTCAAGAGGCCCCTGGCGGGTACTTATTGGTGTGCTTCCCTTCGGAAGGCAGCCTGCCAGAGCTTGTACTGCTGTTTAGCACCATGAAGGGCCACATTCAGCAGCATTATTGAAATTAATATTGGTCTTAGAGTATCTTGGTTTTTTAAGTTTGCCTAAAATTGTTGCAAATCACATTTGTAGGATACGGTTTTTTTTTACAGATAAAGCTCTTTTACATCCAATTATAAATAATAACGAATATTGCATGGAGCCCTTGATAACAGCTCCTGTTAGGCCTGAGGAGCAGTCAAGCAAAAAGTACATTGTAGTAAGGTCACAAATGCTGTAAATTATTGGGTTCTCATCCTTGCACGCATCTCGCAGTGGACCAAGAGGGTTTCACTTCATTAAATGTGAGAAGTCACAACTCATACTAAATCACATCACGGCGTCTGAATCATTAACTAGAGAACGTAAGGAATCGCAGCACATGGAGATGTGCTTCTCCTTTCTTGTTAACCTCTTCTTTGCTGTCAGCGCATTTTGCTGACTTGTGTGCAGATCTCGTCCTATCTGGTGTTTCTTGTACCCCACTGCACTCGGTGGTGCTCATGTGGAGAACGACTATCGGCACAGCACCTGTGTGCCGTCCAGTTCTGGGTTGATGGTTTGACCCACTTGTGTAGAAGAAGATAAATTAGACAGATGTCCTAAGCTTTATTATCTTAGCAGATCATCAGCTCCTCAGCCTTAAATGCCCTTAATTTTGCTTGTGGGGTGATCGTTGGGTTTTTTTTTCACATTTTAACTCGAGACTTCCCCGTTTTGATTGTTGCGGGTGTATTTTTGTTCCTGTCCCTGCACGTCACGCAGAGCTTACCCAGCAGAGCCTGCGGCAGCTCAGGGGCAGCCAGCTCTGGAGCGTGAGCTGGCAGCAGCTGGGGAGGATGAGTTCACATCCCGGGAATGCCCCCAAATCTACTTTGGACCACAGGCAAATAACCTCGCTTCTCTGTGCCTTTGTCTTCTATCCATTGTCTATTTGCATTTGCAGCGTTTGGCATACAGAAAAATTCTTATTACATGTTCACACAGCTCTTACGTGGGATAAAAGCCTCAGCAAACTTCAGGGTCCCATGTGCTGCCAGAATATCAATAGCAAGTGCTCAAATCTCCAGGTGCCAAACCTCCTGAGCACCCATTATCCTGTCTGAGATTTGGGAGGTCGCAACAGAGGGGAAACAGAGACCTGCGCTCTGCCCTTGCTGCTCTAGGGGAGAGGATTTGACTCGGGCGATGCTCCCTGGACCGTGGTCTTAACTCGGGATTTAGAAGCCAGAGCACTGCTGCTCTTTGGCAGGAGAGCCTTTCCCTTCCATCATATCTGGAAAGCTCAGTCTGTTGCAGCCTTCAAAATTAAATTAAAGGCTCTTGCCTGCTGCTGCATTCAACTTCTGAATATTTATAACTGATTGTGCGGGGCTTGCAGAGGCCCCGCTGAAGGGCAGGCACAGCATCTGTGACCCCGCTCGCACCTTGCTACGTTTCCTTGGAGCTTGAGTAGCAGCATTTGGGTTTGTACACCTGTGCAATGAAGGCTGCAGCTCTTTGTAAATGAGCGAAGTAAAGCATCTATTTATTTATCTATTTTGGTGCTCATTGCAGTAGCTGTAAGCATGGAAAACCTACCCGTTCTTTGTAATCCTCGTTACTGTGGTTGTTGTGTTGTGGTACCTGCGCAGGAGGAACAAGAGCAGAAGTTTAGCGGTGGGGAGGGACCCCGTTCATTCCACACTGGGAAATGGCTGCAGGAAAGTGCCGCCTTTTCCAGGGAGGGAAACTGAGGCACAGCATGGAACTGGCTTATACTGCCGGTTATTGGCTTTGGGACAAACCGCATCCCACATTGTCTGTGAATCTGTGCCATGTCCTAGAAATGGACTGGGAAACTGGAAGTTCACATTTAACATCTTAATTAACCAGGTCAATGGATTTGTAAAGGCAGAAGTACCTTCTAACTGAAAATCTGCAGGACTTCCCTAAATAAGTTTGTGCTTTACATGTGGTATCTGTGCTCAGGAATTTCCAAGTAGTTTCGGCATAATGCGCATTTTAAAAAACAGTGGGGTGCGGAAGGGGAGATGTCTTTTCCATCTGTATTTATCTTGTCTGACCATTCAGCTCTTACTGCTGCTTGTGTATTTGTGAACTGCTGTGGAGGCACAGGAATATGACGTTGGTGCTTCAAGGGTGTTATCGAGTCATCCCTTAACTGCTTTGTAAGGAGCTAAACGTTCTCTTTGATGAGCTAAAACCTTAAAGAAAATAAAAGAGCATATTTTGATGACTAGGTTCTGTAAGTAACTTGTTGCTTTAATAATCCGAGTTATTTGATCAGTTATTTTGAATTTTGTTTCCATTCAGAAGAAAATGTAAAGAAGATGAGAGAAAAACATGCGGCTATTAAGAATCCAAACTTTGATTTTGGCTCATAAATCATGTGTGGTTGGAACAGAGCAAACAGAGCGAGCCAGGTAATAGGATCCATCAAGTGTGCCTGACTTTAATAATAAAAGCTGCCACCCCAAAGAAATAAAATACGTTCAGTATGCAAAGGGAATAAAAATATGAACTCATCTTAGCTAATGGCTCTGAGAAGTAATATAAAGATATGCATAGATTGTTTTGAATCTTAAAAAAAGAGAGATGCATCCAATTTGCATAAAATGTTAATAGTAATCTTAGGGGTAAGGGATTTACTGTGAAACACAGGGATCATTACAGGGAATGGGTAAAGTGGAGTCTTCGTCCTTGGATGTGTTCTTGGAGTTCCATTACACACGCATGCCGACACCTTTGCACTGGGGTTGTGCTGAGCTTAGCGTGCATGTGAACATCATCGGAACCCAGCGGGGCTGCCTTGCTGGGGAAACTGTTCTGAGTGGGTAGAAGGTGCTGTGGAGAAGTGTGCAGAAGAGTGAGGAGATTACCAGATTAGATGCACAGCAAGATACCCCCGTGCAGGTGGGGTTTCTCTGCCAGACGGGCTGTTTGTTCCCATCCATCCCAAGGATTCGTTGTGACACCTTTTCCACGCCACGGTTCCATGTGACTGGCCAGCCTTCCGCTGCCTCCACCCCTCGGCTCTGCTCAACCGGATGCTTACTTGTTAATTACCCCTTTTCTTGGCTTGCCATGTAAGTCTTGTTATTATTATTAATGCTTTTACTATGGTTTACTGGAGAAGTTTCCTCCCTCCTCCCGTTGCAAACACAAACACGTTTTTATCAACAGAGCTAACATGATTGCAGTTCTGCTGTTATGTTTTATTTATTTCCATATAGGTTTGATTCTATTGCAGTTTCTCATTTTTGCCTGATGTATTATTCATGATTTATACAATATTGGAGCTTGTGTAGGACACCTCATTTTATTAGCTGTGCTATAATTTTCTGGGGTATATAAAAATAAAACATGGGAGGCTCTTTTTCTCTTTCCACATTTTCTTGAGTTTGCAGGAAAATAATAGTAATAATAGTTGGCTAAAACAATTACCAGTTTTAACACCTCGTGACTCAAATGGTATCGAAATGAAGGCTATTTCATTGACTGGTGTACACTTCGGGATGTGGTAGCTCTTGCTGTGGATGCTGGTTCTAGTCTAGAAATGCACAGACACCTTTGCCAAGACTGGAACAGCACCGGATCTGATTTTGTGTGTACATGGTGTCCCCCTGGCCCGAGCTCATGAAGTTCGGTGTGGTCTGACTCCAGGCAGTGTTCCCACTCAGGGTTCTAGATCACAGAACAAGTTATCCTTCTATTATTGGTGAACATATGATACCTAAATGGGTCTTTCTTCACACATGCCAAGATGATAACATTTTCCCACCCTACAGTCAGTATAAAACTTTATGGTATTTTTGACTTGAGCACATCTCAGCCAGACCTTGGTGTTATTGATTTAATGACTGTCTCTCCTTCTCCCTCCCCTCCTTCTTCTGGTCTATTGTTAATTCACATTTTATTAGAACTGCTGGTGCTCCAAGCTTTTTATTGCATTAGTACAAACTTATTTCTATGAGCATGATACCATAAATTATCTGTCACCTGTTCCCTTGTTGAATGGCAAGGTAATAAATACAAGGAAATGCAAAGAAGTTAAACTCAGATCTACTTGCCCTCTGTCTCTTGTGTCAACTTCTCTCCTTGAACAACTGTCCTAGACCGTGAAAAAGAGAGGTGTAAATGTCACCCAGCATCTTAATACCTGTTAGGAGTTGGTGATGTTGGCGATGTGCGAGTGGTAGAAAGGGTGTTACATGAAAGCACCATCTCGGGGAAGATATCCAGCAAGGTTTGGCACTGGCATTTTATTGAGTTCCTCTGCAGACTGGAACTTGCTGGCTTGAGAGATTTGTCCCCATGCTCTGACGGAGGGGCGGCTGCTGGGGCTGCAGGTCTGGTAGAATTCTCACCATTGAAACAAGTGAACAAGCAAGACAAAAATACACCAGAAAAAAACAGTGCTAAGATATTGTCTTTTGAGTGAAATTCTATTGGTTCTCTGCAATAATCAAAAAGCTTGATGGTATGTGGTCTATATGTTGTCCAGCGTGTCCTGTGGGCTGAACGAGTGGGAAACAAGGGCTAAGTTATGGCTGCTCGTGCTCCGCTTGGCCCATCAGGGCTGGGGAAGCAGGATGTGGGCTGATGGGGTCATAATTGGCTGTAAACTCAATGCCTGGGCTCACGGAACACATTTTTTTCTGCGTGACATCGAGGGTCACAGTCATCCATTTCGTATGCTTTTTGTCATATACACTGACATTAAGATAAATGAGTTTCCGTGTATCTGAAGAGTTGGAGGTCAGGAATTTTACACCAAAGGATTAGTTTTCTTCGTTAACGTGTGTGTGGCTTGTATGCAAAACCCTGCTCTGCATCACTAACCCAGCCTGCACAAGCTGCGACCTCCCGAAACTGGGTCGTTCCAGGCCAGTCTCACACCAGTGTAATCCCAGAGACTTCTGAGTCCCAGCAGCCAGCTGGAGATCCAGTCCCTACAATGTCTTCCGTTCATCTCTGCATCATTTAGTAGCAGAAATGGTTAATGATTCTAAATAGCTATGAAATATCTTTAAAGAGAATGGCAGACAGTGGGGTCTTTCTCTGATTCAAAAATGCAAGTATGTGGAAGACTCGTGATACAATATATTCAATAGGAAGCACTCTGCATACATGCATATTTTGTATCTTTACAATAGCACAAATTATATTTTCATGTATAGCAGAGTAGTATCTGAGCATGAAGGAGACTGGGGGACACAGAAGAATGAGGCAGGTGAGGGAAATGTTCTTGAACAATCTGAAATTACAGTAATATCAGCAGTGATTAATTAATTCAGAAAAGTAATAATTCACCGTGCCACTCCCCAAGCTTGACAGACATTGAATTCAAGATGGGAACTTGTTAAACCAAATCTCAGGCCAGTCAGGGAATAAATATGAATAGTGAACACCTTGGGCCTTGTTGTCATGGAAGCCGGGACTCTGGAACTCCGGGTCTCGGTTTGTCTTTGAGCAGAACACACGACCACTGGTGCTGCTCCCAGGGCTCTGAGCGGGCAGACGGCAGGAACCCACTTTATGGAACAAGCGATACACGCAGCGCCGTGTTCCCGCTGCTGACCCTCGGATAGCCACTTACCGCTTCGTTTTCATACCTGCGCGGAGGAGTTCGGGCTGGGAGCTCTCAGTCCGTGCAGCTTTCCCGAGCCGTTTGCAGTGTGAGATTGCTCACCTAAGTCACAGACTCGTGCTTTTCCACCGTGTGCTTGGCTGGCTGAGATTTTAATGAGGAACAGATGACAGACAACAAATAATGAATAGCGAATGCTCCCGCCCACACAAAGACCCCATTGCTCCTGTGTAAATACTGACATTGCAGGGTCCCGCGTCCCAGCAGCTCCGGCTGACCGCCTGTTCACAGACACCTATCTCTGCAGCACGGGGGGAGCTTTCTTTGTTAACACAGATTTGCTCATGTAGAACTTTGTCATGAGGTTTCTTAAAGTCAGGAAATACTTCCTGGAGAAAAGTAACTCAAGTTGGTTTTCATTTCTGAAAGTTGTTGTGCTCCATGGGTCTGACCCTGTTGAGAGTGGAGCTCTGAGTGTCCCAACCAACCCAACCAGGCCAGGCCTGCTTTCATGGGATGTTTCTCAGCTCTGGAATAGTGTCTTAAATCTTAAAATGGAACTGTATGCATTTTTTAGATTGTTTCCTATTCCTGGGAGTCTCACTTCTGATCTGCTACCTGACTCTGTAATAACAGACAGAATGATGAAAGTGCCACCTGTCCAGAGCTGTTCTTCCCAGCAAAACGTCATTTGTTTCAGTGACTGACTGTAATTTGACTGTAGAATATAAACACTTGTTGTAGAAGCATGCATAATGTATGCCTAAATACTCCACATATGCATGCATTTCTTTTCCAGAAGAACTTTTATTAAGTGCCCACCTGTGGCAAAAATCCAGAGTGTCATGAGTGAACATTTAAGAAAGGGACGTGGAGTGAGCTGCGTGGATTTGTTACTGTGTATGAACTAACACAGGCTGAAGCGTAATGCAAACTGATCTGAGTTATTGAACTGCCACCCCTGTGCTCCGCGTGGTCACAGCCACTGTCTCCTTGGATAAGGCTATTACAGGAAAAAGAGCAGAAATTCCAGAGGTTGCTGGGAGTAATGATTTAGAGACAGTGGAAGGAAATGAGTGAGCCCTAGGAGGCTCTCAGAGTCATTAACCGGGGTCACTCCCGTCCCCCCCTAACACACCGTTCCCTGTAATAAGGCGGGTGCAGTGGGGGAGCTTGGCTCTGCGGCAATCAAGGGAAAACAGCTTCCACTCTAGTGAGTATTTAAGCTCAGCTGGAATAAGATAAAGTCACAAATAGCAGAGACTAGAATAAAGGTCTGTAGAGTAAAATGGGCTGTGTATTAAGCAGGCTTCAGTGTGAGAGGACCAGACAGGTAATTACCTACCAGTACTGCTCTGACTCATTTTTTACCAGGACACACTATGGAGTACATAACTTTTTAACCCTTTTCTTAACTTTGAGTTCTGTGGAGGCATTGGGGAGGGCTAAGCCGTTCAGACGGATTGTGAGGATGCCCTCCTGTGCACCAAGAGTGAGCGTCAGCCAGCGCCTGATGAACCAGGTGTGCGTGGTTGACGTGCAGGTGACTGAGGGAACACACTCGCCCCGGCGCCCGCACCATCCGCTGGGATCTCCCGCACCATCCGCTGGGATCTCCCGCACCATCCGCTGGGATCTCCCGCACCATCCACTGGGATCTCCCTCGGGTTGGGAACAGGCTGCTTAAAATATTCACATCTTGATAATGAATCCCCACACATGTAAATGAGCTGTTGGTCCAACCATTCTGAACAACTCTGTAGGCACATCTCAATGATTGTTTTGGCCATTAACTTTAGTAAACATAAGAATGTGAAGAGAAAAGAAAATAACATATATAATTTGCCTATTATTTAGCTTTGTTTTACATGAAGCCCTTGGAAAGATGTATATCATTTCAATTTTAGTTCCAGAGGCTTTTATGTAAATTAATTGCATTGGAGAATTGGCAAGAACATTTATTCAATTTAGAACAGCCGTGATTATAAGCTTTACATTAATATAACAACAATTTAACAGTGGCTGATAGATGGGACACAACCATGTAATTATCAAAAGTGAGCCACTTTCTTGATCTCTAATTAGTTCTATAAGCAAATATAGTTTAGGTGGAACTAATTGCTATATTATAGCTGGCAGCGAGGTGAGCGCTGAACTTGAGTTCAGGTGCTGAGCGCGGGGTGTTGCACGTCCAAAGATTTTTCTATTTTCCGATTTAATCGGTTGTGTAATTCAATTATATGTGCTGAGCAAAAGCAGGCGCTGTGCACAGAGGAACAACCTTCACTCGCTGCGCTGTCCTTCGATGTCACCAGCCGGCAAGGACCCGACGTGCGCCCGTTTCTGTCGGGAGCGCAGGGATGGGGAGCGTATGAGCTCAGAGGGTTTTACACAACAAGTAAAGACGCAGGAAAGTGGGCCCTGGACTGAACATCCTGACTCATTAACTAACGAAGTTAAAAGTGGAGTTTAGCAGGACTTGTTTCCATCATGGTTCACAGAGGGGCAGGATCACCCTGCTCCTGCTGGCGCTGCGGCTCCGTTCTGCGCGCACCGTCTAAGTCTGGTTTCTGTCTCTGAACCGAAGTCACTGGGAACTGTCCTCGTGCAGTTTTGCAAAGTCTGTTTATTCTTGTCACTGCACCGTGAATTGTATTTTTCAGCTTTTATTGCTTATATCCTTTTCAAAATTTCTTTCTCGCGTTAGAGTAAACCAATTACGGAATGCCGGTGCTTTGATCCAGCAGAATCTGAGCAATTGTCCTAGTACTAATTGCTTAAGGGCAACTACCACGATGTATCAAGATCGTAGCTGAGCAGCACTAATGCATTTAGTGGCAGAGTATTGAATTTATTAAGCATTTGGTCCAATGCAGCTTCTAACGAATGCATTTTGTGAAAATGACAGTCCTGATTCTTGGGCTGCCGGAGCCTCCTGAATCGAAACCGTGATTCTTGTCAAAGCCATTAGCTCCTTCTCAAACAAGGGCTGTCGTTTCATTAAGTAGCTCTGCACATATCGCAGGCCCCAGCATACAATCCAGTCACTTTGTGTCTCCATCAGAACCCCTCGTGGAACCTGAGCTCCTTCCATCCAAGGGCTTGGTGGGAGCTGGGGGAAGGTGCTGCAGATCTTCCCGGTGCGGGATGCGTTATCAGGTCAGCAAGCAGAGCTGGAACAAGCAGCGTGATTGTTTTGTTCCTTTCCGATGGAGGAGATAAGAGCGATAGGATGGCAGCTCTCTGCTGCATGTGTAGGACAGGGCTCTTGTCCACACATTACTCCGGTTTGCACACCACAAGGGGACGTTCACTACTGGAACTGAAAGGAAAACAAGCCCCCCTTGTTTTTTGTAGGGCTGTGAAATGTCGGAGTAGAGAGGAATTTTGTTATTCTTCGTGTCGAGAAGGAACTTGATCTGGGATTTTATGTCTTGGATTGCTCGATGCAGTTTGTGCAGTGGGGATCGTGAAATAAGGAGTGCTTGGAAAGAATCTAAACAACACGATAGGGAAGCTTTGAACATAGAGTGGAATCCATAGATCACATTGCTCTGTAATCCCACCTTCACTTCCACTCGTGTTAGTGATTCAGAAAAGAAACTCTGCATTTCAATTTGCTGTTTCTAGCGTCCTCGGGGCAGAAGCTGTAACGTCACTGTTTCCAGCGATGCCACGTGGCACCCACCCCGGTGACAAAGCCACCTGAGTGTTCAGAGGTGTGGGGACCGGCAGAGGAGCTCAAATTCATGGAAGGCGAGGCAGAACTCCAGCTGACTTCACCAGCGCATGGTCTTACCTCGAGAAAAGCCATGGATTTCATTTCCAAGCTTCCAAAGAGTTGTTTTATAAACCGCAGGGGAAAAAAAAAGGGATTATGAATCGTACCCCACTCCCAGGCTCTTTGCCACGTATTTAGAGGTCGTAGCGTGGGCTCTGTTGCTGTCAGCAGGGTGTCAGCCTGCTCTGCTGAGCTATCACTTCTCTAAACCACCTCTTCCCCTTCCCCTTCCTTGTGTGTTTTTATTTTCAAAGGATGGGATTATGAAACAGAACAGCGGATGGAAAGGTGTTTTAAAGCCCCCTACAACTTTAGCAACGTTGGCTTTGGCTGGTGCCCCTTCCCCACTTTCTCTGCGCACAAGGCTGTCCAGAATTCCCGGTGCAGGGCAACCCTGGGGCCGTTTTCTGATCCATGTGCTGTGGCTGTTCAAGTCAGGTCTGTATCTGGGCCCAGCTTTTCTCTTGTGAGCCAGCCTAAAAAGCAGCAGATGGTCTGGAGTGCTCACTGATGTCTCACCGTTCACGCCAGTGAGGATGTTCCTGGCGCCCCTCTCCATGCAGACCCGAACGGAGCTGTCGGTGTGGGGAATGGAGAGGCAGGGAGAATATTCCATACAGGAGAAAAAGTGCCCTTCACCTGAGATAACGGCTTTGCTTTTTGAAACACAAATGCCCCATCAAATCCACCTTGTGTGAGAAATGTATTCTGTTTTTTTCCCCAGCTGTCCAGTAAATTCCACCTGGCGGTACTTACACGATGGCTCTGTAGTATGGTAGTGTAGCCAAAGAATAGGAACTAAACCTGGAGTTGTTTTACAATTTGACCATAATAGACCATAATAACTTTCCACAATCATGAACCTTGTATTATAAAAATTAGCCTTGCTTAAACTAACTTTGTTCTGCATTTTAAGGATTTACCTTTTTGTTTTCAAGCGCTTGTACTTATTCCCAGGTGAACACAATTTATGTTTCTCCTTGAACTTTATATAACAATGGATGCCGTTGTTTTCTGTTCTATTAGTCCTTGTATCTTCCCATGACCTATTTTTCACCCTGTGCTTGTTACGAGTACAAATGGTGCCATGCAATCCAAAGGCACACAAAAGAGGGCAGATCCTGAGCTGGTAGCTGGGTTTGCCCTGGCCAAGGAGTTACTGGAGCTGAAACCTGAGCTGGTGAAGGTCCTGGAGCAGCTCCACTCCTTTCTGTGGCATTGCTGCAAAAGACAGCAGGAATTCTACTCTTTGGCTTATTTCTCACTGCAGATCATAAAGGATTAATTAAAATTGTATGAAGCTGAAAGTGTGCCCAAGCTAAACATCAAGCTACATGGAATTGCATTGAGAAGCATTTAGAGTGCAGTTTCCTATGGCTTGGGGCTGGGACAATCTTCGCACTGCGCTCTGAATTGAATACACAAATGAGGAGAACTGCGGCACAAGAACATTTTGTTTCTGTTATTTTTGAACAGGCTCAGGATTTCATCTCGAGCCAGATTGACTCAGCAGAGCTGCACACTCAGTCCTGGCGGCCACCACCGGCACACGTGCACACGTACTCGTGAATTCATGTCTGCTTTTCTGTTCTCCTGGCTCTTTCACACCACCTTCCAGAATGAGGATTTTCTCTTCTACATGCCTACACACCAAGCTTGTCTTGCAGCTTGAGTGCTCAAGCTCCGAGGTGTCATTTGAATGTCATTGGTGGCTAAATTAGATACTGGAGTGGAAGGGGTGATGGGGGGTGTTTATGCTGTGGGAATAATTAGTTTCATTGCAGGTGAATGGAAAAGAAAGCTGCAACATGCTTCCAAAGCTCCTTACTGCCAAGTGTTAAAAAGAGAGCTGAGATCATCGGAGCCATAAGGCTTGTGTGTCTCATGATATATCAGTGTGTGCACCCTTTCCTTTTCCACGCTTCCATCTGAACCCAATCTCTCTAGCAGCATCACCTCTGTCCTTAATTAAGGGGATTTATTTGGTGGCTTGCATTAGTGTCTTTCTGAAATAGCTGAAATGCTTTATGACCATTGGCAGAGTAGATGTAAGTAGGGTGTGATAATGACTTCTGTTATTAGTGGCTGTGCAGCCGTTCAATCAAACCCGATCCTGCTCGGGTACCTGCACAGAGCAAGTCCCTGTGTGCTGAGAGCATCCACGGAACAGGGCCTTTCTGACCAAAACAATTTCTGCAGGCTGGTCATCTCCTTTTCCTCTGTTCAGACTCTTTGTATGGTTATTTGTGTACCTTCATAGTTGGACAAGCTAAGGTTTTGGTTGAGCATGCTGTAGTGCAATCTGTTCTTCCAATATGCACAAAGTAGATCTAATTGTGGACCATTAACACAGTCAAAAAGCCCCAGATGAGTGAGGGGCTCATTCTGACACTGTGCCCACCATGTGCAAATGGAATGACCTCTGTTGGATTTGTCCTGGCCCAGACGCTTTGTGCTGGAAGCAGAACCCAGCCGCAAGAGCCCAGGATGGATAATCCCGCTGAGCCGCTCTCTCGGTGTGCCGTGGAGTGCTGGCGGCTTTTCCGCACAAAATAACCAGCTTTGCCCTTTGCTTTTCTAATTCCAAAATAGCCTCAGGCAGCGGTTCACCTTCTGCAAGAATAGCTTACAGAAACCTTTAGAAGTATATACATAGATGGATTTTTAAATTACAGCACAATGAAAGAGAGAAAGTGGTACAGGGGCTCCTCCAGGGCAAGACACGCTTATTTTGGCAAAGTTGCCTGGTGCCCCTAGTGCAGGGTGAGACAGACAGGTCCGTCTGTCCCGGCACCAGGAATTGTGCCCTTTTTCGTACAGTACTGTCTGAACCGGCTGCTCCTGTCTGCGTCGGGTGCCACTGGTAGTGAAGATTTGCTGAAGGGATTTTGAGGACTCTGTGGACACTTGTGGGGTTTGCCGTGGTCCAAGTCAAAATACAGGTATTTATTTTGATAGACAAGCTGGTTTCGTGAAGTTTGTTTGCGGGGGTGTGCGTGAGGCAGTTTCCTCCCAACTGCAGTGCATGTGCTGGTCAAGTCAGCACCAGCAGAGCTGACTATCAGACACACTCCATCTGAATAACTTCTGGACAGAATAACAACCCACCCAAAATCTCTTCTTCTTCCCCTGAGTACCAGGTTGTCACCAGGGGCCTTCCTCTTAAAAACACCAGTGTGCTAATGATCGTTCCTGATTGGAAACTCAGAGCCAGTGTTATTTTCTGCAGGAAAAACACAATATGCTCAGAAGTAAAGATTTATCTTGCGATAATTGACTTCACCATTGCAGCATGGGCTGCATAGGCACTTCCTATCGCGTGTGCTAACGAATGGCTTGTGGCTGCAGTGTATTAATATGGCTGGGAATAAACAGTCGTTGCTTGTGTTGAAGTGCAGAACGGGGCTAGGACTGGCCCTAAATAACACTGTTGTTGTTCACAGACAGGATTAGGGAATTGGATTCGGGAGAGCAGAGGTTATGAAAAACAAACGAAAGGGCCTGATTCAGCTGGTGCACGCTCATGTTGGAAGCTGCTTTGACTTCACCAGAGCTGCCCAGATTTAAGTACCCCAAACTAGCAGCTTATTGTTCAGATTCCTCAAGCAGAGACAATAAATCCAAACAGCAACAAGGAGCTCAGGTGGATGTTTTTGTGACTCTAAGATCAGAAATTTCACTGCACCCTTATTACCATATAGTGGCAAAGCTGCAAATAAAACTTGCTTTGTAACATTTAAAATCCGATTTGCAGTGGGTGATGATTCACGGACCTCCCATTAGCTGCACATAAGCATCTTTTTGCAGCTAGAAATATTTGTGGCTTTCGGTACACTGCCATTATTTGACATGTGAAGGAAGGAGCAGCACATTATTCAGAAAGAGCTATTTGGAGTTTTATATCTTATTCAAGGTATTTTAAAGGAAGGGACAACAGTTTTTGCACGCAGCAAAAACAAGCATTCTGTGCCTTGTATGCTCTTATTTTTATGGCCTTTTAATCCTTTTCGTGGCCATGCAAAGATACAGACGTGGTGTTCTCAGGTCATCTCCACTGCGGGGTCTGTCTGCCTTCCTCTTAGATTGGGAAGGAACAGGAACACGAACCATTGCCAATAAGAGGCGTTTTGCAAACCCCAGGTGAGGAGCGAGTGGAGCAGATGGAGGAATTGGAAATTCTGTGCAGCACAAAGACCTTGAAACACTAAAGCAAAATCAAAATGCGAGCTGACTTTTCAAATGCATCTTCAGGCAGGGAAAATAGGATGCAATTAAGTTCTTCCAACAAGACTTCAGGACATCTCATGATAAGCTTTAAAAGCCCAGCTTAATGAAATGTCACAAGGACACTGGCTGTAACAATTCCCTATAACCCGTCTGCTAAGCAGAGCTTTACCTGATGGAGGAAAAATTACAGGGGGGATATGATAAGTGAGTGTTAGCATCTTTATCCCCGTTGTAAGTCTATTGAAATCAATGGTGTTATACTACCGATAAATTTGGCTGTAGAATTTTAAATAGAAACGATGACAAAAGCAAAAGCCTTTGAATGAAAAGTAGTCGAGCTTCTTAGATGGCATGGGAATTTTCCATTACATTACTATTTAATTCCTATTAGCTGCTATACGCTGAACTTTGGGGTAGGATGTGCAGGTTCTGTTCCCGTCTCTGCGGATCCTCCCATGGGTTTGGATGTCCTGCTGCTCTCCACCGGGCCTCAGATTCACACCTTTACTTCTCTACATATGTGAGAGTGTTTAGGGGGGGCTGTGATTGAACTCCAAAGATTTTGGAGGCCAGGGACCCTCTTTTAGAAACTATTTCTCCTTTAAAAAGGGCATTTTATGAAGCTTCCTGCTGCGCTGACTCCGTTCTTTCGTATTTGTGTACTGTACCCTCTTTTTTCCAAAGAAAAGGATAATTGAATTTCAAAGGCAGGGCTGTAACTCAAGTTATTCAGATTCACCTTGAAGCTGTGCTCACAAAGTGCCGTGAACTCGGGGCCAGTAATGCATTTTTCCTCTCTCCTGTATTGGTGGTGGAAATAATAAGAAACTGTGTTAAAACTGCAACAAGAAAGGGTCCTAGTTGGGCACTAGCAGTTATGATACTGCCATTCTGATACTCGCTGTAGTTCAGTGTCTCTACTCCTCTCTCCTAGAAAGGCCTCGTTGATCCCGAGTGATAATAAAAACATGACTTGTAGCTTCGCCCTCCAGCTGCAAAATTGACCATACAGCAAATCTTCATTCTCCACATCAGCTGCATCGTGTTTAGGTCCTACCCCGAGATCAAATTCTTTAGGCGCAGCTCCCTCGGGGCTGCAGGAAAGCAGCTCTGAGCACATCGCTTTTAATGACCACCGCAACCTGCTTTACGAAAAATAAAACCCCTATATTTAGAATGCATAATGCAAGCATATCATCTTCCAACCAAGAAAGTAGGACACGTCCTCAGCCGAGATGAAAAGAAAATGAAAAAGACAAAAAAGTCTGAACAAGAAAGCCTGGGATCGCTGGGACGGTAAATGCAATGTCAAAGCGGCAGGTATTTCTCTAATAAGATTCATGTAAATACAAAGGTAGACATACTTTGCTGCACAAATCGCATAAATGCAGATACGCAGAACAAAAAGGAATGACAGAAACAGATGGGAAGTGCTGAATGTTTCCCACCCTCTGCCTCGGCTGTGGTGCTGAGTATCAGTAACACTTAGGAAATGTTCCTGCGTTACCCTGATGCTGAGCAAGAGCTCGGATACCTGCTCAAGTTTATCAAGCCCCTATGAACCATCAAATGTAAACCAAATTTGTAAATGCCCAGAATTCGTGTTGTCTTCAGTGGCGCTTTTAACCACACAAACCCCCACAGCAGCGCTGGGCTGATCCTCTCGCGTCTTTGCCATTTTCAGCCCTTTGTGTCCGCTGGGCTGCTTTCTCTAATGCCAGAGTTTGGCTCTCAGCCCTAAGCACTGTCGGGGGTTTGTGCCCTAGAGCTGAGCACGTTTTCCTGGCCATCCTCCCCACATCGGTGCTGGTTTCCACGTGTCCTTGTCATTCCCAGTGAACACCTCAACGTGCAGAACTGTCCCTGGGCAGCCGGCGGAGCGGATCGTGCAGCCCTGTTGCACCGGCACTTTCTGAAGTGTTTATGTCAGTTTATTCCCTCTCCGAATGCAGGGAGCTCCGCAGAGAGCTGGGAACTGTCCCCGGGAGCATTTCAAGCGAGCAGCATATTCAGGTGTCAGCAGAAAGTGTTTGCAGGCCTGAAATATATTGTGAGCCTGTGGCTGTTTGCAAAGCCACAAGCGAACCGGCGAGTGTGTGTGCATTTCCAAGCAAGGTGCACAGGGACGTGAGCTGGAACAACAGCTCCTCCTTGGTGCCCAGACATTAATATGGACGGACAGGGGGACACGACTGCTCAGCCCCCCGCATTCTGCTGGTGACAGGGCCAGGAAGCACAGGAAGGAAAAGTTGATCTGCTGTATTTTAAATACACATCAAGGGACTCGGGCTGCTCCTGCTTGCAAGGACTTGGCAGCATTGGGGTTGTTCAGACTGGGACAGCTCGTGGCTGGATGCCCTGGGGGTGCTGTGAGCAGTGGGTGCTCACAATACATTGCGTTACAAAATAAGTGACCATCTCTATGTTTTCATTAATGTGCAGGGAATAAACTCAGCCTCACATACAGGGCCAGGACAGCCCCCATGCTGTTTGGATATTTTGAGTGAAGCGTAGTTGGCGTTTGGTCGTATGGATATAGGTTGTGGAACGCAGGGCAGTTCTGGCACGTCCTTGGCCCAGCGCGTCTCCAGCCGGCCCCACCAGCCCCGCGCTGCTTGAGGAATTCCTGCGTCAGCACGGCCTTTAATTTCTTTACCGTTTTCTATGCAGGTTGGATTTTGCCATGAATAAATCAAGACCTTAGATTTGGTATGCTGGAAGCGGCACGTACTGATGGATTCCTTGATGGTGAAAGGATTTAAAAATATTCATATTTTTGTACACATCCACTTCAATGCCCAGATTTGTTGGAGCACTGTGCTCCCAGTCAATAGTACCCTTGTAGCTTGTTTGTTTAATTGATTGCAATGCTATGTCAACCTTCCCCCGCAGAAGCCTCAAATATTTGCAAACTGAAATACACGTAATGTTTGGCATGACTTGATCCTCATTGCAATCCGGCTGCAGCTGCTGCAGTTTACACAACACAGACTGGAGGACAGGAATCCAAACACACTAAATTAATTAGGGTTATGTCCATAGACTTGATTTGGTTCTGTCAGGTTTGTGTGGAAACGTTCCCTGCTTGTGCTCAAACATGTTGATCAAACAGTGCCACAGCTCCTGGTCTCTCATTCGTGATATTAAAGACAAGCAGGTGATTATGGTGCCCAACTGGGCAAATATTTGCTCGTTGTCGGAAGATGCTGCTTCCTCCTCCCCTCCTCCCTCCTCCGAGTTCCATCCCGGGGCAGTGACCCCTTCAAATCGATACAGGAAGGGTACGATTACTTCTGAAGAAACGCAAAGGTTTTGTGTCACCTAGGTGAACGGAGCTTTTTGCCGCTCCATGCCGTGTGTTTACTCTCAGTTCCATTACTAATTTGTTTTCCTTTGTGTTTTCTTGGGAATGTCCATGTAGGATAATAAACCTCTCGTTTGTGGCCTAAGCACAGAGGTTTCTGCTACTCTGACATTAAAGCCGATTAAAAGAAGCCCTGGCTTTTAGTAGTTTGTGTCTTCTCAAGCCTCTGTTATTCTTGGGGGCAGAGCTATTGAGAACTGACCTTAAGAGCGAGCGTTGCTTAAGTAACACTTGCCTGGGAAGCTCCTCTTTGTGCAGTTTATTTTATTCTGTCTTACTTGGAAGGGGTGAGAGACGGTCAGGATAACAAGCTTGGGAGGTGTCTGTGTTTTGTTTGTGTGTTTGTTTGGACTCAAAATCTGTGAACTAGCTCGGCAAAGGATTTTCTGAAGTCAGCCCAAGTCTTTTGTGACTCCCCAGAGAGATGCTTTTGGCTTGTTCCATTCCAATTACACCACGTAACCTGGAGCTATTTCTTCTTTTGTCCAAAAACCAAATCCCTCGAGTAGCGAAGCTCTGCAGGCTGGGATGGTGGGTACTGGGGTAGGATCTTGTGTAAGGAACTCTGATAGATCCTGCCCTGTTTGTTGGCTCTTTGCCTGATGCCAAGGACTTAGGGCCCGGGCTGGTTTTGGTGCGGGCTGCCACGAGCTTCATTTCCCATCTGAAACACCAGCTCCTCGGCTGGAGTGAAGCAGCGTGGCTGTGTTGGCTTCTCTGGATCGATGCCACCGTGTCTCTGAGGGTGCTGGGACACGTACAGTCAGACATTGGTGCTTCGGTGTGCCTTATTACAGCGTCAGGTTTAGCTAACAGCAGGAACCGAGTCTAAAATGCAGCTAGAACTGTAAGTCACAATTCTAAAATTAGTTTATATTGATATAGCAATATAATGCCAGATTGAGGGGACGTTAAAACTGCAAGACTGGTTCTATAAACCAAGTAATTTATTGTGAACAGGATCTCAAACCTGGCTCCCCCCTTAGCATGCCCCCGGCATCCAGCCTGGCCAGCGTGACACACTTAAATGTAATTAGCTTATTCCTTTATTGCAAAAGCTCTTCACCTACCCCAGGGAGATTCTTTTTGTCCTTTTTCAGTGGCACAGATACAGGGCATGGGATGTTTCCAGAAGAAAATATATCCTAAATTAGAATAATTTTATAATCACAGGTATCACTTGAATCACTTGCCTTCCTCTGTGACCTTATTACAACAATACTTCCATTATTGTAATTGTTTTATTGCCATATCATTCTTTGACTTAGAGAATTATTTCATCCTTGTTTAAAGGATGGGGCAAGTATTGATGAAGGGGTTTTGAGAAAAGTGCAGCACAGCAATTTTATGGATGCTAAATTTTTTTGAAAATCAAGCACTTTGAGTAAAATGGAGAGCATGTGATTGTGATGTAGAACACAAGCTTCAAATACATCTATTTCAAACAAGAATACATTATAATGTATAATTTGCATCTGCTGAAATACAGTTCATCTCAGCATTGGAATCAAAATGCATTTTCCTTGCTCGGGGTGGTGTTGGACGCAGTTTCAAGTGCTCGATTCTGCAAAGCCTAAAACCAAGGTGCTGGTTGGGTTCCAGCAGGTGTTCCATGATCTTCCCTCCATATTAAAATGTGACCTGCACTGTATCTTGGTTCCCTTCCGTATGATTAGACCGCAAGAGAGTTGTATTAAATAATTGTGGATTCCTCGGAGCTCCCCAAGACGTGGCGTATTCCATTAATACATGGGACAGAGGAGATACACAACTGCAACACCAACTCCTTTGTACTTGTCAGTAAATAGAAAGTACAGTAATGCCAATTCCAAAGTGACTGTTAATTGGAATGGTGTGATTTCTGAGCTGGGTGTCAGCAGTTTCACTCTCGTGCAGAGGGGATCCTTTGAAACCATTCCTGGACACCTTTCAGACGCCGCTCCTAGAGAGCCATAGAGAAAGCACAAGAGCTGCTTTTCCGTCCTCCTTTGAGGACTTGAGAGGGTTGTGGGAAGCTGGTGCAGAACGATCCGGGGCAGCGAGGAGAGCGCTGGGCTGTGCTGAGCTGGTGCGGTGCACCACTCCTAATGGGAGCGCGGGACCGGGGTCACGTTCAACAGCAGCAACAGCATCGTGAGTCCTTCCGGGGCTCCGATTCTTCATCCTCTACAACGGAGCTTTTCTTTTAAACGGCAAATGCTATAGAAACAGCAGCGACACCTTTGTGCTGTTTAGAAAGGGGGAAATACCCACTGTCCCCCGGCCGCGTGGGCTGGAGCTGCCACCGTGTGTGTGGAGTTCGGTGGGGCCGGAGTCCCGAGGCAGCCCCGCTCTGATGAGATGAACTGTTACTGTCAGGGCTATCTAATTGCTTGTACTGAAGAAAGCAAATTGCAGACAGTACGTATCAGTGTAAAATCAAACACAAAACAGGTGTTTGCTAATTAAAACTGAGATTTTAATGAATGACCTGTGTGGTTTTGGTGAATAAATACCACTCTCGGCATCTGCTGTGTAATTAGCTTCCAACTTCTTTTTTTTTTCCATCTCAAGTCACAGTAAATAACTCTGGAATGCCGGGTTTAACTAAAACTTGGGCATTTTTGCTCTTTAATGGGAAAAACCAGATGTTTCCTGCCCAGGTAACTCTGAGCAATAGCAATCAAAGGAGAAGAAAATAGAATTAATCTCTCATTATACTTTAGGATTTTTTCCTCCATGGTCTGTACAGTAAGGATAATGACATATTGGAAGGGAAAAGATTGCGTAAAATCCTGCTAATGCTACATGTTGATTACGAGATTGGCAGGAGGGCCATTGTCTGCACTGCTGCAGCACTGGGATGGTGGGTTTAGCTGATTGGGCTTCCTGCTAGGACAACCTCGCTGCTGCTTCCTTCTGCTGCTCTTGCTTTAAATTAAACGTAAATATGGATCTGTGGGGAGGAGGAGGGAAGGTGGGTGAGCAAGAGGTTCTTGAACGCACGTACACGGGACGTTTTCCCTTCAGTGACGTTCACGCAGGAATCTCAAAGCACTTTCTGCGGGGTGAACAAATGCAACTTGGCACTAACAAAATGCTTATTTAAGGCTGTGGTGCCTTTCCATAGACTTCGCTGAGTCCAGATGGACGGTAGGTCAATACCATTATCTTCTTTATTTAGTTAGACGATCAAGAGGCTCAAAGAGGAAAACAGCGAGCAGCCCTTCTCCGGTCTGCGGTGCAACCATGAATGAGGGGCTCTTCTCCCCAGCAGAGACACCTGTTCGAGAGCTTGGGCTTTCAGGTTGTGGCTTTTCCTATAGGATCAAGCAACCATCCCTCTGCATACCTGGCCATGTGTGTGTTCTGTATGTGCGTGTGTTAATACGAGCCTGAAATCCTCTGCTCTCTCGCCACCACTCTCTTTTAAATTGCAGCAGCACTGCCAAGAATGCTGATGTCTAGGAAGTCATTCAGAAAATTCCACCCACAGATTCTGTTGGGTCTGTGCTTGGGGACTTTGTCCTTCAGAGGTGAATTTTACCTCTGTGCAGCCATATACCGCTGCTTTACATCACTCCCGTCTCTCTCAGGACCACAATACCTGGTGAAAGCAGCACGGACATGGATGGATTTTACTCCAAGTGTACCAAGCCATTGGAGAAATCTCACTGCAGGGAACAATTACACGAGCTCTGAAAGGCTGCAAAAGGGATGAGTTATGTACATCAATTCCACATCTATAAAACAGAGATAATAATAGTTCTTTCTCCCTCTGCTTGTTTTGCAGACCTTTTTTGTTGCACTACCCACGCACACAACACCTACTGCCAGTGCTATTGCAAGGCTGGAGTATTCGCTCCATCTTGGTGAAAGTTCACGTGTCCTAGTGTAACACAACGGTGCTGCGGACCCAACATCTGTCTTTAGAACCATTGCAATGCAAGCAGAGCCAGGGAATGGTGACTGTAAGATGCACAAGAAATTCCCCTGCTGGGAATAAAGATGACAGTCTTGCACTACAGTCACTCAGAAATTGCACACTGAGTGTATCTAAGGGAAAGAAGGTGTGGGTGGAGGAAGAAGTGAGGCTTAGCTCATCTTCTCCAATGAGAATTCACATTAGCAAATTGCAATATTTCAATACTGAGACTTGTCACTCGCTGTTTGAAGGCTCCATAGAAAATCGCTCCCTCCCCCAGAGGAGAGCACGAGAACATTGCTGAATTTGCACCGAGATTGGGGCTGTTTATTCGCGGGGCTGGAGAGCTGAGGGATTATACAGCGCTCTTACTGCAATATTGAAACCCCGCTCATTGTTTCTTTCTCATGAATATCTGATCATAGAAAAATAAATGGGAAAAAGAGAGGTGTCAGTGATGAAAGTCTCTGGATGAAGCAAAGCTGCATTTCCCCCTGCCCCCTGGCCTTGGTGGGATTGTCTCCAGCCATAAAAGAAAGACAAAGTGATCTAAGTGTCAGGATTTAACATTTTGTTCCTCATTTTAGTTTACGTAGCAAAGCGTTTCCAACATGGATCAATCAGCAGTTTGTTGGCTGGGTTCCAGAGCCAGCACAATCCATTCTTACAGGTCTGGCTTTAAGCCCCTTTCTGTGCATATACATGCAAAATCAAAAGCAGACATGAAACATTTAATCCTAATAAAACACAGGACATAGTGGTGTTATTCTGTACTATCTGTGATCACTAATACTTACTGAAGTGTGGACATTTAGAATTAGCACAGTACTTTACCCCGAGTTATTACTGGTGCCACAGGTGTCCACAGGTCTGTTTAGAGGAATCGGAGATTTATATTATTTCATGCAAAAGACAAAAAAAAGCTTGGTTTGCTCTTTGTGTGTTTCTTACTGGCAGTGTATGTACATTCTTATGTATTTAGTAACAGGGAATCTCCTTTGTTTTGACCGTGAACTCTTGGAGGAGATTGTCTCTCTTGCAGGGTGTGCACAGCACCTGGTGTAATAAAGGGCTCCGTTTTGGGTAAGATACACCGCTAATTCAGCAGTTATTTAGAAAAATGGCACTTCTGAAGAAAAGATGTATTTAAAATGCCAGCGTGTCGCGTATACAAAAACATAATCAGATGTGATCTTTACTGCAATAAAAAGCAGATTAGAAATCGAGATCCACAAAGTATTGCAATTACTTTAACTGTCAGAAGTATTGGCAGGGCTGGGAAGGTATTTGTTTCCGTAAAACCGCCGAACCCTTCTCAAAATCCACAAGGTTTCTTGGGCTGATCTGAAATGTTGAGAGAACAAGCGGTGGCGGAGGAGGTTTCGAGCTCTGCCGTGCACAGGGAGGCAAAGGGGACGAAGGGAAGGACGATGGTGATGTGGGGCTGCACCCGGAAGCTGGCGGCACATCAACCTGTCCGGCCCCTTCCTATGCACCCCGCCATCAGAACGATGAACATGTCTGATGGCACTTAGGCTGGTGACAGCCTGTATCCAGAGGATTTCATGGCATTACCTGCTATCAGAATCTCTATTCAGAGGGCTCTTTGTTTTTCCGCAAGCCGTGGGGCGAGGAGATTGAATGTCCGTCATAGGTATTCTGATATTTATCTTGTTTTGGGTGAATCCCCTGGAAGCTCTCGGGGAGGAACGACACGTATCAAGTGGAAAAACCTTAAACAATACATCTCAAGAGTTTTGTTTCCCATATTTGCCACACTAAAGGGTATTGTAAAACGGCCTAAACCAATCTAAAAATGTGATTAATATGCTGAGCCACATGGCTGAACCAAATTACATCCCAACACAGGATAAGAGGCTGCGGGGTTATAAACAAGAATTTCCGTGGCTTGGTCTCTCCAGCTGTTAAGGAAAGCACTTGACATTTAGCAGCACACGCTCAGCTCTCGACAGAAAATGGAATTATTGCTCCTTCCCAGCAACTGCCCACGAGGCTCTGGTCCCTCTGCTCTCTTCCCAGATGTGCGCTCCTGCCAGATGTGCTCTCCAGGCCAACGTCACATCCTCTCCCGGGGCAAGTTCTCTGAACAAACAATTTAAATGATTGTAAATGCACATTAAAATAAACCCTTGTAATTGTTAGCTCTTTACCTGCAGTTTTTCAGGAAGGAGAATGTTTGAGTGGAACAGGCTCAGTTGCCTTTAAGCAATCTGTGCAATGTCCCCATGATAATGTAGCAAAGAGCCAGGAATTGGGTCCGGTGTCCCAGCTCCTGGGGTGGTTGAGACGGACACAGCTCTGCTGGAGGAAATGGACGGGACCCAGGGAACACCAGCGCCTGGCATTTTATGAAATAACGCTCTATTCTTAACCACACCTTGGCAACCTTTCCGCTTCCTTCGCTTATTTTTCCTTGATGTGAAACCTGTCTCAGTGGGTGTGAGCTCTGCGTCTCATGAGTGAGACACTCAGCATATAAAATACGAGCTCTCACCGTTGTCCTCTCTCATAATCTCATAGCTGGTAGCTATTTGTTTTCTATTTAGAAAATATAAAGCTTGGGGGGAAAAAATGTATGAAAATGAGGTTCTGGGGGCTTATTTAGCGATTGACTCTGTTTTGAGAACACGAAGACTCACATTGGGTGATATTGCTAGGCAACTGAGCAGACATTTCCTTTCAGGCTCTAAGTGGATACCAGGATTAATACACGATCAGTCAAGATACACATTTATTCACCTTCCCTCACAACAGTAATAGGATTTTTCTGGGCCCAGATTAATTCAGTAGATGAGGCTGACACTAAATTAAAGCTGCTTATACAGGCTCATAATAAGGAGGTGAGATCCCAGGGGAGAGAAGGAGGGTGAGGGAAGCGCACGCTCAATAGCGCATCGACAAAAACCACAGGATTAGAAATCCCAGCAGAGGAAAAAATACCGTTTAATAAAACTTGAGAAATCCAGTTCAGACTGTTCCAACCCGTGTGTTCTCCTCAGTGTCCCAAGTTCCAGTGCAAGGACCCTGAGACGTGCGCTGGTGCTGACTGGGGCCACCGCTCGCTCTGGATCGCCCAAGGGATCGCAGGAAAACTTCAAACCGTTACACACATGGCTCTGCTCTCCTTGGACAAACTATTTCCCTTGTTGAACTTTGTTGCTCGCAATGAAGTTGAAGGCTCCCAGCTTTTCCTGGTTTCTAGTAGCACCCCTCCTCTCTGCACTCTGCTTCTCCGAAGTTTCCAAATGGTCACTGCTTTTAAAAACAAAACCCAGCCTTTGAGATTCTTCATCCGTCTCCGGGCTCCGTCTGATGTGGTTCCTCAAGGGCCCGTGAAGGACGTCTCCAAAGAGATGCCACGGCTCTTTGAATGCAGCCGTTGTTTTGTAGCCCTTCCCTGGCAAAAACAGCTCCGTTAACACAAAGATTAATTTTTTAAGTGGCAAAAGGTTTATTAATCTATTATTAATTAATATTCCGTATGCCGCCTTGGAGGCAAAGCGGGTCTTTTGAAGCCATCTGGTATCTCATTGCACTGGAGGAATGCTATTGTCTGTTGTCTGCTCCTGGGTGCCATCAGGAGAATGGAGCTGTGATGTGAGGATGCTCCAGATGTCTGGCTGTCTCCCTGCTCCCGCGGGCAGCAGGTACAGCGTGTTAACTGTGCTGCCGAGCTCTGCTCTTCCTCCGGGCAGCACGTCTAGCCCACCATTTGAAGTTCAGACGCTAGATGCAAGTCTTTCACTGTTATTGTGCAAGGCACTAACACCACGAGCTGTGGGAGGGCTGGAGAAGGGTGAAGTAATGTCAGAGGATTGAGATCACTTTGGGAAACAGGCACCCTACCTGGTTCCACCCTCCCTACACGGCTCCATCCACACTCGCTGTTGAATTCCCAGCGGTGACGCCGGGCCGGGCGCTGCCCTAAATCAACAGGTCAGGCCGAGCAGAATCATAAACCCAGCATCAGCGAGAGCCCAGATTGCTCAGAGGGGGATTTGCATAAACTGCGCTCTAAAAAAAACCCCTAATATTTAAAGTGTTGTAACAAAGCAGAAAAAAACCACTTTCAAGCTGTATGACAACCTTATGAATATGCAAATTAGGATCCAAAGACAATCTTCCTCTGGTTTACAGTAAATACTGAGGCATAACTATGGAGCATTAAGTGGCAGATTTAGGTCCGTGTGCATTCCTTTTTATTTATTTATTTTTAGTACAACACCGAGACCAATTTTATTGTAATGCGCCGACCCTATTGAGTATTCCAGTCAGCTGATAGCATTTTTAAATCATACTTATTTTGGCATTTCTTATTGAAAGCAATAGAAGAGCAACCAGTGGTGATAAATTTGTTTGTGGAAAGCAGCCTTGCCTGTCATAGTTGTACTCTGTTGTAACTAAGGCAAAATTACACTATAAATTTAGGGATTTGTTTTCCTTTCTATTTTTATTTCTTTGTTAGTGACCAGCCCTTCGTATCTTCCATGCGGGGGTGTCCTGTGCTCTGACAAGGGCAAATTGCTGTAAAATCTGTGGTTGCTGTACCGCAGTGAAGGGCCCGTGTGGGATCTCATAGGGAAGATGTGTTGGACATAGGTGTCCGTTCACTGAGGAACTCAGGGGGGTTCTCATGCACTGAAGCCGTGGCTCACAAATCCTCTACACCTGATATATTTAATCGTACGCAGTCAGTTTTATTTTGCATCTTAATAATCAGATAAATTAATTATACACCTTGTTCTGAGTCACTATCTCCGTGTTTTATCTGCTGATGGCTGATTGACCTTTGGACTCCATCCGGTACTAATGGCACTTCTATGGCTGTAGGGTTTGAGCAGCTCTTGCATAGTTATGGTGTTTGTCCCAAAATCCCCGTGGGAGCCGGGTGAGGGGCTATGGCTGCTCATAAAAGACATCAGATTTTGGAAAAGCTTTATGTGCTTAATGGGCAGGTAGTTAATGGATTTCTCAGACTCATCATGGTAATGCAGACCCTGACTTTCTCAGATCTTCAGAAAACCCACAAGATCTCAAACAACTTTTCAAAGTATGCAAGTGATTCTGGATTGTGAACCCATGGCTGGGAAGGAGCCGACGTTAAAGCCAGAATTAGAACCTAAACCCACTGCCTGTCTCTAGGGAATGCCTCCTTGCGACACTGTCAGTTAGCATCCGCGTATCCCGTGTAGCACTGTGGTTTGCACCCAGCAGGAGTGCTTTGTGGTGGTGGATTTACCACCAGGAGCAGCGCTGTGGGTCTGGGCTGGGTTTTCCCAGGCCGTCCCAGCCTGCAAACGGGGCCGCGTTGCTGCTCTGGAAGGAAAAGCTGCGCCCCAGAGCTCCGCACGGAGAAACGCCCGCTGCCAGCACGTTTGATTGCCTTGGTGCTTTAAGATCAAAAGCATTGTGTTTCTCTCTATAAATTTTCAGCATGTGTAACTCCGCTGAATTAATTAGGTTACTGCTTTCCCTGCGCTGCGAGCAGTGTTTGCGGTGCGTGGCCGGTGTGTGTAATTCATCTGCGTGGGAGCAGCGGATTATGGATCAGTTGCTGCTGCACCTCTTTATTTTCCTTCTGAGTAAGAGTATGAATGCAAAAATTCATATGTGCTTTAAGTTGTAATCTCTGAGGATTTGTTGCATATGAGGCAATAAACGACTGCTGCCATTGACTAAATGCCACAGCACAGCAGTTTATTTTAATTATGCTACAAAGGAATGAATATTATTGTTCTTCTAGTACAACATCACAAGAAGAGAAAATAGAATTGTATCCCTCTCTCTCCTTGAGAGAGCTTAGCGACAGTGTATTGCGTATCACCCGGGTTTGCAGGGCACGATCCAGAAAGGAACACGACGAGGAACCAGATCTGAGAGGTTTTCCTTGGAGTCCCTTCCAACCAGGGGTGTTCTGTGATTCTGTGATAAGAGCACAGCTTTTCTGGGGCTCAGATCCGCCTTTTAGGTGGCTTGGGTTGGGGTTTTTGGTGTGTTTTTCTTGTTTCTAACTGTGCACAGGTGTCAGGTGTCTGTCAATAGCAGTCAGTCTGTTCCCTGTCACTGTATAAAGAACACAGGTACTTTCTGACCAAGGGCCGGTCAATGTCGTTCTGAGGATCAAACGTGCTTTCTCTGAAAATCAGGGCTGTGGCCATGAGCAGACGTTTCCATCCATTCTAAAGCACTAGAGGTGTGGAATAGACCTAGAGCCGGAATAACCAGTGGAAAATGGAGTAACAGACCCCTGGGGAAGGGCAGCCAAAATAGCCACGTTGAATAGTATTTATATGATAGCCTCTAAACCAGAGTCACAGCGTGGACTATTGTAACGGCATCAGAGTCTTTACAAGGCACATTAAAACGCTGCTTATAACAAAACCCGCACTCACACGTCCCAGGGCAGATAATTGGTGAAGTAAATTATCTGGGCCTTTGAACTGAGCCAGCAGAGTCCTTGGGTGACTTGCAGCTCTCCAACAACAGCTGGCGACTCCACTTTTATCTAAGCTGAAGTTCCAGCAAAGTCTTCCTGCCGCCTTCTGTTCGTGCGGCCGCCCCTCGGAGAAGAAGGCTCTGTGTTCAGGCTGGGGCTGTGTTCAGCCTTCCAGCTCATCCTTAGCTCCTGTTTTCTGGCCCGTGTTTCTCCAGACAGACTCATGCCGTGTCTATGCAATTCAGGCTCTCAAGAGTTCTTTTGAGTTAATTTCTAAAGCATTTCTGGTACTTCTGAAGTTTTAAATACACAGTAAAGTTATGATCCAGAAAACAGATTGTCAAGGCTTTACTGCGTGTGCAATAGCAAAACCATACAATACTTACAATATCCCAAGCTGTGTTTATTCGGGGTGCAGGTATTGAAAAAGAAGAGCGCGCTTAATAGCAGAGCGAATATAATAAGCACAATATTTCCTTGTTTCCATTCTATTCATCACCATGGTGTCCGGGCACACTTCCTGATGTAAATAATCCTCCTGTAGCAGCTGAAGTGCTTGTATTCACCTGGGACTGAGCCAGAAGTGAAGGGAGAGGAGTGGGAGACTTAACGAACCATCTCCTGCCCAAGTTCTTGATGAGCTTTTAGGCGGGGCTTTGTGACAGAGCATTGCTGGGAGCCTAAAACCAGTCCAGCCACGACTGGGATTAATGGACTGGATGAGTTATCAGAGATCACTTAGGATCCCAGCAAATTTTAGATGGTGCAAATTCATTAACAGAGAAAATCAAAGAGAGAAAAGTATTTATTTCAAGTGAGGTAAAAAGCAAAAGAGGGTATGGGAGGACCTGCAAAGCAGGGGTTGCATCAGTGTTCTTAGGAGTGAAAACTGTAAATGAGACTGGAATCAAATGAACATGTATGATTTGTGGGCCATCAGGAAATATGTATAATGCATATTGTTTATTATTTATTTTCCGAATTCATGCCACAGCATGGCCGCATTTTCTCAGGAATGCCTTCTCCGGTTTTCCCTCCCGCAGCACCTGTGCGCAGGGAGCTCGCTGTGAGCGTCTGCAGAGCCAGTACGCGTTCAGATCACATCCTCACCTTGACCCCCTCTCTTGTCAAACCTTCACAATGGTTTCATTGCAATTTAGATTACCCGCATGTTAAGACTGTTGCTTATAAACATAGCTCTCAGGTTCTGATCTTTTGTTCCCCTCAATTATGCGCTGGACCCAGGCAGGGTTTTTCTCCTATATTTAATCCGCCAGCTCCTCAGCTCAAGGATGATTTCCCCCGTGTTCGTAGGGTGCCTGGCACAGCGTTTGCACGGGGCCACAGCTCCGCTCCGAACCCACGTGGAGCGGGGAGGGGGCGGCCCAGAATGGCGATGGAGTTCACAGCGCAGGGACTGGAGTGCTGGGGGCATGAACGGTCTGAGAGGAGAGCAGGCACATTTTGACATTGTGGGCAGTATTGGCATCCTCTCTGTCTGCTATGTAAGATTAGGAAGATGATCCAAAAGCCATGAAGTGGCCATAGGCTTCCCTAAGCAAAGTGAAACCACTTACTCCCCACTTGATTTCCCTCACTGCCGCAGATGCAACAACTCCCATAATCATGTTTTACTAAAGCCGTGGCTCAAGGTACACTAAACCAGGCATTTTGTCTGCCTTGATCTGGAGCATTCAATTTAATCTCTATCTTGTTAAGAACAAAATATTAATTAAAAGAAGAAGAGGAGGGGTTGCTTCATTTACAAAGCCGTATCCGGCATAGAGATGAGTAATTAGAGTGCCCTGAATACAGTGGTTTGCCTTTACTGCTGCCAGGTGACTCTCTCTCGGCATCTGTGTACAAACAGCTGTGACACTACACCCGTCACTGCCAGCTCGAGGTGTTTCCAACAGCCACATCAAAGGAAAGCGCTCCCACAGCGGGATCGGGAGCTGCACCGTCCACAGCCCCGCTTCGCTGTTACACTGTTGTGCAAACAAGCTCATTAAAGTGCCATTATGAGAAGTTAATGATAAAAGATTTCATTATTCCTCTTCTAGTCTGATACCACCCCTCCCATCCCGCACCCCTCCAAAACCAGAAGAGATTGAAGCTCCGAGAACACCAGATGCTCTTCGAAATGAGTGTGTGTTTAGAGATAATGTGTGAACAATGAATATGGGAGAATTCAAGTCAGGGTGTGAAAAGAAGAGACGTGTTGGCTGGGTGTGTGTGTGCATTTATATAGGTGTGTGTGCATTTATGTAGGGGTGTGTGTGTGCACAGACTGGATGGCCCCATTCCTATTGCTTGTGGTCAATAGTTCACTAGAAAGAAGGTTGCCCCACGGTATCACTGCAGAGTGAGTCAGAAGGAAGCGGGGAGGCAACCACCGAAATGTGGTGAGACGAAGTCGATTATAGTTTTGAACTTTAATCTGAGTCAACAGATAGAACATTTCAATTGAAATCTTCACCTGAATCTACCACCCCAAAATTTTTGGATGTATAGGTTTACTTATCAAGCACGTAATGTTAGAATCAAAGGTAATAAACCCATTGATCTACAGTAAGACAATATTAATATTACCATATAGCTTTTATAATTAATTTGCTCCCAGATGAAAGGGAAACACTCGGTCCTTTCAGTGCTGGTGATTAAAGCAAAAGCAAACCTTTGAAAGGCAGATTTGCATGTACAGTGTGTTACGCTAATTCCAGCAGATCACGTGGAAGTTTTGAGTGTATTTGGAGTCACATTGCAAAGTTTTGGATAAAAGACTTACTGACTTGAGCGGGAAAGGTCCGATCTGTGCTAGGACATTGAAAATTCTAGTGGTGTAAGGCTTGCTAAACTCATGTTCTAACTTAATTCGCTTATCCGTTTGATTGCGGTCAGGTCTTTAGTATCCGCTTTAACATGTATGTCCGTGTGAGACCTGGGACAAGAGAAGGGAGAGGCCGATTGATTCTGTAGAGATGTGGTGAATGTTTAGCAGCCAGTCCAAACTGGGCTGTTTTTACAGCTCGTCCCTATGTTCATTCAAATAACCGAATGCCTGTCCTGAGAGAAACTTGATAGTTTGAATGAACCCGGTTTGTGTTGTCAGTTGCGGTCTGAGCATTAAACCCAGCTCAGGTTATATCGTTAAGTCCATCTGTCTGACTATCACTTGTGAAGGCGAGGAACCCAAGTGGTTTGCTCTAGGTTTATAGCACATCAGAACGATACTGTCACTTCTGCTTTCAAGTTACGCTTTTCTAGAAATAGAGCAAGAGACTTGAAAAAATAAAACTCAAAGTCAGGTTTCGAATGTGAAGCTTTGCTCTGTGCTTCTCCGAGCAATCCCTATGGTGTGTGACACAACAGGGCTGTAAACTCCACTCCCCTTTCCTTGTAACAAACTCTGTGTGGGGCTCACGTGGGGCTCATCCAGGATGTCTGTGCACAGTATCTTGTAAAATCAGTGTTCCCATGGACTTCAGGAGCTGTGAATCCAGCCGTTTTTTATTACGTTGCTGTTTTCTGAGTCCTAGTTTTGTAAAGCTCAGTGAAGGAAAGGGGCAGGAGACACTTTATGGGCATCACACGTGGGCTATGAACCTTCTGCTGCAGGAGAGAGGGCGCTTCCCTCCATTCCCCAAACACTTTACGCTGGATCAAGTACCACCAGTCATCTCGCAAAGGGCCTAAAACTGCCTTGAGAAGTGTGTCGCTGGCTTAAACCCGGCCTGGAGCAGCCACAAGTGATCCAAACAGAGCTAATCCCCCGGGTTCCTCTGCAGAACACGCTTAATGACCACGGAGCCGTGGCTGGAATGATTCTGTACAAACCAGTTAACTGCTCCGTGAAATGATGATAAAGGTTTTCCTGATTCCCAGGTGCAGTTTGAGGCTTAATTAATTAATGCCTGCGAAGCGCTTTAAGATCTTGGGTGAAGGGCATCACAGAAGAGCAAATATCATTATAAGTGAAATATTTTGAAGGGAAAACTTGGAGGAGTGATTGAAGTTTGCATGGAGCTGGAGCATTCAATTTATGCTGCGGGAGGACAGCCTTAATCCCTACAGATGTTTGCAGCTATATTGATGCGATGCTGTGGTTTGCATGTTTACAAGCTCTCTTGTGTCTCTGCCCTACTAGGAATAATTGAAAACCCTAATATTGGACTCAAAACATAATTTGACATCATACTGAATCACACTCTCAAAGGAATTTTCCTTCCAGCGCTGAATTTTCATAGCGATTATAAATTAGTCAAGTTATTTACATCTTTCACTCTCACTTCACTTAATGATAGTCAAATAAAAAAAACCCGCAAACTGCTTTTCCTAATGTTTGATTTTCTTTGTGTAATGATGCCCCGAAGGGCAGTTCTTTATACTCAGTCTGCAGCCCCTGGTGAATGCAGAAAGGATGGATGGGAAGAAAACCTTGGATAGTTGATCCTGGGCTTTGGTTTCCAAAAGGCGGCTCAAGTACCGCGTCCCTTGCTCTGATGGTTCTCGTCCTTGTTCAGCCAGGGATGTCCTGAGGCTGCAGACACATCCAGCCCCTCCAACCCTGGATGTGCTTTACCCTATCAAGACTGATAATAGAAGTTGGGTAGCGATTTCCTTATCCTTCCAGATTACCCAGTTTCTCAGGCGGAAAAACGATTCCGGCTAAATCAACATGACACTTTCATCCTTGCATCATTTTTCTAATCTATCTGTTTACAAGAAAACCAGAAGCACTTAGATATGAGTATAGAAAACTGAACAAAATAATAATACCCTTTTAAATTAATCTGCAAGTGCTAAATATTAAGCTTTTTTATTATTCATGCCCAGTGTGAATTTCTGAGCCTTTATGAAAGAATGAGTTTCAGTCAAGCTAACTTATTTTTCCCTCGTTGAGAATTCCATCACGGTTTTCATGTAAGTTAACGTACGGACAGTGACGGTCGCAGTTTAGGATCGGATCCTCTCCTCTATCTCCACCAGGACGGTGAAGCGCCCTGAACCTGCGTGGAACAGCGGGTCCCTTGGTCCTGCCCGAGCTGCTCGTTCACTCTGTTTTCCCCATGCAAAATCAGCATGAAGTGAAGACCAAAATAGAATTCTGCATTTTCCTTTTTAGGAAAGCAAGAAAGGAAACAGGCTCTGGCCCCTTTTTAAGAGCTTATATTTATCTGAAAGTGTCTTATTTGTCACTCACATGCTATTTATTCTGCAGTAGCATAAAAAGTACATAAGGAGCAAAGAGACTGGTGAATTCAAGGCATCATCTCAGCGCAGCAAGAGGCACTTGGGTGAAGACATTACAAAACAGAACTGTCTGATTAGTACATTCCATAGAAATACACTTCTGAGCCTTCTTCGAAATCCTTCATTCCTCCAGCTGCAGCAAACACATAAGAGACACGTTTGTGGGGTTTTCTGCTCAGGTTTTCTTTAACAGCACCATAATTTTAAGTAGAAAATAATTCTAATGTCACCAATATTTTAAAAACCTCGTTGCACCTTTTCTTCAGGTAAGTGATTTACGGGACAATAATTAAATGTCAGGAAATGAATCACAGATGAGATACTGACATTTGATAGTGTTTTGTAAACAGACCAAATGAGTCCAGGGAGAGCTGGAAGCCATCCATGTTCCCATAAAAACAAAGAAGGAATTCTCCATGGAGCCCTGGAAGAAGAACAAGTCACTGAATGCAGATACAGGAGCCTGGTCAAGGTGGCCTGGAATCTGATAGGAATCTGATAGGAATCTGGTTCTTGGTAATTTAAACATGGGCGACATTCCCGCTGGCTGATATCACTTGTAAAATAAGGGGGGTGCCCCTTTTTCTCCTGATTTTGCTCCCCAATTATTGGAGGAAATGGGCAGATCTTGTGCCTCTGGAAGTTAAAATGGAACTTAACGACAACAAATAGATCTGGATCCAGTGCAGTGCCTCAGGGTCAGTGCTGGGACCGGTATTACTCAATATATTCATCAATGATTTGGACGAGGGAATAGAGTGACTGTCAGCAAGTTTGCTGGTGGCACCAAGCTGGGAGCAGTGGTGACACTGGAAGCTGTGCTGCCATCGGAGACCTGGACAGGCTGGAGAGTTGGGCAGGGAAAAATTTAATGAAATAGAACAAGGGCAAGTGTAGAGTCTTGAATCTGGGCAGGAACAACCCCAGGTTCCAGTGTAAGTTGGGGAATGAGCTATTAGAGAGCAGTGTAGGGGAAAGGGACCTGGGGGTCCTGGGGACAGCAGGGTGACCATGAGCCAGCACTGGGCCCTTGTGGCCAGGAAGGCCAATGGTACCTGGGGTGGGTTAGAAGGGGGTGGTCAGTAGGTCAGAGAGGTTCTCCTGCCCCTCTGCTCTGCCCTGGGGAGACCACACCTGGAATATTGTGTGCAGCTGTGGCCCCTCAGCTCCAGAAGAACAGGGAACTGCTGGAGAGAGTCCAGCGCAGGGCAACCAAGATGCTGAAGGGAGTGGAGCATCTCCCGTGTGAGGAAAGGCTGAGGGAGCTGGGGCTCTGGAGCTGGAGGAGACTGAGGGGGGACTCATTCATGGGGATCAATATGGAAAGGGGGAGTGTCAGGAGGATGGAGCCAGGCTCTTCTGGGTGACAACCAGTGACAGGACAAGGGGTAATGGGGTTCTGCTCTCCTGCTCTTTCATTTATACACTAGTTCAGTATTCCTTAGAAAGCTGCGGCATGTTTCAGGTCAGTCCTTCTTCCAGAACTTTGTGCATTGTAGTTTTGAAGGAGAACTCTGGAAAAACTTGCAGGCAGCTGCTCTAATTAGTACTTAGTTAACCTGAAAAGGATTATTCAAGTCTTGACTGATAGTTATTTCTGTTGATTATTGTTGTATTGTTATCTATTAAGGCTCTGTGGGAGATGCACAAAAGAAACTGCCTGAACTGAAGAATTTAGAATATAAATGAAATACACAGCGCGTCAGTTTTTACTGTCTTGACATATGTCAGCACATGCTGTATAACAATGCACGAGGAATGTAAGGATTTGATTAATTGTATGGAGTAATCTCACGCCTGAATTATTGTTTTACAGTAAATTACATAGCAAGTAGGGTTTGCAGTAAAAATGTGTTTTCCCATTCCTACGTGTATCCTATGGATTCTGCAGTGCAATGCAACGATTAATCAGAGGGCAAACAGGTGCTGTTAAAAATGCTCTGAGAAGAATGAGAGGGCATCAAAAACCATTAATTAAGTCACCATTTCGGCAAATAGCTTCATAGGGATTAAGGTAAAAGTGTGAGGGCTGTTTATTGAGTGTATCGGCACAATTCCGGAAAGATGAGACTTAATTGAACGCGTGAAGAGTGAACTGCGGTGGCTTTGCTGAGCTGAGCCTTGGAAGGCGAGACGGATCCTGTGCCCCAGAAACCTCTGGGGGAGCCGCAGGACTTTTGGGGTGCAGATGGTTCTGGATACAGATTGGCAGCGACATGCACGGATTTAGGTGCACAACCAGGACAAAGTACATGACTTCATGTTTGCTGAATTGGGCCATTTTTCCTATTGCTTTTGCTAATGTGGAAAAGGGAGAAGACCATTTTCTTCCTGCTGTTTGGCTGTAAGCTTTTCTCGTGAGTCCGTACAGTGCGCAGCAGACTGAAGCCCTCACCTAGGATGTCTAGATGTTGCCGTTAAATAAATTACCATTTTGTGTTACTTTTGATCCATGAAATGCTATTTTTTTAGTTTACAAAGGCTTAAATTAATGAGGCTTTTGTGCAGCTGTGAGGGGAGTGATGTGGTCGTACATCTTAAGCGCATTGAAATGGAAGCAACATCCTCTGCATCCTGAATATTTCAAAGGCACCGATGAATTGTGGCAGCTGCCTGCATCCCTGCACTTCTTTAATCACAAACAAAGTTGAATGTGGCACTGGGTCCCAACAGATGTATAAAATCAAGCGTGTTGCTGATAGGGATTTCTTTGTTTTCTTACTATTATTTTCACAGGATGAAATATGCAGTTGTGATAAAAAATTACATGGCAAAAGCTGCTTACATGAGGGATTAAAAGTTAAATCTGGTTTTGTTTTAATTTCCTTCTCTTCTATTTCAATACATCAAGCAAATGAAGCTGATTTTCATTCCGGCCAAAGTCACAGCAGCTTGGCTTCTTTGCATTAAACATTAGAAAGGAGGGTTTGCTTCCCCCAGTCTCCCAGTCGGGCAGAGTTTCAGCGACGTTGTCCCCATGTGCGCGGTGAACATTCCCGCAGCTGCCTCCTGCACCTTCCCCATCGACTCAGACCACAGCAAAGTTCATTTACCGTGATCAATATCACTTCACCTCATGCCTCAACGAAAAAATACCTTGTGCAGTCAATAGCAATTAAAGAGACAGGGACAGAAGTATTGACGGGGATGAAAGGAGAGATTTACACCTGCCTGCTGCCTTTTCTGAATGTGTAACGGGACAGCTGCTAATTGTGAAATACGGTGTTGGTAAATGGGCATTGAGAACTGACCGGAGAGGGAATCGCGGCTTCGCTGGCGCTGGACACAGACACAGGTTTGGGGCTGTGGGTTGCGCAGTTACAGGGAGGGCGGATGTGATGAACCCCAGGGTTGTCACTGGGACCACATGGGGTGTCCCAGCTGGAGACGGTGACACTGGAGCTGCCCGTCCTTCCAACTGCCAGTCCTGCAGAGACAATCTGCGCGATCAATGGGCTTTTTGGTTTTTTTAACAGTGAGCATAATGAGTGTTTAATAATTGATGCGGAGCTGGTGTGGTTAATTGTACCTGCGTTCTTTAAATAGCAAGGGTATGTGTCTCCGAGGCAGTTCATCAAGAGTTATCAGTTTACAGCGCCTCATGACTTTCTCTGGCCTGTTCCATACGAGTCGGGCTGCTGGAGCATCATGGGCTGCTCCGGCCTTTCTAAACTAGAAACTGCCTCTTACCTCCAGTCTTTCCAATGCAAGAGCAAAGCTTTTGTAACCAGTCCGCTTTAGACACCCTGAGACCGCTCCGCATGCCAACCAAAGCGTGGGAAATAGGGATGATCAGGCCATTGACTTCAAAAGGGCGCTCCCCATCTGAACTGAAATGCTCCTCCAAAACCCAGTTGCATTTGGTACCTGTGAAAGGTGAATGAAAAAACATGAGATAAAGAGCAGAGTGGAGAGCGCGCTCTGGGTGCTACAGGACAGGCCGAGGGAGCCTCACCTGCCCTTACGAAATGATGCTACCAGAATGTACTCATTTAACCCAGATTAGGGTCTTTTCCTAAAGAAGGTGCTTGGGATTATTATTTGTTTTACAGCAGGATCTGGGATTTATCATAGAAAAATCACTCCTTGTCCTGCCGCCGTACAACTAGAAAAATATCATGTGGTTAAAAAGTTGTCAGGATGTGCGTGTTTAATGGTGCGTAAACCCTTCCCCCAACTTGATATTAAACAATAAAATCTACATGAAAAATGTATTTAAGTTCTTTACAAAGCAGAACTGAGCATTATATATTTATTATTCTCTGTAGCTGCTCTTCATTAGAATGACAAGTGTGTGATCCAGCGACTCTAATGACAGGATCACTAGAACCCCCTCCTCGCCAGCCTTTTTGTATCAGAACCGAAGTATAGAAATAATAATGCAGGATTCAGTGAAGCGTTTTCTGCAAAACATTTCAAACTGCCATTTAAAATGTGCAAACATTCCCCAGCAAGGGAGATTCTTTTCTTCCCCCAGCTTCTGCTCCTTTGCGCTGACTCCCCCTGGCTGTACCTGACAGCTGAAGACGGTTCCGACTTGTCATCAAAACCGTGTGAGAGCTCAGTGGGGTCTTCCCCTTCCTTCCCCACAGCTCTTTCCCTTCCCACAGCCTGCCCTGCACAATCAAATTCATGCCCCCACACACCAGTTATCAAACAAGGAATTATTTCTGCTCTCCCTCTGTTAAACCTTTGTTACCCCAGTAACACAGTTAACTGAGGTGGGGGGAGGACTGTAATAGGAATGTATAGGAAATCTATAACTTGCAAATGGAAATGCAAAGAGGCAGGAGTATGGGTGGTGTGTAATGGAAGCAGCACCTTGTGAGCTCTGCTGACCTTTCAGAGCAAACGGTGCTGAGAACGGCGCTGCAGACGGAGTGTGGAGCTCAGCGCTGTTTTCAGACTCTGCGGCCACTTCTGTCATTACTGTCCATTCTTAAAAAGTCAGCCACGAAACGCCTTTGTATTTAGTAATGTAGCATCGTAATTCCCGTGTGATGCATCCTCCTGGTATAAAGTCAGTGGTTTTCTGCCTTAAAAATGCATTTCAACATTGATCGTTCCCCTGAACTCAGGAATGAGGAGTGTGAAGTTGGGGTTGTGAATGACTCCCTGGTAACCAGCACGGTGGACACCATGCAGTCATTTATTTCGAAACTCCACATTTAATATGCTTCACCAAAATCCTCCTCTGTTTGTCTAGTATGAGCTCGGACACGTAAAACAAACTAATTACATCTTCTTCCATTGACAACATGATGAAATCTTAATGCCATTGCTTGATGCATCCTTTTTTTGTTTAGACTCTGATGCAGCGAAATGTCCCATTTTTGTTCTCCATGGAAGGAACGAGGAAGGTCCTCTGTCTACACCAGAGCAAGGCTGGTGTTTTGTGGGATAACACTTCAGTGAAATCCAGGTCATCTCAATTCCAGACCTATGTATTAGTCACTGAATTCTGTATTTCATGCATGTGTTATTCTCATTGTACCTTTTACACTTTCTGTGCCGTGGTCGGAAGAAGCGGGCGTAGAGATCCGTGTCCGTACGGAAATAATAACAAAATAGAACTAGCATCTAGTATTACTTCAGTAAATTGTGAGCAGTAAATAATGTCAATCAAACAGCCTTTACACCAGGGTAACACCTGTGCCAGGGAGTGTATTAATCACGCCACAACTATTAAAGAACAGAGTGGTGCAGGGACTTTGTACCAGGGCTGTTGGGGAGGGGATGAGGCCCCAGCCGTGCTGGAGCTTGGGCAGCGCTCCCTGAGCCCTCCCTGAGCCCTCCCTGAGCCCTCCCTCCCAGCACACACACCCAGGTCCAGCTTTCCCCAGCCTCATTGTCCACATCGCACACCACGCCGCTTTAAAATAATACCTGTATATTTTACGCTCGGCTTCAGAACGCTGTTAGCTGTCAGAGACTCTTTTCAAATGTTTTATTCATGTGTCGCTTGACTGTTCATTTGCTAAGGGTTTACAAATGCCTCATCAATTATTAACAGGCCTGGTACCTACTTGTTTTTTCGTTGTTGTAGCTTTTTTTTTTTTAAGATGATGTTGGGGGATGGAAGAGAACACTACGAATTTAAGAAAACAGAGATTAAAATAGGAATTAAATAATTTACATCCACTTACTGCTATTATTCCAGCCAAGTTAATTTTTAAAAGAAAACAATTATACTAGAGTCAATTGAATTGTTTGCAGTGGTGCAGAACACCTATGTTCTCCCCAGAGCGTATGAGATCAGCTTGTGTGCTCTCCAGAAGGAGAATACACACGGGACTGAAACAGCACCCCAGAGCGTGTTTAACCCTTCCAGCAACCTGCACTGAATTCCAGTGCTGTGCAAAGGGGTCGGTCTAAGGGGTGGAGATCCCATCATTTTAGTAATAAAGGGGCAAGAAGAGGTGTGTTCTGGCCTCTTTGTGGGTATGGATTTTAATGCCTAAAAAGGAGAAGGTGTCTAATGCAATGTCTTTCTTTCACACTCAGGTCTGTTTGAGAAACCTCTGTTGCTTTTCCATTGGTACAGGAACATAAGCAGCTATACCAGCAAAATTAAGGGTTAAGTGAATGCTGACATGCTTACCAGCATCTAGTCCTATGTACTCATGGCAGATAAAACTAACAGCAGAGGCAATGTAGGCCCGCTGATGAACGAGGTGGGTGCCCTGGTGACAGAAGATACAGAGAAGGCTGTTATGGAACGCTTCTTTGTCTCTGTCTGCTCTGCCAGGGGCTGTCCTGAGGATCCCGCACCGCTGAGGCCCCAGAGGAAGGCAGCACGATGGAGGAGTTTGCCTGGAACTTTATCTAAAGCAGAATAGCACAGAAGTTTAATAAGACTCTCACAAGGTCACAAGAGAAATTGGCTTTTCTACATGGAGACTTATAGGTCTTAGAGGACTATACTTCTTCCTCAAAGTTGTTTCTTGTCAAATGGAAGAACCTCAGGAACATTTTCAGGTACCCACTTTTAGATTAGAAGAGTTGTTGAATACAGGAGAAACAAGGGATATTAAGAAAACGCAGCTGGTTTCATCTACTATAAATGTGCCTATGGGCTCTGTAGCCACCAATGTGCTTTTTTATTGATATTATTCTTTCTTGTTTGCCTGCTTTCTTTTTCTCCATTGCTATAGCCCATCTTCATTGGCAAAATCAATCTTTCCTGTCCTCCTGGTTTTTATTAAAACCATTGTTGCCTTTTGTTGTGTGTCCAGAATTGATCCCTTGTGCTCAGGAAAGGTTGGGTGGAAGCAGGGCCATAAATAGAGCAAATCACAGCCCAAAGAGCGTGCTGTTTAGCAGGCGGGGTTAGCGCGGTGAAGGGCAGGCTGGCAGGTGTCACACCAGTGTTTTCAGCACCCGGAGGGGCAATTCCAGCACAATGGGCCGGGGTGACCGGGGGGTCACCTGCGCGCTTCTCTTGATGGATCGCAGGAACTGTCTCTTGTACTGATCTCAGCTACATCCTCGCCGCCTGGGGTTTTCTGACAGGCCTTTTCTTCTCTCAGTAATGGACTCTGCCTCCTGTTCCCTATCTTTTTCAAACCGGTTACAGAAAATCCCCTGTGATCTATTGCACAGAGCTGGCAATGCAAAGAATGGTGCCCACGGTGCAGCACTTCATCCCTCGCTCTCTCCCGAGCAGTTGAGCCTTTTGCAGCATTGGCAGTCGGATTAATGTGCGCAATATGCGCTTTGCAGATAATGCTATTGACTGGATCTTCACCTGCGGAGGAAAAGGAATCCAGGAGGGTAAATGGGATTTCTGGTGGCTGGGAGGAATGTGATGAAGCGCCTGAGGTCACGCCCGCTGGAGTGAGCGGAATGGTCCTGCCCAATGCCATTGGACATGGGAGCCGGTCTGTTTGGACCAGAGCTCAAAAACTCAGTGAATTTCACTAACAGCACAGATTATGGGATGAAAAGGGTAAATTCACATGTTGGTTATATCAGCATGACGCTGAAATACTGTACGAGGTCTTTCTAGCAGCGGTGGTTAATATGTTAGAGTTCGACCACTGAATCCATACCAAAACTTCATAAACAACCAACAAAAAAATCAGAGGGCTTTAATATTAGAAAGCTGTTGGCCTTCTGTACACAAATACGCGCCCACACGTACACAATCCGGTGACTTTACAGCCAGAATGTTGGAACTGGCATCGCTCCAAATCTGAAGAGTGTTCTTTAGAACTTAACCCCTTGGCTTAACTACACTGATAAGAAGCGGCATTTGGTTTTGGCCCAGCAATTCCAAGGAGCTCTACACCCACTGCTCTGTGGCACCAAGCACACCGGGTATCTTCTGAGCCGGAGGAATTACAGAGGCGTGAAGAGACGCAGTTCAACTGCTCTTCAGATATTTCATTTCTGCAAAACTGGTGCAGTCAGAACTCCACACCAATTAAAAATAAGTGCATTACAAAGAAAAATCAGCTGTGAGAACACAGACTAATTGGACTGGAAGGGGAAAAATAATAAAGTGGATACATATTTTGAGAAGTGCTCACAATAAATAAAAAGGAGAGACACTTTGCAGCCTCTCCATTTTTGCTTTATATAGAGTGATGCTCAAGGCAGGGTGATTCATGGGATGAAATAGAGGATCTGAGCAGATAATAGTTTGCCAATTCCCTGAGCTGCTTGCAGGACACAGAAGGTTGTCCAATTAATCCCTCTTGTTTGGATTAATCATGCCAGCCTGTTCAATAGAAGAAGCAGCGACCAAACAAGAGCAGAAGAAATGCCTCGCAGGAGAGATTTCACTCAGAAAAGGACATTGAATTAAACCAGTATCCTGAATTAATGCAATAATACTTGCAATTAAACAAACATCCCTCTCATAATCATGTTCAATCTCTGTCACATATTGATGAAAATAAATCAGATGCAATAAGCTTGCGGACTTTGATACAGTAGGTGTCACCTGCAGTGTATTTCAGGCTGGCTTTGTGCCGCTCCCCTGCTCACAGCTCCGGCCCCACACACCCCCCATGTTTGCTGCTTCCTTCCTACCTTTCCCATCAGTGCTTTTTCAATTTCTTTCATGCTGGTCCCTTTCCCTAAGACACAGGAGAATGAAGTGAGAATGGCCCTTCCATGGTAGATCCTGATAGCTGCGTGACCTCATCTATTAATGCATCTTCTGGACACATGGAGGGGATTCAGCTCCCACGTAAGTAAGGGCAGAACAAGACGGGACAGCCGTGTGGTTCTTCTGTCAGCGTTGAGCACAGGGCGTTCACACCACGCGTCAGCACAGGAGCGCGGAGCTGGCCCAGGGTCAGAACCCGGCGTGTGGTCAGAAATGGAGAAAGTCAAGGGTACTCAGCCCTGTGTGAAAATGAAGGTGCTGCAGAAACCGGAGCTCAAGGGCATTGCCTTGTGAAACAGAAAGAAAAGATTCTAGGGAAGTGCTGTAATTAATTTTAGGTGCTTTTGCCCACATCCTTATCCCTTGTTTCCTTCCTTCCTTGTGGATGCTCAGAGATTTGTATCGCTTTATTTGTACCATTCTTGCTGCATTTGGTCTGAAGGCTCGAGGGGAGATTCAAGAGAAGAATAAAGTCCTGGCCAAGCAGGGGCTGAATGTTCCCTTAGGAAGACTTGTCTTTTTATTGGCAGAGCTCACGTTGATAAGAGAGAGGTGCGATTCTCACGTTTAATGAAATTCCTGTAACCTGAGGCATTCATTTAACATCTGCTGGGTAGTGAAGATGCATTGAAGGTTATTCTGTGCCCTGCGCTTGGTTAAGAGGACCTGTTACCATCCTCCTCTGTGTGGCAGAAGATGAGGGTCAGAGCCCGTGTGGAAAGGCAGACCTGGGCTCCCGAGCGAGCCGTTTCCCCACCTGGAAGCCTTTTGCCCGGTCCCGCAAGCCGTCCCCGCTCCCGCTGTCAGGGGCTGGTGTCCTGCGGAAATAAATCAGGGCTGACAAACTGTAGTTTAGCAGTAACAAGCACCCCGTGTTGGAACCGCGTGATTGGCAACCGTGATAAATTTCTGTAATTACTATTGACTCTGGGCAGACTTTAAATGCTCCAACGTATTGCTAGAGCAGGGGAGTTCTGATTAGTTTAAAAAGATGTATTGCACATAACTTTCAAATGCTGGTGGACTCTTTTGGTGTCTTAAGACAGGTAATGGTATCCTGCTGAAGATAACAGTGACAGAGCTCCTGTGATCCCTTTGCCTGAAAAGCTCCTCTCCCCTGGTGACAGAAATGATTGCTCTGGCTGTGATCTCGCTAGCCTGTCGGTAACTTTCCATCACCACTATTACTCATCTCTCTTTTTGCCCGTATGAGCGTTGTTATTGCTGCTTTGTGCTGTAGCAGATGAGAGGTTGCTGTGAAGAGATGCCTGGCTGGGTTTTGCTTCTGGGGGCTTTAATGACAATGGGAGTTCAGTAAATACATGCACAGACGCGCTGAGGTGAAGGTTGGGAAGGTCTGGTTTGGAGCTGTCTGTGTTGTAATTTCTGTTTTCTCACGCTGTTCTCATTGTAAGTCTTGGGTTTGTTTTCCCGTCTGCCCGTGCTGTCTCTTTCTCTGTGTGCGATGCCTATTCGCATCTCTCTGCCAAAAGCACTTCTCTCTTTGCTTCCCCCTCGCAAATTATCACAAAGACCATGGTCTGTCACATAACCCATCCCTAATACTCTCTCCCAGTCTATCAAACTAAGGTTAAATGTGGGAAAAGGTTTTCAGTCGTGTGGGAAGAACACACCTGACATGTTTTAGGTTCAATATGCAAAGAATTGCTCCATGTATATTCGCTACTGCTCTGCTGATGATGGAGTTTGAGATGTTTATTCTGGTCGTGTTGTACCCCTGAGGACACATCTTCACCCCAGAGTGACCTGGCCTTCAGCCCCTTGCCTTGTATCCTCCTTTCCCCTTCTCCTCCTCGTCTTCCTGAGCCCTCAGCCGTCATTCACCGGTGCCTTTCACCGGTGCGTCCAGACCCAGACCATCAGGACAGGGATTCTAAAGCCGCCATCCAAAAAAAGCCAAAAACAAACCCCAGAAGCAAACCCACACCAGTATGAGGACACAGCTGCCTGCTTGAACACTGGTAGGGATTGCAGTTTGTGGAGTTTAACGCTGTGAACTATTAACATTCTACTCAAGAGCTGTCTAGAGGATGTCGAGTGCTGCTTAGGCCTGTGCAGCTCTCGAGCAGGAGGGGAGGTTTCACAAAATGTCAACAGAGAAGAAAGGTGTTCTCTACATAGCAGAGAAAAAGAAAAGCAAACTTATGTAACCATAATGTTTTCTGCAGGAAGAAAATACAGGAGGCCAAAAACCAGGTATGCTAGAAGCAAAGTCAGGTTTCAGAAAATGCCGCTGAAATGTAGATATTTCCGGCCATTCTTTTGAAATTCTACGGACCCTTGAGAATAATCTCAAGTCACAGTCCCTTTGTGTCCCAGTCACCATGCGGTGCAGCAGTAAATTGGGTCCTGTTCCTACAAGTCCTGATTGAAAGGGACATGTATCCTTTTAACTGCCCACCTCTGAGCACCTGCAGCAGGAATAATATGAAATTAAGCTTACAGTCTTAGCATAATTATGGTATAGAACCTACATAAATACTGCATTAGGCTTATTGATCTGGAAATTATTATTTGACCACAGCTAAGCTTTTAGAGTGTGTCTGCAACCGTTTTTTTGCTGCCATAAGAGGAACATGTCTGAATTGTAATGTCACTGTTATATCTGGTCTCTAGGAATGACTCAAACCAACAAGTCTCTACTTTCTACACCATAATTTTACTGTTTGTATTCCTGTAAGCATTACAGCTCTGTTCTTTCAGTACATTTTAGTGTGTGTTAAGAAAAAGTTCTCATGCTGAAGCGCTTGCAAGGGCAAGGAGTGAGAGGTTAGAGGAGGAGTTGGAGGAAGAAAGAGTAGAAAGAAGAAACATGTTACAATTCTGATTTTACAGATGAGTATAACAGAGGTGCAAAGATTTCAGATGAGGAAGATGCAGTTAGGGAATTGTTGCACTCCGGTGTGGGTACATGAACGTTTGCTTGATTCGGAACTTCCATGTGGAGCTACAGCCACCGAATCTGTTTCCTCCCCAACGTAAGTTGTGTCCTATAGTAACCGGGGGTGTAGTGAGCGAGATTCCCTTTCCACACCCAGAGCTGGTCGTTTACTTGCAAACCTGACATCAGATTATGCCTGCCCGTAGTATTATTTTATCTTACACAGCTATAAAAGCAATAAATAGTCATTAAGTTATGAAGTACACTGATTATATCTGCTGCTCTTCTTTCTTTCATCAATATACATATGTGTGTGATGGAATTGTGTAACTCCAAGCTGATTCTGTCAGTTTATTATGGCAGAAATGTACATAGATGTGTACAGGAACGTGTGTCCCTGTGGTGGAACAGTTGTAGATGTATGAGATATTTTCTGGATTTCCGTTTACACCGGAGATGGTTTGAGCAGCGCTGGCACAGAGCGTAGGCTGGCGACGGGCTGTACGGGAGATACAGAGCACGGTAGGACCAGGGGTTTGTTGTTAACAGCGCGTCTGGAACATGCTGTGACTGCAAAGGAATCACACGTCCATTTTAGAGCATAGCAGTGAGGAAACAAAGGAGTCTCTATGTAAATACAAATCTGTTGCTTTGCAGTGTAACACCAAATTCTTTCAAATAAAATGCACTTCAGCTACCGCTTTCCAAAAAAGTTTGTTCATGCTGATTGTGGTCATCTGTCTACGCCCTGAGACTCCTGAAGGTGGCTGAAAACCGACTGAACCCGCGTTACGCGTGTTCTCAAAGGCTGAAGAGCGTTCTTTCCGGGTCTTGGCAGCGGTCCCTGCTGGAACCAGCCAGCCGGGCAGCAGCGCTGATTGGCAGGAGAGCAGGTGAATGTCAGAATTGGCTGCAGCCTGTCATTATCTCGGCGCACAGCGCTAACGAACGCGGTTCAGCGGGGCCGGACGCAGCGTCCTGGCAGCGGGCGCTTTACCAGCGCCGCTCGCTCCTGGTGCTCAGCCCTGGCACCGCTGCGGGGAATGAGCTCTGCCAGAACGTATTGGACCCAGAAAATGCACTGCTGTGCAAAGCGGAGCACAAGGATCGGGAAACTGAAGCCAGAACTCAATAGAGCACATTGAGGAGGGACACTGTGCCTTGGTGAAATTCCCAGGGTCTCAAGGTCTGTTTCTGTCCCAAAGAAGCATCAGTCTCAGGCAGTATCTCCTCACCAGCTTGCTAAGTGAGAATAGTTACCATGACCTTTCACTGTTTCACCACCAGGAAGATACGGATTACAGAAATGCTGTTGGGTTTGGAAACGTTCACATCAGAGAGGCTGCAAACTTATTTTGCTGTGGTTTGTTGTGCATCTTAGTTTGATACGGTGCAGTTTTCAAAATGCAGAGTTGTTTTAGAATCCAACTGCACTTCCATGTCTATGTGTACATCCTGGATGAAACCTCCTCCTCTGAATCCACAATGAGGATCCAATAAATACAGGAGACGAGAATATTTCACACAGTCCCCGTTATAATCAGCTCTGGAGAGAGACTTGTAGGTAACAAATTACCTGCACAATCTTTAACCCCAATTACCAACTACTTGTGCTCATCCATAATTGTCTTTCTTGAAAACTCTTTCTTCCTGAGAAAGTAAATGATGAATTAAAGTTGTGTCTGTGTGTGGACAGCTGCAAATGGATGCGTTGTCTGAAGGTTCCAGTGTCCTAAAGCACAGGTATTAGCAGTCTGATCAGGCACCAGGCGTGGTGGGAAGCACTGAGTGGTGCTGGTGGGGACAGAATGGGGAGAGCTCAGGCCTGATGGGCTCCTTGGGTTTGTCCCCCCGGTAAACCTGTGTGGGAGAACCACAATAGGCGTAGAGTCTGAGTGGAGATTTTATATATGTAATTTCATCTCATGAAATGATGATGGCTGCACTAAAGACATCCAGATGATCTATGGAACTATGGCTTCAAATATAATAAAACAGAAAACTGAGTGGAAGTGTATGGATTTTAGCACACACAAAAGCAAGTGTTTTTGTGATTGATAGCTCTCTTGCAGGCATTGAACTGAATTGCTGGTAGCTTGGCAATGAATGAGCTCAGCCTACTTAAGAGGTAGCATTTAATATTGCTAATTTTCCTCTTCTGATCTGTTTGCAGAAAGCCTGCGGTGTGAAAAACAACGCAGAACTGTTTTCTAATCTCTGAATTGATTGTATAAGCAGGGAATCAGGAAGGCCTGCGTGTTCCTTCGGGTTTGTTTGATATTCGGGTTGTGTCACCGGAGCCAGGACCTCTGCATCTCCTCCACCTCCAGGACTGCCCCCTCTCTCCCGGAGCTGCTTTCTTGTTGTTCCGCGTTCTTTGTGACCCATTGAAAAGCCTGGTGGTGCTGGACGGGCAGCGCTGTTCTCCGGGCCGTTGCTGCTGGGCGCAGCGTGCCCACCCGTTTACCGGGGGAACAGAATGCCAGGTAACTCCAAGTTTGCAAAGGAGTTCAGGAAATCTCCTTAAAACTCAGAGCATCTGTTGCAGCATTAGTGGTGTTTTCTCAGTTAATATAAAAGGTGTTTGCAGCTCAGAGAAACCCAAACATTAAGATTATTGCACACTTTATTGGCCTTTCCTGAGCTCTGAAACTCGAAATTCATCTGCCTCTAACCTTTCTCACCCGAGCTGGTTGCATACATAAGTAAGGAGCAAGCTGAAATTACCGGGAGCTGTTAAGGAATGAATTGACTTGCTTTCTTCTTTCAAAACCAATATTAAAATATATGAGGCACAATTGTCAAACGAAGAAATTGCAGGATGATTCATGGGGAATGAATGGCCAGCCTGCTGGTCTTTCCGCTCCCTCACATTACCGATTTTTAATGCTCTTTGAAAGGGAAGACGTTTGCTCGCCGGCTCTGAGAAAACAGCAACGTGGGGCTGAAGGATGCACCGTCCGCCCAGCGCCTGCGCACACGGCAGATGACGCCTGTCCCCGCAGCACCGCGGGGTCGAGGTGCTGTAGTAAACAGCTTGGAAATGAAAACACAGAGGGATTGCCTCTCCCCCTCCATCCCATTTCATCCTTCCCCTTTTCTAAGAGATACTTGTCAGGCAACACTCTGTCAGTGTCACAGCCCAGCATCCAGGAGCGAAATATAAACCCAAATTGATTTGTACATTCAAGGGTGAATTTTCACTCCGGTTTGCTGAGCTACAGCAGTGAAGCATGTCTATTTAATTTACAGCATAAAAAAGGATAAGTGCCATGCCAGCTTGGTGAACGCTGTTGGTTCCACGTAGGCTGGAGGTATCACCTTGATCCCGGATTCTGCACACATGAGGACACTGCTGCCTCCTCGTGCAGCTGGGTGCAGATATTAAGTGCAAGTTCAGTAAGTTTAATGTTAAAAGCATCTTCCAAATGGCATTAAAATAAATCAAGGCAGGGGATATGCAGCTGGAAGAAGGGTCGGTGCCATCCGTGCACTTCAGACGAGGTCTGCCAGGGCACATCCAGCTTCCAAACTGGACTCGGTCATTGCAGCCGTGCAGCCCCCTCACCTGGATGTGCAGGAGGATGAGAAGTAGGCAGAAAAGAGGCGTTTTCCAAAACGCACGTCAGAAGATAGAGTGCTCCATGAAAGCACTATCTGAACAAGCTGTCTTTCCATGACGATGGTCCTTCCAAGCCTGAGGCTGCTACTTATGTTCTGAGATTGTTTACAGCTTTTTTAGAAAATGCGATAAAGATTTAATCAAACATTTTTACTTATGGTAAACGCGTTCCATTTATTACACAGTGTTCTTTTAACTTCGTTTTCCAAAATAGTTGTCTGCGCGTATCTTTTTCATTTCCAGCTTCTGCATATCCCGCTGCAGAACTGCCAGCAAGGTTTGAAATGATGCTCTAATCTGTAGACTTTGGATGGCTGAAGTCTTGTGACATTATTTACTTCTCATGCGTTCTTGTCACCTTAAAACCACACAGAACTAAGCGTGCCCATGGGCTGTGTAGGTCAGCCAGGTCATGGTGGTGTCAGCTGGGGCACCAGAAATGTCTGATACCGAGCAGAATGAGTCAGGTACCACGATTTCTTCTCGAGGGGGAAGGAGACTTGCTGGAGCAGATCTGCCCCTGCTGTCTGTCCAGCAGATCTCGGCTCACACAAGGGGCAGGCGAGCAGAATTCAATCTGCTGTATGCAGAGGAGTCAATCTCTTCTGTGTTACTGCGACTGCAACCATCAGTGCAAAGCAATCGCAACTCCCACCGTTCTTCTGAAGCTTAAGTCTGTTTATTAAAACACTTTATGCTTCTTTGTGTCGTGAGTATGTAGATCCTTTCCTAGTGCTTTGCTTGCAGCGTGCGTCCCTGTAGAACCGGAGTTGGTGATGTTTCTTTGTGTCATTGTTCTTCATCCTGTCAGGTTTTGACAAGATAAACAGTTTATTTACCGCTTTGGAAAACTGAAGAGGCGGTTGGCAAATGTGGTTTTTAATTCTTTTTTCAATTGCTGTCACCTTTCAGTTTGGGGTTTAAGGTGTTCTGTGATCGGACTTTGTAACCAAGCCAAGAAAAAAGTAACTCAGAATAACCCGAAGACACTAACATTAAAAAACATGTGCAAGATATTGCTGTAATTTCCAAATACCCTATAGAGGCAAATTGTTTTGTCTTATTTTTTGCTGATAAGTCTGTCATTAAATTCCTCTGAAAGCTATTTTTTATATTAATGAGAAGTTATAATCATCCTATGTGTTCTTAAAGCATCTTGCAGTAAACAAGCTTCAATCATTAGGTGCAGGAGGCAGTTTCCAAGGCCTCGCTGCACTCCCACTCATCCTCGCCAGGGAAGGTTTAAAAGAAATAAGTCAGGGTTCCGCTGTGTGGACCCTTCAGGGTTTGCTTTGGCGAGTCCTGCGGCTGGATGTGAACAGGGCCAGCAGACCCTTCCTTGGGCTGGCCACGCACGGCAAGAGCCGCGGGACGTTCCCAGAGGAACCAGCTCTGCTCCCAGTGAAGTTCCTCCCCGAGCTTTGCCCGCGGCAGCTCCTTGTGCTGAGCTATTGTGGTGCTGAGCGCCCAGCACCCCGGGCACGGCTCCCGCTGGCTGCAGCTCCGCTCTAGGGCTGGCACGTCGGAGCCTGAAATTACTGCTGCTCACGAGCATCACTCACAGCTAAACTGTTTGCCTGGTGGCGCGGGGGCTGATTGTCTGACTGCCTGAATTATATTCAAATAACATCGTCCCATTTCCCGAGGGACCCATTGGTGCACTCACAAGCTCTTTAGGGCTTTGGCCAGGCTTAATAGAAGACGATGGATTTGAACTGGCGTCTTCTGCAGTGAGGCTGGTGTTGTAGATGCCAAATTAAAACTAAGCCCTTCTCCTGTGCAAAACTCACACAGAACTTAACTGAGAACAAATATGCTGTAAGGAAATAGGAAGGACTAGAGAGTTATTCCTTAGCAATAGAAATTTCTACCTGCATTTATAATATGTTTATAACAAGATTCTTCAAAAGCATGAAATCCACAAAAGTCCCAGGTTTCTTCAAGTGGAAACCTCATTATGAACTTTTATGAAAACATGATTGCAATAGAAGTGAGGTGGGAGAGATAAGGGAAGAGAAGCACTGTAAGGACTGAAAAAAGCACGAAAAGATGGCAGAAATAGAATCACAGATTCTCAGAATGTGAGGGGTTGAAGGGACCTGGAAAGCTCATCCAGTGCAATCCCCCATGGAGCAGGAACACCCAGCTGAGGTTCCACAGGAAGGTGTCCAGGCGGGTTTGAATGTCTGCAGAGAAGGAGACTCCACAGCCTCCCTGGGCAGCCTGGGCCAGGCTCTGACACCCTCATCAGGAAGAAGTTTCTTCTCAAATTTCAGTGGAACCTCCTGTGTTCCAGTTTGAACCCATTACCCCTTGTCCTATCACTGGTTGTCACCGAGAAGAGCCTGGCTCCATCCTCCTGACACTGCCCCTTTAGATATCTGTGAACATGAATGAGGTCACCCCTCAGTCTCCTCTTGTCCAGCTCCAGAGCCCCAGCTCCCTCAGCCTTTCCTCACACGGGAGATGCTCCACTCCCTTCAGCATCTTGGTGGCTGCGCTGGACTCTCTGCAGCAGTTCCCTGTCCTTCTGGAGCTGAGGGGCCACAACTGGACACAATATTCCAGGTGTGGTCTCCCCAGGGCAGAGCAGAGGGGCAGGAGAACCTCTCTGACCTACTGACCACCCCCTTCTAACCCACCCCAGGTACCATTGGCCTTCCTGGCCACAAGGGCCCAGTGCTGGCTCATGGTCACAATGATCATAACAGAAGTGAATTCACTTTCTTTTCTATTCAGCATGAAATGCGCTACACAACAGCTTTGGCAAATTAACGAGATATGCACCCAGTTACCAAAAGCCCACTAGAGGCAGGTTCCCATTCCTCTTTGGGTATGATTAGATGCTCGCTTCCTTTTCTCCCTCTCACCAATGGACTATTTTGAAAATCTTGCCCATTGTGTTTATTTCTGAGACATAAGATTTTATCTTGATTGTCACATTTATATCTCACTATTTTTCATCTATTTTTCGTATGGAGCAATACCTTAACTGACATGCTGAGTTACACGCTGATACATATAAAACCTTGGTGATATTTTATGAAGAGTAAAAAATAAAGCTGTCAGGAAAGTGATCTTCAGAAATACAAGCTTTATCCTGGCCAGCCTCGCATGATGTCCCAGTGCAAATCTTCTGGTACTTGAGAGTATGAAGCCTGATGTCTATTTTCTTCACAAATCCAGAACTGCAATGTTGTTCTCCCGTGATGCAGAGGAACACGAACATTGCGGTTGGCGGGGTCGCCTGGATCAGCCAGGACGCTCAGTCTGGGGTGTGTGAGGATCTTTAGATCAATTTTACCTTTGGGAAATCTCCAGGTTTTCATTACATTTCTGGAATAACCGTCCTCCCCTTTTGCTCATTTCTAGAGAGAAAGATAACACCTCTCTTTCATTAATGAGCCTTCTTTTATCTGAATTATTGAAATACAAGGCAAGGTCCCTGCTCATTCTCCTGCAATATAGGCAGTCCTATACCAAGATATTAAGGACACTTCTAAATGAGATTTAATAATATAGTAGGACATTTAGCATATATTAATTAAATATCAGCAGATGGTAAGGAGAGCCCTCACTGAGAGTGAATAAGTAGAGAGAAATATAAGTGCCATGTAATTAAGCCAAACCTGCTGAAACAATGAAGGTGCAATTACTTTTTTATTAACACATTACACTTGCATGCAATGCTGAGGAATTTAATTACTACCTAACTTCAATTATGTTCAGCTCTGGAGATGGTTTAAGTAACAAAGTTCTGAGTCTGAAGATCTGCGAAGTGTAAAGGTCTTTGGATCCGTAGTTTCTTGCCAATTAAATTGTGCGAGTAGCTGTGCTTGTAGCAGTCCGACGGTGTCAACGCGGAAAAGAGGATTCGCAAAGCCCTGATTCCCATCCTGCCTCTTCTCTTTCTCCTAAACAGATTTGGTAGTTTTGCCAGGCCAAATAAGAGCGAGCTCCTTCCTGCTCCTCCAAGCAAACGTGCCCTCAAGCTTCTGTCCCCTGTGTCTCTTCAGAGCCCTTTCTTGGGTGTTGCACATTATAATTAAATCATGAAGAGATACGTATATAACAGCGCGTTAGGATTAACGTTCGACATACGCTCTGTAGAGATTCATAAGGACTTTGGTTTTCCCCCCATTTTAAAGGCAGCATTGGGCAAGTGGCAGCACCCCAGGGTCACTGCGGATGTGACAATGGACGCTTGTGGGTCTGATTCTCATGGGGTCATTAGGTGGGAGAATGACCAGCTGCACTTCCTAGCTGACAGGTGTCCCCTGGGACACGAATGCTTACATTAAAATTGGCTAAAAACTCCATCCTGAGGATTTTTCAGGAAAAATGTCCGCATTTGGACATTACTCTGGGGAAAAACAGTATTTAGTTCTAGAAGCAGCTCCATTAAGTGACATTGGTAGAGTCCCTGCTATATTCAACCTGACATAAAATGCCAAGGAATGGACAAGAATGACATTTAAATGCATGGAATTGACAGACCTACCTCTAGGTGTGGGGTTGTTGGAGTCTTTTTTTCTAAATAATAATGTAAAGATACATTTGCCATCCAATTCTACTACCCTTAAATACCTTGTTTGACATTTTACTGTGATGAGGGAACCTTTAACAAGGTCGTTAGCGCTGAAGGATTTTCTCCGGGGATTGTGGAAAGGAAAGCGGTTTATTCTAAGGAGCCAGGAAAGGAGAAGAAAATATAAATAAATAAAATAAGACTGTGGTCGCTGTGAAAGACGTAATTTGTAAAGAACATAAAGATCTCGCCTTTAACCTCCCCAGGGTCCGAGGTGTGGATGCGGCAAAGCAGCGCAGGTCAGCGGGGCCCCGCTTGGTGAGCGTTAAGTGCCGTTCAGGTCTTCTGCTGCTCCTCCGCACAGGGCTCAATGTTATTCTTATTTAACAGGTGTTTTTCTAGCTAGTCTGCCATAAGTATTCAGTGAAAGCTTTGTCCCTCTTGCCTAAGATTCATTCAGCGGGTTTACAAACTCATCAACTGAAGTACTAATATCATTGCAACTCCTTTTCTTCAGCTCTTGCTTCCTCCGAAAAGCGCTGGTGGAAACCCTTAATCCCATTTTCCAGAGGCAGAGAGCGGTTTGGCTGCTGCTGCTCTTCTGTATTGGTATCGCGAGTGTGAAATTGGATGCCCGTGAGTTCTGCTCCCTATGGATCAAAGTCCTTTAATCCAGATGAGTGCACAAGGTTATGTGACAAACCCCTGAGCTGGGGACCAGCCGGGTTATAACTGCAGAGTGACAGGGCCCGAAATGTCACACGTCCAGCTAACGAGAGCATTTGGAATAACGGGATAATGAAAACCACTGGTAGTACATTGCGGACTATTGGCTGCAGTGCTCTAATCTTTTTCTCTTTGCAAGGTCACATAAACCTCTGAGCAGTAACGTGCGCGGCCCCTTTCACCAGTGGGTTAAAAGAACTTGTCCACATATAATTCAAAAGGAACAATACCTGAATTTACACATCTTGCCGTAGCTGTACCTTAGAGAGGCACCTACACTGTTGTGTCCATTCCCTTTGACCGTTCCCCACACACCTTGCAAGGGAAAAGAGATTCAGTCTGACGAAGCTTTTTGGCGGAATGGAACACCAAGTTCTTCAGCTATACTCAATTAGAAGTCATTTTTCCTTTCAAAAAACAATTTGGAACAGGCTAGACAAACTTACGAAAAGATATAATACCCTGGTATAAAAATAGATGTAAGACCAGTGTAATCCAGTAACTGGACAGCGGTGTGAATTCCAGTTTAAAACTGCGTGGATCCCGTGGCTGCTGGTGTACAGTGGCTCTGTGTGTCTGTCAGTGTGGGCAGGACTGACAGACACCGACAGCAAAGCTGAGGGTGTGGAGGTGCAGTGAATGCTCCAGCGACAGCAGTCGAGACGTCTTTGTCAACTTATCACCAACATTAAGTGCAGACCAAAGCAAATAGCTGTTTCAGCCTAATTGCCTGGATATCATATTAATTGCACTGTTTAGCAGCTTATCAATGAACACTGTGAGATATTTTAATGTGTTTATTTGCTACATATAACACATGAAACATTTTGTATTTAATACACAAGTATGTTGCACCTTATCTCTTGTTTCACAGGGAATTTGTTTAACTAAGACTCTGCCTGATATGAGCAGTCTCCTAAATTGAAAAATTGACTTCATTCTCCCACAGCTTTGATACAAGTCTTATCAGCAGGAGGAAGTGACAAAAACATATCTCTTCTCCAAGACAGCGTAAGGATTAGCCGAACAGCAAAAGAGACTTCATTTTGTATCTCAGAAATGAAAAGAATAGGTAGAAAGCTTTGTCCTTTATTGAAAGCGTGGGTGTAGACGTAGGGTCGATGTTCCGCTCGGGTTCAGCCCTGCGTATCGCAAGGCTCCGTCCCCTTGCCCTGCTCCTCCGGCCGCAGCTGCTGCTGTGGTTCCCAAGGGGGAAAGGAAAGGGAATGTAGAGGAACAGCTAACCCAAAAACCAGAATACTTGTTGTGTGGATCCGCTCCACCGTATATCGTTAATAATGAATTAGTTCAGCTCACATCTGGAGCAAGATGCTCTTCAGATGCTCATTAAATTAAGGGAAATTTATGTGAGGTCTTTATTTCCCACTTAAAATTCCAGGACTGCACTTACACTTGAGTGGAGTTGTTCCCGCAGAATGGGATTGCTTCAATTCATCCAAATCTGGATCACTTTTCCTCTCTTTTAAAGGAAGGGAAAAAAAAGAACTCAAAGTGACATTGCATTAATGGTGGATCACGTCAGCTGATAAATAGTCAATGCTTCACGTGCCGCATGGAGGTTCCCCTCTGTTTAAATACCGGGACAATTTGACACTTGTGTGTGTTAAATCTTTCCTAGTAGACAGCGCGAGCAATGAATTAAGTGTGAAAATCAGAGCAGCGTTTGGGAAAGAGAAGGAACTTGTCAGACGCATTTCTGACAGGCGCTTGGGTGAGGATCCTGCAGTTTGCGTGTGGACGTTGGTGGATGGAGAACTGCACAGGGCCAACGTGGCAATGAACCTGGGGTTTCCACAAAACACCCTTCCTTCCAGCACAAGAAGTATTATTTTTATCTTAATTACTGCCGTCTTTGTTATTTAATAACCTGTGTGAAGAAGAACACTTCCTTTTAGCTCTGTTACTCTAAAAGGTCTCTAGTACTTCGTTCTGTCATGCAAAATTCAGGCTTTGCAGCTATAAAGTTCCAAAATGTTCTACAAGTGGCCCTGATCTGGCAAAGCCCTACCCATCTGTTTACTTGAATAATAATAAGCATTTCTATTGCAATAGTGCCCTTTATCTCGCTTGGTCTTTACACAGAACCATCTGCTTCCAATCGCCTGGTTCAGACTGAGCTCGCCAGGAGCCCCGGCCCCGTCTCCCGTCCGTGCCGCCGACCTCGCGGAGCTGCTCCGAGCCAGGGATCGGGGTCTGCGTGCGAGGCAGCTTGGGAAAGCAGGTTTCTAATGGGAGTTAATGAAGTTCTTCCTGAATATGACTTGAATTTTGGATTTATTTTGCTATAAGACAAAGCAAGGAGACTTGATATGTCATCACCAGTGTCGGTTGTTCTTACCGGGCTCTCTACTGTTGCTGCTTGCAAGAGGAATCCATGCTAAGAGAGTGTGTTGATTAGTTAACATATATTACAATGTAGTCATTGCACGTTTCCCTAAACCTTTGGAAACCCCGCTCTGTGTATCAGTCAGTTGGCCTTTATAAAACAGTTCATGAAGTTTCCAAGGCTGGGCCCAGGCAGGTTCGGGGCAGGTCCTGTCTGCTCCGCTGGGCTCAGCTGCAGTCGAGCACCCGGCCAGGGTTCACCTTTGGGTCTGGGTTAGTCCAGGCTCAAGCCGACCTCATGAGCAACCATCTACTGACTCCACGGTGGAGACTCCTGACCACAATGTCCTCATTATGGCCAGCGTCTCTTTAATCGTTAGAGAGCGCACCCTAGTTCATTAACCATTCACAGCAATCAGGAGGTTAAACCACGCAGAACGAACAGCGGCAGCTGATGCGTGTGCAGTATAATACAGTGGGGGAAGTATCTCTTGTGGGCAGAGAGTGGCAGCACTAGTAATTTTGTGAATTGTATCATTAATAAAATATATTTTCTTCTATTTGATGCTGACTTTGGAAGGTTCCTGTATGATTATTACATTTTTAAGCATCAGAATTTTTTTTTCTACAGGTTTTACCGGAGGCTAAATTGAGATCTAATACAAAATTCAAAGAGGTTCTGCTGAAATGCTATTAAAATTTTAACTTTATGTTCTTTCAGGGGTTTAAAAGTTACAGAGGCAAAGCTGTACAAGCCAGAAGGAATTTAACTGTAAGATTCCTGTGTTCTGTAATAGATAGAACGTCCAGCCTGGTGTAGATTCTTTGTTGGGTTATATATTCTGAATATTTGGGGTTTTTTCTTAGTAAATGGTCGCGTTCACATAAGGGTTTTCAATGCTTGATCTTTCCAGCTGTTTTCCACTATGAAAGTTCAAGTCTTTCTGGCCTGTTGAATTCAAACTAGAGCTGTCCAAGGCGCTGGTGCGATGCTGCTGCCTGGGCAGCTGTGGGTGAGAGGCCCTGAGCTGAGGGGCCAGGATGGTGATCAGCCCTGATCGCCGTGGTCCAGGACCCATCGCACGGGGTCCCCTGACCCGGGGTGCTGCTGGGGGTGCTGGGCGGGCTGGTACCACTGGAACCCAGACACCAACCAGCCCACTCCGCACCTTGTTCCAGCGGGAGGGACTCGTGGTGCTGGGGCGGTGATGGACCCGACACCTCCTCAGACCACGTCCCCATCGCAAGAGTCTGTCAGGAAACGATTCGTTTGGCAGAGCCAGGAGGTAACAAGTTGAAGCACTCAGAGCATCCCAAATGGAAACCATTTTCCTGCTTTCTGTGAAGAATTTACCACTTGGTACATATAACTATTGATGATATATGAGACGTGAGTCCTTGGCCCATCACTGACTCCATATGATACATAAATGCCTTCATGGGATTATGGCACGTTACGTCCTATGATGGTTTTGATTTACAATCCAGAGTTATAAAACCCTGGGAAAAATGTCTTTTGCAGGCTGCTGAGCATTAGCATTCTCATAGAATATTTCTAATATGCCACAGACACTGATGGCAATTAAAATGCCTGCTGATGTCAGAAACCTCTCCTGTGGCACTTACGCGTTATATACTACCCAGGAACAAAAAACCCCAAGTTCTTGTGCCTCTCTGAAATTATTCCAGACTGGTTTTAATTTTGATGATAGCTACTGAAAAATTTATGAATAAGCTTGTCTGCTATCAAAAGCAGCCTCTTGGAACTTTACTGTATTGACACTCCGTCATGATACGAACCATCTCGCTTGGTTTTGGAGGTGTCTGCAGGACGCCGGCTCTCAGAACACAGGCCGGATGTGTTGCTGCTGGGGACCCCGAGCAAGCACCAGCAAGGGAATCGGGGTCTCCAGCAGGAACCTGGAGCCTTGGTGCTTTTAGAGTGACTGGGCAGAGGGTTTGTTTCCACTGTAGTATTTGTAAACAGGAAACAAACGTGCCAAAGGCAGTGGAAAGCAATATAGCGCTTTTATAGTCAGCTGCCTCTGAGAAGGAATTGGGCGGCAGCGCTTCACTGGGCACGCGTGGCCACACCTCGGGGGCACTTTACTGATGAAAAACGTTTGGGTAGGTTGTGTGAAGCTTCTCTGGTTTTATTTAAGTTGAAGATGTCAGACAAAATCAGTTGCTCGTGCTGTGTTGTTTTACATGGGGGTATTTACTCACGCCTGGTTTAGTGGGTAGAGTGGGAGTGAGCGTGTTCCCGACTTTTTAGGTGCATATCTGAGGCACAGAACAGAAACACTTCAAAAAGTGTGAAGCCTGACTTTTTAAAGTCTTGGAAAGCCTGCTCAGCCATAAACGCAAATTAAAGAGGTGACAAGAGGCCAAAAGAAACAGCTAGAACAGTAAATACGGTAAGAAGAGGAGGGAAGAAATGAACACAGAACTGGGTATGATCCAGCTTCTGGGATCCGGACTGGGGGAACGGGGATGGTGTTGTAGGGAGAACTTCGCTGCTGGGTTTCTGCAGCAGCATTACAGTAATCCTAGTGGGAATTATGACTTCGGTTCCTACAAATGCACTCATATATATGTTGTCATGAATAGGAAGCAGTAAACATGCATGTTTATACATACATACACACATTAAAAATATTGCAAAATCCATTACTTCTTTCTGACACCATTTTGTAACACAAACTGAATTTCCTTCATCCTTCCTTTTTATAAATTGTGTCCTACTTGCTCACACAAGTGTTTCTTGAGAACCTACATGGCTTTGTTTTGACAGGGTTGAACATCCCCCAAAGGGTTGTGCGCATCCATGTGTAACGGGAAGAGCAGCTCTTGCAGCAGCAGGAGTGACCCAGCAGGCGCGTCCCCAGCCAGCGCACAGCTGGCCCTGCATGGCGGCCACGGCAGCGAGCTCTTATTGCTAACTTTAATTGAATTATTTCTACGAGGTAATGTCCCAGTGCATAAGGTTATTTTTAATTATTTTGTTTTCATTGCAATGGAATGGAACAGATAGAAATAAAGTCGTCTTTAAGAGAGGGAATGAAAAAGGAGGGCATTAGGACATGTGTGGAGTGAGCTGGTCTTGCTCCTTTGGTTTTATGCGTCATTTTCCTTATCACTTCATGTAGCGTCACATCTTCAATGGAAAATTAAAATCTGTGTTCCACAAAATGCTCTGGTGCAAAAGGCAACACTAGATGAGCAAAGCACTGAGCGCCGATGCATCAGGATGCAAGATTTTGCTATATGTATGTTCCATTATACTTTTAATATAGATGCAGGTACTAAAAACTGGAATTCCTGATATCTCAGGATCTAGACCAGTGATTTCCTGTCCCTCTCCTTAATGACGTTCAGCTAGTTCACTTTCTTCTATCCTTCAACTCAATCTAAATGGATTATGGAATTCTGAAGTTTTAGTTTATTAGGGAACCGTGATTTTCAGACCTTGGCAATAACGTTATACTAATTCTACCTGAAATGCAGAGCTTTGGAAAGTTGGATTGACAAATATCATGGCAGTTACTCTTGAGTTGCATTAGCCTGGCTTTGATAGCAGGTTTCCATTGTCTGAAACGGTTGGTGGTTTTGTTTGTCAGTGTTGCACTGCAATGAGAAACCAGTGTTTAGTTCCACAGCAAGCGGTGGAGCCTCCTGTGGTTCCCAGCGCCGCGTTCAGCCCTGCTCCGTGTTCCTGCTCCCTTCGCTGGCCGAGGAGCCAGGGCTAGCAAAGGGCTTACGCTTCCATTTAAACCTCTTAAATGAAACATCATTTATTCTGTGGACAGGACAGAGGTCTCTGGTTTGCTCTTAAAACCCTCACACCCTCTTCAGTTCAGCTATTCGTATTAAGAGATGCCTTAGCATTCATGAAAATTGGATGTCATCTCCTTCACTAAATATCCAACGGGTGCAGAGAGCCCGAGCTGCAGAATTGCCCTCCGGAGGGGGTTTTGTGTAAATCAGTGGATAAAATCGATATTTCTTTGGAACATCTGTTCCTGCTTCTGGACTCTTGATCGTGGTGGTAATAAGATCAAGTGCAACTATGCAGTTTTGTCTGACCCATGTTTTCTAGATCTTGGCTGTTGATGTTGTTTAGCATTGTTAATCAGTCTCTCTGCTTTTCTGCTCCTATGGGCTTGCCATTTTAGACATAATTAGACTTCGTTTATGCAGATATTTTGCAAGCAGCTGTGTCAGTTGTTTTGGTACGTTCAGTATCTTGTGTTGTGGTGGGCCTCTAATGTTCATTAAAATCTTAAACCAGACAGACCCAAGGAAAAAAGCATAAAAGGCAATTAAAAGCCAGCCCGCATCCATGTCTAGGTAAACAAAATTAGAAGCCTCCAGTCGCTGATAGGCAGAGTCTCTTCTGAGCCACTGCCAGAAAGTTCGTTTATAAATCTATTAAAGAAAATGTTCACTCGATGGCATCTAACTTCTAATCTTTGGATATCGTGTATCAGGATATCTGCACAAAGAGCGAAAACAGGGGTACCTGCTTCCCAAAGCAGTTTGTCCTTTGCCTTTCATCTCCTGTGCGGTTGAGCTCAGTCTGGAGAGCTGAGGAAGCTGTGCTGGGTGAGAATCTCCATTCCTGCCTGAGGAAATGAGGAATCTAAGGGACCTCTCCAGAAATTCAGCCACACTCCTGTTTGTAGTAAACTCATTGCCTTGGCTTATGATGCAATGCGGGCGGTTAATTGCTTTTCTTATCCTTAAGGCAGATTCTGTATCGGTTCTTATTGTTGCTTTGACTATGTCCGAACGAACTGCTGCTAGTCTGAAATGTCTTCACGAGAGGAAGCCAATATATCCTAAAAATTGCATTCAAGTGTGCTTTGTGTGAATAACCAGTCTCGCAATGACATGTTGGGTATGCTTATTAAACCGATCCTGATATGTAATATTACAGATATATTTAAACAAGAGCACTTACAGTCACATAGAAGGCCTATGGGCCTTCACGTTTCTTCGCATAAAGGACTGTCAAGGCAATAGCAAGTTTTCTGTAGTTTCTAACTACTCCATAGTAGCTCCCCCGGATGCTTTAAAATGCCTGGTACCCACCTTTCCTGGAAGAAGGAGACGGGGTGAATTGCACCGCGAGCTCAGCCCGAAGCAGCCGTCCGTCTGTCCCTCTGTGCAGAACACTCAGCAGAAGGTGTTGCCAAAGAAGTTGCCAAGGCGCGTCCTTTGGAATCCGAGGGCTGCTCGCTGCACGGGGAAGAATTTATTGGCCATTTAACAGCTGTGTGTAGTGCACTCGAAGGATGAATAAACAGTAATGAATTGGAGCAGCTTATGCTTTATTTATTTATTTTGCATAGCGGGATTGGTAAGTAGTTTTGAATTATCTGGGCTGCTTCTGGTCCTTGCAGTGGGTGATTATCTCCCAGGCTTACCATGGTGGGTCCGGTGCTCTCTCATCTGCATTTCACCCGAGGAACCCATGCGAAGAGGAGCTTTGCAGGCTCCGGTGTGGGAGGAAAGAAGTGCCGGTGTTTTCAGAGCGGAGCAGGCAGGTTGTCCTTGTCGAGCTGCTGGTTTTACTGCTGGTTTGTGCTGGTGACACCACGTTCCAGGGATAGGAAGCGTCAGCTTCACGGGTGAGCCGTCCCATAGGAACGTGAGACCCCGGCTGGAAGGAGTCGCTGCCTCGTGGGCATCTCTGCCCTGGACTCAGCAGAAGAAACATCATCTTGCCTTTTTCTCTCTGTTAACTCGTTATTTCCATCCTTTCAGACACGGTTCTCTGTAGGTGTTGGTACAGATCCACGTGTAAACCCTCATCTCAGCTTTCTGAACCAGCTGCCAACTGCAACAGCAAAAGCAGATGGTGAAAGCTGCTCAGGTCCCCTGGTGCTTCTTGAAAGAGGAGATTTTATTCTGCATATCCTGGCTGATTATAATGTATGCAATTGCATTTTATCTTTCTTTTGTTTGAGGCAGTCGCGTATTTTCTTAAAAATTCTTCTAAATTAAAGGTGATTTGTGTTTTTAGAGCTGAGCACAAGCAGAATTTTCACCTTTCCAGAGCAGCTGAAGTTTAATATGCAGAAATGATATTGGGCAGATATTAAGACTTTGACATGAGGTGTGTTTAGAGCTGGTTGAAATGTAAAGTGTTTCTCCATCAGAAATTCAGTTTCAATATTTGTATCAAATAAAACTAAGTATTATTTAGGAGCAGCACAAGAAAAACTGAGAAAATATCTTTTCTTTGGCTCGTTTATATTTTCTCTCTGATATAAATTTCAGGGTGAGGGCAAAAGAAACGAAGTATTACTGTAAGAAATCGCCGGAACCAGCAATTAATGTGTTGAGTTGCAATGGAATGTGGATGGTGATGCTGCCACAGCCAAGCACGGCGCCACCAGGGAGCTTCTGCAGCCACCTCTGGCTGCGACTCAGCTGCCCCGACTTGCAAATCGTGTTACATACATTTTGAGGCGATTTGGAAACAAGAAGTGTCTGCAAAATGCAAGTATTGCAAGTTAATGTTAAGACTTTTTTTCTGTCTTCTCTGCCTGAATCATTAAGAACAAAATGCTGCTGCGCTAGTGATGGGAACCAGGGTGCAAAAATGGATCAACTAGAGTTGTGTATATGGCACTTGGAGCCAAATATTGCAGGAAAGACCCACATGTGGAAGGAGAACTTTAATGACTGGAAGACAGATACTGGAAAGCATGCACTGCTTAGATCACATAGAAGCAAAGGTTAAATCGGTCAAATAGCATCATATATCAGTGAATGGAAAGATAGCAGAGCCAAGACTCTGTGAACAAAAAATCTATTTAGATCAAAATCAATTTTAGGAAGAATGGCACACAATTTAAGTAAAATAGAACTGCGAGGCTTCTGCAGCTCCTCACAAGCTTATTTTAGTAATGACCGCATCTCTGCAAGCAGAATTGGGTCATTGTAATAGATCTTTGCTTCTCAGACGTGGCATAGAGAACAAATGCTCCCCAAAACTCCTGTGTACAAATATTCCTGCGTAAAATGCAGAAGCAGCCTTGCATCGTTGAACCACCCGGAGGCACCGGGCGCTCGGAAGGCTGCTTTGGAATGGTTCTCACCATCAGGATTATATGGGTTCAAAAAGGCCCTCTTGCTGCCTCACCTATAGGGCTGGCAAGGTCAGCAGCAAGGGAGCAACAGCACTTTCAGGGTTTGTTATTTTGAAGCTGGTTTGTATTTCCACAAACTTTGGAAAACGCCAGGGTGTTAGCAGGGAACCCAGCACGGGTCCGGTGGGCGAAGCAGCCCCGGTTCCGCTCGTCAAAGCCAGGCTTAGTGTTCCAGTGCGATCCAGTTTAAACTCAACCACAGGACCTCAGTTCTGTGAGACGCTCGAGACGTTGCTTTCAGGCGCAAGTTGCGTTTGGTCCCATCCTGACGCGTTTTGCGCATCCCCCTCTGCATCAATAGAAGGGGCTGCTTCAGTGCAAATCGACCGGGCATCGACCGTGGGAGACTTCACTCGGCTTCGGGCTTTGGCTACAATCAGAATGAAATATGAAAACACATCAAATAGAACCGGCACCCCTTTTAAATTGTAGCTGTATTTCTTATCCTATCAAAATACATATGGATGAGGAAGATAAAACTATTTTAAAAGACCAATTCATTAAGTTCTGATGAATTTATGTAACACACCTGCTACTGTTCTTTAGTTTATTCTTTATATCCTTTTTATCAGCTGCCAGCTCCCTTCAGTGACTTTTCTTTCATGATTTTTTTTGAGATAAAACAATGCATTTTAGAGAAGCTACTGATGCCTCGAATCCAACGTTTGACCAGGAAACTGTATTCTCTTACAGCTTCAGTTTAAAACTTATTTGGGGTCTGAATTAATCCCTCATGTACCCCGAGAGTGAACGTGGGGCTGTGACACAGCTCTGTGCCCCAAGAGTGAACGTGGGGCTGTGACACAGCTCTGTGCCCCAAGAGTGAACGTGGGGCTGTGACACAGCTCTGTGTCCCAAGAGTGAACGTGGGGCTGTGACACAGCTCTGTGACCCAAGAGTGAACGTGGGGCTGTGACACAGCTCTGTGACCCAAGAGTGAACGTGGGGCTGTGACACAGCTCTGTGCCCCAAGAGTGAACGTGGGGCTGTGACACAGCTCTGTGCCCCAAGAGTGAACGTGGGGCTGTGACACAGCTCTGTGTCCCAAGAGTGAACGTGGGGCTGTGACACAGCTCTGTGCCCCAAGAGTGAACGTGGGGCTGTGACACAGCTCTGTGCCCCAAGAGTGAACGTGGGGCTGTGACACAGCTCTGTGCCCCAAGAGTGAACGTGGGGCTGTGACACAGCTCTGTGTCCCAAGAGTGAACGTGGGGCTGTGACACAGCTCTGTGTCCCAAGAGTGAACGTGGGGCTGTGACACAGCTCTGTGCCCCAAGAGTGAACGTGGGGCTGTGACACAGCTCTGTGTCCCAAGAGTGAACGTGGGGCTGTGACACAGCTCTGTGCCTTGTCTGGAGGTGCTGGGTGCTTGTTCTGGGTGCACAACGACCAGGATCCGTCTCAAGAGGTCTCACATGTTATTTGGCTGAGTCAGAGCAGTGAAATAATGAAGTCAAGGCAAAGAAAGTGCAGTGGCAATCCCCTCCCACTGCTTTTGTTCCACGGGAGATCATTAAACCTTAAAGGCAAGAGACACCTTGCAACCCATTCTTCTGTGCGTCCTAAAAAGTAATGGCTGTATTTAGAAAAGCAAATATAGTCACATTGGCTTTTAATGAGGCCTTTGAAAATGTACTTAAGAATGTGATCATCTCTCAGGAGTGAATTGATATTGCAGTTGGTGTTCCTCCAATTGCAGGAAAGGAACAAAACTTCCCGCAGTAAACCAGGAGGCAGCAGCTCCTCTTCTCTCCGTGCTCCGGGCACCGCGCGGGACTGTGCAGCCGTGACCCCGGACAGATAGGGCTTTTGCTGGAGCACGGTTTTCATTCTATCCTCCCCCAGTGATCTCCCAGAGTTTGTTTAATAACATTCCTTTTGTTCTGGCAGGTAATCATGGGCTGGCCCAGATAGCATCACAAATTTGCTCCTTTCTGATAATAGGATCTTATCAGGGCTTCGGCAGCATATAGTATTTTACAGGATATGGCTTTAATTAAAATGACAATATGGGACAGCTGAGGTTAGATCCCCGAGTCTGGCATCTCTGTAACATCAGGCTGGAAAGGGACAGGGTAATAAATGTCTTTCATCTGCTCTGAGAGGGAAGGTAGAGAACTGTTTTGCTGACATATTAATCATCTATTGCCTGGAGTTACCACTCTGGAAGGTTCTGAGCTAAGCTGGCCGTGGGGCACACAGAACTGTGGACTTTGCTGGTGGATCCCCAGATGGGCCAGAACTGAAGTGGCGGGGTTTGCACCTTTCTTTCAGTCATTAGTGAGGGCAGCCTCAGCTCTTGTGATGTGAAATATGAGATTATTGCAGTTCCCTGCAAGACTAGGGCTGTTTCTTAGCTGGGGTGCAGCATTTTCTGTGCTCGGGCGGGGTGGTGGGTGGTTTGGTTCCAGCCCGTGCATGCTGTCACGAAGAAACGTGTTGGAAGCAGCAGTTGTAAGGTAGTGGGCTGGTTGGAAAACACGAGCAGCAGCGTCTACTCACAGTTCATCAACTTTGAAATTCAGAAATGATGAAAGACTACAGTGGCCTGGCTCTGAAAAAAACGGGGGCAGGCAGGGATGGGAGGAAAGACACATTCTGTGCACTGTACAGTGCACACTGCACAAGCAAAGGTGTAACTTGAAGCTAGTTCTTGAATGCTCTACATCAGATTTGTGCTGGCACTGAGTGCTCGGGCACACGGGAGGCTTCGGCAGCTCTCTGAACACACTCTGATGTGCCCCATGCAGAGTCAAAGCTCCAGCTCCTTTAAAGTTCACATATCAGAATCCACAGATCAATAGCAACCCCCGGCTGGGTGAAGATTCCTTATCTTTGTGCTATTTGATGCTTGCTGCAGAGAAATCAGGCAAGGGGTAGCGAGTCCTGTCCTATCTATAGCAAAAGGCTGGCTATCAAAAATGTGCCATACGCAGAGCATCACCTCCCCTGCCTGTGTGCCAGCTCCAGCACTCCCCAGCCCCTGGTCCTGCTCCCCAGCCCCTTGTTCCTGCTCCCCAGCCCCTTGTTCCTGCTCCCCAGCCCCTGGTCCTGCTCCCCAGCCCCTTGTTCCTGCTCCCCAGCCCCTGGTCCTGCTCCCCAGCCCCTGGTCCTGCTCCCCAGCCCCTTGTTCCTCCTCCCCAGCCCCTCGTTCCTGCTCCCCAGCCCCGTGTTCCTCCTCCCCAGCCCCTTGTTCCTCCTCCCCAGCCCCTCGTTCCTGCTCCCCAGCCCCGTGTTCCTGCTCCCCAGCCCGTTAGTGTTCCACTAACTGTTCAAAGCTGGAAACTGAATGCAGCCCTTGCTCACTTCGGGAAGTTTGCGGTCTTTGAAGGAGCAGCTGTGACACAGCAACACATCAAAGCAGCATCTGCCTTGCAGCCAGTTGATACACTGAAGGATTTTCAGTACTAAGCATCTTCTAAATGGGAATTTCATTCTCCTAACACCATAACACAATCAAGGCTGGTTATGTGATGTCCTAAATAACAAGAGATGACAATGGGTGAAAAGGCAACAGAAATCAGCTGACTTAAGGGAAAATAATTACTTTTACTCAGCAAGGCTGATAAAGTTCGTACTTTTTAATCATTGAAATGAAATAGAAACCCGAGAAGAGAAGAATTTTTTTTTATTAATCTTAGTGATTTTCTTGCTTTGTTTTATTCCTTTGTACGTATTTTGTAGCTTTTAAAAGCTAAATGAAAGTGTTTTGTATCCTGTCATTATTGGCTTTGAAATCAGAGGTTAAAGAAAATAACTCCATGTAGTTCTTTTCCTGAATTATAGATTTTATTCCCTTGCTGAGTATCATGTTCTAAAAGCCTGATGTGACGCTCTGCTTTGGGGATATAATGTAATACACAATAATTTGATTGGTTTTAACTTTTTTCATACCAAGGTCGTGTCACTTGCAGTGCAGATTTCACTTACACAGCACTGGAAGAATCGGGTTTATGTGTTACTCCGCAGAACTGGATTTAGTGAAGTATTGGTGCGTGTGTGTAGAACTGCACGTGAAATACGAAGTTCCTATGCAAACCCACCTGTGTTCGGATCCAGAGAGCACGAAGTGCTGCGAGTGAGCGCTGTGCACTGTCTGCTACTGCCAGAGCTTCATTGTGAGCCCCGATTCACTGCTGGTCCAAGTGCAGCCCCTGCTCACACTTGGCCAGAGCCACATTCCCAGCTGAAAATACGGTATCTGGCTTAGAAACGTGACACGTCTCTTTATCTTAGTTCATTACATCTACCCTTTAAATAATCAGTAATTACTATCCTTTAACCTTTAGGTTTAGCTTGGGACAGCCTTTATTTAACATTATTTTATCCTAAGTGGTGAGGAAAGTAAAAAATCTCTCTCAAAGCAATGTACTTTTAAGCTTTTATCGTTTCATGTCTGCTTCTAATAACTTCATAATTATAGTTACCTGACCTGTCTTCTTCTGCCTCCCTTCCTCACCAATCTTCTTTATAGCATGATCAAGGAATTGTCTGGTTCAGCTGCTTGTGCATGGAGCCATAAAGAAACTCAGAGCACTAATGCCCTGGCTGGAGCCAAAGCTCCGTGGTAAGCACTACACTGCTCAAAATGGTGTTCTTCAGTATGTGCCCTCGGTTTTGTTGTGTTGCATCTTTTGCAATGAAAATTCACATGTGAATTGATACGGTCCAATTATCCCATTCTCTGGTCTTTCGTTACGGTCACACCCGGATTCTCCGAGCAGAAGAATCCGGGTGTCAGAGCCTCGCTTTGCAGGAACGATGCCAAGCGAGAGGTGGTGCCGGACCCAATCGCACCACGCTTTGGACACATGGTGCTGTGCGAGAATGAGAGGAGATGGAGCCTGGAGCAGCGAGTCGAGCTGTCCCGAAGCCTCCATCCTCCTGCAGCCCACTCTAGTGCCATAGCAGTCTTTCTGCCTTTAATTTATTATAACAAGGACTAAAATAAATACCAGTGATGACCCTGGATAATTTGTCAGTGAGTTTTGAGGGAATGTTTGACCTGGAAGCATCCTTCAAAACGTGGGGTGGGAGCAGGAGAGCTGAATTGTCTTTCATCTGGGTTGAAATACAATCTTCGTTGTCATAATTGTTTTTGTTACTGGTTTGGGAGTTGTAACGCACTTGTCAGGACCACTTCTGGAGGCTCCATTGCCTGCTATAAAAGGGAGAGGATTGTGTGTGATTAAATGCATTCAGTTCTTCTGGGGTTTGTTTTGCAATGACAAATAACTGAACTATGGGAGAAAAGAGTCCAGATCCCACCAAAGGTGAGTTTTATGCAATGCTTAGTTCCTGTGCAGAGGTAACATAAAATGGGTGTTCTTAAATACTACAAATACGTTGTAAACGAAATATTTCCTGCTTTGTCTATCTGCCAACACTTGACCCTGTGGGGTTGTATTTTCATTTACTAAAGCATCTGTAATTGTAAATCCTTAAGATACTTTCCATATTAGAGGAAATTTTTGTATTTTGGGTAAGTTTTCCTGGTAAAACAGCAGCACATGAGGTCAGGTCTTGATAAGTAAAGCAAAAAAACCCCTGCATTCCAGTTCTTCCTTTTCAGAGCTCAGTAAGTTTTCCCCAAAGCCAGAGCAAATTCTGCTTCATCTTTCGTGGAAGGGCCACTTCCGCCGAGCTGCTGACTTGGTGGTCTCCTGTGTGATTCCTTATGACAGAGTTCATTGTACTTTGTTTGAGAACATAATTAAGTCTTTAGTGCGTGACAGGCTGGTCAGCGTTACAGCGCTGGCTGCTTCCCTCTGCTGCACGGAGCCGGGATCGTGGGCTCCCGTCCACAGACCTGCGGCGCCTGACGATGCGCGTGGCTTTGCGGGTGTAAGTGACAGTTTAGTCCCAGCTGGGAGCGGCACCACGCTCGAAGCTACCGTGGCTGTTTCTTACAGTGCATCGGTATCTTCTCTTTCCACTACAACCAGGAAGTTGTGCATCTCGTGTGTGTAAGGGCTGCTCCTGGCACACGGGACCAGGGTTGTGTCCCAGCTGGGGACACAACCCAGCAGCACCGGGTGGGAAGGGGTTAGCGAGAATGGTGGGAGCTGTCAGTAACTGCGTTCTTTACCTTCTAATCCCATGAAATGGGGAGAGCAGCTTAGCAAGCTGTTCGGTCCTTGATTGATACACGTAAACCAACACTTGCCAGAAAATGGTATCACTTGAACTGAAGTGGACTTTTATTGTGTCTCTGCCTTGTAGCTGAAATGATGTTTTAATAGTTAAGGAACTATCCAACTACTGCTTGTCTTTCACACCTGAGATCATCAAACAGTTGCACTTCACGATGTGTGACTAATTATGAATGATTCAGTGCGGTAGTTACTAGGTGGATGCCCTCTGCTTTTGCACTGGAGATTAAAATGAAAAGAGTGAAGCAAAGAGTTCACCTCCCTGTTTCCCTCTTGTTATTGAAAAGTCATTATTATGCGACCATTTCAAAGGCACAATTAGGTAACTTAATAATATGACACCTCCATATTTCCAGCCCTGGCAAAATTATATTTAATTAGGGTAAAAATTATCTCTTATTTCTCTTGACTCGCTGTGAGGCTTCAGTGCACTGGTTGCAAAAAGGGGAGACAGCAGCTCTGCCATCAGCCCAACGCATTCAGCAAATCAAAGGGGGAAGTGTCCCTGATCAAGCCAAACACGTTTGCGATTGAAATGCCTGGTGCCTGTTTCAGCATCGTCCCCAAGCAGCCCAGGCCACACCTCGGATTGTCCCGTTAGCCCCGCTCTGGAGCACCAGCCTCTTATCTCCCCAGCGAGCTGATCTTGCCAGCTTCCATAAACCGATTTTCTGAGCTTTTCAGTCTGGGTTTGTTTGTGTTGGTGGTGGTTTTGTTGTCATTTGGTTGTGTGTGTGTGTGGTTTTTTTTTCCTGTTGTGTGGTTATTGTTTGTGTTTGGCTTTTTTGGGAGGGGAGGAGTGAGGACGAGGTTCAGCTCTTCAATTAGAAGCTTCTTTCATGTGTTTCTATTGTCTTCTCCCCTGTGATTCTCCCCATCTGCACTTCGGGACTGGAATCACACACAGGCACTGTCTCTCAGCCAGGGAAAGGTCTGAGTCAGTTCTGCTGCTCAGTCCTGTGTGAGTCTGGATGGAAATGACGGCAGTAACTTCCCGCTTGATGAGAAGGTTCTGAACTTACTCAGTAATAGCCTTCTGAGAACAACACTGCCCCTGACTGCGACTGCAATAACCAGACGTGTCACTTGATTTTCTGTGCTGGCGACCAGCAGCGGCCGTGCCCGTGTTGGTGGCCCCTGCCCTGTGACCGCACAGACGGCAGCGGCCCCGCCAGCTCCGAGCTGCACAGCCACGTCTGCCACGTTCTGAAGAACCTCTTGGTTTCTTACTGCTTGAATGTGTAACCTTTTTTCTTAACCACAAATCACAAATCGCTGAGCTACTGAATTGCTTGTCTGCTGTCCTGCTGCTGCTTTTCACAGAATCCCAGAATGTGAGGGGTTGGAAGGGCCCTGGAAAGCTCATCCAGTGCAATCCCCCCATGGAGCAGGAACACCCAGCTGAGGTTCCACAGGAAGGGGTCCAGGCGGGTTTGAATGTCTGCAGAGAAGGAGACTCCACAGCCTCCCTGGGCAGCCTGGGCCAGGCTCTGACACCCTCACTGAGAAGAAGTTTCTTCTCATATTTAAGTGGAACCTCCTGTGTTCCAGTTTGAACCCATTACCCCTTGTCCTACCATTGGTTGTCACCGAGAAGAGCCTGGCTCCATCCTCCTGACACTCCCCCTTTCCATATTGATCCCCATGAATGAGTCCCCCCTCAGTCTCCTCTTCTCCAGCTCCAGAGCCCCAGCTCCCTCAGCCTTTCCTCACACGGGAGATGCTCCACTCCCTTCAGCATCTTGGTGGCTGCGCTGGACTCTCTCCAGCAGTTCCCTGTCCTTCTGGAGCTGAGGGGCCACAACTGGACACAATATTCCAGGTGTGGTCTCCCCAGGGCAGAGCAGAGGGGCAGGAGAACCTCTCTGACCTACTGACCACCCCCTTCTAACCCACCCCATGCACACTTCACTCTTGCATTATCCATTTCTTGTCCTCCCATCCCAAGTCGAAGCTGAGGCAGGAAGATCCAAGCCAGGATGGATCCCTTGGCCTGGAACGCGGCTGCAGCCACTGCACAAATGCCTGGATGTGCCAGCAGTGTCGGTGGGGTCGGGGCACCAATTGATGTGGAGAAACCTAAAGGGACACGGAAATAAAATAATAATGAATGCTGAACTGGGAATTCTTCTTTGCCCAGCTGAAGAAAATGCTGCAGGTGAAATTTCAAGTGCAGCTGATTTCTCCAAATTACAAATCAAGGAGTGAATTAGGTATTAAGATTATGACATTTTCTAAATGCCTGGGTCTTATGATTTTTAAAATTGATTAGCGAAGTTCAAACGTTCGTCACCCACTTGGCATGTTAATCCACATTTTCCTATTGGAATGCAAAGCCAACCACTCCAGCATCTCACTTTTTATCAGGTTAACTTCGCTCTGTGGTGTCTGTCAATGTTTGGAATGAGTAAACAGGAAAACGCAAATAGTTGTACTGTATTTCATCTTGGATTAATCCATCTACAGACAATACAGATTTTAACTCCTCAGAAATGATGGCTTGTGACAGCTCAAATGGTGACTTCGCTGTAAAGCAAGTGGGATAGAATTGCTTAAAGAAACATCATGGGCTTTTTTATTAAGGTGTGGGGTTTTTCCATCACTGAGGAGGCTCAAGTTTATCCTTTGGAATAAAAGGGTTTATATAGTTTTTTTTATGAACATGGAAACACAGACAACACAAAGCTTGAGAGCAATACCATCTCATTTCGAGTTACTAAAGTGTAGACTAAGGAAAAATCTTTCTAAACTAAAGCTAAGGAGAGTTATGTACATTGCGAAGAGTAAGACTTAGATTAGGGATGGGGGATAAATGTGCTGCTGTGATGTCCTGGTGGAAGATAAAGCAGAAAGTGCCATCTGCAGCTGTCACTCCCTTTGTGTTCGCTGCCACGAACCCTGTCCAGCTGCGAGGGGTTGTACTGCACAGCAGAACAGTGCAGGAATCCTGGGATGCTCTCCAGTCTTACTGAGCTTTAGAGAAGTAGATAGGAGCTTTCTGACAGGAAATCTAAATAATACATTCAGATATGTGTGCATGTACAGGAAATTGTTCAGCCACTAGGTGTCCTAACGCAGAGCTGCACATCAGCATGAGCAACGGCGCACGGGAATTACAGAGCTGGGACCCAAACTGCACAATGAGGGGGCTCTGGTCCTTGTGTTCTCAGTTCCTAGAATGGTGCTGAAGAGACCGAAACACAACCCAAAGTGAAAGTATTCACAGAGGCTCATACGCAGGCTGCGACCGGATCGCTAATTGCATCTGTATATGTTATGTTTTAATAATGATACAGCAGACGCTATGGCAACTCGGTCTGTTAGGGATGTGCCTGCATCCAGTATTGTGTCTTGCTGCTAAATATTTTTTATTGTACTTGGGTTAGTAGATCCTAATATTCTGTAAGATTTTTACAAAATCTTATAGACATACAGACCCAGTTCTAAAGGAAATTCAACCCTGAAATCGGATCTTATACAGAGGATTGAGGGACATTGCACAAGAAGAGAAGAAAATGCTGAAACTTTTCTTTGGTATTTATTTTTTAATAATCTACGTTATAAGTTGTGGAAACACCAGATCCTCACCTTGAAGCTGCTGTCTCCACCTGCAGAATGTTCAGCAATCACGAGGTGAAAACGGGGGTTGCAAACCAGGCGTCCCGTGCTCAGCAAGAGCTTTGGAGGCAAAGCTCATGGCAGAGGTGGAGTCGTGGTTGCCAGAACCGCTATCTGGCCATTGCTTTTGCCTGTGGGCCTGGCAGAGCTCAGTCTTGGAAGGGGGAGGGATGAGGGACCGGGTTCTTTAACTGCCAGGCGATCCCAAGCTCCTCACTAACCCGTCTCTGTATGTTTTATGGAGAGAGCCCTGTAGAATAGCAGAGAGGCAGCTATAGACTTTCATAAGCTTGAGGGCAAAGGAAGAACAGGCTGAATTTCAGCTGTTTGTGCATATTCATGATGTCTTGTGGGATGCTGCGCACATCTGCCGGCTCTCTGCGGTGCATACGAATGGGTTTGGTCAGACGGAACGCTGCTCTGCCCTGTGACCGGGTTCTGAGTCCACGTCAGTGGACTTTTCACACTCCCGTCTCCAGCCACTGGTGTACGGGTCCTTCCTGAGCTGCGTGGAGGTTGCTCATACAATAGATTGGTTTTAATATTCACTGAGGTGCTTATTGCCCATGAATTTGGCTAATTCCTTTTGAGCCCTGCTCTTGTGTCCTCTGGGATTGCTTTATAAAATATGTATAAATATGACTGTGATAAAGACCTCCACAACTAAAAATAGGCCAGGATGGAGTTAGGCTTCAGTAATGACCCAGAGCACAAGTGTAGGGTGTGTTTTCATTTGCAGGAGCTGCAAAATGAAGCAGCCCTCTTGTCACAATGACCCTCCCCAGCTTATTAGCTGGCACACAGGTGATGGCAATTCTGGTTTATTGCACATCACAGGTGGGTTTCTCCAAGGTCGTGCATCAACTAAGAGACAACACATAATCACCTGGCTGCAAGTGTTTATGTTGCACGTCTGAAGAAAGACTGAAAGTGCCTTTGCAAACTCAGCTTTGCTTTGTAAAGCGCTGCATGTTGAATAAGTCAATGTGGTTGAAGACTGTAGAAATGTCTTTAGCAACCAGCTCGGTGGCGCCGCGCAAGGTGTAGCCTGAGGTGCAGAGATGTGCTCAGAAGTAGCAGCGGTGGCAGAGCAGAGGCTGCAGACTCTGGGTTACGGGTTCTGTCTGTCCGTCCCTTCGGCACTTTCTGCTGTCCGGGCACGTGGCTGCTGTGATCAGTGTATTCAAGAAAACTGCTTCGGTTCTGTTTGGTTGTCCCGTTTGATTTCTGTTCAGTGTCCTTTTTTAGGCTTTCACATTCTAGGAGATCTAGAATCCCAGATGTGGAACATGGACTCGCTCAGAAAATGAATATTGCTCATGGTAAAGTTTAACCCTTGAAGTGCTAGAGAGGAACGAGCATCTTCCTTGTAGCATTTTCACCTTCTGCATTATTTGTTTTCCATTTTTCCTCTGTTAACGCCATAGATTCTCTTTGGCTGGATTGGACTCATCTTTCATTCTTGCTCACACTGACACAACTGCAGGCTCTTGCTTTCCCGGTGATTCTCTTGTTCCAGCCCATCGCAGGGACGGGGGCGCACAGGCTGGCCCCAGCGCTTGCGGAGCTCTGTTTCGGTGAGGTGCTGTGTGTGCTCGCTGGGCACCAATGCTGCAGGAATGCATCAGCTGCAGGAATGCATCAGCTGCATCCCACCAGCTCCCAAACTGCTTCTAACTGCTTCTCCTTCCACCCCGAGATTGGATCTTTGTGGAACACTGTGCTTATTTATGTTTCCAAGTGCACTGATTGAAGTTACCAGCTGTTGCCCTTTTTTCTCCTTTCGCTCTCTCCTTCCCCATCATAATTGCTTTATAAACTGAGAACTTGATATTTTTATCAAAAGCACCAAGCACTGATTCAGTGACATAGGCAAAAATAGATAATTACTTGGGCTTGAAGCAAAAGCGGCTGGATGTATGGACTAGAAAATAGGGCTGTGTTGCTGACGTGCTAGGACTTTAAAGGCGCATGCTAGATGTTCTGACATGTAAAACCTTTCTTGTGTATCTTCCCCGCGCTGGTCCTTGATGTTTGACCTAAAAGGCTGTTGAAAAATATGTATTTTTCATGTATTTGCTCTCTGCCTTTGTAGCTCTGTTCTTCATTGTGAGCTGAAGTCCAGCAAACTCATGATAGAAAGGGAATAAGAGATCTTCTGATGTGCTGTTCTCAGATATTGATTTTTTTTTTCCTCTTAAAATTCTGTTTACAAATTCCTTTTGCTTTAATTATTTGTTTCCTCCTGCAAACAGCACCAAGGCGCCTGCAGGAGGGCCGAGTCACAGGCCTTGCTGCTAAGTGTGTGTAACCAGTCCTACTGCACTTCTCCAGAATTTAGCAGTCAGGGATTTCAACACTTTTTATAACTGGTAACCAGGGCCCCTTAAACTTGGGATAAGTGCAGGCTTTCAGTTGCGTGACGCTGGGGTAGGGTGAACTTGGTGCAGTTTCCCAAGTGTGAAGATGGATGGGAATAAGCCCTTGTGGTCTTGGCACCTGGTGAAAATGGAGTTTCTTTCCAAAAGAGAGGGAAATGGAGAACAAATCCAGCATTTCGGGGGTATTTAGCACACCGATGCGGCACTGTAATATCTTGGCTAGGAATAGACCCTTTTCACAACCAAAAGTTACTCCTTTGGCAACTTTTCTTTGGGTGGTGCCTTTGTCTTCCAGTTTCTTACTGAACAAATCTCTTCAGAATAGAACAGCAGCAATTTCGCTTGAGCGTGCTGATGAATTTTTGGCCTTATACTTTGCTTAGATGTGTGTTATGCATCCCAAGCAAATATATAATAAAAATATTGATATGCAATTAGATGGGGGGAAGGGAGCGTGAAACAGTGACACTCCTGGCAAGAAACAGAATTTTTGATCACAGCCCCATGCAATATTGATAAAGACGGCACAAAATGTGTTTGCTTTGGGTGTGGGGGATGGCTGTTGTTGTATGTTCTTGTTATAATAGTACTACTTTGCTTTTTTAAGGGGTTTGTGCCCAAATATCTCCATTTATCAGGCTGAGAGGGTAAAATAAGCTCCAGAAAGTCGAGAAGCCCCATGAATGCAGCTGAGGGGCCACGTCCAGCCCCGCTGGGTTCCCCGCGTTGTGCTGCAGCCTCGGCTTACAGGGGAGGTTTTTCCACCGTTTCTCGCTCGCCCGGTGCTGGAGCCGAAGGGTTCGGGGGGACCCGGGGGGCTCGGGGCGGGGCCGGGGGCGCTCACCTGGTCCCGCTCCCCCCGGTACCGCTCCCCCCGGTACCGGCGCAGAGCCCGCCCAGCGCGCCCCTAATTGGCTGTGGGGGAGGGGCGGCTCATTAGGGATGCGGGCGCGTTAGTCGGCGGCGGCCGGAGCGCGGAGCGGTGCGCAAGAGCGGAGCGCAGCGCAGCGCAGCCCCTGTCTGCAGCGTCCCCCGCATCTGGAGAGAGAAAGGGCGGGAGAAGGGGAGGAAAGGAAAAAAAGGCACCAAGCCAACTAAAAAAAACCAGCAAAAAAAGGCGAATTATTCAGCTTGAGCTCGACCGCGGAGGGACCGGGAGGAGACCGGCGTCCCTTCCCCTCGCACCGGCCGGAGGGGAGCAGGAGGCGCGGGGGCCAGCATGGGCGGAGGGGCTGCGAGGAGCAGCTGCCCCCTGCGCCCGGAGCGGCGGCCGCTGCTGCTGGTGCTGCTGGGGCTGTGCAGCTGGACGGCTGCTGCCCTGCGAGGTGAGCGGACCCGCGCCCCAGCCCCGCAACTTCGCGGCGGGAGCGCTCGCGCTTGGGGGTGGCGGGTGGGGGGTCCCACCGGTTGCTCCGCGGGACCGGCTGTGCGGGAACGGGGGACACCGGGGACACCCCCCGCAAACCCCGAGCCGGAGCCGCCGCCGGGACAGCGTGAGGCCGGGGGAAGGGGCTGCGGGGCCGGGGATGGGCGAGAACCGCGGTTGTGCGGGTGTTCGGATCCCGGGATGGGGGCGGGCTGCGGAGGGCACGGGCATCCATGGGAGTCCAGCGTGTGCCCCGGTCCCTTGGACATCGCCTTCAGGAAATATCCGAGATAATCCCAGTGACTGGCGGGGTTTGGGGGGTTCGGTGACCCCTTCTGGCCGTGAGGATGGAACTGCCTGTCAGACAGCAAGTGCCCGATGCGGGATGTGCGTATGCACGGGCTTGTGTGTTTTTTATGTACGTGTAAGGTGGATATTTGAGATGCTCCGAATCCTTTTTTTATTCAACTTTTTTCCTGGTAAACCACTTGAGTGAAGTAATCTCTTTAGGGCAAATAGCCGAAGGACGTCAACAGCTCCCCATCACCTGCATCCCGCACACCCTGGCTGGTGTAGCTGGACATCTCCAGCTATCGCAAGCCCTGGGAAGCAGGGCTGGGCGGGTTTCTAGTGTCGTGTTGTCCTTTTTGGAGGAAGGTGCCTGCTGTTGATAAAACAGTTTCTGTGTTTAGAGTCTATACTGGTATGTTCATTATAAATGGCTCATTTTGACAAAGCAGTGTAATCAGCCTTGGTAAATCCTGAGAGATTCCTCTGGGTGTCTGGACACCAGTCCCTCTGAGGGGTCTCTTTGCCTGCTGGGGCTCTGCTTCCACCTACCTGTGTACAGGCTGCACTGGGTTTGGTCTCTGGGCAGGATGTCACCCTCTGGTGGGTTGTGACATGTTCCCACAGCTCCTGGGAACGTTTTTGCCACCTCATCTGCTGTGTCCTCTCGTTCGAGTCCAACGACTGGCCCAGCAGAGGGGAAATCTGAGAGGCTTTTGTGTCACTGGCAAAATTATGGCCCTATGGTTCTGGCACCGTGTGGAGTACGGTCAGGATCGGGCCCTGTGCCACCCGAAATCTCGCACTGCGGGTTGTGCGGAGCGGGATGACTCCGCTGGGGCTGTTAAGGAACGTGTTTCAACTGTTCCTTACAGTTTGCCAGGCAGGAGGTTTCCAGTTGTAGGCTGGGGCAGACGGGTGTTGCTGTCGTTCTGAGGAGCGGTGCGGTTGTATCAGTCAGGTGGCTGCAGTCCCCCAGTTGGGATGTTGCACAGTGTTTACTTGTAGCTTTGGTTTAAGCTCTTAACCTCGGTTTAACCCTTTGAGCTGCAAGACTTTGATGTATGGGGTCGTCCAATAGCTGCCTCTGACACTATTGTATTCCAGGGTTCTATTCTGAACGAGGTTTAAAGAAAAATGAAGTTACTGTAGATATCCTTTACACGGCATTTTAAATCTATGGGAATGAACATACATGTGTAGCTCTGGACTTTTATTTTACAGGAAAAACTGCATAGACACTGTGGTAATTTGAAAATCGTAAGAAAGTTGCTAATATTCATTATCTCCTTGATGCATTGTAACTAATTTTGGGTTGCATGTATCTGGATAAAGATCTCTAAAACATGGACATCAGTATTTTTGTGTCTCGATATGAAAGCCTAGAACTCTGTTACATGGTGGTCGTAGATCTGGGGACATTTTGTTGCCAATAGGCATTGGTTAGGGAATTTCCTTCTCCAGGAGTCTGGCGCTTGCTGTGCGGCGGCAGCCACTGCATATTGCTGCTGATTTTACTGTGATAAAATGCTCCGCTAAGCCACCTAACGGCAAACGGGTGGGTCTGTGGGCAGGGAGCTGGCGAGGCAAGTGTCTCCCTTTAGGCTGAAAATCGCTGGGGTTTTTAAGTTGTTTTAAAATAGAAAAGCACTGATAACGTGCAGCCTAGAGATCTGCCGGTTTAAAGTGTTATTCTGCATCCAGGAACCAAGCAGACAAACCAGCCTCTGGTCAACAGAGCTCTTGGAGACGTAACACTTGTTTTAGAAAGGCAAAGCCAGCAAATTCTGTTGATACTGATATCAATCTAGTGGTGAAGACAGGCCTGGTGTGCAATTTATTTGCATCCTGATTGTACCTTTTGTCTTGCATTTAATAACGTCCTCGTGCGAACTAGACGAGCCCCATTTGTTTCCTTACAAACGCACTGGGATTTCATTCGTGTATCTGAGAATCGTGTCCGTGTTAGCGAGGTCCTGGCTGGAGAGCAGCTCGGAGCTGTGCAGGAGCGAGCGCCGGTGCTGTGCTCGGGGACCGGTGCTGGTTTGCTGCCGCCAGCTCTGCTTCAGTTCACGCAGCATTAACGGAGCAGGGAGGGCTTTGGTGTCCTGATTCCTCCATCCAAAAGCAAGCATGGTATTTCTCCTGCTTTCTTAGACTCTCGCAAGTTCTCTTTCTCTGTTCCTGGTACCCTGCTGAGAGTAAAGCTGTTTGATTATTTGTAAGTACTTTCAACAGTTTGCCATGTGAAATATTTCTGACGTGCCAGCCCCAATACACGCCTTGTCAGCATATTGATTTATTTGATCTCGAAGAATGCATGTCGTTAATATCTCAGCTAGGTGGAGGCTTGAGGTATCCTTATGAGTGATAGAGGAGTAAACAAGAATTAGGGCAAGACATGGGTGCTATAGGAATCTCTTATATGATCTTGTTCAAATCACTGCATTTGGATAACGTTATATTTTGTCCTTTAGTACAAAGCATTCATTAAAACAACAAACCACATGCTCAGCTTTGAACCTTCTGCTCGCCCTGTGCTGTGCAGCATCATCTGTGGATTTCTCCATTAATATTTATGTTATTTAACTTTGTAACTGTTCAGAAAAGAACCTTCCTGTACTTGTGGCTTTGTTTATTAACCAGTTGGTGTTTCTCGGCCCTTGGGGGTGACACAGGCTCAGTCTGCAGGTGCTGCAGTGCTGGGTGTTCAGAGGCAGAGCAACCTGGGCCGTGAAGGGCTGGGTGTTCAGAGCCAGAGCAACCCAGGTGGTGAAGGGCCGGGTGTTCAGAGCCAGAGCAACTCGGGCTATGAAGGGCTGGGTGTTCAGAGCCAGAGCAACCCAGGCTGTGAAGGGCTGGGTGTTCAGAGCCAGAGCAACCCAGGCTATGAAGGGCTGGGTGTTCAGAGCCAGAGCAACCCAGGCTGTGAAGGGCTGGGTGTTCAGAGCCAGAGCAACCCAGGCTATGAAGGGCTGGGTGTTCACAGCCAGAGCAACCCAGGTCGTGAAGGGCCGGGTGTTCAGAGCCAGAGCAACCCAGGTGGTGAAGGGCCGGGTGTTCAGAGCCAGAGCAACTCGGGCTATGAAGGGCTGGGTGTTCAGAGCCAGAGCAACCCAGGCTATGAAGGGCTGGGTGTTCAGAGCCAGAGCAACCCAGGCTATGAAGGGCTGGGTGTTCAGAGCCAGAGCAACCCAGGCTATGAAGGGCTGGGTGTTCAGAGCCAGAGCAACCCAGGCCGTGAAGGGCTGGGTGTTCAGAGCCAGAGCAACCCAGGCCGTGAAGGGCTGGGTGTTCAGAGCCAGAGCAACCCAGGCCGTGAAGGGCTGGGTGTTCAGAGCCAGAGCAACCCAGGCCATGAAGGGCTGGGTGTTCAGAGCCAGAGCAACCCAGGCTGTGAAGGGCTGGGTGTTCAGAGCCAGAGCAACCCAGGCTGTGAAGGGCTGGGTGTTCAGAGCCAGAGCAACCCAGGCTGTGAAGGGCTGGGTGTTCAGAGCCAGAGCAACCCAGGCTGTGAAGGGCTGGGTGTTCAGAGGCAGAGCAACCCAGGCTGTGAAGGGCTGGGTGTTCAGAGCCAGAGCAACCCAGGCTGTGAAGGGCTGGGTGTTCAGAGCCAGAGCAACCCAGGCTATGAAGGGCTGGGTGTTCAGAGCCAGAGCAACCCAGGCTATGAAGGGCTGGGTGTTCAGAGGCAGAGAACCCCAGGCTGTGAAGGGCTGGGTGTTCACAGCCAGAGCAGCTGAGGTTTGGAAGGGGTGGATTTTCTGTCTGCCTGTTCGTACATGGGCTCAAGAGATGCGTAATTTCTGTCTCTTCAGATGTAGAGAATAAAGCTTGATCTGTACAGGGTGAAATGAGCTTTCCTTGCTAGGAAAGAAGATTTTTCCATCTTCATACAGTGGGAGGGCTTTGGATCAAGACAGATTTTCAGCAGGGCAGAATATAAACTAATCTGATGATGTTTTCCCAGTGAGTTACGGAAGGCAAGCACAAATACACGCTAAGATGGAAAATTACTTACGGTGCAAAGGTTTCTTGGGGCCACTGGATGTGTCTTTCCTGTATTTTCAGTGCTGTTTTCGGGTGACAGGTGGAGTCTGAGGAAAAGAACAGAATTTTAACAGCAGAGGTTGCTGTTTCAGTTGGTTTTAGATGCTGCTGCTGTTGCAGCGAAGCAGATGGTGGGATTCATTTGTATAAAATACAAAGATGTTTCCTTTTCTATTTATACTCTTAAAGAACTTTAATAGTCACGTAGTATCGGGTGGCCTTAGCTTGCTTTTGGCTGATCGAAGGGGATGGATAGGTGGTATCCAGTGAGTTTGCTCATGCGAGGTTGGTGCTGAGGCAGAGCAATAACAAATGAAGGCGGCGCCTGCGTTCGGCCCCAGCTCCAGAGCCACCCGTCCCTAGCAGAAAGTGACTTTGTGCGTCCCTTTCTGGAGGTGACAATTGACTTTTCTTGCCCTGTGGCTGGTGTAACTGGAAATGGGTTCTGTACTTGGAAGGCCCAACGGATGCTTTGAGACTTGAAATGCTGTAATGAAAGAGCATAATTAATCTGTAGATAAGGCTTATTTAATGTGTCTATACATAAGAAGTGTAATGGAAATGAATGGGAATAGTGTAGCTGCACTCTGTTTCTTCCTATCCATGCCTGTTTTAAAGAAGCAGTAGGAACAACAATAGGAAAACTCCTGAAAAATGGTTTCTGCCTTTCTGTGAGAGCTGCTTTTGCCTTTGTGCTGGATGCAGAATGGAAATCATATTGAAAACGCTTTGGTGTCTGACTTGTGCTGAATGTCACAAAGCTGTTAGAAAAAGCCTTCTCCAGTTGATGAGAACCTGATCTGCAGGATAAAGGAAGCTGGTCTGGGTTTGGTGTGCGTGTGGTTCAGTGCCCGCTGCACAGAGCAGTGGAACAGCGTGCGGGCTGCTCTCTGGAAATGGTTAACAAAGTGCTGTGTTACCCGTCTCTGGTTGGATATGCTTAGGTTTTCTCAGTAGAAGGTGCTTTTGTGGATCTAACAGTTCTCTTCCATGAGCTCTTCTGCCTGTGAAATTGAATTGCTCGACTCTTGGCAGACAATGAACATAAAAAGAGCAAACATGGAGATTTCTCAGAACTTGGGAACAGTTATTCACAAAATTGCTTCTATATGTACACCATTCCTAACGAGAAACTGCATTATAGAAAAACAAATTTGCTCTATTAATTGAATTCAGTCTTCCATATAAAGCCATCCCTGCCTTGCAGCTGAACAGACGCGGCTGTGACCGCTGCGGTTGCAGACGCTCAGGGGCTGTTCTAGGCCGGGCTTAGAACCGCTGCGCGTCTGGGCTAAGCCATTGCCCTTTGAAACATGGACTTCAGCATCTAATTCAGGAGGTATTTGCTGCTGATGTACTGTGGGGTGTTCGCTGCTGCTGACACAGCCAATGCTGCGTTTCAGTTGGAACTTTCAGGTTCGTATCTTTTTGGTTTGCAGCACCGTGTCCTCACTGAGCCTCGCAGAGAAAGTCCTGAGCTTGTTACTCACATCGTGTAGTTCTCAGGGCTTAGGAATTTTGAAAAAATATAGATCCGTTAAAATAGCTTTCTAATTCTGGAGTGTAATTATTTTCCCTGGATAATTATGCATTTTTAAGATTTTGAGTCTGCTTATATGGTTCATAGGCAGATGATCAGTAATTTCCATCCTATGAAAAAGAGTGAAAGTAGCTGACAAGTACTCCAGTGGTAAATGGAGCAGTGCAAGAAGCTCTTAGTTCCCATTATAAACCACAGAACCCTGATACGGTCAATGGGTCAGGTCTGTAGATCCCACAGTGAGTACCCTGGTGTATCTGAAGCTGAGGAGCAGCAGCACGAGGTGAGATTCCCTGCCTGCCGCGTCCGCCCTGGCCGGACGGAGCCCTGCAGGTTTCTAACACATAGCGGTAGCGTCTTAAAACTGGGAGCAAGTTACAATTCCCAGTTGTCAGCTGGTGACACAGTTTATAGTTGTACTCAACACCCGGAGGCATTCCATTAATACTGAATTTGCCACAGCAACAGCAAAACTCCTTCTACTCCCGCTATAATATTAAAAATGTAGGTCTTATTTTGTGTCAAATGAGCTAACAAAATAAAAGATGAATTGTAAGTATTTAATCTGTCAGCATCAATGAATCTAAGAGGATTATCATTCCATTACGGCTAATAGATTTTTTCCAAAGATAACTTTGCTACTTGACTTGCCTGTTTCTGTGAAGATTGTTACAGATCTAATTTAGACTACAATTTAAATATTCCTGCTCTGTTTTGATTGAATCGGGGAGTTTGTAATGCGGTACCTGGCTTATGCTGAGCTTGATAACTGTGCCTCAGTCACTTGAATACAAGCTCCTCATTCTCGCACCTTCAATCTTTCGTAAAGATCGTGTGGTGTTTTCTGTTTTGAGTTGTATTACACTAAGGGTGACTTAACAGTGAAAGCTCGAGAGCTGTAATTGAAACCCGTGCCAGTCTTCCTTGCTTCCTTCCTGAGTAATTGGTGAGATATTGGAATAGCAAGAGCAAAGATCAGGAGCAGCGAAATTCCCATTGGTGTTCCCTGGTATAAGGAAAAGGCCCTGAAGATTGGGATTCTTATCTCCTTATCGTCTCTTCATCCAGCTCTTGGAGGGGACAGTGATGTGTGAAGTTTTTTTGAGGCCAACAGATGTACCTTCATTTGATGCCTCAAAGAGTGGGAACACGTGTATCTTCCTTCCCCCTCCCCAAACAATGGTGGAGGAGAAGGTACAAAGGAGGTGGAGAAGCTTTGATTCTGGACAGAGCCTGAGCTGGAGCCGTTGACTTCAGTAACGGGGATAAAGCCCTCGCAAAGGTCTTGAGGTTGAACAATGAGAAGTACTTGGTAAAGGGGAACACGTGGTGCCAGATATCAGTCACAGCAAATCAGTTCCCCTCTGACGTTCCGTGCTGAATTCTCCACCAGGAGGCTATCACGAGATTTTGCAGCATGCGTGAGATGTCACCCGTTTGTTGTGGAAACGAAGGCGGCGGTAGCGATGCCAGCCCCCGGGCAGTGAGGCGTTGGCTAGCGGAGTGACCTGAGCCACGTCTGGCTGGAATGGCGCTCCCACGGACTCAGAACTAGCGGAGCCTTCATCCTTTGAGAAGACAGCCCAGAGATAAATGGAATGGAGTCTGCATCAACCTCTTCCAGCCGTAATCACCTCCCAGATCAGCGTTGCAGCGCTGCAGCTGCTGATGGCACACTGAATTACATGGCTATCAAAACGCCAAGGTGTACTTCAAAAACTGTTTGAATTCTGTGAATAATTTAAGGGCTTTCAGTTTCCAATATTATTTAGTGCTTTTCCCTAATTTACTGTTTCTAATCACCAGTTGTTTTTTTTTTTTCTTGAATACATTAAATGCAGAAAAGGTGTCAAAAATAAGCCCTTTGGGAGTGCGGCGGTGCTGAGCACCCTGTAGCGGGGAGGAGAGCAGGGAGAGCCGGTGCTGACGCTCCCAGCCATGGCTCTGGTGTGACGTGACGTTCCCGGCTGGTTTTGCTATTGCAGGCAGAACAGCCTCGGCAGCCGGGAGCCGATCAGCGCGGACGTGTTTGAAGTGCAGCCGTGCTCCTTAGCACTTCAGCCCCTTGAAGGCATGAAAGCACTTGAGAGGTTTTGTGTTTTCCCAAAGGGCAGGAGCAGTGTCAGTGAAAGGAGCGGGGACAGAAAACTGACTGCTCTACCTCTGTATTTTTTGGAAGTGCTCTTACTGAAATACTCTATGAATGTTCTCCAGCATCTTCTGGCTGAACGAAGGGGCAGTGGAGGCAAAGGTGAAGGACCAGATGTTACTGTCTGCCTGCACACGCATGGTGTAGACTATTGGCTGTTTTTCTTAGAGACTTACCTCATATAAAATAAGACTAAATGTTTTGGAGGCAAATCCAGAGTCCTGCTGTTGCCCGCGACGGTGGCACTTAACCCCCACGAATGAAACTGTAGCCATTGAGAACCTGGCCTTTGTTTTTTAAACCCTTTGGAAGATCTATATTTCAATGCTTTATCAGGCTTTACGTGCATGTCCTGGGGGTGCAGGCTGCTCAGAGCTGGTGATGGTGAGGAGGGACGAGCTGCCCTGACCCAGCGTGCTGCTTGGAATTCACGTGCGGTATCAGCTGGGAAGCAACGGCTGAAACCCATAAAGAGGGCTGCAATATTCTAATTTATGGCCAGTACCTTTCTGTGCCCGGTGAACCATTCAGCTCTTTCCACAGCTGATTATCTTCCGCAGCGATGTTGGAGGGGAGGCCTGCGAAACGCTCCTGCCCTGCGGCACCTTCTGAACACAGAGCGGCTGCCAGCGCTGCGTCCCAGTTGTGTCGCAGCAGCGGCTGACGAGCAAAGGTGGATTTCCAACAGTACCAGCTCCTTTCTGTCAGCCTGCGCTAGTTAATAACCCGGACTGTCTCACTGCTTATTGGACTCTCCTCTCTCTCTCCATTTTTTAGCATATTTTTGTTACGCTTCCCAAGGCTTGTTCTGGGGACGGCAGCTGCAGCGCTGCCGGCTTCCCACAGGCACAGCTCCTGGGCTTCCAATTAGCTGCAGAAAACATCCAGCTGACGAGCAGATACAGGTGGAATTCATACACTCCGCTGCTTGTAATCAAGACATAAGCCACCCCATAGCATGCATCAGCAGGGCCTGCAACCGTGGTTTTAAATGTTTTATACTGTATTCTGCAGACCAAGGGTGCTGTTTATGGTTTGACACATGGCCTGGGTTGTGCTCTTGTCCACAATTGTCCAGTTCCCTCCCTGCCTTCCACCCCAGTGCTGCCCTGGCCTCCTCAGGTCTTTCGGGAGAGTCTGGGTGCTGAACCCACCAGCCTTGCTGTTCTAAGTGTCCAGGTAAACATTTCCAATGTGTCTTTTGTCCTGTTTTGGCTTATCTTAGCCCCAGAGAGTTTAATATAAATAATATTTTACCAGAAATAATTCTGCACTTGAAGGCAAGCGGAATAGATGACCCAAATAGATGCCTTTCACCTATGAATATCCCTATCAGACAGCTCTTTGTGTCAGTCTGGCCATGAGAGATAAAAATACAGAGCAGTGCTGGCTTTACAGAGTTTGAGAAATTCTTAGTAAGGCTGTGAACTAATAAATTATTGCTTATCAGAAATGTGAATGTCATGTCTCAATGTCTGCGCTTCCAAAAGAAACTTCAAAAGAATATTTTTGTCTTACGGATTCCCGATTTTTTCATAAAAGGCTGAAAACCACTTTTTGGAACCTTAAACTGCTGTCTTCTCTCAAATCCGTCTTGACAACTGTTTAATGGTATTATCATCACAAATGGGCTCCACCACCACTGGAGGCGTGTGAGCCGTTTGAATGCTGTTGGTGCAGGCGTTGTGCCTGGAGCGGAGCGGGATTCACAGCTCCACCCGTGTCCTGGGAGCCCAGAGGGACCCGGGCAGGACACCCGAGTAGGATGGACAAACTGGTACTGAGGACCAGCAAGTCGGGGTCTGGATGCTCTGGTCAAGGCGCTATCAGCAGCATGGGCTCCGTTTCTAATCAGCATGTTTCTGATCAGGTGCACTGGCATTTTGGTGTGAATTAAATGCCTTTAGAGGAGCCAGTCACGTCTTTTGACTGCCGCGTTAGGTGCTGCCGTTGAGAGTGGTTTCTGAGGGGCAACGCTGGGTGTCTCCCATTCTTAAATACAGAAGAAAGCCAAACCATCAGCTAAATGACTTTTCTTTTTGCAATTATCAGTGCTCTTTCACAATGGTACGTGAGTCCGTCCTTGTCTCAGGCCGAACCCCAGGGGCATTGGTTTTGGTTCTGGAGGAGCAGCAGCAGCGATGGGCCCGATCTTGGGCTGGCGGGGAATGGCAACGCCGGACGTTGCGACGCAGCCTCACCGGAGGTTTGCTCCGGTGCTGCCTCGTTTCCTGCCAATATAACAACACAAGTTGCTGCATTCCCAATTACTACTTTGTCTGTTGTAAACACGGCCCCTTGGGAAGGCGCTTACTTGGAGATGATTTGCATGTTTGACAGCAGGTTCTTATCCCCGCGTTAAAAATGTAGGGCAGTATCTGTCAGTAATAGAGACCCCTCTCTTCATTTCTCCTTCTCTTCTGTGGGTGGGTAATTATATTAGCAGGCCCAAAGAAAAAAATCTGCTGTCATGCAGACAATTTTCATTAATTTTGTAATAACTTAATCTGTGTCAAGGAACATAAAATGGATCAAAACCTAAATGAGAATGACTTTTTGCATAATAAAATACTGGCGCACAGCTAGGCTGCAGTGCATTGTCATTCAGACTGGGGAGGCTGTTAAAGTTGGAATGTTGCGGCGCATCTCAAAGGAACCATTTTGAGTTTAATATGTTAAATTGCATTAAGATTGAAGTATAAAAATAGCCTCTCCTAAATTACATCTGCAGCATGTGACTTCTCAGACCTATTTACTCTTTTTTTATCCCGCTAAAGTTATGGCTGAGAACGTTATGGGATTTTCTGTTGTATATCTGGTGGAACCCAGTGAGTCCGGCAGTCCCGCTGATGCAATGAACTCATGAACAGAAGGAGGTGATCGCAGTCATTTGCAGCGGGCTGCTCTGGAAGCCGGGGAGTGTACTCAGTTCATTGAAGACAAAGCTCCTGAGAAGCTCCAGGGCTGTATTTCTTCCATGTTTGATTTGCAAACATTTGCTGGACTTGCAAGATTCGCGTCTCTATGTTTTCCTTCCTTGTGTGGGCCCTGGTGCGCGTGCGATGCAGATCACTGCAGATCAGTGATCTAAAGGTACTTGCACGGAGGTTTGCAATGAAAGTTGGCTTAAATATGAGATGTTTAGACAGATGAAAAGTAAAACTTTATTTACCAAATGCTGCGAAGACGGTGATCCTCTGTGGTTCGTTATACCTTCTATAATTGACACAATAGCACTACTTTACCTGATGATGATTGATCCTGCATTTTTTTACATGCACTCAGAATAAAATCTATCCCATGTTACTTCCATAGGCGGTTGACTACAAGATGCCTTTGGATTTCTGAGTTGTCTCAATGCTGACAATAACATACTGAAGGCACCAAAAAAAAGCCATCTCACGCTTAATTAGTCCCACAAATCCAATTTCATGCTTTTTGTAAAAAAACAGAACAGCTTTCGGATAAACACTGCCCTTCAGTTTCTACATGAGCATGTAAGAACACATAAATGCTACGCTTTGAATTAACAACCGGGATTGATTTGCTGTCAAAGATAAAAACACAGGTGACGTGGGGAAGAGCTCCAGGAATTTTTATTCCCAATTAATCTGCTTGTTCCCAAAGCTGTTCTGGAATCCATGAGATGAGTGTTTTCTGCCTTGACCGCAGGTGCGAAGCCCAGCTCTGGTTTTGGGTCACCCAGGGGTGCAAAGCCCAGCTCTGGTTTTGGGTCTCACAGGGGTGCAAAGCCCAGCTCTGGTTTTGGGTCTCCCGGGGGTGCAAAGCCCAGCTCTGGTTTTGGGTCTCCCAGGGGTGCGAAGCCCGGCTCTGGTTTTGGGTCTCCCAGGGGTGCAAAGCCCAGCTCTGGTTTTGGGTCTCCCAGGGGTGCAAAGCCCAGCTCTGGTTTTGGGTCGCCTAGGGTGCAAAGCCCAGCTCTGGTTTTGGGTCACCCAGGGGTGCAAAGCCCAGCTCTGGTTTTGGGTCGCCTAGGGTGCAAAGCCCAGCTCTGGTTTTGGGTCTCCCAGGGGTGCAAAGCCCAGCTCTGGTTTTGGGTCGCCTAGGGTGCAAAGCCCAGCTCTGGTTTTGGGTCGCCCAGGGTGCAAAGCCCAGCTCTGGTTTTGGGTCTCCTGGGAGTGCAAGGCCCAGCTCTGGTTTTGGGTCACCCAGGGGTGCAAAGCCCAGCTCTGGTTTTGGGTCTCCCAGGGTGCAAAGCCCAGCTCTGGTTTTGGGTCTCCCAGGGTGCAAAGCCCAGCTCTGGTTTTGGGTCTCCTGGGAGTGCAAGGCCCAGCTCTGGTTTTGGGTCTCCCAGGGTGCAAAGCCCAGCTCTGGTTTTGGGTCTCCTGGGAGTGCAAAGCCCAGCTCTGGTTTTGGGTCTCCCAGGGGTGCAAAGCCCAGCTCTGGTTTTGGGTCGCCCAGGGTGCAAAGCCCAGCTCTGGTTTTGGGTCGCCCAGGGTGCAAAGCCCAGCTCTGGTTTTGGGTCTCCTGGGAGTGCAAGGCCCAGCTCTGGTTTTGGGTCTCCTGGGAGTGCAAGGCCCAGCTCTGGTTTTGGGTCTCCTGGGAGTGCAAGGCCCAGCTCTGGTTTTGGGTCTCCCAGGGTGCAAGGCCCAGCTCTGGTTTTGGGTCTCCCAGGGTGCAAAGCCCAGCTCTGGTTTTGGGTCTCCCAGGGGTGCAAAGCCCAGCTCTGGTTTTGGGTCTCCTGGGAGTGCAAGGCCCAGCTCTGGTTTTGGGTCCCCGGAGCGGGGAGGTGCAGGATGAATGAACGGCAGCAGCGTCTGCTAAAGGAGCCTCGTGCTGCTTTTGTCCGTTTAAAGAATGATTTAATTGCCTGTGAGCCGAGGCTTTTTTAGATGGATTACTGCTGTCAATGGATTTCATAAGCCGTGACCTCTGCTCTGCAGCCCCTCTCAAAGGCATGTGAAACCATCGCAGCTGCTTCACCGCGATGACATAATTGTCAAATACGTAATTGTGCTTTGACTGCCTCCAGCACTTGCTGTCACTTGGAAATGTCAGGAACTGCTCCTATAGGCGATACAGTTATTTAAATATCTGTGGGTAATATATTCTTTGCTTGATGAAAAAGCCTGAATGCCTCGTGTACTAGTGCGTGCATTCAGGGGACTGGGGATCATTTCAGATTTCACAAAGCAGCTACAAAACCTCTGAAAAAGTCCGCAGAGCTCCGAGTCGTTGGGCGGAATTGCGTTTAGAACACTCTAAAAAGAACTCAGAATAGGACCTGTCACCATTTGCAACTAGAAACAGGAATCTGCCAAATGCTCTGAAGTTGGAGATCCTGGGTTGGTTGCTCCAGTATCCACCTGGGTCGTGCTGGTGTGTCCACAGCAGACGTGGGGATGCTCCAGGACCAGTTTGCTCGGGGTGCACCCATCCTGCCCGCAGGAGCCGTGCTGGAATCGCTCTTTCCAGCGTTCCTGTTGATGGGAAGCAGGTTGTTCACTGTAGCTGTTAAAAAAGGACTGTCAGGACCTTTTTGGTAACAGATCCTACCATTGCAGATAGGAAACACGCACTGCTAACACATTGTCATTTCTTACAGACAAGCTGAAACACTTGAGAATGTCATAAACGCGTGCCGATCATTGCCCGTTAACTCAAACATCCGCGGTAACTTCTCTGCTTTGCCAGCTCCAGCCAAGAATATTCTGTTGTGGGGTACAGGGCAGGGGAGCGAGTGCTGATGTGCACTGGGAATAGCGGGGAAGGTTCGCTCGTGTTCTGCAGAGGAGAGGAAGCCCACTTGGAGTTTTTTATTTTGATGAACCCGTTGTCTGTCTGAAGTTTGGTACTTTGCAGCTGCTGAGTGCAGCAGTAGTGAATCCATGTAAGCTCATGAGAGACTTCCCCAAGGTTTCTGTTCTGGCATATAGCAAACTCGGGACTGCGGGCACCTCCCTGCTGCCCCCACCCGCCCACCTATGTCGCTCAGTAAATGTTTCCCCTTTCCTTCTTTTTTTTAAAGTGTTGTCTTTACTATTGAGCTTTGACAAAAGTGTCCTTACAACCTTACCCCTTTAATGAAGTCTTGAATAGTCCCTGGGAGAAAACGACACAACTCCTGTGTTGGTTCGCTGTTCTTTGGTTGGGGAGATTGAGGTGTCGCTGTTCCAGCCCCCAGCTAAAGCTGAGCCCTGCAGCAAAGGGAACCCCCAGAGCAGGAGAGGGGACCCCTGGAGCAGGACCCCTGGAGCAGGAGAGGGGACCCCTGGAGCAGGAGAGGGGACCCCTGGAGCAGGACCCCTGGAGCAGGAGAGGGGACCCCAAAGGTTCCGGAGGGGTCAGAGGCGTTGCTGGGAGCGCTGCCCCCAGGCGCCAGCTCTCCTGCAACTCTGGCAATCCCGTGCCTGCGTTTTCTCTTTTGGAACCTGTCCTTCCAAACTGGCATCCCCGGGTGCTGAAACACAAGGTATGGCTCAGTCTGGGATGCTGGATGAAAGTCTGTCTGCCAGCTCCGAATCTGTGAACACGTAACTCTGGTGACAGCTGTGCCATTCAACGCCGTCTCTCGAAGATATGTTTTCTGAGCGCTGCTCTCTTTGAAAGCGGAGTGCTGATGGGAGACAAAAGAGCTGTAAATGGCAGGTTGAGACAACACAAGTCCCTGTCTGGGCTTTGACATTCTTCCTTCCATAATCTAGGCAGGTAGCTCGGAGGAGCTGAACGTAGCCACACAGGCTTCTTGCCCTGTTTTGTTTTTTCCCCACCCCTCTGTTTTAATGGCATGCACGTGGCATTTTCAGATAATCACTACAAATAATCTTCGCAAAAAGGTGTAGGTTTGTTTTATGGATGCAGAAGGCGCAATTGTCATTTGGCTTAAAACATCAGACTGAAAGGCAGGAGGTTTGGATCTGCTTTGAGAGATTTTAGCAATGACCTCAGGCAAGAAGCTTTCCTGTTCTGAGACTTGATTTATCTAAAATAGGTAAATCTTGCTGGCATGTGCCATTACTCAACCGGGTGATAAATCCGGCTTCAGAAGCAGTATTTCAGTGAGTTGGGTGTGAAGCTGCTTCTTGCCAAAGGTTTTGTTTAAATTAGTGTTCAGTTAAAGTGTTTTATGGATGATGATGACTGCATTTTCGCAAGCTCTTGCAAAAGCCTGTGACATTGTTTTTTACTCTTTATTTAAGTGCGAGCTCTTGGACGCTGTCCTGGAGAATCCATCCGCTCAGCTTCCCAGGAGAGCTATGGCAGCAAAATGTTTGGAGAGCTGGAAGTTTGGCAACTTCTGTCAGTCTTCTTTTTATAGAATATTTGTCTGTTTTACAGCTGAAGGTAGGCCGTGAACCTGAGGGGCGATGTGCAGCAATTGAAACCATCCAGACGTAGCACAGAACGTGTGGGGCTCCGGTTAACGGTCCAGGAGGAGCCTCAGGTTGTTGGGAACGTGAGCCCAGTGCTGCCGGGGTCGCTGCCTCGGGCACCGCAAAGAACCCGAGCGCTGTAATTCCATTAAGATCTAATCTGAAAGAGCTTCCAAGCTCTGCATGCTGTGCAGAGAGAGGCACAAATAAATGATGCGTCTAGATTTCTGACCTGTGTTTTGAAGATTTGAAATATGCATAGAAGAGAGAATCATCCTTTCAGCTTTCCGATTACCATACAGTGATAGTGCTGCGGGCTCATAGAAAAGCCTGTGAAATTGAATTTGATACGAACCATGACAGGCCTCTTTAATGTGCTGATGCTTGAGCTTTCTAGGGTTTTTTTTTCACGGTATTGTACAGAACAGGGATGAAGTGGTAAGTGTGTTCAGGGAATACGGCCGCTGGGTGACGCGCTGGCCCCGGAGCAGCGCGCGTTGTCCGGCCCTTCAGAGGGCCCTTTGCTGCAGCTGCGGTTCCCTTCATGTCCCTTGTTTGTCTCTCAGTCTTCCCATTCAAACCAGTGTTGGATTGTGAGCTGGGAGAGGAGGACAAACACGCTCTGAATAGAAAAATAACCACTGTCCTCAAAGAAGGTTGAAAGAAGGGCTGAGCGGAAATGGAGTGCTTGTACATGCCTTTCATTTCATATGTTGTATGAACCAGTGACTCAGGATGAAAGGATGGGATTTAATGTGGACCATATCAGAACAGTGCAAACCTGACCTGGTAACATCCTTTCTTGAAAATTTACCTCTTTATCTGTCTCTGCTTTCTTCTCTTTAGTCTGAGAAGATACTTGGCACATACACATCAAAACCAATCGGAATTCTTGTTGTTCTCTTCAATTGTTATTTGTTTATAATAATTTAAATCATAGTTAAAAGCTTGACATTTAAGTCTAAATAACGTTTGTAAGAATGAGTTGCATGAAACAGTGGTTTCATCAATAACATTTCAGCAGTCAGTCAGTGGTAACAGAGGTTTAGATCGTAGAGCTCTGTTAACTGATGGTGATATAAAAACCCCAGCCCTCTTGAAGCGTGGCTGTTTCCTCGTGGTGTGGGATGCGCTGTGATGTAGCACTCTGGCAGCAAAGGTTTGTTAGAAGCCTAGAAACAAAGTCCTTGACTCAACATCTTTGATGCACAAAGCATCTTTAATACTGGAGGATCAAACAGGAAAAAATTACAGAGTCTGTCTGAACACATGTGCTGATAAAAACGTCTCGTTGACGGTTCACGTTTCTAACGCAGTGTGGATTTAGCTGAAGCATCATCTCTGTATATCCCACAGTCTCAGTATGAGCTCCACAACGTGGCACAGGCACCTGGGAGGTCTCATTGCTTTGCTGAAGTTGATGAAATTCTGTGGGTTTCTGCCACCAATGGTGCGCCCTACATTGGCTCAGACACTAATGGTTACAAAGACGGGTCTGGGACACCGAGGTCCTCCTCTGGCTTGTGCTGTGTGGTTCTTCTTTTATATCAGTGGTACAAAGAAGCCTTCAGAGTCAAGAAAGACGGGGTGTTGTGTGAGTGTAACCCCGTGCTGCTGCTGAGCACAGGTCTGTGCTGTTCGGGGACACGGTCAAGAAGCTGCCGCGCTATTTTCTCCTTTCTAGCACTGAGCCCAAACCAAGCTGCTCCTCGGTTGTTGCTGTACGGAGGAACAGGAGCAGCATTCCTGTGTCAGCCCCACGGGGCCGAGTGGCAGGTGTGACAAGGTGGAAAACCAGGCTAAGCAGATGGGCGAGAACAGCAAGAACTGCGTGGAAGGCTCGTCCCCTAAACGGAGCCGTGCACAGCAATTTGCATCCGTGCCGCAGTGAGACAAACCCCTGTATTGTCACCATTTAATTGTAAATTGAAACCGCCTTGGGATGTCATAGCAATTGAGTTTCTCTGCAGAATCGTAGGACTTGAATTGCCGCAGCTCTGCCAAGTGACAGAAGATGCACATCTGTGCAGAAAGATGAGTTTCTCCCCTCAAACATATAAAATTGCTGCGTTTCTTTGGGATGTCTTCTTGCAAAGAAATAAAATGGGATAAATATCACCAGGTTGGTTTTGCTCTTGGCAAAATCAAGCAGAGTAGAAGCAAGAAATGGAAGGGAAGGAGCTGGACACTTGGGATTCGCCGTGTGATTGCTCAGCTCAGTATGGAGAGTGCGGGGAAAGAACGCAGGACTGCTGGAAAATAAAGCAATATCTGGGTTTCTGTCCTATCTTCTTCCAGTTCCAGGCAGACACAGTATTCGTATATTTATGACTTTGGTGTTTAGATGCTTTCGATGCTACGCAGTCTGCTCTTGTACATACAATTGGATGAGGGTGCCCGCTCCACCAGCGCTTCCACCCACAGCTGGTGTTGGATACTGAAATATATCCTGTGCTGGTACGGTTTAACGTCTTCAATCAAAACCAAAGGAGCTGTGAAGTTCCTTAAACACCACAGATGGGTTTTGGTTTGTTTGGTTTTTATATCCTCAGCTATTCAGTTGCTCAGAAACTTCTCTCAGGCCGTGCTGGGGTAAAGTGCTTACCGGGGAGGTGGGAGTTTCACCTGGTGTTCCACAAATCTTAGTAATTAAACCTTTTCAACAGCCCTGGCCTTTTGTTTCCTCGTTGTTTATGTCAGGTGAGGGTGTATCTCTTCAGGTAATCATACTATGTAACTACAGAGGAATGTAAATGATATTTCATGATACTCTGAATAGCAGCCTCAGAATATAAATGATATTTATGAGGAAGTTGGGAGTGCTTTAAATATTGTGAAACCGCTTACTTTGACACATTGGGGATAATGATGCTGAAACACCAGGCTCTTTGTAAACTGTTTAATGGCAACAATTTTCTAAATCAAAGCAATCTACTCTTCCCCATTTACAAATTCATTTCTAAGTACTAAAGTCTCATAAAGGAGTTTACAACATTGAATCTTTAGCTTCTGTGAACAGTTATCTAGCGCTGATGCAATAGCATTAACTTCAGTTGAATATTTTGTCTTTAAAATTATAAGCATTTTTTCCGCTCTCTTTTATGCAGAAATAGAATGCTAACAGATGCAAAATATATTTTTAAACTGTGTTGGGGCTGAAAAAGTGCATTTGTGGAGGTGTCGTTTGATGCTTTGAATATATTTTAGACTTTAATACTAATTTTTTTTAAAGATAGTGGTGATCTGCTTTGTACTGGGACATGAAACAGATGCGAGAGTGGACGCAGAGTTTCTGCTGTGGTAGCTCCGCTCTCGGTGCGGTGGCGATGGTGCGGTGGCGATGGTGCGGTGGCGACGGTGCAGTGGCGATGGTGCAGTGACAACGGTGCGGTGACGATGGCACCGTCCCCCTGCACGGTCACCTGGATCCCTGACCTTCCCTAGCTGCAGGATTTTGGGGCAGCAGGTTCAGTTTTTTATTGTATTAATGAATATGGGCGATGCGAATTTCCTGTACCTCACACCTCTTCAGTCTGCTTTGGCTGATCCTTCCTCAGGACGTGATTGTGCGTGTTCATACACAGGATCCTTAGCAGGAAAGGAGGAGCTCTGGGCCCCGGCTGGGATTCCCGCTCATTCACAGTGTCAGTGCAGAACTGTTCCCTACAGAACTCTTGCTAATGGATCTGGACTAGTTACAAATGTCCCCCGGGATGTTTCCACCACTCTTCCCTAGAGAAAATTCCACATTCTCCGATCTCGCTGTCAAGTTTTTCCTCGTATTCAACCGAAATCTTCCTTTGGGGGAAAGCTTGCTTCTTGCCATTGGAACGAGACTCGTGCCTTCAGCGGCAGCACGTTAAGTGATGTCACGTTCCACATTCATCCAAAGGGAATTTTTATCTATTAAATTCCAGTTACTTGGGAAAACACTGCGTGGGAATATGTGAACTTTTGAGCACATTAAACCAAAGCGAGCTGAGCGCAGGTTTTTAAAGGATGTTACGGAAACTTCAGACACGTTACACTGTGGTGTGCGACAGACAGAAGCAAAATGAACTTTAATCACTTCAGATTAATGGAAATGATTTTCTCAACTCGTGTCATAACAGTGCACATCAGCAATCTTTACAGCATCCAAGGAGAATGGCTGTGTGGCACTGCTGTGAGACGGCAGTCGGCTGCTCTGCGCAGCGCTGCCAGCGCCTGGTGCTGGAATGAAACAGTGAAAGAGCCCTGAGTTCTTGTGGAATAGTATTTTATATTTTCCTGTTGACCTTTTGGAAAGAGTGGTAAGCGCAATAGTCACGTGGTAGCAGAATGGACTTTATCTTCCCTAAAATCATATCATAAATCTAAACCGTGATGCTCATAAAACAATGTACCCAGATGTCCCTTCTTGGTATGTGGTGGTTTTTTGGTTTGTGTCTGTAACTCCCCTTAACTCTTGAGAGCCAGCAGGCAGTGAACTCCTGGGTTACAGTCTTGTCAGGAAGTTGTCCCGCCGGCATTGGAAGTGTCCTCGGGATTAATGGGGTTGCACATCACGTCTTCGAGAGCGGGCGCCGGGCAGCAGCCTTGGCACATCTGTTCCTACATACATTGCAGGATTTCTGTCCGGTGTTTTTCATAGGCAGAGGGGCCCAGTGGAATGAGGGAGAACACAAATGCAATCCAGGTTGTGTCTCTTGGCTCACAGATATCTCAATTTGCACCGTTCACCAGACGCCATCTGTGCCTCCTCAGTGTGTGCCGCCATCGCCCCAAGAACCTGCGTGTTTGCAGGCTCCTCAGACACTGAAAACTCGGTAACTTTTAACCCTCTGCAACCTCCTTATCTTAAAAAGTAAAAGGGTAATTCAAAGTGGTTCACCATGCTGAAGTCTAAATTGTAGTGTGAAATGCGACCTAACTATAAAGAACACCCACTTGTCAGCGCATCATCCTCCAGACACATTGACTTTAACACTAACAATGAAGTCAGTGTTGGCAGTGACAGATCCGCTGTGGCTGATGTGCGATGCTGAAGGCACATGTGCTGCAGGAGACGCGGAGCAGCTGCAGCAGGAGCTTTGGGAAGCACAGAGCCCTGGATTCTGCACAACAGAATCTGTTTATGTGCGAACGTTGTCACAAGGCTTCAAACGCGGGTTATCAGAGGATATGTCAATAGGAGCTTGTAAATCTGTCTGACTTTCATACCGGCGTGTGCGTGGCAAGCACCGAAACAAAGATGTTGGTCAGACTGTGTGCGTGGTGCGCAGCTTTTGAAAAACACGTCAGAGATGTCACTTTGCCAGCGTTCCCCATACAGTCACACTTTGCCAGTGTTCCAGGTTTGACACTCTGAAGTGTATTTGGCTCTGGTGTATGAAAACATTGCGAGATGTTACGTTAGGGAAGGCTCGTGTTTAAATTGTGCAAGAAAATTGTTCAGTTGGGGGGTTGCCTCGTTGACTTCTTAGCAATAACTGGACAAAAGGGTTGATTATGTATTATAAATTATACTGAAAGTTATTAAACTTGCTTATTAGAGCACTGGCAGTACTGAGCTGCTCATCTGCCCGAGATAGTGTGTGTCTGGATAATCAGAACCAAGGAAGATAAACCTGATGCAGAAGAGGTTGCAGCCGCGCTGTGTGAACCCTGTGCTGCGGGACACGGCACCGCGGGGGCGAACAGCGAAACAACGGGGCTCTGAGCACACAGACTCCACGGGGAGGTGAACCTGGGGGCTGTGGAGGCTGAAATAAGCATAAGGAGAATTGGGAAGGAGTGGAGGGATGGGAACGGCGGCGTGCGTGTGTTCTTGGAGTTCTGACAGGGCATTAATCCTGTAGAAGCTGCTCTAAAGCTGTTGGTGTGCGGACACCATCTCCAGATATCTCATTAGCTGCTGCCTGGGTTAAATGCAGATGTTCACTAGTGTAAATCCAGCTGTGCAGCTGGTGAATATGATTGGTTTGTAATGCACGTTAGTCTGGGGGGAAAAAAGACACAAACATTTTGGTGGGACATCAGTAATTTTGAGTTTCGTGTTCCGAAGTATCAAATCAACGGCTCCCACTTGCACAGAGGGACCAGGACGTGTCCCGCTCGCATCTCCGCAGCCGGGAGATGTGGCTGCCAGCAACAACAGGAGCCAGGAGTGCGGTTGTTTCTGAGATAAGAACCGTATCTCACTTCGCCAGACCAAAAAATGATAAAAAAAGGCATTGTGTTGATAGCGTGAAAAATAATAGAAAGTTTCCAAACTGTTGTTGAGTTCGTTGTTTGCTAGTTGGGCCCAGGAGAGCATCCGCTATCTCCTTCAGTTGATTATGCAAATATGAATAAATATGTGAATACCTATTCCTACTTTTTACTGTAATGTAATGTCTCCCCTGACACAAAACTCTCAAATTATCTTCAGTGAGTAATGACTTGCATTTAGCATTTTATACCGAACTGTCATATAGATCATTTTCTGTAATACTTTCCATAAATTAGGAATCCTCCCCCACGGAATGTGTCTGGCTGCCAGAGAGTTTTTACAAGATTAAAAGTGCAAACACCACAATTCTGGTGTAATTTGGAAACACATGAGTGGAATCAAATAGTAAACTTGGAGGTTGCAGTAAATTACAGTGTCATTAGGCAAAACCATTCAGAGAGTCATTTGGCTTCCCCAAAATATGGTTATTTTCTTTGGTGCTGTAAACTGGTAACTCACAGTCGTTATCCTGTTAATTGTTATTCAGCAGCCGTTATTTCTGTCTGGAACCCGCAGTCAGATGCCCGGGTGGGGAAATGGAGCTGTGAGTGGTTTGCTGGGCAGCGACATGGGCGAGGGGGCTGAGCTGGAGCTGCTGGTGCTGAGCAGAGTGCGATACCCCAGCGCCAGTATGTCCTGGAGACAGAAACACACCACTCGATGTTTCCCCATACACATAAATGTGGCTGAATCGTACGTTCCTCTGGGGAGGAAGTGGGATTTTTGTTTCACGTCATTATCATTTTAGCAACTTCCCGCGCTAGGCTAAACTTTAGGGCTCATTTTCTCCGTTGGAAGCTGAGTACACTAAACGGGGATGGGAGGAGGGCACAACACCTCTAATGAGGATTTTCCAGACCTTCAAACACGTGGAGTGTTGTGGGTTAATTTCCAGTTGTTCTGGACTCTTTACAATTCATGGGGCCCATTCGCGCAGCACAGATACAAGGGGTGGGGTTGTACTTAGCTGTAGAATAAGTTGTGTAATTGATGGCCATGTCCTGATTAGAAAATGAAAATTAGATCTTCAGGTGTCCAGTGTACGTTTTGTTCAAAGGGCTTCTATTTACACCCATTGTGAAATGTGAAATATCCCAGAATTTGCTGTCTGCAGATACTTTATTCCCAGACTGATGATAAATGCTGGAAACCGAGCACATTTTTTGTCTGAGTAAACTTTGAATGCAGGAGATCAATGCTTTCCATTTCTAAGGAACTGCAAAGCCTTGGTGGTTTCTGAGGCTGGATGAAACGCTGAGTGACACAGAGACTTCAAAGCACAGAGGACAGGAAAATGCGAATTTCTCTTCAGCCCTGACCAAAGTGCAGTTTCAGGCAGTTCGCGGTAATTGTGTTACTGATGGCACCCGGGGCTGGGTTGGTTTCGGGTGTCTGGTCGCTGTGAGGCTGGGGCTGTGTCGCTGGGTGCACGCGCAGCTGCCCCAGAAGTCGCTGCTGACCTGGGTTTCCTTTACCCAGCCACGAATAACAGGGCAACACGAACCGTGCTGAGATCAGAACCTGTAGTCTGACGCACCTGGTAATGTGCCGAAGCTAAATAGAATATAATTTCCAGACAGGTCATATTCTGCATTTGCCAACACAGCACTGAAAGGAATGCAATCAGGAAAAAAGATGGCAAAAGCAATGAGAACATAGTTGTGTGTTGCACGCAGAATGGCTGTTCTTGTCTTGCAAAGGAAACCAGTATAAAATGGTGAGACATTATCTCGATACAGAAGCAGCAGCTATCAGAAGCCACTTGAAAACCTGTGGCAATATTCTGTACAAGAGAATAAAATATCATTGCAAATTAGTAGTTTCCTTTTAAGAAAGTCTTTAGTTCAGGGCAGAGAATTCAGTTTTTTAGCCAGCATTCAATGTCAGGTTTCAAAACTTTAATGAAGCATGTGGGCTCTAGGAGAAGCATCGCTCTGTGGGGTAGGTTCTGACGTAGGTCCTGAAGCCAAGCCTTGTGTTGGCCTTTGGTCCCAATCCTGGTTTGACCAAGCCCCGACTCGGTGCGCTGGGGCTCTCGACACCGGGGAAAGCGGGGCCAGGAGGTTCCTGATGCGTTTGACCCGCAGGGCTCCCTTCCCGACCCACGCGCCCTCCTGCCCCGCAGCGGGATCGTTGAATCCCAGGTGCACCAGGCGCTGTCAGGAGTATTTATGAAGTTTGAAAAATGCCTTTATGTGCCTCAGTTTAACACTAATGAATATTAAAAGGCAGCAGTTCTTGCGTGCTTCTTCTCTCCTGCGCTCCCATCCTTTCCCTGTCCCCTGTTCTCTAATAGCTCCCAGCTGTGATCCGGCAGTAGGAGGGGGTTTATTACCTGCTGTGTCATCACCAGGAGCTGATATTTCACAGGGATAATATAGTTCCCATAAAATTTGACTTTTAGGTAACAAACTGGGCCAGGCCATCTGAATTCCAAGAGCATCCGTGTTTAGCTTTCCCTGTTTATATCACTACAGAGGAAGACATAAAAATTTATATTGCTTTTAGAAAGAAATAAAAAGTACTGTGAGTGTGACTGCTTCCCAGGGCGTGAGGAAGAGGGGGAATAGCGAGCTGTAGGGGATGGGAGAACAAACGGAAGGCAGAGAGGAAGGTTTGTGGAGCAGCAGGAGGGGTGGCTGGGGCAGAGGAGGCGTCGAGGGAGGGACAGAACTCCAGTGTATGGGGAGAAAATCTGTCACCAACGGCGTGTGCGGGACTGAGCCTGGATTGCTGAGTCGAGCCTGTGGTTTGTGAAGGGTATTTGCCTTGTAGAACAGGAATCAACAAATCCTGCTTTAAGTGCAAGCAATAGCTGGTAACGGCAGGTGCTGTTCTGCTTGTCCCGCGCTGCCCGGATCGCAGCAGGGCCAGCACTCGGTGCCAGGCTTGTTGGAAACTACAAGCACAAAAAGCCACCTGGTCACTGCAACAGGAGGAGTTCAGAGGTTGGGTGATTGTCTTGGAGTGTGGAGAAGTTGAATTGATCTCCTGCTTGCCTCATCTGGAAATAGCCTCCTCTTTCTCCTGTTCTATTCATGTTTTGTTAACCATATAATATGGAACGGGTTCAAGTGGAACAGGCCCAGCAGGTAAACGGAAAGAAAAGCGAATTCCTGACCCAACACCTGCAGCTTCAAAACTCAGCATTTCAGACAGAATTCCCCAGCACATTGATGTGCACGGTGTGGCCACCGGCTCCGCGTGGCTCCAGACAGGGCTGCATCTTGCTCTTCCTGACCTGATCTTCTCCGGCCGGTTTTAGAGCCCCAGCTGTTCGGTTGGCTTGTCCCTCGCACAACACAGCAAGCGCCTGCTCCGTAGTTTCGTGGGCAGGGTTGTCAAGATACAGAAGTTTACTCAGCCGGGAGACTGGGATTGTGGTTCTCCTTCTTACTCTTTTTGCCTTTGAAACGCTCATTTCCCGCTCTGCAGAAGATGCGGCTGCCAGTTAGAAAGCTGTGGTACCCAGGTGAGAAATCTCTGCTCTTGAACCAGGAAGGAAGATTAAAGAAAAGCAGGACTGTCTCTATTGCAAACATCAGGCTCATTGAAAATTCAGAGTTCACATTGAAATGTAATAAAAATAAGAAAGATGGGATTTGTTACTTAGATTACTCTTTGACATAAGAATCTCTTGCAAAAGAAGCTGTATGTCATTACCTTGAAAAAGCGAGGTTTGACCCAGTGTATATTTGGGGACTTCTAACTTTAAAAAAAGAATAATAATTACACGGCTCTTCCCTGCCTTGCTCTTGGAAGCTTCAGCTGGAGACCAGAAGGACCTCATTAAAGATTGCTGAGCATTTTTTTCTCATTTTGCTACTTCCCTACTGATACTTTTATTGCTTTTCCCTATGGTGCTTGACAGTGCTGGTGTTTTGTGTAGTGCATTACTAAGCATAATAGGAAAGCATGTGGGGAATAAAAAGAAGTTATTCTTGAAGCATCCATAACATCAGCTAATTTATGTATGAAATCTGCCAGCAATATAAAGAAAGTAAGCAGTTGTGAGCTTTCAAAGACGCTTGTGCATCTTGGTTGAGCAGTTGCAGAAAGAACCTTTCATGTCGCTGCTCGGCAGGGCCAGAACAGCTGCACCGTGGTGGGAAGGAGGACGGGAAGACACTTATTCCATGGTGGGTGCTGCTAATGAACGGTAGCAACCCTGCGATAAATCCCTGTCCTGACAGTGCTGCTGTTTCCTCCATGGTCCTATTTATTTACATTCCATATTGCACTGCGCCAAACGCCCTTTGCTGGTGCATAAACGCCTGTGTGCTCCCCTGGGCGTACAGTCCTGTGCGCGGATACTGAGCCCCGCAGAGCGTTACCAGCTCCCCGGGGACCGTTAGGATGTCATGTCGCAAGTAAAGCTGTTTCTACCCTAGGAATAGCTCGTACTTATGCTGTTTAATACCGGGGAAAACTTACTCTGCTCATGCCCAGTCTTTGCAAGCACATCCAAAAGGACACTCACTCCTCACCTCTGCGCAGTTCTTAATTAAAGAGGAGACATAGATAGCCCCTTTTCTTGCCCATACTGCTTAATTCACACATGGTGATTTCATGGTGATTTTTGTCCCTTTGATATTATTCTTAATTAAGCCTCGAAAAGGAGGCAGAATGTGCCTTTTGGGGCTAAACTCAGTTTAATTACCAGTATATTCTACCAGATTTCCTGGATATTATTACACTTTTGGTTCTTGCCTGTAAGACACGCATTTCTTGTTTGTGTAGTTAACGGATGAAATAAAACCCTAACAAGGGTTATATCTTTAGCGGCAGAGTTTCCTTGCCCCACGCGCACCTCGGGGGTCTGAAATGCAGCAGCGGAGCTTTGGGCGGGCGGATTCCAGGTGGTTACGGTGAGGGATCCACTCACACGGCAGCGCTAACATCTGCGTTGCGGCCAACGCTCGAGCGGAACGCGTTCATTTACCAAATTAAAAGCACAGCAAGGAGCGGCCTGGGTGGTATTTAAGTGTATTTTATCGACTCCTGTTCCGCTTCTATGTACCAAAGTTCTCGCTGATGGAAGATGATGGATGAGCTGATTGCTTGGCTTTTGAGAAGGTGAAATACATCTGCTCTGATTTATTCCTCTTGCGTTGACAAAACAGCTTTTGGTGTAATTGGAGAGCGTCCAAGCCGGCTCGAGCGCGGAGCCCTGGCAGCTCCTCTCGCTGCTGCATTACGCTCAGGCTGTGTGTGGCTCCTAATGGAGATCCTGACAGATTTCAGATTTAATGTCAGGTCTGGTGTTGAAGCCAATTATAGATCTATATAAATCCATAAACCTGCCTGTGAATAATACAGAGATTCGTGTGTTCGGTTCTTTACCAAATGAAGCTATGCACCTTCATACCAGGGAGGGATCTGGACCATCATTTCTGTGCTTGTGTGATACACAGTTTTGGACACAAATACATTACCAAATCTTACCCAAATACTGTTTGTTAAGAGTACCCATATGTAACGCTCCTTTGGATATAGGCAATCTGGACATCCATAAATCCGTGGGTCCGGATGGGATGCACCCGCGGGTGCTGAGGGAGCTGGCTGAGGTCATTGCTGGACCACTCTCCATCACCTTTGCCAAGTCTTGGGAAACGGGAGAGGTGCCTGAGGACTGGAGGAAAGCAAATGTCACTGCAGTCTTCAAAAAGGGCAAGAAGGAGGACCCGGGGAACTCCAGACCGGTCAGCACCACCTCCATCCCTGGGAAACTGATGGAATGGCTTCTCCTTGGTGCCATCTCAAGGCAGATCAGGGATAAGAGGGTCAGTAGGGGCAGTCAACATGGCTTCACCAAGGGGAAGTCGTGCTTGACCAACCACATTGACTTTTGTGAGGACATCACAAGATGGATGGATGATGGCAGAGTGGTGGACGTGATGTCCCTTGACTTGAGTGAGGCATTGGACACAGTCTGCACAGTGTCCAGTTGTGGCCCCTCAGTTCCAGAAGGACAGGGAACTGCTGCAGAGAGTCCAGCGCAGCCACCAAGATGCTGGAGGGAGTGGAGCATCTCCCGTGTGAGGAAAGGCTGAGGGAGCTGGGGCTCTGGAGCTGGAGAAGAGGAGACTGAGGGGGGACCTCATTCATGTTTACAGAGATCTAAAGGGGCAGTGTCAGGAGGATGGAGCCAGGCTCTTCTCGGTGACAACCAGTGACAGGACAAGGGGTAATGGGTGCAAACTGGAACACGGGAGGTTCCACTTAAATTTGAGAAGAAACTTCTTCTTCTCGGTGAGGGTGGCAGAGCCTGGCCCAGGCTGCCCAGGGAGGTTGTGGAGTCTCCTTCTCTGCAGACATTCAAACCCGCCTGGACCCCTTCCTGTGGAACCTCAGCTGGGTGTTCCTGCTCCATGGGGGGATTGCACTGGGTGAGCTTTCCAGGGCCCTTCAACCCCTCACATTCTGGGATTCTGTGAAATTGCTTCAAACCACATGGGTGAAGTTGAACCCAATGAAATTGATGTGCGGGTGAGCTGTACCACTGGGAATACTGAGTTCTGGTACCCCAAGGTGTGTATATGCCAGTAAAGATGTCAGTACATGAAAATGCAGTTGATGCACATAAATGGATCGTGTGCTCAAATCCAGATTGCGAGTGTCACCCGAAAGCGCGTTTGCAGTGAACAACCCGCAGCAGGGCCGAGCTGGCAGGTCAGGTGTTCAACACAACCAGAGCAGTCGGAGCCTCAACCGCCCTTCGCTTTGAAAACCGGAGAGTACCGTGCGACTGAGACGGAAAATGTCAGGTTTTGAAGATCATTAATCTCTGCTGCACTGAAGTGTCAGCTCTGGGGCGTTCAGCGTAGGAGCTTCTTGAGAGAATTTCCTACCTGTTTTCTCTTTTGCTTTGTTTTGGGTTCTTTTGTTTCTTCCCCTACCAGTAGCTGAATAACAGGCGGTTTAAGTTCACGATTCAGGCAGTAGCTGCCAGATAACGAAAGTTACAGAAAACCGAGGTGAGTTAGTTACTCAAGAAGAATTCCAAAATACTTATTTGTTCAAGCAGTTAACTGGAGGGCACTACAGAAATCTTACCACGTTCTAGCACGGAAAGCAGCTTATGAGAACTACAGTAACATAAATACATTGAAATGCCTCACAGGTCTGTATAGAACATTACCGTGTGCTGGAATATTTTACTGTTTCAATTTCAGTTGCGTGCAGGTTAGGACAGCAATTAATTCTGAAAGGGAGGGCAATGGTAACACGTATTCTCATGAATGCATCTTTCTCATCTTCTATGTCTGTAACGTCTCTTTGTGGGTTGTGTGTGTTTCATGTTCACCATCATTATATGTAAGACTTAGGGTTCTGGAATCCTGGCTGAATGTTTTATTTGATAGGCTTTTTCTTATTTAATTATCCATGTGTGTAGATAGTATGCATTATACAGATGTAACTAGTATCTATTGCAAATTTTAAGCTGTATTGCATAGGAAAATAGCCCCAGTCATACCTTGAAATCCACTAAGGTTTTAAAGTTGCAAATATTGTTTGCAGTAAAAGATGAATTTGCAGAGCACATCTGCTTACTGTAGGCTATGCCGTTATGGATTTATTGGCTTAATCAAACCGGCCAGTAAAGCCACAGGATATTTTCAGCAGAATAATGGTAAAACCCGGATTGATTTAAGATTAGCCTTCCAGAGCAGTGATATCAAGGTGAGTAAACCCAGCTCAGCCTATTGACTGGTGACCCTTGTTAGACGCGTGTAGATGGAAAGCCCTTTGTTGAGAGCAGAGGTCCCGTGGCACCTGGAGCCGGGGAGGGTGCAGAACGGACAGAGCGTTCCACGGGGTTAGGGTGGAATAGTCAGCAGGAAACAGCAGAGTAAAGGCTGCAGGTTAGTTGGGTTCTGTTGGCTTTGGGGCTTAAGTCACCGTGTCTGTTTTGTCTCAGGTTAGGTCCTGGGTTTAGTTTACTTCATACCTTTATAAAACAATACCTTTAGATAAACCCAAAGAAACCCTGTGACTCATGTTTCGTTCCACATTACTCATGTATTGGGTAACTGGCTATGGCTAAAAAAAGGGACCGTGTGGGAGGGGAAGCTCCTTTTATATTGGGAATTGTGCTATTGTCTATTCAGATATTAACGATTTAAACACTACTCACTTCTTTGCCCATGCTATAATTTCCTTATGACAGTGACTGATATTTGAGTTTGATTCACAGCAAGGTGACTGCGCAAGGCAAAGGAAGAAAAGAAATGAGAAATGCCAGCTTTTCAAATGGGAACAATGTTCTCGGTGATGTTAGAAGCAGCGCATGTGGGCACAAGAGCTATTTCTGAGCAGAATAAGGCTGATGTGCTTACATCCTCACTGCGTCCCGCTCGGGATCTTGTTGTCTTATCCCTGGCTATCACAAATCCCGTATATATTGAAATCCGTGTGGGTTTGGATGGCTGCCTTGTGTTACTTGGGATCAAACCAGAATCTTGTGAGATTTTAATGGCAAACCAGACATTGCTTCCACAGTGGGGCAGCTCAGCTCACCTTACAGCAAACAGGTTCTAGACCGAGCCTTTTGACCAAGTACATTTGAGCTGGGTTCATAGCAACTTACATCGAACCAATTCACCTTTTTCAAGGCTTTTCTCGTTGTTTTAGGACAGATTTTTATCTAAATATTAAGTACAAGGGAAGAAATTGGCTTTCTAACTTTGAGCACAAACCTTGAGGTTTTTATGCTCTTTGTCAAAGGAAGAGGAGACAAGCGATAGTATTTATTAATATGAAAGTCCTAATATGAACACATCCAATTCTAGAATACTTTGAAAAATCACAGGTAGGTTCTCCATACTTTTTTATAAAATAACACTATTGTTTATCTGAATTTAGAAATAAGGACTTGCTGTGGATGTTTGCGCATTTAGAAACTCTGCCTTGAGGTTCGTTGTAGCTGAAGACACATTGCCATTTGGCGGTGGAGGAAGGAAGGTGGGACGTTCCACCCGCCAGCACTTACAAAAGAAACTAAACTGCCATTTACCTGCAGAACGGCTCCGATGCTGCAGTAGTTTTAAGAGAAGATCGGTTTGGCGTATGCGCGGGTTATTTTTGCCCCCTCTTTTCTAATGCAGCATCAGCAGTTGCGCAGCAGCCTCGTTACGTGCTTGCAAACGAACCCAGACGTTGCGTGCAGTCCGGTTTGCAGCAGGATTGACCCGCCCTGCGGCGAGCGTCTGCTCCGGCACCTCCACTGGTATTTGGGCACATCGGAGCCTTATCCTGAACAATGACTATTGATGTGTGAATTAAGCTGGAGGAGAGGGCTCTGTGGCTCTTTCAGTAAATAAAGTGCTGCTGCAGCTAAGAATAAGCATCGTGCCACAGGTGCAGCCGTGAGCTGGGTATGAATTCATTATATTTATTGTTGCTTTGTCGCTGAGCTAGAAGTACTTGCATCAGCAGGTACCGTGGTTTGGCCCAGGGTTTGAGAAGCAGATATGTTAAGTCGGTAATTGGACTGGGGAGAGATCCTGGTTCACACTCATCATTTCTGGGCAAAGTGGGGTTCTAAGTTTACGTCAGGTTAGTGTTTCCCATGGACGCTCCTCTGCTGGGTACATCACAATAATCACAGCCCTGCCCGCGCTTTGCAGGCTGAACAACCCAGCCTCACCATCCCCAAGCTGGTCCCAGCCTTGGGGGGGGTCATGGAAGGAGGACGGGAGATCACAGCTATGAGTGTGTGTCTGGTTAGATTTGGGCTCAAATATATTCTGTGAATTGCTGGGTCCTAATAAAAATTGAGTTGGTGATATTTAAAAACAAGTTACGTACATTATGATCATTTCCCCTTGACTTCTGCGTTAATAAGCACATTAACTTTATCCTAACATAATTAACTTTCTGTTGGTGAATTATGTGTTGTCCTTGAAATGAATCCAAGCAGTTACTTATTTGCTGCACTCTCATTAGTAAAATAGTTGGGTTTTATTTTTTCCCTAATATTCCTATAGATGGAAAAAATCCGCTGTCTGTTGGTCCCAAAGGTGCTGAGCCCCAGAGGCACCACGTCGGGGGTCTTATCGCACCACCCGCACCCTGGGGTAGTGACGCTTCCCCCTTTCCTACAACACCCAAGGAATGGGGCGTATTACCAGGAAACAACAAACGCTGTTGCCACGGAGGGCAAACCCTGTGCAGTTGGCACGTGGTTGTAGGTATTTGATACACACTGAGAATTTTAGGGTTGTTTTGAGGTCATTCAGTGATCTGCTGAGGCCTTGGTCTGTTCAGTCCCGTTTGTTAGATAAATACGCAATCACTGTCCTCAGCCATTTGATTCTCTCTACGTGTACAGGTCTGGTATTACCGCATATTTTCTCACAGCATTTCTAAGGTAATTTTTCCTTCTGTTTGATGCTCTCTGCGCATTGCGTGCTGCGAGACTTTGTTATGGATCCATCTATTTAGGATGCTGGAGAATCTTTTTTCCTTTAAAGATTTATATTCCTTGCATACTGATTAAAGAAAAATATCTAGATGTAAAATAAATGTGTGAATGTATGAAAGATTCTTCAAGTTTCTAATCCACTTAATATTTAATAAATGCAATATATCATTTTTATAAATACGTATAACCTAGATATAGATAGATTTAGAATACGTAAGGGATTACAATAGGATAACACATTCATCTCTGTTGGCAGAGAAAAGACCACTAGTGTTTTATGAACATATTAATCCTCATTGGTGAAAATAAATGCTCTGCCCTCCTGCAAGCGATTCCCAGCGCGGCTCATGGAAACCTGCTGACCCGAATTTCAGTGAGCTGTACGTTCCTTGTGGAATGGCCAGAGAACATGGAATTGTAGAGTGGAAGAGGTGATGGGGGACAGGGCTTTTCTCCTTTTCTGTGGCTGGTTGGTTTGGTCTTTCGGCGCCTGCTCTGCCGGGGCTGCTCGCTGATCCCACTGGGACCGGGCGGCATGAAATGAGGTTCTGGCGGGGGTTAAGAAAGGCGAGGATGGTGAAGGGGGATGGTGCTTGTTCTGGGCCTGTGGGGGTGATGGGATCAGTCACCCCAGCTTGTACAGCTGCAGTCAGCTCTGTCCGAGCACCCCAACATTGGGAGCTCTGTACAAGGCTTCGCTTGGGTTGGTTGGTGAAGAGTCAGAGAAGAACTAAGGCTGGAATTTGTGGATAAAGGTGTGACGCTTCTAAACTTTCTTAGTTTTACGTAAGTAAATATATATAACTAAATTCTGCTTTCTGCCATGTGCACAGAGATTAAACGAGGATTATAAGATTTAATGAAAATATACGGCCCTTAGCTAAAGCTCATAAGATATTAAAAGGGAAGGAAGATGGAATAAATGAGGATTGGGAAAACGGCTTCACTCATATTAGCATTAAAATCCTCACTAAAGAACAGTACTTCATATTCTTAAAGAATTGTGTGACAGCACAGTGCCGGATGGAGCACGGCTCTGGTGTCACGGCGTGTTCTTCACGGCCGTTCTCAGACTGGCCGCACACCCTCCTGTAACGTGACACCGATAACAGCGCTGCCCGGGTTGTCGTCAGGCTTCCTCGACACATGCAAGAAAATCACGAGCAAAGCAACGCGAAACGGGGGACAACCAGGTGCAGAACTCGTAGCTTCAAGCAGAAGCATCCAGCGTAACGTCCAGTCCTGTGCACACAGAAGAAACGAGATTCCTTAAAATTCAGATAAGCAGGGTTGGTTTGCAGCTAGAGATCCTGAGCACACTGCTTTTGTGTGATAATATTTTAGATTTATTTCCACAACTTACTGTACGTTCATTTTTTTGGAGTTTTCATTGCAGAAAATCGCCAGGAGGAATGGATTTTGTCTTCCTCAGCTGGCAGAACAATTTTCCACCTGTCGCCCAAATATTTGACGAGAAGGATTATGGTACAGCTGCTGGAAGTTTATATCCATAGGAAGCAAGAGAGGCTGATGAAACTAATGCAGTGCTATGAAAAGTTGGCTTGCTGAGGTGTATATACAGCACTTGTGACGTGGAACATGTGCTGAAAATGAGGAGCCGCTGTCTGAACTCCAGAAGGGCTGGTGGTTGCTGTCCCTGTCCCACCAGCGCTCCCTCTGGCCAGAGGAGACCTCTGTTCTTGTCCACAGATGGGTGTCGTATATTGATACGGATTTGGCCGGCAAACGCAGCCGGGTGTGCAGCAGGAGCTCTGCGGCAGCCACAGCAATGAGCAGCTCTGTGTCGTTTACCAGGACTGCTGAATGAATAATAATTGCATTCTGCTTCAATGTATAGAGTTTAAAGAACGATTCTGCAGTGGAGCTCATCAACACGCAGGTTTTCTTACTGACCGTTCTCAGGGTTCCTGTCTTGTCAGTCTTTGCCAAATACCGTGTCCCTGTAGGCTCCAGTAATCCGTGTACTAGAGGAAATAACAAAGGCATTAAAGGATTTCAGGTGGGCAAGAAAGCCTCACATTTGCATCAATATCTGAGTGACTTCCAAAAAACGCGCGTTGCTGCATATGGGGCGGAGAGGGAGGAAGCGAAGGTGGGAAAATAATCACGTTTGTTGCTTTGTCTGGAGTCTGGTTTTTCTTGTACCGCCAGAGTGTAAGTGGTGCTGTGTTTGGAAACCCATCAGAAGTCTCTGTATCTGAGCTCCTAGCTTGAGACAACTCCGTCTGCATTTGGTAGAGGTGATGGGGAGGAGATGGAGGGAGAAACAGAATAGAGAACACGACAGTTTATACCGGGTTTATAATCTGAAAGCAGTGATGATGATAATGGAATCTTCCATGAGCAGAGGGTGTAGTTGTCTTGTAATGGAAATTGGCATCAAGGTTCACTAGTAAAAACGCTAAAAATAATGATAATATTTTATAAAGTAGACCATGAATGTAGTTTAAAACACTGAACTCATTTGAAAATCGTAATGATCTCACAGCACATCCACAGTGTATATTGGCACACACAGATATACTGAGTGCTAAGTGAGAGATACCTATTTTTAATAGAAATAAAGACAAAGTATGTTCTCATTCTATAATCTACTAGACCTGTGAAGATTTTAGACTTACTTCATATCATCCTATCTTCCCTTTCACCTAACTAAATGTCATTGGTTTGGTTAATCACATATACATTGCCCTCAGCTATTCCGCTTTCCCTTCATCTGCACACAGAGCATCTCCTCCGCCCCACTGGGCTGTGCTCTCTGTGTTCAGTGCTTGTTAATCCTCCTGCCAAAATCCATCCCTTCTGACTTATTTTTGTTGCTGTTCTGTTGCTGTGAATTTTCTCACAAAACTGACAAACTCCTGAAATAAATCCCAGTGTTGCTACAAATCAATGGGATTTCCCGGTTTTGACAGCAGCGACTTGGATTGGACTCAATTACAGGAGTTACAGTAAAGGAAAAACTTGTATTGCAGTGCTCCTGTGTCCATGTCTGAGCACGGGGATCCGGACAGCGAGACGCCTCGGGTTACCCATTGCTGCAGGGATGCCCGGGATCCTCGCTGACAAAACTCACCATCCTGCAGTTTCTGACCCTACAGAAACCACTTTTCCACTTCTGTACCGCTTAAAGGGGCTGTGGTGAACGGGAACGGTGTAAAACACGTTGAAAACTTCCTCTAAGTGGGTATGAAATCGCAGTTTGCCCATTGCGCTCTCGGGGCGCTGCAGTAGTGCTGCTCAGAGCAATTGTTTCTGTGGTTGCCGCTCTGGTCCCTGTTAAATCTGCAGCAACCGTCCCAAGGAAAGGACATTTGGCGAAGGAAACGAAGGTTTGGTGGTTAACGCACTGGGCTGTCGCTCCAGAGAACAAGATTTAGTTTCTACTTCTTGCACGACTGTCTGTGTGACCTTTGGTGGCTCCTTTAATCTTTCTGTGCCTCAGTTCCCCATCTAGAAAGCCGGCAATAGCAATGATGCAGTTTTCTGATGATACTGATGCTGCCGCTTTTCTGTCAGTTTTCTTGGCGGTCCTCACACTGAAATTATTTGGTATTTGTGTGTCAGATTCCTTGCGAAGCACAGTCCTGACAGCTGTTGTTCTACAGCTGTTTCTCCAGCAAAATTCATTTTTAATAAAATTCCGACCTGTTTTTAATCAGTTAATGAGATGATGCGGAGGGCGCAACAACATGAAAAATGTGTATTTTCCTTCCCTTTCAGGAAATGATAACAGCGAAGCCCTTCCCGAGTCCATCCCATCTGCTCCTGGAACGCTGCCTCATTTCATGGAGGAACCAGACGATGCCTACATCATCAAGAGCAACCCCATCGTCCTGCGCTGCAAAGCCATGCCGGCCATGCAGATCTTCTTCAAGTGCAACGGTGAATGGGTCCACCAGAACGAGCACGTGTCCGAGGAGAGCATGGACGAGAGCACAGGTGAGGCGGCCGCGGCCTCGGATGGGGACGGGTGCTGGCGGGGACCACAGCTCAGCACCAGAAACCCATCCTGTACCAGTGCGTGTCGAAGAGAGTGAGAAGGGAGAGAGCTGAAATGCTCAACGGATTGGATCATCCTCCCAGCACACCCTATACCTTTTCTCGGTTAGAAGCATCTTGATAACTATTGCAAACCAATTTAATGTTGCACCGTCTTGTAATTTCCCAATTCTGGTTTGTTATTGCTTTCCTCCTCTTCTTAAACTCCCAGATTGCTAGGCAACCCCATGCCTTGGAAACAGCAGAGTGTGCACAACATCCCCTCTGTCGATACAAGAAATCCCTTTTTAGAGGAGAAAATGCCATTTAAAAAGTTACATCTAAAAGCGGTGTTTGGCACTCTTTTCAAGTGACACATTCGGAATAAATTTCATAGGAACGCTTTTTGTAAATGCTAATCTGGATGAATTTTAATTCTACAGTTACCTTTTCAAAAATAATTTAATAGGCATAACCTTTACTTCTAAAGGCATTGCTGAATCAATAGAGAAGAAATGTCATCCCTAAATGTTTCTCTTCCATATGGTTAATGAAGATCTGTCTTGTGAACACTGCAATTATGTTTTTTAAACCTTGGATTAATAATAGAATAAAAAACGATAAAGTAACATTAGGATTTTTAAATAAGAGCAGCAGCACTGAGGTTTGAGGGGTTGGAGTTCAGCGCAGTGGGTTGGGTGCTTGGAGACCAAGTCACTTTATCTCCTCCCGCCTCACTCCCTGGGTCGCAGAAGAGACAGAAATCCCCAGGTTGCCTTTTCCCTTCATTCCATGGCCGTGGTGGAACAGGAGCTCTGCTGTGTGCTCTGCCCCGTGACACGGGGCCTGATGGCACTGTGATAAAAAGGTAGTAATTACTGCTTGATTAATTCCCTTTGCTCTGTTTTTCTTGCCTGAACATTGCAGCAGGCACCTCAGAATTAGTTTACAAATCTTTCAACTTTTTGGTTCCAGCAGAGGATCAGATCTGCTAAAAGTAACTAGAGTTTTCTTGTGTGATAAATAAAAGGATTACAGCAATAACTGCTGTCAGTGTTCTCTCATTTAAACAAATAAAGCTGACAAATGCCGAGTTGTGTGCAGTACACGGAGAGCAATTATTCATGTGCTGGCAGCATTAGTCTGTGTGCAGCTGAAGAGCCAGCAGTGCAGAAAGCACATTAGCAGATCAGTTCCAGAGCCATCACTTCACCTTCTGTAAGGCTGCACTGGGTAACAAAAGATGATGGTTATAATTTGCACAATAATTTAAAGGGCTGGACTTGCAGTGCTTATTAGAGTTAACGAGTCACAGGTAGAACGTCGCTCCTCTTTATTACGTGCCTGGTTTTCGTTGTGTTGTTTCCTATGAACAACTTTCCTGGCGTTTCTTGGGATGCGGAGGATAGGTGAGTATATTTGTTGGTGAAATATAGTGATGATAAATGAATATATGGCTCTGTTCCCGAAGGTTTGCTTTCTGTGGCTGTCTCTAAAACAAATGAAATCGGTGTACTTTCTCCATAAACAAGACATAAGTTTCCCCAAAGACTCGATGTTCTCCAAGGACCCTTCCAGCCTCAACAATGTGGTGATTCTGCTCTTTCGGATGCATTTATTTTGTCTATTTGCAAACTGGGAGACCTTTAAAAGGACCTGAATTCCTACCTGAGCCATTCTCAAAATGCTGAACCACCAGCTCCTCAAAATCATGTGCTGTTTGTTCGCCCGATTCAAACCACGTTGTATGTTGCTTCAGAAAAGATAGGCTGATATATAGATTAATTAAATAATGTGTCAATACAAAGAAGCGCTGGGCTGGAGAATATTCTACCTTAACAGAGGTTGTGACAGAACTGCTGTGTCCGTTTCACAGCAAACAAAGGGCTGTGGTGTGAACAGTTTTGTTGAAATCCACACCAAAGTATTTTTAAATAACACAAATGAGAACAACCAGGAAATCTCTGTCTGTTTATTACTGAGTCAGTAAATATTTGAGTGACCCAAGTGATTATTGAGGAAGCAACCACAGGTTTGTCCATGACATTGTGAAATACGGCAAGAAACGGGCTACAGGGAAAGGAGGAAAAGTGCCCTTCGCTGGCACAGCAGCAACACGGGTCTGTCTGTCCGCGCTGTCTGTCCGGCTCTCGTTCTGTATGTCCGCGCTGTTTGTCCGGCTCTCGCTCTGTATGTCCGGCTCTCGCTCTGTATGTCCACGCTGTCTGTCCGGCTCTCGCTCTGTATGTCCGCGCTGTCTGTCCGGCTCTCGTTCTGTATGTCCGCGCTGTCTGTCCGGCTCTCGCTCTGTCTGTCCACGCTGTCTGTCCGGCTCTCGTTCTGTATCTCCACGCTGTCCGTCCGTCCCCAGCAGCCCTGGGCCCGTCTCTCCTGCTCACCTCCCAGCGCCTCCCCAGTGAAATACCGGCTCTTAATGATGCCTGAGATTAAGTGGAAGCCAATTTTTATGGAGTTCAGGTTTCTTGCTGCTTTATAAACTTCACAGGCACGAAATATTTTAAGACTGAGTTTTCATTCATTTCCAGTGAAGGGGAAATAAGTATCTTGAGACTGCACAGGAGGAGAAAGAAGAAAGTAGTAGGCATAAGTGTTCTCTGTTTTCAGATTAACGTTTTTCTGACTGGCTCTTTCAAATGCTTCCTAATGCCTTCTAACCCAGATTTGCATTATATTTCCTCTCCCCAAGGCTGCCGTGCAAAGGTAATTACAGACATGGTGAACGTTCCAAGTGTACAAAATAAGGTGTCAGGTTTACAAGGCTTCTTCATGCCTTGGATGTACCTCCAGGTTTGGTCTGAAGCAAATGTTTCTGGTCTGAAGGGCAATACATTATTGTCGAGGTAATTAAAGCTTTGCTTTGATTAAAAATGGAATTGTTCAATTAAAGACAAGGTTTGGCCAACCTTAGCTTTACGCTCGGCTGCCTCAGCTCATCTGCCGTGTCTGTCCCTGCAGGACTGAAGGTCCGAGAGGTTTTCATCAACGTGACGAGACAGCAGGTGGAAGATTTCCATGGGCCAGAAGACTATTGGTGCCAGTGTGTGGCGTGGAGCCACCTGGGGACCTCCAAGAGCAGGAAGGCGTCTGTCCGCATCGCTTGTGAGTAACCGTCTGCGTTTGTGCTCCTGGAACAGGACAACGTTTGACGTTAGTAACAGGATGGTGTCACAACTCCTTGATTTCATAATGACGGGACTTTTGTTGCCTGATTTAGTTTGAATGTGTAAACATGCGTTTTTTATTTTACTGCATTAGCTGTCATAACATTGAATGAGCTCATAATTCCCCCGTATTGCTAAGCTGCAAAGGACTCTTATTCTGAATTGAATTTTTATTGACTTCTCTCCACACTCTGATTTCCCAACCCCATAATATGGCAATACAAGTAAAAACCAGAATGAGCAGAAGCAGGTGGAGCCCTGTGCTGGGACTTTTAGACCCATCACTGTGGTACCAGGTCTGCAAACACGTCCCCAGCTGCCTCCGAAACCGCAGATCCCGTGTGGACCCTGTGGGCACCGAGGGGCAGAACGTTGCACCTGAACCGTGTTCCCACCATGGCCACTCACTCTGCTGCTTCCACCCGAAACCAGGGTTTGATGGAAAGAACAGCAGCTCTTGAGTGCGGAGATGATGGGACTTGTTAGCACCCAGGCAGATAAAATGAATCACCTAGAGATTCTGAATTGTGAGTCAAGTCCAAAGCGTTGCAGCACTTGATATTTCTCTGAAAAAGCAGGTACGTATTTCTTTATGATAGTGTAGAGTGCAGAGAAAATGAGACGGATCTTACTCCATTATTCATCCTAATAAAGGCATTTGTAGGCACAACTGCAGCCTAACTGTTAATGAATGACTCCTTAAATAGGATACTGGAAAAGATATTGGTTATCTGTGTGAATAAAAACCCAACATGGCAAAGCGGTGCTGTTGCTCAGTTCTGCAGCCTCCACGGCATCGTGTGGGGAGGTTTCTGGAGGTATGATGAATTACTGCATTGACCTCTGCAGATCTACGGAAAAACTTCGAGCAAGACCCCCAGGGGAAGGAGGTTCCCATCGAAGGGATGATCGTCCTGCACTGCCGGCCCCCCGAGGGAGTCCCCGCCGCCGAGGTGAGCCTGAAACATAGAAAACATGGGTTGTCTTTGAGACCAAAAGACGTGAATTGCGATAGGTGCACTGCTACCAACGAGTGCGGTTGGCTGAACTGACTGCACCCGTCTGGCTGATTCCCAAGTTCTGTGTAGCTAAATAACCAAAAACGTTCTTTTTGCTGGAATTCAGCCATTTGGGAAACAATGGGGATTCTCAGGCAACACTGTTAGAATTTTACTGAGAATTTTAGAATGGTTCGAGCTACACTGCTTTACACTCACCAATTAAACAGGATGTCTTCTATGAAGGTTAGGAATTATATCTAATGAAAACCTGACATGTTAATTGCTTTCTACAGATAAACACTGCAGAGTTCTCAATAAACCCCGATTTAGTGATGTTGATATAAAATTGTTATTGCTGCTAATAAAGCCTGTAAATCTTAACAGGTCATATTTGCTTTGGACAATTAAATTTCACATAAGGCTCAGGATGCAAGGCGAACCCTGCTCAGCAAGGTGAACAGTCTGCTGGAAAGGATGCGGTGTCTTTAGAAATGGGGACCAGATTCCCATAAGTAATGGCTCTGGTTTGTGGCAGTAAGCTTGAGGTTACAAACTCTTGTGCTGCTTTCAAGTTAAAGATGATCCGCCCTGTTAAACACGTCGATGAGAAATAACCGAGATAGCCAGAAAGTCTTGTTCAATGATTGTTACGTGGGTACTGAGAAGTGTAGAAGGCTTCAAAACCCAGTGTTGGCAACAAATCCGTGGTTCTGATCCAAGAATTTATTTCATTAGAGTTTGGATGAGGCCCTAGATGAAAACATAAGGCTTGAAATGACTACGAACAAAGGCGCTCGTCTTCTGTTTCATTAGATGCAAAATAGATGCTAATTGTGGCATTGTTGTGTTCCGTTTGTTTGTTCCTCTAATCCGTACTCTGCGTGGACCTGGAAACGTCAACTGAAACGAGATGGGCAGGAGACTCCAGCCCTCTCGTGTTGCACGCCAGCGTCTGCCTGAGTCCCTGAGCAGAACTGTGGTCGCTCCACCAACGCAGGGGCTCAGGCGCGTTCCTTTCCAGAGAGCACATCCCTGTGCCTACCACAGTCCCCAGTTAATCCAGCGAGGTATTTCCGACAATGGCCGCGGATGGCTGATGTGGTCCAACCTCTCACCATGCAGTGCAGCTCAATGAGGGGCAGGCACTTCACAACTGGAATGAAATTTAAGTTCAGCTCAATAATTTATGTGAGCCTGCCCCTTTATCAAGAACATAAACCTTCATCTCTGGAATTGTTTATCTGCAGCTTGGAGGAGCTGGAGATGTCTTCAGTCTAAGGATGGAAGCATTGAAAGTGAATGTTCTTGATGTGCACTGTAGCTTCATGTGAAATATCCTGTCGTTGGTCCTGTAAGAAGTGGCGAGCAGGGATATTTTGGAGTGGTGTCCGACATCAGAGGTTCCTCAGAATCACCAGGAGGAGCAGCCGTCCTTTCCCGTTGTTCCTTTCCAGGTTTCTAGTCACTCCTCCAGTATTTTCACTGAAGTGATTTTAGCCACTGCTGCTGTTTCTCTGTTCGAAGTGGGTGGACCTCGGCAGTTCTTGGTAGCCAGAGGTACTCGTTACTAAATACTGCAGCATTTCCCAGGCACATTTATGCCATTTGTGCCGTCAGTGGCAGCCCCTGCCTGTGCTGGTGTGCAGGAAAAGGGTTCAACCAAGTAGCAGCATTAGGGGCCCGCATCTGAGCGTCTGTGCCGCTGCTGCCTCTCAGTACTAATCCTTTCATTTTTGGGGTGGGACTGCAGGGACCACACAGAGATCAAGACCAAACCCCCAGAGAGTTCTCTAGAGAGGGTTCCTCTAGATCAAGTTTAGTTTTGTTGGGAGAAATTTCTTTCTTCCTTCTGTTCCAGAATGAGTACGGCTTCCGTATCTCATCAGCAGCAGCAAACAAAATACCCAGATTGTTTGTTTATGTGCTTATATTTCTGCACACAGTATGTGCAAAAGGAGTTAGGAGAATATGGATTAAAGGGTTGGATCCATAGTTTAAATGTGTCTAAACTGGTTTCCTTCTCTGAGAAGGGATCATCCTGCACATCTCAGCTTTGGGAGGGTGCTGAGGGGTCAGGGCATCCTGGCTGCGTTGCCACGGCAGCAGGAGACGATGAGAACCCGCATCCTGACACTGGGCACGCTGGGAAAGGTTTTAAATCCTCTTCTCATGCATTCGCATGGCGAGCAGAAGGGAGCTGGTGAGCAGCTGTGCTTGCAGGCAGCGGCACCCGGCCCAAATAAATTCAGGGTTTTTATGAGTTAAGCATCAAAATAAAAAAGAAAATGCATCATTTAAGTAGAGCATCTGATAATCCCCTGCTGCGGCAAATGTTGATTTAAATATAACAGAGTCTCTGCTGGCACAGGCTGGATGGGACCAGAGCCATTTCTTTCACTATTGATGCAGAGTTGGCCTAGAGAAGAGACAGTTCTGGCTTTCAATCCCCACAACAGATTCTCCCCATAGATATGTTTATTAATTGTGTGCAATCGAGGCCTCATTTAGCTCGGAGTGTATGCAACGATGCAGTTGTATAGTGTGGGAATCAGCTAAGCTGATGAATCTGTGCCTGCTGGTTACGTTTGCTCGGCTGCCAGGTGGGCACCTTGGGCCTGATTCTTGTATTGCTGAAACCCTTTCGCTCCACAGATATCGCAGGGACTATTTCTGAGTTTCATTGGCGTGATGGAAATGAGTGGGTGCGTGAAAATGTGTGGGAGTTTCAGCTGCCACCACGTTGTCTACGGTTCTGTAACCTTTTGCGTGTAGGTTCAAAGGAGTTCAGTGTGTCTGGTGCCAGGGCCGGCCAGGCCAGGTCACCCAGCTGCGTTTACAAACCTCAGCCTCAATCGATACACAAAGTGCAAAGCAATGGGCTTGCAAGCACTGAGTTTCTTAATAGGTATTAAGCCCTCATCCTTGAGAAATACATGTTGTACTGCTACTTTCTGTGTATTACAGTCCTACCATTAACATGATATAGTGCTCTCCATACCTATTACCTTGACTATATAAAGCAACTTTGCTAAGATTTGATATCTGAAATGCTGGCAGGTTGGTAACCCTAATCACACCTTAGTGTTTTTCTCTACTCTTGCCAAAGGATATTTTTCTTTCTATTAATTTTAAGAACATACTGAGCACTGGAGTCGCTGCCTCTCAGTGACACAATCATTTACTTTCAAAGTGAAACAGTAAAGAATGTGGACAACTTGATTCTGTCATTTTCTGCAGCTTTGTACCAGCTTAGGTGTAGCATCTGCAATCAATGTGACTAATAGATCCTGGTGGTTTGCGCCAGAGTCAGCAAACAGGATAAATTACAACATCCTCCTTGGTTCACTGACGCTAATTCCTCCTCACTGTCTGGTCCTTGATGGTCGTGGTGCTGCACCCTGCGACTCTTGGCAAACCAGGCTTGAACTGCAACCTTGAAAATACTCGGTCAATATCCACTTAATTAAGTTTAGGATAATCTCTGTTCTGAATGTTGTACTTTATTAGTGCTTCAGAGAATAAAATGACCGTTTTGGAGCAGGAGGAGAAGCAGCGCTTGCTTTCGTAGCCAGCAACCTTTGCGATGGGCGCTGTGCTATGTTGGGGGCACATTGCCGTGAGGCTCCCCCCGGTGATAAAAGGGCTTTACATTTCTCAAGTCATCATAGGCTGTTCCTCTTTAATTCAGTGGACCTGATACTCAGGTTTTTAAACGTTTAGTAAATTGGATAGTGAGCTTTTGTACTGAAATGCACCATCAGGAGAATGTGTCACCTTCTCGAGACCTGGGTTTAATGGGAACTTAGTAGGTCTTCAGTTTGAAGCAGGGTGTGAAACTGGTAATCCTGTAAAACGGAGCACCTGCCAGAACGGCCGTGCAAATGCGGACAGTGGCCTGTGGCGAATGTAATGAATTCTGCCATCGGTGTAGTTACTGTGGATTTCTACTTTTCCTTCAAAGTGCCTTAGAAGCCTTGATATCAGAGATGAGTGTTCATAGACCCCAGGCTCTCGAATAAATGGACGCAGCGCAGCGTTTGGCTCAGCAGCCCCTGCTCGGCGCTCGGCCCCGGCTGCAGGATGTGTGCGGGGCGCTGGGACCCTTCCCAGCACACAAACACCGCCGGGTCGCGGCGCTGAGCGTGCTGCGATGCACGAGCTGCAGAGCTGAGCACGACCTGACATGGAAATGTATTCTAAATCCCTTTTATTAGAAATAAATACTCTCTGAGACGAGAGCTCTGAGTCGCTGGTATTCGAGCATTAGTGGCAGCTTGCAGCTCTTTCACATGTACCGCCTGATTCTGGTCCTGTTTGTTGTAGGGTTTTTTGGTAATAAAAGGGCAGCTGTTGTGCTAAACTGTTACTGATGAATGTAAACTTGTGTCGAGTGCTCTGCAGAGGTTTGTGGAATACTCTAAAATACCTTTATTATTTAATATATGCATATATTTAAGTTTTAAATGTGCTGTATCCAGTGCCACTTTTTCAAACGTTTAACGCTGATGTTGACGTTTTAATGGAGTGCCGTAGATGTTCCCGCGAATATCTGCATGGGTTCCGACGCTTTATTTACCGCTATAGCTTTTAATGGAAATGTAAGATCATTTCTCTTCTGGGCAGTATATATTCCATTGCAAACGCATCAACAAAATGTGAAACCCACATAAAATTCAAAAGCTGCGAGTATTCCAAAAGTAGTGAGAGTCATTGCTGCCTGTTTTACATAGGCTTGTGTATTTATGGGACTTGTACACATACAGTAAAATCGAATATGGCAGGATAATGGTATTGTAGTAAAACACTACGGCAAAAAAGGCTGGTGAATTATAGACTTCAATGAATCTTGTTTCTAGTTATAAAAACAGAGTATGATTACTAAATGCAAACAGCAGGCATTTTATCCAGTTAGTTATAGATCTTGGCTCTTGTGTCTAGAATATCAATATTTGCTTCACTTTTAAGGTATATTAGTTACAAATAAAATAAATGTGTTTCATTTTTCACCGAAGACATTTCACTTTCCAGACTGAGATTGGGTATGTGCAATACGTCTTAATGATTATTTATCTACACGTAAGCTCTTCCGACAGACCAGTTCTACTTCTGAGCAACAACTGCAGCCAGCATGGGCATTTTGAAAATCATGACGTTCTGGGAAGCTGTAAGAGATGTAATGGCTAATAGTGAATAGTGAATAGTTAACTTCGACAGGACGGCACTGGCTGAGGAGTCCGGATCAAACGAGCTTCCCTTTCACCTCCGTTTCCAGTTCTCGACATACCCGACCGAATGAAGCAGAAAAGCCCCTGAACGTTGATTCTGCTCTGCGGAAACCATGGGGCCGCTCACTTGTGCCGGGGTCATTTCTTCTCCAATTTTATTTGCACTTTAAAATTCTGCCCTTTCTTTTCGTCGCAGACAAACACACGGAGACGCGAATGTGCCCTGTTCAGTTCAGACTTTCAGCTGCTTTTAAGAGCAACTCAATCATGTTCATTTTCCATACTTTATGCTGTTATTCTGGGTAATACGTGACGTGCTGCTCTGGGCCGATTGCGTTCAGAGCACTGACAGTCTAATAAAATTTACGGCCTCTTCGTTCCACATAACATCTGCTCAATTAAAGCTTTTTTATTTAAGCCTGTGACTCCTTCATGGGCGCACGGACAACACAAAACCAGAAGCAGGATTTAGTTTATTTTCTATGCTGTTTCATCTTTACTCAAATGAAGGATTCATCCCTTGCCCTCGTCACCTGTCTCCTTTGAGAGGAACCGCTGCTTCGGGATTATCTTCCTGTCTTTTTTGCTAAAGTGCTTCATCTTCAATGCCCAGAGCCTTTCCTGCTCTGACCCGAGCCGCCTCCTGGCCGAGGCGCCGGGGGAGCCGCTGCGACACACAGCACAGAGCAACCCGTACTGCGGAGCTTCAAACAACGGGTTTCAAAGGCAAAAAAGGCTTGTGATTATCAGCACTTGTAAAAAATCACTTGAACGCTGTTGCTCAATCTGCTAAAGTAAAAGCCTTAGATTTCACGGTTATTCTGCGTAAGCGGGAAAGGAGGAGGACGTGGGTTTGCACAGAACTGGTAGCGTTTCCAAGCCGTTGCAGACGTTTCGGTGGGGTTTGTTGGCTGTGTAGGCTTCAGGGCAGCACTTTGCTCGTTGGCTCTGCCGTCCCCACGGGCTCTTTGGGATTACAGCCCCTCTCCATTATTCTGCCACTGTGCCCTGTGAATGCGTTAGATCTGTCACCCCATCCTCCACCTGCACCAAGTACGTGAACCAAAGGCATTTGTCAGCTCTCTTTTGCCTCCTTAGTGGTATCTCCAGGTGCCTCTCCTGCTGATTTTGTACATCTTGCAGCTATTGGAAAAACTTACTCCCAGCATATACACCCTTTACTTGAAAAAACCCTTGGATGTTGTCTCCAAGCCGGTATATATGCTGGATTTCCTGCAAACAAGTGAACTGTGTACTGTGTTTTTCTCCAGTAGAAAAAGCTGTTGGTTTTCCTTTGAGGTTTGACTGGTTCTAAGCAAATCAGTGCACCCCGGAGCTCCTGAGGTCGTGAAATAGAAATGCTGGAGCAAAACACTTCGGAATTAGATTGTTAAAACGAGGGGGGAAAGTGAGATAACTTTGTAGTTCCTCTGAATAGATAATTCCTTTTTATAAAGACATGTGCTTTGGGGCTTTTCTTTTTGATGTGCTGTTTTGCAGTGGCATATATTTTTCTGGTACTGTTTTCAGAAATGTTCCTAATTTTGAATGCTTGAACATGAAAGGCTAAGTTATAAGACTTTATCATTATGTTTATAATTATAAATAATACAGGTAATTGTGCCAGAGAGTCCTACAAGGGTTTGGAAACCTTACTGTGGTGATGTTGTGACTGAAGCAGCTTTATGGATACTGGGCTCTCTTGACTGTATTTGCATGGAGGAGCCCCAGTGGCCTGATGGATATGGCACTGGGCTCCTAAATGAGGGATCGTGGGTTAGTGTGTGTCTAGGGACACAGTGTAAACGTTATACATTTGTTAACTAACAAATCTGTTTGGTTTCAGAGTTTAAATACTTTTCCAGTGTGTAGAGAAAGAGGATTCATTAGCGGATCTATTGTGTTAGCAATAAATTGTCTTGAGATCAATGATGGGAGGTGTGGGCGCAGATCCACCTGGGTTCTCGCAGTGCCGGGATGTTTGATCAGAAGCCGTTAGAGGTGCAGAACAGGTTCTCTTTATTTGTGCTCTTTGTTTTCAATTATTGTCAGCTTTCTGTGATGATTTCCTTATCTCTGAGGCTTTGGTGTAAATGTGATTCTGCCTATCAGGACGTCACCTTAGCAAAACACTGTAAACATAATTTCCAATAATCTTATCTCAAAATGTTTTTTTCTGGTGTCAACTGCACTTTTAATTACTTTCCAAAAGTGTGTGCATTGAAAAGCAAATCACCCGGCACCGGTGTGGCCACGAGCAGCTCCGGGACCTCGAGCTCTTTATTTCTAAGGCTCCTGATCCGTGTGAACAGGGGCTGCGGTTGCTGTGCACCCCTGGATTCTGAGTTGTCTGGAAAAGCAAAGCTCTGGATGAGCCTGATCCCTATGGCTGAGCTCTACAGTCACCGACCTAGGATGTGAGTTCCCACGAGATAATGCGTTTCTGCTTTCCATCAAATAACTGAAATGAAGTCATTTGTGCACTGCCCCCCTGGAAAACTACCATATAACCCACATCATAACCTGTGAGCTTATTAGTGCTGATTCATTCATAATTTTTGCATGGAGGTAAAAAACAGTACTGCAATTAATGGTGGCGACTTATTCTTCCAAAAAGAGGAATAAAGATAAACCTATTTGGGGATCTGATTATCTCTTTAACAATAAGACAACGTACCATTAGCAATGGCGTATTTAGCAATGCGTTTTATAAAAATGTTTTAAAATAGCACGTCCGAGTCAACTCCTTGCCCACCTTTAGTGTCACAAATGCAGACATACCTACGGGCTGTCACTCTTCCCATTGTACGTATTCAAATGGTACTTTAATTTCACTTTGACTCGTGTTAGCCCCTTTCCCCTCCTCTGGATTCTGCAGGAATGCCTGTTTGGGTTGATTTTAAAGCGAATAGAACCGCTCCATCCAGCCGGACTGGACTCGGCTCAGACTCCGGGTGGAGAGGACAGCTCTGGGTTCCCGGAGCACAGGCACCAGCTCCGTGTCACAGCCAGTGAGACACCAAACAAAACGTGCATTAGCAGCTCGCGGCGCTTGAGTTCTCGGGTGATCCCTCTTGCAATAACCGAGCGCAGCTCCTCAAAGAGAAGCTTCCTGTGCTTCTTTCCACCGCGCAGCCAACACAAGCCCAGGCTGATTTATGAGTTAGTCAGGGTTAGATTTATGTAATGAGATTATATATTCAATCTAATGAAGGAAAAATATGCTTACCAGAAGACTATGACAGCGGCGTGATTAAACGATTCGGTAACACTATTCCCTCCGTGGATTAATTTAAAGAAAATCAGCAGGTACAGCTGACCTGCTTCTGCGTGTTGGTAGCGATAGGCCCCGAGCAAGGAAGATTAATGGCTTTGATTGTGTTGATAAAATAACTGCGTGATCACAAAGGTGGATACGAACGGTTTGCATCCAGCAAACTGGATTTTGGTTCTTATTCATCTCCTACAATGACTTATGCTGATGGAGGTTTCTCCTACATTTGAGTCTTAGTGCAGAAGGTGACTAAGGCTGTACAGAGGCTGCGGTCTCGCTGCATCACCATCGCTGTCCGCTCCTCCCGTGACATCGAGGAACATTCCTACAGCTTAGACACACCTCAGTTTTTAGAGACAGGAGATCTGGAAGGAACTGGAAGGAATGCATCTGCCTCTCTTCCACTGAACGTGACTGGTCACTGAAAAAGCCATTTTTAGTAAGGCTTTTAAAAACTGGGGAAGATGAGACCTAAATCAATGATAAGGTAGAAAGAACTCTTCCAGCCAGCAGCCTGAGCTGATTGGTGGGAGGGGAGGAATATTCTTGAGTATGCTTGAGAAACAGATGAACCACTGACAAACCGTGGGGTTACAAAGCACTTCAACTCAGGTCACTGGTTTTAAATGGTCAGGTGTGGCCAAATACGTGAGAAATAGTTACCGTCACTGCCACCTGTGACCCCGCTGTTCGCCTGTGGCTGTGCCCAAACTGACCGTCTCGCCCCGCTCCGGGGAGGATGCTGGAGCTGCATTCCCTGCTTTATGCTTGAGGAGAAGGAGTTCACTGCTCCTGTTGCGATCCACCCCGGTGATGGCGTGTTTAACTGCTTTCACTTTGATAACGCTGTAAGCTGGTCTTTGATAATTGCTCTCTGTAATTGGAACAAATTTATGATTATGTTAATTTATCTGCTGCCACCCAATATGTAGTGGCTGAGTTAATCCATATCTGCCCCTGCATTTCTTTTGTAGATTATTATGTGATTAGCCTTTGTTAGAAATTGATGGGGGTGTTTTAATTCTGAGCAGATTTAATTTCAGGGGAAAAAATCAGATATCTTTATATAAACTTAGAGCATATTATAGCAGTTTTTAAGCCTAGTTCAAGATAGAAATAATTAAGATCTTCATACAGACTAACTCTTCAATAGAAATGTATTTCATTGTGTTAGAGGCCACGGTATGACCTCCAGCGATGGTAAAGGGACGACGTTACATGCTAATGGGGGCATTGCAGAACCCCGTGCCTCATTCCACAGGCACGTGCTGTGGGGTTCTCTGTTACATTGATTTTTCTTGGTTGTTCGGTGTGTGCACAGAATTTCTCCAAAGGTTGCACCCCGTAGCAACAACCTTTTGTCATCGTGACTCCTTCAAATTTATGAGTTTATCCTATAAATTCACCCCTTAGCTCTCCAGCTTTGAAAGCATTCATCCGCTGAGGCACAGGCAGCGAGTGAGCCTGGCTAAGTCTGGTTTTAAAAGGGAGGGGGAGGCTGGAGCTGAGCCTCCAGACAAGCAGCAAAAGGCAACGCGTGCCCTTGCTTACAAATCTTCTTTTGATCACACATCTCTCAACACTCTCATGTCTATGTTCTGTCTGTTTAGTGCTCTCCTATCACTCTTTTAAATGCTTTTCATTAGTGTAGAGGGTTTTCGTCCACCAAGCCTTGCAGAGCACAGGCCCAGCTGGAAAAGGAGACTCCGCCAAAACCAGCCCAGGGTGCTGGGGGAACGGTCCCAAGGGCCTCGAACCTCCGGGATCCCCCTCGCTGCCCCCCCAAAAGCCCCTGACCTGACAAATGCTAAATTTTATATATATATATACACTTGTGAAATAATGAACTCTGGTTACTAGACACGTTTGTCATCTCTTTGAACATTACTGTGTTTGTCATTACACTGCACATAAAGTGAGTTTAATTCTGACTGCGACCATTGAATTTCTGTCACTTGATTTATGCTGCTGCTGCTGTTCCATAATTTAAATTGCATTCCTCGTTCCTCTGCTGAAACCCCCTCTGATAATTAGTATTAAAGTTAACTGCAGAAGGGAAACCGAATAGTAAATGGATTACTTGATGGCTCCTGATCTCGCTCAGTCCGAAGGGAAAAGTGATCCCTTCCAAGAGATGTTATTAGGGGGAGTTCGGCACTCCTGGGTCCGGTTACTGCTGCAGAGCCAGCCCTGCCCATCGCGGTCCATCCCGGGGCTTTCTCTTCTGAATTTGTTAATATCGACCTTCTTGGGAATCCCATCCTGGCTTCATTTTTATTGTAACATCTGTAATAAAGATTGCAGTGACATTTATTAATTAAATAACTAAAATATAATTTTGCAGGTTTCCTGCTTCCATCTTTTCTTTTCCTACTTCCTGTTCTCCCCTCTCCATCCCTCTGCAGGTGGAATGGCTGAAGAACGAGGAGCCCATCGATTCCAACCTGGACGAGAACATCGACACCAGGGCCGACCACAACCTCATCATCCGCCAGGCGCGGCTGTCGGACTCGGGGAACTACACCTGCATGGCCGCCAACATCGTCGCCAAGAGGAGGAGCATGTCCGCCACCGTGGTGGTGTACGGTCAGTGCAAACGCGCCAGTTACGGAAAAGGATGCGTTCGCTTGTATCGCTGGAGTGCTTCATCTTCTTAACACACAACTGGTTCTAAATCCAGTGGCTAATCTTTCTGTGCAGTGAATCTCAGATCTGTTGCTCGAGACTGGGATCGCTCGCTTTTACAGTGGCCAGAATTACGAGGTTTTTGTTTGGGATGGATTCTCAGAAGTTATGTTAATAACAACAAGCCTTGCTCCAGATATTAAGATCCAATTATAAGCTAAACCACGTAAATAAGCCTTGCTTGTATCAGGAAACCCTGGAGCACATGCCTAGGGAGGACTAACTAGTGAATCCGGATGTTACTCAGGAAAGGACAAAAGAGCAGAACCTTCGCTTTACCACCATCATCTCCTGCTCTCCATGTTTATATTATTGCTGGAGGCAGAGCGTTCCTAAATACGTCTTTTAAACTAAACAAGTCTTGTTTATGACTTAAGCAAAGCGTATTTTATGAGAATGGAGGTGTCTACTTTTACCTTCCTCTTAGGCCCTACCCGTCGCTGCACTTTGTGTCTTGCAGTGAACGGGGGTTGGTCGTCGTGGACCGAGTGGTCGAACTGCAACGCGCGGTGTGGCCGGGGCTGGCAGAAGCGCTCGCGGACCTGCACCAACCCGGCCCCGCTCAACGGAGGCGCCTTCTGTGAAGGGATGTCAGTGCAGAAAATCACCTGCACCTCTCTTTGCCCCGGTGAGATATGCTCAGGCTACTCTGGAAGCACCTGAAATGCCACGCTCACGGCAGAGCTCTTTGAGTCTGAACCGCCAGGCAGACAACTGTGCTTTGAAAAACCCACTGGGGTCAAAAAGGAAACGGGAAGTACTTGCATCCTTGTTTCAGCTACAGCTCAGAGCCTTGTGTAGGGTCACAGGCACCTGTGGCCTGATCTACTGGGTTTGTCGCTGTGACTTACACCGGAGGTAACTGAACACTCAACCACAAAACAGCAACTGGTTCAATAGGAAATATTTAAGTTAGTGGGTGTCGGGGAAGGGGAGGTGATGTTAGTGGCACTAGAAACGCAGAACGGGAACTGTGGAACCCTTCTTGTTTGGGAGAGGCTCAGGGACAGCTCTGAATCGCTCACAAATGAACATATCGATCCGTGCTCTTGCTCCGGCATTAGCCTGAGGTCTGCAAGGCCAGCTCTGCTCTTTTTGTAAATGTCAGCATCCTTTCTCCGGTAGGAAAATGTGTGGCCTGTTTTAAGGTAGAACTTGTATTGAAACATTAGAAACCTACAGCTAGGAGCCAAAGGGTGAGTTTCCTCCTGCAGTTTTACTTTACTATATTTGCAGAATGTTATATACTGGTGCTGTTCTAGAAGCTCCCACGTTGCGTGCTTGAGGAGGTACATTTTAATACTGCATTTCACCTTCACATCTGATAGAACTGTTTGTATTTCTCCTGAGAATTACGCTTTGTTTTACTCGCTGTGACGTGGGGAGGGACACGAGCGGGCACTGGCAGGGCCTCTCCGCCCCAGCGCTTTGATGCCGTGCTGGTTTTTCTTCTCCCGCGCAGTGGACGGCAGCTGGGAGGTGTGGAGCGAGTGGTCCGTGTGCAGCCCCGAGTGCGAGCACCTGCGGGTCCGCGAGTGCGCGGCGCCCCCGCCCCGCAACGGCGGCAAGTTCTGCGAGGGGCTGAGCCAGGAGTCCGAGAACTGCACCGAGGGGCTTTGCATTCAAGGTGAGTAACGCTCGCTACTGAATCGGGTGTAGGAGGTATGGCCTAAAACGTGTACTGTAATCCAGGCGATGCGGCAAACCCGCCACGCACCCATGTCAGTAGAACTCGAACGTTTCACTTGATGGCGATGGCTTAACCCCATGGGGGAAACCACCGCGGCTCCTTGGGTCTCATAGCACAGGGGTCTCAGGTGCAGACTCTGTGTCACAGGGGGTCACTCGGGTTTTGTTGGTGCCTTCTCCAGCTGTTAATTTCTCCGTCTGTAGCCTCTCTGGAGTTCACCAGACAGCAGCTACAGGCCGGTGTCAGAATGGCCCTGCCCAGTGGTGAGTTACCACTTTAATATCAGCCAAGTCCTCCTCAGATACCACAGAAGTGCAAATGCTGGTGCTGTGTTTGCAGCTCCGTTTGGGGGCTGCCCTGGGTACTTACGGTCAGGCGCTGCCCCTTTCCTTCATGTTTGTACAGCCGCTGCTGCAAAGAATATTCCTATTAATGAACCGCTAAATGATGTGACTGATTGACTGATGGCACTGCAGGAACAAAAGAAAAATGCCCCAACAAGTTAGAATCAATTGAACCAGCACTGGATTTAATCCTCGCCTTTTCAGAAGAATTTTAATTTTTCCTTGCCGTGACGCTGATCTCCAGGTGTTTTGTGGGAGCAAACGTCCCGCAGCGTGCGTCAGGACTCCCGTCCGTGTGGAAGGGAGGTGCATGGGGCCCAAACCCAGTCCCAGCTGCATCCCAAGAGTCTGAAATATGGAGTGTCTTGTTTCTTTCATCTGTTACTCCTTCACGGGTCGTGTGGTATGTAGCTGCTTGTGTCAAATTATTTTTAGGACAGTAATTGCTTTTTCAGCTAACAGGAATTGATGCAATTACCCTATTTTTTAACATCTTTCCCCCCTGTTCTTCTTCCAATGTGTGGCTTTCCTGCTCTGCTCTGCATCCCGTGGGGAACCGTGAAGGCAACGCAGGACTGTGCTGCAGAAAACGAATCTCTTGGAGGTTATTTATCAGGCACAGCTTGTTAACTCCGTTCCTTTCGTGAGGCAAAAATAGAAATGAAACATTTCTTTGGTTAACAAATACGAACTTCAATGTAAGTAAGGGAGAGAACATAAGATGCCAGGAAAGCATAAGCCTGATTCTGAACTGGCAGAAAACCCTCTAATCCTTTGCACGGATGTTCAGATTTGGTGCTGGTAAACGAGATGGCGATAAAACAGGGTCTGCTCTGGGGTTATGTTGGGAGAAAAACAGAGCTGGACTCGGTCCGAATGCGAAGGTCCCTCTCACTCCAGGTGCCTGTGATAACCCCCCAGTCTCTTGCACATTGGTTCTCTTGTTTTGATTCCCCACCACTACTCTTGGTAGTAAACTTCCCCATGGTGGGTTTCTCTCTGTTTTGCAGAAGCAAAAGCTTTTTCTTTGCTTAATAAAAGAGAGGGTTTTGTAGAGTTCTTTCTTTCACTTTTATCTATTTGCTTTAAAGTGATTTTTTATAACTTCAGAAGCTATTGATCACTTTTCCCAGTGCCCAAACCAGAAACAAACAAGTAGGCCATAGGCAGATGAACCACAAACGTGTTTTTCCTAATGCATGGTAAATCACAGATGATTTAGTTTCCCTTTTCACTCGCCCGTGATACCGAGTGCTGCCCAGAGAAATCTTAACAGCACTGATTTTAGCATATAAGACCCATAGGAGAACTAGAGGATTTCTTATATTGGCGGGGTTAGAGACGTATAACACGGCTCACTGCGATTCGGTGAGACGGGATCTTGGTTTAAGACTCCACGAGTCATCACGGATGCGAAGTCCCTGATGGGAACTGGGACCCACCCTGTGGTGCCACCGGAGCTCCCGGCTGCTCCGGCCCGGCTCCCCGGGCCCGGCGGGACCGGAGCGCACGCGTCTGCCCATCGCCCCAGGCTGGTGGGGATGGGGAACGTGCGCCCCGCGTTGCTCCTGGAAAGCACTTACTGTAAATGAGATAATTTAATCAATTACATTTCCTAATGTACTAAACCAAATGTTTCATTTTCTGCTCCCGCACATCTTAAATTATCTTCAGGTGCTTTATGAAACTTAATCATAGTTAATAGAAACTTCATTACCATCAAATGTGCTTTCAATAAATGTTGTGTAACAGTGTCAGGAGGTGGAGTGAAATATAGGCTACAATTACCACAAACATGTATCCTGGAACGGCAATGCAGAAAAACCCAGTGCTGCACCGGAGCCCCGGCCCGCTCCGGCTGGGAGGACGCAGTTCATTAAGCAGTAATTGCCTGGATATAAATGTTTTCTTTAGTTTGTTCAGCGCCGTGTGCTCGCTGCTCGTGCTGGTCCTTGCAGACAGGGTCCGTGTGAGAAACTGGGGAGCCAGGAAAAGAGCTTTTCTGGTGCTGCCCATAGGCGCTCAGTTCTTTCATCTCCAGGGTCTGAAGTTTCATGTTCGGTTTCAAAAATTCAACTAAAATAGAGCTATCTGACTTTCTGCAGAAAAACACAACAGAAGCCTCCTCCCAAAACTAATTAATTTCAGCAATTGGCTGTTTATTAAATCCTGAATTTATCTCCCCACTCGATTTCTGCCCATGGCAGTTTATTTACTGGTACTGGATATTCTGGGTTTCCTACTTATTTTCTGTCGCTGTCACGTTTAGAAATGACTGCACTTTCTGGACCAAGTGCTTCTCACCCGAGAGCAGCACCGCACATAGGATAACGGATGATGTATGGGGTGAATATGTGATTATCTCTTCCTCTAATCTGGAATTTGGCATTACGGAACTATCTAAGGACCCACTAAGTGTACTTGCCAAGTAATTTAATTTCATGGTACGTGGTCCCAAATCCCACAAGATCTGGAATAGCAGGACTGGATAATTCAATTACATAATACTGCAGGTTTCGTTTGGATTCATTCTTTCAAAGCAATGAATTCTTCTCTGCTGTGAGAGTATGAAGTCTCATTAAACCTGATTGTAAGCTGAATGCTTGGGCGTGATCAGGGGGAAGGTTGGGTTTCCAACGTGTTCTTAAAGACTTGACGATGGTTGCAGGGATCCAGGAAGATGTGTGGGATCCGCTCGGCCCCTCTGGGAGCTGGGAGTGGGTGGGCTGCTCCTTCTCGCACTACAGCTCACGCAGATCAGTCCTGTCCCGCGATCTGTGCGGTCACGTCTCAGGCTTCACCTCCCGGCCATGTGCTGTGGCCTCATCTGATCCCCTTTGCTCTGGGCCACCCGGTTTTCCCTCGCGTTGCTGACTGGGAGCCCGCTCTTTGTCCCCGCAGATATCGAGACGGGCAGTGACATCGCGCTGTACTCGGGCCTGGGAGCCGCCGTCATCGCCGTGGCCGTGCTGGTGGTCGGCGTCACCCTGTACAGGCGGAGTCAGAGTGAGTACGGCGGGGACGTGGTTGATTCAGCTGCACTGATGGGAGCCTTCCAGACCTTTAATTTTAAAACAGTCAGACAAGGTTAGCGCTGTGATTTCGTTTTCTCTCCAGAGCTCCTCCTGCCCACAGACACGGAGCGGGTGCTCGGTGCCCGCAGGCAGGGACGGAGCTGCTGGTCACAACTGGCACTGCCTCTGCTCCTCACCTGTCACGGCAACTTGGACAAATGCTCTGAGCGCTTCAGAAATACCCTCACGAGCTTCTGCGCTGACACGCGTGACTTAGCCAAACCCAACCAGAGCCACCTCAGAGCGCACGACCGCAGCTCCTCCTACTCAGTTAGAGCTCTTCTAACTCCAGTAGAAGTGATCAGTCTGTTACTGTTGGTTGGAGAAACCCAACTCTAAGTATTTTCCCAAACATCCACATTCAAGGTCTGTGGGAAATAAAGGTGTGTAAATATGTTGATTTAAAAAAAAAGTCAAACTCCAGAAAGCCACCAATAAAAAAAACATGGAAGAAATATTTACTTTTAGTAAAACCAGCACTCAGATGTTTTCTGGAATATTATTTCCTTTGGATGGTGGGGAGAAGTACAAGTGGTGAGTACCTTCCAGCAGTACGTCTGTTTAATTCCGTACTGACCTCCGTGGGTGGAAGTGTCTCCTCTCTCTTTGGCAAGGTGAAATATGTCTCAGGGTGTTTGTGGTGGTTTCTTGGGATTTGGTGCTCTGGGTGGTTCTTTTTTGTCTTTGCTTTGCTTTTTCCCTTGGTTTTACAGTTACTTTATGTTCTGGGGGCCATTCCTCACCAGGCAGAAATTGCAAGAAACTGGGAAAAGGGCTTGGTAGACAAGGATGTCTGAAGGCTGTTTACTCATCCTTTTACAAATCCAGGCCTTTAATTAGACTGTCTCAAATGGTGTCTTTTTTGTTGTTGCTCAGTTTGGTGTGAAACTCTTGTTTTGACCCTGGGGAAGTTTGTTTGACTTGATGTTTAAAACCCGTCAGTTCTAGACCTCTGGAAGATGGGTGTGCAAATTTCTCTGCTGCCAGGACGCTGCCAGATCAGTTTCAGCTACTTTGTGTTCTTTGTCTGTGGGGTTTTTAGATAAGAGCATTTGTAAACTCAGCAGCTTACAGAAAAGTGGGAACATGTGTTTTCAGCCAATGGGTTTTAATTTTTGTAAAAAGAGGAAAGCAGAAAGGCATGCACGCAAAGCTGAATCCAAACCGAGTAAGTTCTTTCTTGGATTCACTCACTCTGGAGCTGCCTGAAGTGTGGAAAAACCAGTGACCAAGTACCTGTTAGATCTATCGCATCGTTCCCTCTGTGCTTTAACATCGCCTTAGTGATTGTGCGCTCAGGAAGAACAAGTGGGAAAGGCAAAGGCGCAGGGGTCGGACAGAGGTGTCTGATTGAAGCCACCGCTGCGGTCACGAACTCCCGTGTGCTCCGTCCCCAGGGAACTCGCTGCTGCTGAACCCGTCGCTGCAGCCGGAGCTGATGGGCAGCAGGACGTACAGCGGCCCCATCTGCCTGCAGGACCCCATGGACAAGGAGCTGATGACCGAGTCCTCCCTCTTCAAGCCCCTGCCCGACATCAAGGTCAAGGTCCAGAGCTCCTTCATGGTGTCCCTGGGGGTGACGGAGAGGGCTGAGTTCCACGGGAAGGCTCATGCTGGGACGTTTCCTCATGGCAACAACCGAGCTTTTGGTACGATACAGGCTAGAAACAAGGCTGCGTATATCCAGAACCTGTCTTCTATTTCTACAAGAAGCGAGCTGAGAACAGCGGCTCTCTTTGGACACCTGGGTGGACGTTTAGTGGTTCCAAACACAGGTGGGTAGATCCTTCCTATTAAAAGCATATAAAATAACTTAGATTAAACTTACTTTGCCTGATGTTCTGTGACTAAATTAAAAAAAAAATAAAAAGGAAAGAAAGAAAAGTAGAGGCTCCCTTAATGCAAATTTTGGGAAGTAGAACATGTCGCCCACACAGGAGATGACTGATCAGAACAAAGCTTGGGCTGAGGAGCAGAGAGGCATTGTGCCTGTCTGAACTGTTATAAATTACTGCCGCTCTTGGTGTCCTCAGCATGAAAGTCATGTTAATGAAAGCCGGTGCTTACTTTATCCTGATCCAAAGGAAGGGCTCCCAGGAAGGAGGTCGATGTTAGATCAGCATCTTGTGTAATGGGGTCAGATTCAAAGCAGGATCTGCGTGCATCGACATCCGAGTGCGCGAGCGCTGCCGGGCTGCGCTGTCGCTGCAGCACCCAACAAGCCCACGGCTCTGCAGAGTCGCTCTGCTCCCCACGAATGGTCCGCTAGCACTTTATGGACTGGTTCTGCCTGCTTATGTCAGATCAAATTTGCTAACCAATTGTAAATTCTAGTGCAATCATGTTGCTACTTAGCTGAGGTTCTGCATTTGGCGTATGCAACGTATAGTCTTCCTGCACTGAGAATGATGTATTCTCCTTTCACTGGGTAATGTCGTAGTCAGAACCGCTATTTCGGAGGAGCCGCTCTGGCCTTTCTAGGTCTTGTACATCAGAGGCCAGCTGTGTGTTGCTGTTCACATCCCGTGTCTTTCCCAAAGGTTACGTTCTGCCTTTGCTCTTTCGTAGGAGTCAGTTTATTGATCCCGCATGGAGCGATTCCTGAAGAGAGCTCGTGGGAAATCTACCTGGCCGTCACTCAAAAGGAGTCCAGGTAAGAACATCATCAACCCCACACACATGCAGAATGTGTCTCATGTAATGGGTTTCTTGTCAACGCCGCCGCAAGGAGTCGCTCGGCGGCGCCTTCCCGGGCTGACCACGCTGCTGTGACATTGGCTGCATCCGTCGCAATGACGGCAACAACGACTGTTGTGCGATGCTTCTGAAATCAATTGGAATGACTGAAATACTGTTAAGGGATGGGATGCCGCAAGGAGATTGATGTATGCGTGCTGAACCCGGAGTCGATGGTTTGATCAGCTTTGATTTGCAGAATTATGTCACGCTAGTCTACAAACAGCACAGCTGCTTTCTTTAATTACTTCTCATAGACCCTTTGGGTCCAAAGACTCTCATGATGTGCAGACAACAGGTTAAAATTCACTGGATTTTCACATGGATCCCACAAGCTGCAGCGAGCACCCCAAGCAAGATTTTTGCAAAAAGAAGTTAGTTCTTCACTAACTTTCTTAGCTTCTCAAACTACTCTTTCATAATTTACATTCCAAACAGAGCAAAGTGAATGCTCTGTGGTGTCCACTGTGGCTGATGGATTTAGGGGTAGGCGCTGGTCTCAGGTGAAGAGGGTTCCCTGGTGAGGCCCCACGCTGAGCGCGCGTGCAGGGCAGGTTCAGAAGCGCTCAGCAAGGGCAGGTTTGTGCAGCTGGAGACAGCTCCTCGCAGCAGTTATTTCTCTTTTCTCCTTCACCCTAAATATACATCCAGGTAAAAGCACCGAAAAACTGGTGGGTATATCTGAGGAGACGCAGAAAGGGGAAAATAACTGCATACACAGGAAATATTTGCTTACAGTAATGTAGAGCCAAATGATTGCTGGCATCTTCCTTTAAGAACTGAAATGGACTAAGAATATTTTTCAGGTCTTGTAGTGAGATCTTTTTTCTTTCTGCTCTGAACTCCTGTGTGAAAACTTTGATATCCCAGCCCCATCTGCCGCCACAGGTTTTTGATCGCTTTCAATGCAAGATTAAGATACGTCAAAGGAAGGCAGAAAACCCCAGCTGTTTTATCTGCAAGGGTTCTGCAGAAATGCATTAAAATAGGTTAATTAAAAACAAGCAGCAAACTTTGCCTACTGTTCTCCTTTTAGTGGGCAGAAGCAGAGGCAGCAAATCAGACCCAGGACTATCACAGGGAGACTTTTTCCTTCCTTTTTCTATGAAGTGAAATTCTGTTCAGACAAAAGCAAACGTTTATTTTTTCCATCAGACTCCTGTATTTTTCTTCACGTTGGGGCAAGATCGATGAGTCTGAATGAGCTGGGTGGAACACACCGCTCTGCCAGCAGCTGGAGGCTGCACTGATACATGGGGAACCGAGTTCCTGGGGCAGTTCAGGATTTGTCCCCGATGTGTTTGTGTGTATGGAGGAGCACAGAGAGACCCAGCAAAGCCGGTGCGGGGCCATCCCAGCCTGTCCCGCTGCCGGGACCGGAGCCCCCGTGCACTCACCTGCTCTGCAGAGCTCTACATCTCAGCAAATAAGTGCTGTCCCTGGTGGCTGCTCGAAGCTACAAAGCTTGTTCTTTCTGCAGAACAGAAATGTGTTTTCAGACCAGCGAGATCACACTCAATCTGGAAAAATTTATGAGACTGTGTTTTTTAAACCATAATTTGTTTTATCTTCGCTACCGTGAAAATATTGTTGATGACAGTCTTTGAAGGCAAAATTAGATGGTAATGCTACCAGCTGGTGCATAAAGCCAGGCTTGCTTGCATGGAGTGATTTTAGTGTTGTATTTGGTTCAAGCAAATTGAAATGTATTTTCAAGATCAGAATCCTAAACTGACCAGCCAACAAGTAGCGTGGTTTAATAGTTTTGTTTCATCTCCAGCTACTGCTTCTATGTGAAAATCAGCACAGTAATTGGTTTGCTTATCCTCTTCTGTAACAGATGAGGTTACCTGGTGGCCAGGTTTTGATTGTGGGGTGACAATAAAACCATGGCAGATGTGTTGTTAGCCCCCTCCCCCCCTTCCCACCAAGGACAGGAGATGGGGAGGGAGAGAAGGACAGAGAGGAGAGAGTTGGAAAAATTAATGTTTTACCAATGCTGCTAATAAGAATAGAGAAAATAATACAGAATATACAAACTCAATGTTAAAAGTCCCGGCAATTGCTCCGGCAGATGTGGGGCCGGCACCCAAAGTCCTGGACTGGACTCTGCAGCCAAGCGGAGCTGGATTCAGTCTGTCACTGGCCTCAGTTTGCAGGGACGACTCGCAAGGTCCCCTCCTCCATAGGGAAAAGGGACGAGATCCTCGTGATCTCCCACTTTTCTATGAAGTATCATGTGAATGGGATGTTATACTCAGTTGGTCAGGTTTTGGTCACCTGTTTCTCGCTGCCCCTCTAGCGAGATGGGCATCCATTCTTAGCAATGACCTCGCCTACCATTGCTATGTCTACCAAAACGCGGATCTGGCTTTCAGGAAAACACAGCTCATATGAAGCTTTAGCTGACAGGCAAATTCACTAAAAGAGAAACTAGTTCTTAACAAACCCAGGAGGCTTAGATTTTAACTGAACTACTGTAAAGTGTGCCGTTGTGTGACTGTGACCGGCTCTGTCCCCGCAGCCTGCAGCCGGACGGCCCCGCCGTGCTGCTGGGCCCCGCCGTGACGTGCGGCCCCGCCGAGCTGGGCGTGCGCAGCCCCTGCGCCCTCACCATCCCGCACTGCGCGCACCCCGACCCCCAGCACTGGAGCATCCACCTCAAGAGGAGGACGCAGCAAGGGAAATGGGAGGTACGCTGAGACGTTTGCTAACGATGGAAACGTCCTTGATCTGATTCATGTAGGCGGAGGTCAAAGTTTGTGTAAGTGATAGAATCAGACACCTTAAAGAAACAATAACAATAGTAATCATAAGAAAAGATTTTGCGTTAAGAAGCAGCTGAACTGTTTTCAACTAGTTTACCAGGACGTGCCAAAAAGGGTGAACTTTATGATACAGCCCATGTGACACGAGAAAGTCTTTGTTATCTCAGATAATTTCATAACGGAGCCAGCAGCCACTTATTTGTAGAACGTTGTTTTGATGGATCATAGGTCCCACAGAGACTCCCGTCAGAACAGATCATTATATCCAAGCAGGAATGTATCAGGACATGAAGGAAGTTAAGGAACTGGTTAAAAATACACACTTCATGTTTGGGGTTTTTTAAATCTCGAAGGATCTTCCCGTTTTAAAAATCTTGTCTCTTTGCACATGTCATTTTAGTGGACATTCAGTGATCACCCTGTGCTCGTAACCTCTGAAGGATTAGCGTACACTAAATGAAATATTGTGCTTTTTTAGTTGAACATGTATTTTCTAATCTTGATTTACTGGGGAAATTAAGCTTTGGGCATTCATGACATGGGCATTTCACCATTTGTGCCTGTCATTTCAAGTTCAGCTTAGTTTGCCTGTCGGTGTTGGTTACAGACACCCTGCAATTAATGAGTGCATCACCAGCCTGTAGGTGCTCACACACCTCACCCAATGCTGCTGTAATGCAGAACTGAGCAGGAAAGGGAAAAGAGTGGGATAGGGGGTTCTTTGGTGAAGGTAAACGTGACTGTAATGGGTGTTCTGAAAGGAAGTCAAATGCCAACTATTGTTCAAGGTTTGCCTATTGACTTTAATCCTCAAGGTAATTTCTTAATGTGGCATTGAGGAAAAAATTAGCTAGAAAGTCAAGAGCACTTGAAAAATAAAAGAAGTTAAAATTGCTTGTCCATCATCATCCTTATTCTATGCTGTATACACTGAACTCTGCACAACACACTTCCATAGGGCCCATTGCTAAGACTGGGAGATGTGCTCATGTAGGTGGTGTAACTTCTCCATTCCCTGAGGCCACCATGAGCACAGAGGGTGCAGAGTGGCGCTCGGGAACACTTTACACCCCAGTTGATTGAAAATAAACAAATAATGTCATGACTCCTATTGTCAAGGCCTATTGGTTTTATTATTTTATTTCTTTTTTAAACCTGAATTTCATTTTGCAGGAAGTGATGTCTGTGGAAGAGGAAACTACTTCTTGCTACTGCCTGTTGGATCCTTATGCCTGTCACATTCTCTTAAACAGCTTTGGAACTTATGCTCTTATTGGAGAACCCATCTCTGACTGTGCCGTTCGACAGCTGAAAGTCGCGGTTTTTGGCTGCCTGTCTTGCAATTCTCTGGATTACAATCTGAGAGTATATTGTATGGATAACACGCCTTGTGCATTTCAGGTAAATGCTTTCACTTTGTTAGTTTGGTTTTGGTTATTTTTCTGTAGAATACTACCACGTACTCCTGGGGATGGTCCCTGGGCTACAGCAATAGTCTAGAACTCGAATGACAATATTGTGTATGTTTATGCCACTGCTGCATGGCTTATTCTAAGACCCTTCACTCTGCACTGTTGTTTCACTTGTGGATTTACACCGCGAGAGCTTTAGAACAGCCAGACTGCCCATCTTTTGCTGGCAGATGGAGACTCACTGTGCCCACACGGGGACCAACCCCAAATCCCGTGGCTGACGGTCAGCAGGGTTAGGCTGGGCTCAGGGCTCTAGCATTTGATGTAAAGTATCACACTCATTACCCTTATACTGTTATTAGTCAGTAAAGGATTTCCTCTCCTTTTTATGATGTGAGCAAGAAGAAAGATACTACCTCACCATCTTTTTAAACAAAACTTAAATTAGAATCATGCATTTCCCCTTAAAAAAAATACAAACACAAAACAATCCTCAGGTGCCAATTAAAATTAGCATCAATTTTCTACATGGCATTCCAAGACAAAGCAATGGAATTCACTGGCTTTTGCAGCCTTGATAAGCTCGGAAGCTTTAACAAAATGGTTTTCTTTTGGGAACTGAAATGAAGACAGTTGTGACAGATGGATTTTTGCTTCCTTTTCCTATTGTAGAGGACAGGAACATGGATCTTAATGAAGCACACACTAATGGCTACGTGCTTCTAACAAAAGCAAAGCCACTGGAAGGATTGTTAAAGACTTACAATGGCTTTGTGACAATGGCCTCTGTAACACTTCCACAATCCATGGCCACCGCTGTGGTCCTGGATGAGCCTGCCTGAAATTCAGAGGCCCACATCCCTCCCTCGGTAACACAGACGCGCGCTGTCTGCCGCCTTCGGCAGCTCCGCCTCTGGGGGTCGATGCCTCTGTGCATTTAGTGCTGTGCAGCAGGTTTATGAAAATGTACAAAAATCTTCAGAACCTTTAAATACAGAGAAAGAATCTCCCACAAAATGGTACAACACAACCATCAAAGAGGCCCACGAGAGGGAAATGAGATTAATCTTATTCAGAGCAACCATTTATTTTTGTCCTGCTGCTCCACACAGCACGGTACCGGCCCTTTCAGGTTCATTCATGCTCAGTTTTACCTTCACTACATTGAATTAAAAAGCCCCACAGAAGGCAGAGCAGCCCCATTTGACTGCACCATCCTGTCTCTCAAATTATTGCAACATTCAGCAAAAGAATGAAGGAGACTGGCTTATTTTTTCTTCTTAATGTGCATTAAAATAAATAAGACTCCAAAGATACTTGTTGCTTTCCTGTAGAAAATTGTTAGCAGAATAATTACCAGTTTTCCGCACTCACAGGAATTGGGACAGGGTGTTTGTACATGATGAGACAACTGTGTATTATGAAATTATACTGCCCTTAGAAGCACGCTGCATCAGCTTCACGCTAAGTGTAGATATTAAGCGGTAAACATGGAAAATACAGATGTTTTTTTCTTGGATACAGTACAGCGGTTGCGCTTACCAAGCCTTATTTGACACTGATAACCCTTTACAGTTCAGTCCTGTATGAGACACAAAGGTCCTCGAGGTTTCACTTTGTCCCCGTATGAAAACTGAACTCACCTTTTCAAACAGGTGCTTTACCCCTTGTGCACTTCCCAGTGCGTCTTGTCTCTCCAAAGATAACAGAACCAAGTCCTTTGTATTTTGTATTGAGTAAATGTCTCGCTGAGCTTTTTGTGTGTCAGGTGTTTGAGGGATATCAGACACAACCTGTAGGAGGTTTTTCTATTCAAAAGCTTAATTAAAATACCGAGGTTAGTTGTGTTATCCCGGAACAGAGGAGAGTCTAAAGCACAGTGACATCAGAGTTTAACCAGTCTCCATTTTCCTCTCTGGAGCGCAATAGGTTTACCTGCAATGGGCTGACTCGGTTTGCTTCCCCCTTCGTGCTGGGTCAGGAACTGCTGGTAAACTTCTCCTTCGCAACAGCGAGCCTGTGGGATGCAATAAATAGTAACAATCAATCATCAGGAACTTCTAGTAAAAGGAAAACTGGCTGGTTTGAAACCCCAAAATGTGAAGGCAGCCACTGCTGTGTTGCAACGCTCCTAACGTTTCCTTCTCCCAGTTGGAGTTCTGTGGGTGCCGATACCGAGGTGGCCACTAAGAAAGTTCCACGTGCCCAATACTCTGGCTCGGTGCACAGAACAGAGCTGCCGGTGCCCGAGCCTCCCGGTAACCCCGGTACAACCGAACCGCCGGTGCCCCTGGGCTGCCCAGCTCGGGAGCCTCCCCGGCTGCACCCTGTGCTGAACGCTACCCTGGCTGTTCCTTCCCAATGCTGCAGAAACTCTTCCCTCCTCTGCCGCTGCAGGAGGTGGTGTCGGACGAACGGCTCCAGGGGGGACAGCTGCTGGAGGAACCCAAGCTTCTGCACTTCAGAGGGAACACCTTCAGCCTGCAGATATCCGTCCTCGACATCCCCCCGTTCCTGTGGAGGATCAAACCCTTCACCGCCTGCCAGGTACCGGTCGCTCCGCTGGCTGTACGCGTGAACTCAGAGAAGTCAACGCTCACTGGCCTGGGCACAGCCCGAGTTAGGACAATGGTCCCTCTTATTTTTGAAAGGTGTGGGTTTAATCTCTTGAGTACGCAACAAAAATGCGTTGGCATAATAATTTCGATGAATATGGATTTAATATGTAACAAAATGCTATAAATGTTTCATTTTACAAAGATGCAAGCTTGAACTTCCCCTCATTTTGATTACCTCCAACGGAAGGCCTTTGATCGTGTTAAAATTTATCATTCATTAAGATGTTTTGATAGCTTTGTCATTCCAATTTTGATAAAATTATGAATATATGGCTGAAAATGACATTTAAATGTAAGCATTGAAATGTCTTGAGTTCAAATTCTAGCACGTACAGCCTAAGAACAGAGGAAGAGCAAATGGTTTTTTCTGTACTGCATTCATTGAAGAGGTTGTTGAAGACAGGAAAGGAGAAATCAAAACAAAATAAGAAGTTCTAAGCATATTGACTACTGGAAATTATAAATAATGTGCTGGCACACAGAACGGGCTGGTCTTGTAAAATATGTAACTTAATTAGACTATATAGTCTCACTTTCCCCAGAAGCATATCAACAGTTGTCTGTCATTCAGTATTTTGGCAAAAAACGCAAATTGGTGCATCATTATAGGCACGACTGAAGAAATGCAAGTTTTCTGAGCTGTAAGCTCTTAGGGGAGTTTTCATATATGAACTGATCCTAAGAGTTAAGTGGGTGCACGTCACCGCTCGGGCAGGGGGTGTTTTTAAATTCGGATGTACATAAATATGGGAAATATTGTCATGCTCTGTGCTGCATCAGCTACAGAGGAAGGACAGTTCCTGAGGGGCTGTTCCTTTCTGGGATTCTGTAGCACAAGGTGAGGGCAAGGAGACGCAGATCAGGGTTCTGATCCCTGCCCAGGAGGAGTAGCATCTTTAAGTTGCATTTTAGATGAGAGTCTCTCATTGTGTCGCTGAGTGAAGTCTAAGCTTTTGGTAAACGGAACACGGTAGCATCCGTCGCTGGCATCACCACGTGCTGGCTCCGGTAGTGTGAATCTGCGGGGCCGTTGGTGCGAATGAGGCTGTTTCCCGCAGGAGGTGCCGTTCTCCCGCGTGTGGGGCAGCAGCCAGCAGCCGCTGCTCTGCGGCTTCTCCCTGGAGCGCTACAGCCCGGCCACCACGCAGCTGTCCTGCAAGGTCTGCGTGCGGCAGCTGCAGGGCCACGAGCAGATCCTGCACATCCGCACGGCCGTCCTGGAGGTGAGCCGTTCTCGCCGGCCGGTGAGTGCCGTGTAGCGTGAGACACGATCCCTCCCCTTTCCCGTCCTTTCTGCCTCTATGCATTTCTTATGCCCTGTTCGTAACTGTAGCAAGTATACAAAGCCTTAGAGATTGCATTTCCAGCAGAAATCAAAGCACAGAGATTGTACACCACTAAAACCAGTCTGAGCTGGTGGTAATAGCTTTCCTGCAGAAAGGTTCTGAATGGTTTGCAGAGCACAGAGGGCTGCAAACAGCTGGACTGCTGGGGTGCTGAGGCCACCGCCTGTTCCCGTACCGCAGCGTGTCCTACGCGTGGGACATCCTGCCGGGACTGTAGCTTTGCTCAGGGAAACCACCACACAGTCACACAACCTGGGGACGTGTCCTTCAGCAATGAAAACTTCAGCTGCTTTTTGTATAGAGCATCTTTGTTCATTAATCCAGATGAGTACTTTTGGATTAAAGATACAAGCCTAATACTAAATGCACTATCCAGAGAATGCAGCGACTAAATAAGAAAACCACAAACCTCATTCTGTATGAAAACGTCCTCAGAATACAGCAAAGCTTTTTTCCGGTTATTGTTAATTTATAAAAAGCTTCTGTCATTCCATATATAGCTCAAGACAATGCTGCTGCTGCTGCCTTCCTTGTCTCCTGCCTCTTGTTTTTAAAGGGCCCTGTCTGTCCACAAGTCCCCAGAGCATGTTGCAATTCCCTCTTCAGATGCACGTGCTGGCATGGAAGGCTTTCTCACACCTACCTCAAAAACTGATACAAGAGTGAGGATAATTTGACTGTAAAATAAATACATCAATAACAACCCAATACTCAAATTGCTCTTTGCTTGGCAATTCCCGCAGTAACAGGTACCAGTAGCTTATCTCCCATGTGCAGGGTAAGACAATCTACTATTGTTCTGCATATTTAATTTTAACAGTCAGACCATGCGATATATCTCCAGCACCGCTATTACTTCGCATGGATGACTTTTGGGATGTGTCATAAATGTTATATGAAGAGAATATAGCATCACTGTTATTTAATATTTATGCTGCATTGCACAGAAACGAATAATGCATGGAAATGTGTCCCTGTTACCCAGGACTGGTAGAGTTTCATAGGAAACAAAATGGGCCAGATCTACAACAGGGCCTGGATTCATATGGAAGAACTGAGGTACTTATGAGATTTAGGTGTTTTTTAAAAAATCACAAAGGAGAGATTTATGTGTCCATCTTTTAGGCTGAAGTAATTAAAGATTTAGAAACCCATATGCTTTTATGGTGTTCCATCTACAAATCACTGCTCTGTTGGGCTTCATCTGTAACACACGAAAAGAGGAGACTTGTAGAAGGAAAATGACACTATTTGAATGTTTTTATACCTCTTAGCTCTTTAATTTTGTGCTGTTAATTCTATGAAGTACAGCTGGACGCTCAGGCTCAGGTTTGATCCGTTGTTCCCCACCCGAAACAGCCCGTGGGTGTTTCTGCGCTAGGGAGAGCGCCCCGCGGCGGACAGAAACCGAGGTCCCCCAGCTAACCCCACTGCTTTCCTGTTGCGTGCAGAATGAAAGAGAAACCATCCCGTTCTTCGCACACGACGACAGCAACTTCCCCGCACAGATGGGCCCCAAAGCATTCAAAATCCCCTACTCCATCAGACAGCGAATCTGCGCCACGTTCGACACACCCAACACCAAAGGCAAGGACTGGCAGATGTTGGCACAAAAGAACAGCATTAACAGGTAACGGAGGGCAAGTTTGAAAGGTGAACAGTTACATATGCAGTGGGAGTAATTTGCTACTGTTAGGGGGTTTTCTGTTTGTTTGCTGGTCTTAAAGATGTGTGCACAGTCATTACACACTTGTAAGGATAAATTGTATTTCATCCATTCGCTTGTGTAGGAGTAGCTGCTGCAAACAGGAGTCGCTTTCCCCTCCAGGCTGTGCCCTGTCCTGCCGAACCCTGCTTGCGAGGCCGCGTCCGTGGTCCGTCCGGCTGCACTCACCACCGGCTCTGGGTCCAGCACAGGGCTGCAGGATTTGGGCGCTGCCGTGAGAGCAGAGGCTGCATGTTGCCTCCTATCTAGATATTTTACATTCCAAAATGAATTAGACCTTTTTGCAGATTTTTTTATTATGGAGAAGGCGTATTTAAAGAAGAAAGTCCTGCTCTACTGTTAGGAGTAATAGCATTATGATTATTAAAACTGAAGGATGCTGTAAAAACTAATTTACTACTTATTTTGCTTTTTCCTCTTGGCTAAATTAAATTGGTAGAGGCAGTTGACTCACAGAAATATTTTCTCATTGTCACAAATGCCATAAATACGTTCCCAAGAGGGCAGAGGAACACTTAAATCAAGCGAAACAACTTTTCATTGACTTGGTGTTTTGCATAGGAATCTCAATAAACCACATCTGAAACAAAGAAGAAAAAGTAATTTATAGTCTTGCAGTAGGAGAGTCAGAAAATTCTGCTTTACTTATCGGCGCTTACCACCTATTGTCAGGCACTTCAGTCTCCCCCGGTTTCCGCTCCCGTAGAGGAAGCTGCAGGTTTCTGTGTCTCAGCAATGGGGGGACAGGGCAGCAAGAGGAAGAGCACACTTGTGATTGCCCTTGACTTCTGGTTCTGTGCTGGAGGCACCTGGTAGGGGCTCTGCAAGATCTGGTTTTACAAAGTCGAATTCATAGGTCGGAAAAGGAAGTTGCTGAGTTTAAATAACACAAAACCAGATGGTAGAGCACAAACACCTGACCTCATAGATTTCCACATATCTGCCGTGCCGTTACAGCACCTCCCCCTCTATTCCAAAATCCAGGCTGCTGCCACACGGGCACTTGTGCTGCAGCCAAGGTGTGACCTGCCAGCCACTGGGCGCACCGAGGGCACCTTCCCAGGAGCTCCAGTACATCCTGTTCCTCACCCTTGTCTCCCCTTTCAGGAACCTCTCCTACTTCGCCGCGCAGAGCAGCCCGTCCGCCGTCATCCTGGACCTGTGGGAGGCGCGACACCAGCACGACGGCGACCTCGACTCGCTTGCCTGCGCCCTGGAGGAGATAGGAAGGACACACTCCAAACTCTCAGACGCAACAGAAACTGAGGCTGAGGAGCCTGACTTCAGCAGCAGCAGACAAAATGGACTTTAGTCCCTTCTCTCCGCTCAAGAACTGACGGCCAGCTCTGACTCTTGAATCTCTTGGCAGGGAGGAACTGGGAGTTTCTGTGCGCTGTGTATGGAAATGGCCATTTCCACAATGCAGCGGGAGGAGAAGCGCCCCATTAAAAATCAGCTCAGTCGTAAGGAAAACACAAGCCTCTCCCTGTCCTCTCTCACTTAAAATACATGTTCTCATGTCAAAAACAAAACTACACATCTGTTATTCCTGGGGCAGGAAGGAGAGAGACACAGAGCCATAAAAGGTAAATATTATAACATAATGTATTTAGGAAACAATAATGTTAATGTAATGCCTAGAGAAAATCAGCAAATCAGATATTGGATATTTAGAGCCACTAGAGGTTAATCCTAGTTTAAAGGTTTGTCTTCTTGGGCCTTGAGCCCCTTTGTCCTGCATTTCTAACGTCCCACGCCTACAGAGTGGCCTTAATTATCACCACATGGTCACTTTGTACCTGCTACAGGAAGACTGACAACCTGGCCTCATCCTCGTCACATGTGTGAGGAATCACAAGATCTCAACTATTTAATTGATATCGTGTGTATTCCAAACAATTCCTTAAAAAAGAAAAACCCATTTAGTGACTGTACATTTGCTGCAGAGCAAAAAAGTAAAGGTGAAGCCAATCCACACAGCTGAATTTTGCTTTAGTTCCAGGCTGAAACAATAAACCCCACATGGTACTGCCAAAATTGGCTTGATTTCATGGTACAGTTTGGAAATTTCCCAGGATATAAAGCTGGCGGTGTTATACTGGGTTTAGTTGCAAACATGGTGCATTTACCACCAAAACCAAAACAAGCTAGAGAATTCTCCTAATTTTTTATCTATTTCATACAAAAGTAATTTCTTACTTCGACTGAACCAAAAAAGCCAGACAGCTGTCACTGTGAGCCCCGGGGGAACTGGGACTGAGCCACACTGAACCGTTATTTTACTCATATTCTTTAAACTCAGCCAAGGTGCTCATTACTTCTCACCCCAGGCTATCGGCGAAGCCTCCGGGAGCCTTCTGGAAATGGAAGAAATTAAACCCAAGCGTTCCCAGTTTTGTCCACCACCAGGTTTGGCCCAGAACAGCATCACAGGCCAGAGGGCGGCACTTAGTGTGCAAATCTGTAATAACCTCCACCTGCACCTTCACCCAGGGTTCCAGTTCTGAGGAGTACGATGAGCGCTCCTGATGTAAGGCTTTGTTTGTTCTCGCTGATCTCAACATACGAATTTCTTTGCCCCCCCAGCTCAGCGGGCTGGAACAGTCCCAGACTGAGACTTCCCCAAGCATCCTCTGCACTTCAGTATTTCATGCAGTCTGATATGAGAGCTCCTGTTTGCAACGGGAAACCATAATGGCTGCAAGCATATTTAAAAGTGAGACAAAAATACCAGCTTCTTTGGCAGCAAGCTGTCACTGTTTTCAGCAGCACATGGTTCTCGCTGTGTTTGAATTATATTCCTAGTGACTTCCAGTCCTCCTCCTCAGAAACCTGTTCGGCATTGGATGAAATGTCATGAATTTTAAAAGAAATAGGGAATGGCGTCCAGAGACAAGCGGCGAGTTCAGCGAGTGGCGTTGTCTGGGCAACCAGCCCCAGCGCGCTCCAGCAGTTCATCTGCTCGCAGCTCCTCCCCAAGCGCCGCTGGACTCGCCAGCGCAGCTCAGCTCCCCCAGCAGAGCTCAGCGCCGCCCTGCCGTGCTCTGACACGTCCGCGGCGTCCCAGGCGCCGCACCTGTCCTCCCTCTTGCTTTCCGCATGCACACCAGCTGTGTGCACACGTGTGTCCGAAGAGCTGCCGTGCAGAGCTCAGCCCTGATGGGGGTCCCTCAGGAATGCCCCGTGTTGGCTCTCAGAGGCGGGCGGCCTGGAGAAGCCTCCGTGTCCAGCAGCCACCGACCGCCCGGGAGCAAGAGGCACAAACCAGCAGCTCCGGAGACCTTGTCCAACGCACATCCCAAAGAGCCCGGACACCAGACCGGCGCAGTCCAGTGTCTGAAGCAGCCAAGACAAGTGTGGCGGGTTTGCTGCCAGATGTGCACGGCAGAGCAGCTGCCTTGTCCTGCTCCCCACAAGCCGCTGGAAGTTCGCTTTGCAATCCGGTATTCTCTCAGAATAATAATTCAGAATTTGTATGCAAATGCTATATAAACAGATACGCTGAGCATCATTAGCAATCTTAACATTCCAAAGGCACATTTTTAACATCTATGTTAAAAGGAGTTTTTGGAAATCCCTATACATATATGTATGATTCGATCCATAATACAGATGTAAAGGAGCATCTGAAGCAGGATTAGAGGCCAAAAATTAAAAATTTTTTCCTCTCTGCTATTTTATAAATTATGACTTTTGGAAACTAATTTTTAAAATCTCATCACAAACTAGAACGTAAAAGAAAGAGAAAGGTAATGTCATCCATACACTCAGGATTCCATGCAGCTGCCGAGCCTGAGCCGGCGAAACAGCCATTCTGATTTTACATCACCGGAGAATCTGCTCCGGTGTATTTTCATCTTCCTAAGCACTTTGCCCAGATATTTCTGTGTTATGAGTCATTTAAGACTAATAGTTGCATTTTAAAAATGAGTCACATTTTGTCACCGAAATGGTGCACTTGGCAGCTCCGCCAGAGCAGCCTCGTAAAGCCATTCACAGCCTTCACCGCGCTGCTTTTGCCGTCCTGCTCCTCCCAGTCCAACCCTTCAAGCCACAAGGAAAGGAACCTGCTCTGTAGATTGCAGTTCAAACTTCATTTACCAGCGCAAGTCCCACGAACCCAAGATGCGCTCCCACAAAAACGGGACTGAGGTTTTTTTGCAACAGATGAAAAGATCTTGACACAATTCTCTTACCATGCAGGGCACTATTTCTGGTGTCATTTCTGCCCGGGGGGCTGTGCACAGCTCGCTCGCACGTTCAGGGGGCAGCTTCCCAGCACAGGTCACTCAACCGGCTCTTGTCGTAGGACCACACGGGATCAGCATGGTACTCAACGTCCGCTCTTTGGGAGGACAGTGCTACATGGCAGGTCTCAACCATCCCGTAACCGATCAATTCCACTACAAAAAGTACACCTTATGCATACAGCCCAGCCAGAACACGTCAGGAACTCTTTGAAATAATACTCATTATTTGAATATTTTTTCCAGTCTATTTCTGCCTATAAAACATAGATTTAAGTATAGATTTAAACATAGATTTTTGAACATTAAACGTGCCGAAGGGTGTTTTCTAGGGGCTGATCGTGTGTGGTACAAGGCTGATGAAGTTGCTCCCTTGACACTATTCCTGCTTCAGAAGAGGTCGGCGGGTTTTCGGCAGCAGCACGTAAAATAGCACATATATCCTTTCTGGATACAGGACTGTCTAGTTAAAATTACTTAAAACATCAAGCATTCCTGAGCAAATGCGGTAACTTAAAATACCAGATATATACCACACAATACCTATAGACACAAATAAACCTCAGTATGCTGGTAAAGACCATGAATCACTTTCTGGTACCACACAGTCTAGCTGCTCTTTTCTCTCATTGCCAATACCAGCATAAACGGTAGCAAAAATCCATCGACAAGAATAAATCAATCACTCTAAGACTAAGGAATCACTTAGAGAATCATTTGATAGTAACAGCATCCGCAATGCAGAAAACAGAACTGATGTTCTGCTCATTGCCACAGCAAAGAAAAGTCCGTCAGTCTCCACGTTCACTGTTCTGTCCGAAACCAAACTCAATGTCTAGGAACTTGCCACTCTACTTTTTGTATTAGAGGTGAATAGTACAGATGCTGCTAGTGTTTCTTGTCTGGGGCTCGGGTGGGTAGGGGGGTGTATTGTAACTTTCAAGCTATTGCAAAAGCTGCTTTTAACTAAGCTGTTCAGTTGTTTTGAATAACTGGTTTGTGCTTTACAAGGGAACCCGGGCAGATTCCGGGGTGGCCTCTGCCTCGCTGTCACAGGTACTAGAGCTGAAGTCACTTGTGAGAACTTAGCTAAGGGATGGGAGATTAGACCCATCCCAGCGTGTGATGTGTGTGCTGTAACCTGCCCAGATTAGACACTCACCGTAGAGCCGTGGTTTTGTCTGCCCTGGTGTGATAACCGTGGTTGGAATTTGAGACGATGTCAAACCCCCGTGTTACCTGCTCTCTGTATATAAATTCATTGTCTAATCCCAGAAGGAAATGTGTAGCACAAAATGAAGGGTGCTCTGCGCCAAGCCTGCTCCAAGTAGGAGAGGGAAGACATGGATCTAACAGCGAGTGTACTTGCTACAGAAAACAAGAATGTTTCCTAACAAATCCTCACTTCGAGCTGACCAAAGCTTTGGTTTTGCAATTTGCAAAATGTAAGACCCGGTGTTTCCCATACTGAAATTTGGAATATAAACCTTACCGTGCTATCTTTTCAAGCAATTCCTCAGTTTTCCCCATTCGCGCACTGAAGTTGGAGGGGGAGGCAGGGATATTTTTACATGAAGCTGTAGACTTTTGCATTCTAAACCCCAGATACCATTACCAAACCTCACAAAGTTCCCTGACGCATCAGTAAGCAGTGCACACACACATGTGGACCATATATATATATGTCCCCCTGGGGATGTGGCACACACATCTGGTGTATATTTGGGAACAGCAAACTGACGCCGTATGATTTGTGAGCCGGGCCATCAGCTGCCTCCTCGCGCCCCTCCCCAGCCCCCGTGCGCCGTGACTGCTGCTCCACGTGCACCTTTGGGCAGCTCAGACGCAGCAAAACGCGATGCTGGTCGCTCCAGTGAGACCTGCACTGACAAACAGCCACTGCATCTTCAGCTTGAAAACCTCTGACCAGCCCTTTGGTGAAAAGGGGAGGGGGAGCGTCAACCTAACCAAACACAAAATAAATATATATATATTTTTAAGAGAAACGACTAATGTTCCTCTAGAGAGACCTGTTTTCTGTTCTGCTCCTTTATTTTCACAATTAATAGCTTCTAAAACTGTAGGTTCTTGCTCGTCTGACTGAGCATCCTTCCCTCCACCTGCTTCTCCCCACGGTTTCAGTGTGCTGGGAACTGAAGGAGAGCAGAGGTTTGAATCCTCTCTTTAGTATGAAGCTGAAGGAGTAGGAAGAGTCAGAAGAACACCCAATAAACAGCACGGCCTTGGCTTCATACCACACTTTCTGTGCCTTGTTCTATCAATGTAAATTCTGAATGTTGTACAGTAAAATACTTGGGAAAGACTCCTTGGAAAAGGCTGCACTGGCTTCTTTTTCAGCACGTGTACATATATAAATATATACATATATATATTTGGTAATGCCAAACAGCTGTGTTATATTGTACCGAAATGTAATAATGGACAGTTTGGATGTTTTATGTAGAGTTTGCAAAAATTGTATGGCTATAGCCTTTTGAAGATAAATGTACAGAAGTAAATTACTGCATATCAGTTATTTATGAATAAAAAGTCTTTTACTGACATCTTAGATTACTGTATGAGTGGCACATTAATTTCTGTGATAAAACAGGACATTGTGGTTTTATAGTGAGCCCCGGACAGGAGTGGATGTTGGCAAAGTGCGCTGGACACCTTTGTCCAGAACCCCTGCCACATCCACAGCAACAGGACCAGAGCTGACGGGAGCACCCTCCTGCTTCCAGAACACCCACACAACGGCAGTGCCACGCTACGGAAAATGTGACCTGAGGTATTTCAGTGAAGTGCCTGACATACTTGTATGATCATATGTACAAACCCTACTCCAGGACCAGGACATAGTTGTCCTTTGCACTGCAAAAGCAACATGATTATTCTGCTTTTTGCAAAATGGAAGAGGTAAATCTCCTCTCTGTGCGTCCACACACTGACGATTTCCTCTAAAATGCAGACACAGCTCCTCTGCTACGTCCAACAAGTGCTTGTACCTCCAATCCTGCATCACTGAAACACAGCTACAAGTTCTGTTCGTTTACCATGTAAATGGAATCTCGTGATGGGTAAAACCCTTTACTGAGATGCACCAGATACAAACTCAGTGTCTCCATTAATCCTCCCTGTGCAGATGAGCTCATAATCTTAGATCCCACTTAAGAGAATGAAATATTCTGGTTCGAATAATTCGAATTCCCCGTCTCAGGAGCAGTGATCCACCTGAATCCCTCACCATCGCCACCCCAGCCAGGTCGCACCTTTGCATACGAAGGGAGAGACAAAACCTCCAGCTCCGTGCAGGACAGGGTACCCAGCCCTTTCCTGGATGGATTTGACTTGCACTCCAGTCACCACCGTGTCGCATTAGCACATACAAACATCAACTACAAACATGTTACCTTGACACAGCAAAAGTCTGGATACGGCATTCACCATGAGATGCTATTAAATGTATTATTAATACATGTGTAGCAGGGGACGCCAGGACAAGCTGCTATAAATCAAGATAGCCTTCAAACATTTTATTACATGCATTTAGGTTGTTATCATCCAAGATATCATACACCATATAATGTAATAGTCACCCTTTATAATAAATAGGACTATCATGTTAACTGCCTTTGACATTCATTGTAAAATTATTCATGATTAATTATGTTTGCAGAGAAATAACGCACGTTATCGCAGGAAGTTTGCTGCACTGTGATTTAATGAGCACTTGGCACGCTGCAACAGCGGCTTCGGGCACATCTGATCCGAACCACGGAGCTCCCAAGCTCACATGAGGAAGACCAAGAAGAAGAAAGAATCTATACAGCCCCTGTCCACACAAGGCTTTACGTGTTCTGAAACTACTGAACGGATGAGACTGACAAATAATACCCACCTAAAGATAGATACAGAACATGTAGTAGGAGGGATGGCTTTGGTTGGTACATAGTGAAAAAATAAGGAGAGAAATGGATTCTCTCCCTGCATGTGTTTAGGTTTGGTTTTGTTTTAAGGCCATTTGGTTGCTTCCTCGAATCCTCGCTCCCTTCTGCTGCGACAGGAGGCAACGCTGCACAGAACCGCTCCTGGTTACAAACACCACAGGCTCATTTAAACCAAACTCAGTAAATCCCAATCTGTCCTCTGCTGAGGAGCTTTGTGCTACTTTGCATTCTATTCCAACATCGCACTTCATGTGGCATCAAAACTATCTGCTCTGAAGTAACTTGATTTCGGGTTTTTTTCCAGTATGGGAGAACCTCTCTCAAGCGTTAGAAAATCAGACTCGCTTTATGAAAGACGCAGCCCCCACTATCACAACCGCAAGTCCTGCTCTGACTTCAAAAGCCGTGCTGAAAACATTCAGCGTGTTGGCTGGCGTTTGATCAAGATACTCTGCCCTCTCCAAGGAAAAAGTACAACGTGGGAAGCACGAACTCTGCTACGAGGAGCTGTTTGACTCCTATCCTTGATTTCAAAACACGCGACTGATCATCTACAGAAAACAGCGACTCCTGTGCGCCTTCAAAGGCGCGTGTTCCGCGTGCGGCTCGGAGCGCGGGGACCGCGGCCAAGCCGGCGGCACATCCGCCTTTGAACCGCCGCTCTGCTGCTCGCTTCGCAGCAAAACTGCTCCGGGATGTCTGTACCGAGCACAATACCTCCCTGGGAACGGTAACGCACTGCCAGCCTAGAAGAGCAGAATCACCCTCCTCAATGCAGCCAAACCTACTGCAGGAAAGAGAACCCGCACCCGGCTCAGCGGGACTGGGGAGGGCGGCTGCAGTTCTGCGCTGTGCTGTGTGTAAGGCGGTTACCCCACCTGGGCTGCTCACGTTGCCCTCTGAACTGAGTACAGCAACACTTCCAGCTCCCCTACCCTCCAAAAGACTAAAAAAGATGCATTATCTCTTAGCATTTTAACTCTTCAGAGCATGGAGGATCCTTCTTATACAGTGGCTAGCGCCCTGGGCTGGAACAGAACTGTAACACAATTACTAAATCATTATTTACCGACACTGCTGTGCCAGGCACACCGGAAAAATGTGCTGTTTTTCTTCGAGGGCTACAGTGGCTGAAACAACAACGTGGCTGAGACAGCGTTTTGTGATTGTGCTGCAAGACAGGACCACATGCAACAGCCTCTAGAGTTATGGATCATAATAGGTAAAACACATGGGTATCCTACATAGAAATAAATCAGTAGCTCTTAAAAAAATGCCTTCTGATGAACCCAGAGTTCAAACTAAAGTTTTAAAGCAGACCCTTTAAAAAGTTCTATTCCTTATATCAGGAATGCTAAAAGTGTGTTGAGTCATCTGGTAGCAAAGTCCACTTGGCTGGGCTTTAGTTCTTCACCATGTCTGCTACCAGGATCATTTGTCTGCAGAATTAATGAGAAGGGCGGCTGAAGAGGAAGTGCTGAAATCAATGCAAGAGCTCAGAAATTCTCAGAATGGAAAAAGGTAACACGGGATTTCTGGGAGCACATCAGAATAAAACCTTGTCATTCACTGAAGCCCTTTAGTGCTGCAGACCCAGCGCTCGCACCGCGCCAGCACGGAGCTGGCGTGAACAGCCCCGCAGCCCTGCCTTGGGAAGCACCGCGTCTGTGCCACAAGGGACACACAGGCCCTGGGACGTGCACGATGACAGCAGTTTCCTCCCTCATTAGTGGGATAACCAGCTCATTAAATCTTAACATGAAGGTTATTTTATTATAAAGTGACAGATTACAGATTTACTTCCCCATTCGTCACCCGCCTTCTCCCTTCTGCTTATTTCTTTGTATTTGTTAATGGCCCTTCTCTGGTTCTGTAACCTGCCAGGAGTTTGGTGTGACTCGTTTGTGTGACTGGCTCCGGCTGCGCGGGTGACAGAGGTGGACACACCATGGCTGACGCACAGGAGATCTGTCCTGTACTCCACTCATTGTCACTGCATGAGAACAAAGCGTAGGATTTAATAAGGTCATAAAACAGAATGGCATGCGCTGGTGTGATAGGTATTTTTTCCATTAACATTCAGAAAGTGTGGATTCAGTGGGACAATAAATTACAGCAACTGAGCAGCAACGCCCCATTGGATGCCTGCAGACTCCACAGCGCACCGGGGAAGCAGCGGGGCTGGGGGCACCTCACCAGCACCGCACCGGGGCCACCTCACCAGCACCGCACCAGGGCCACCTCACCAGCACCGCACCAGGGCCACCTCACCAGCACCGCACCAGGGCCACCTCACCAGCACCGCACTGGTGCCACCTCACCAGCACTGCATCAGGGCCACCTCACCAGCACCATGTCAGGGCCACCTCACCAGCATCACATCAGGGGCACCGTACCAGTCCCACCTCAACAGCACCGCCCCAGGGCCAAAACCAGTATTCCCTCTGCCACCAGGCTGCCTATGGCATTTCAAGAACTAGAATCTTACTCTAAAGTAGTACGAAAGCTCAGTATTTGCAAGGAGTTTAGTTCTGAAGGTGGTGAAACCTAGTATTTCTACAGAACGTGATGTGCATCTGCTTTAAAGTGCTGAGGTCTGACTATTGATTGTCGGGTTATGGCAAGTTTCCAATGCAGATGCCTAAATCAACGCTACAGTGAAATAAAAATAATAAAACAGATAAAATAGTAGCTTGTCCTCACATTTCCTCTGCTTTTTCTCTACAGATCCCACTCCCGCCACAGCGCACACCTGGGCAGACACAAACACACCTTAACCCACACTCCTTGCCCCCGTGTGAAAATCCAGCTCTCCCTGGCCCTGGAGGTACGCGGTGCATCCCCTCCCAACGCATCCGAGCCTTCCCCAGAGACACACGCAACCGAAAAATATCTGACCGATTATCAGCACTCCAGTGAGCAACGGGACTGCTGGGACACACACTTTTTAAAGGTGCTAATTAGAAGCTGAGGTCTCTTGAGAAATGTCATACCATTTGTGGGTGATGAACACTCTTCAAAGTACATTTCTTCTCCCCATTTCATGTATATACAGCTATACCTTCCCTCTCATTACCTGGAAACATTTGGGTTTGCTTCTCAGAAGCTTGCCTGCAATTATTTGCTATTCATTATCACAACCTTCAGCTTATCACAGACATCTACTAAAGTGTCAGATTCGGGGAGCTGGGACTAAGCAGGAAACAAGCAACAGAGGGTCTGATTTATGAAAACACCAATACTATTAAAATTCAGAGGAAGAAAAAGTACATTAAGCTGAGGGTTGATTTACAGACTTTCGAGGAAGCAACAGTTGTTCTTTAACGGATGTGTTATGATCAATCTAATTTATGGGGCTGTAATAGAGTGGTGAAACCTCTGTACTGAACATTTATGGGTAAAAAGAATTTAACGGTTTTGCTGCATACAAATGCAATTAAAATTTGAATTAGGAAAAGGTGCTGTGATTTTTTTCCTTCATTTTGTCCTTCACTAATTACTTTTTCTTTTTAATATTCTCTGCCATCTAATACACTTGGAGAAAGATCTTTGCAAATAGCAGCCTCATTAAAACCCTGAAGTACAGCTTAGAGATTACAGATGTACAGAAAAAACGGATCTTGGTCTTTGAAAAGTGCATTTTTCCCCCACATTCCTCGAGGAATAAGTTACGTGTTGGACAGACTGTCATCTTCCTGACCAGGTGAAGGAACCGTTCTCAAATATCCCAGACAACCATGCACCATTGTGATCCCTGCTTACTGGATCCCGCAGCCGCGGTGCTGTTATGCATGCACAAAGGTAATGAGGCAGGCAAAGGTTATTACTAGGGACACTGCTGGAATGATGAGGGGCTGCCAACGCGGCAGACTAACCTCGGGCTATCTGAAATTGAAATTTTGGGTTAAATTAATAACGCAACATGAGACCAGACGGTAATGCTGCCTGTCCCCTGCAGGCTGAAAATGTCTTTTGACATTAATAAAAAAGAGGGTAGGGGTGTTACCTGCGAGGACGTGCAGAGGAGCAACGCACTCGCTGGGCCGATGGCACAGACATGGGATGGGGAAACAAAGGCAACGAGCTGCCCGGCCACCGGTCCTGCCACCGCGGCAACGGGAGCCCAGCACCTCCCTCCATCCTTCCAGGACTGGCACGACTAACAAGGGAAATTGCCTCATTTTCCTCATTATTACTCATAATGGCACCAGAAATTTTCGGAGGTATTTTACAGAGCAGTTTAAAACCCAGCCCTGCTCCCAGAGCTGAGGAGTTTACAGTCTAATTTACACACGCAGCTCTGGGTCGGAGGCACAAACAGCATCTGCAAAGACGGGTGGGGGAACACCACGATCGGAGCAGTAATATCACACGGTTCATGTGCTGCGCGTTTGGCTGAACTGGGGATATCCAGACACCCAGGACAGACCTCTCCTCTTTGAAAGGTATGAGGAAGGTAAGGGGAGGAGAGAGGAGGAATACATTAATAAAGAAGATGGAAAAACCAAATAATATTGCATGAAGCTGGCAGCAATTCTAAACTGGCCAACACACGCAAAAATCCATGGCTTTCCCTAGAGTCCTTTGACCCGTGTGAGAGCTGGAGTGATCCAGTATGCAGACACCCGCACGGACTGGGTTACACTGGCAGGAACCCGGGCTCTGGTACCTGGAGGTAACTCATCAACCGGAGCCTTTGTGAAGGCGAAAGCTGGGGCACATTCCCACGAGAAGCGGTCAGCAGCACGCGCAGCCTGCTCCTCTGCAGCACGCAGCGCGTCACGCTCCTTATGCCATTAGACTCTCATGGTGTCCACAGGTTCTTTAGGATTAATGAGGCAAAAGTCCTCAATCAAGAAGCAATTTAAGAGTACATTGCTAATTCCACAGAGTTCTGCAAATGAACTAATTCAATACTAGTTGACCTTTTTATTTTGGGGGATGATTTGTGTCTGTATTTCCCTGAGCGGTGCCCTCAAGCATTGACAATTTGGAAGGGCATTTCTGGCCCGGTGACTGAAATCAATCACAAGTAAGATGAGCACACAAATGAGGAGCAATACACCCTGGAAACTGCATCGGCGAGGAACACGGCTCCTTCGGACGGGCAGAACCAAAGGCACAACAACCCAACCCAACCGAGTCACTTCTCAGTCGGAAAACGGTGCGTCAGGAACGTTCTGCGACGGTTCGCTCCTGTTAGTGCTGAGAGACGCTGGCTGGTTCTGTGCCCCTGGGCACGGCAATGGCACGTGTGTCAGACAGACGCACAGCTCGGAAAACGGACGCGACTACCAGCAGCTTGTTCTGGCACTGCCACAGGACACCGTCTGCAACTGCCTGAACGGGGATTGGGATCCCTAATTCACCCTCGATTACCATTTTGCTATCATCAAAAGACAAGGAAAACATTGTCATTTTTGCCAAGACGGTAGTAATTGGTTTCTCCTCAGGTCATTGCACCAGATGTTACAGTAAGGACAGACTGCCAGACAGACGTTTGGAGATGCAGGCTCACTAGAACTTCACAGAAAATGGAACCACCTGTCTTTTTTAAAACACTGAGAAATACTTTACAGATAAACCGCATTACAGCTATGTACTACCATTTAAAAATAAAGTAACCAGTAACGTCAGACTGCAATAACGCTCAGATCTGGAGGGAGCTCCGTGCTCCATGCTAAGCCCGTGATGTGGGTGAGATGGGCGGCTCTGCTGAGCACCGACATCCTGCGCTGTGCATTCGTCCACACACCAAGGTGAGGAGGACAGAGAAGAACGAAACAAGCCCCAGAAAACTGATGTTAAGAAGCCTAGGGAAGCAATAGTTTTGTCTGATCTGAAATGACTCTTTTATTCTCTGTGTCTCTCACTGTAATTAAGATGGGATCTGCTGAAATACTGGCAATGGATAACCAGCATTTGTGTTCGTTTCCAAGAATACAAAGCAGATTATGGCTTTGTTCACATTTATTTTTTCTTACAATAGTGGTGCGGTTGTGAATCAGCAAACACAATTAGTGCTTCTCCTTTCTTTATTCTTTTTTTAATATGATAAACCTTTACAAGTATTCATTATTCTGTTAGCAGAAGGTTGCTAATTTTACTCTAAATTAATGTATTCCTGTTATGATGCAGATTGTGGTTTATAATGCAATTTAGCTAGCTGCTTCCCTCCTTTATGCACTGATTTCAACAGCCTTTGTGGAAGGAAGCAATAAACGGTAAGGTCGTCCATTGAAGGTGTGCACTCCTCCCTGCTGACCAACACTGCTCACCGTGCCTTCATCTCTCATCGAGCAACCACAAGGCCAAAGCTTCAAACCCTTTGGAGGTTTTGTACCAATGCAAAGAGCTGCAAACACTGTGCAGCCTGACAGAAACCTGAGGTACACGGCTGACGTCCCTCCTTAGAACAGAGATAGTCATATGGAAACACTGAACAGTGACGTATAATCATAACACTGTTTCACTCAATTGCATAAAAAAGACAAAAAAAACAATAACTATACATCCCTCCCTTCATGCAAAGCTTACATTAGGTTAAACGCATTTATTCAGAACTTTTCTGCTCACCCATCAAGTTAAGAAATAAAAGAGAAAAGTTTAAATGGTTCCTATGCACCTGCTCCCGGTTCTGTTCTCTGGGCAGCCTCCATTAGACCTGACTGGAGAACAGCCCTGAACAGCCAGTCACCTCATCGCTGCTCCTGAGACCCATGGAATGGAACAGGCACATCTTCGGCTTCATTCTACGCTCCTGCTTTAATTACCCACATTGTCTGTTATGAAACCTTGTCATGTTGTCACACGCGGCCTCTGTGCTGAACTTTGCCTTGTCAAGATAGTTTTATCATTCATAAATATTTCAATGAGAACCAAAGACTGCTTATGAAAGATTGATTTCTTACAGTTCACTGACCCTTCCTTCGAGGCCTTTTATTAAAATTAGAGTAAACCCATCCTAGAAATCAGGGCATTAATTGTTAATATTACAGGCTACTGGAACACAGCATCCTCAAGGGAAAGAGACACCCTGCTGCCTTAAAGCGACACATCACTGTAGAAATTAAAGGCAATCAACAGCATTTAAATATGTTAATTTTCACATCAGAATCAAACTAAGGTCTTTAACACATTTTAAATTAAGTCAGGGAGGTTGAACAGCAACGGGTGAGATGTGGGGCACCAGGAGACGCGGCCGAGTCCCCGGCTGCCCCGAGCTGCCCAGACACCGCGGTGACCCCCGCGCTCACACCGCAGCCCAGCCCGGGCCAGACCCCGGAGCCACGCTCGAGATGGAACAGAGCAGGCAGATCCTCTCTGAGACCCGACTGTAAGGGCTGTTGTGGTCGGTGCTTCGTCTACTGCACCATTTCAAGCAGCTGCAACTTGACCAAGGGAACGTGGGTGAAATTATTTCCAGAGGGAAATCTACTGCAGAGAGAAAATGAAAAAAAGGAAGAGCAAAAAGAAAGGCCAACGGGAGGCTCTCAAGTCTGCGGCGTCTCAGACCCAGACTTCTGTCTTCTACATTGCATTATGCACACAGGTGATGCTACATAAATAACATATAATGTAGTTGATGAAAAGCACTCCGACAGCAAAGGTCTGCCGCTGTTCTCCACATTAATAACATCGTGATAACATCTTGGCTCTAGTTCTCCAGAAAATTCTCCTTTTCCAAGAAAAGCTCTGCTATCATCCTGAGAATATGCACATACATCAAGGACAAGCCTCAGCAATGTATTTACCTAAATGTCTTCTTTCGGGTATACTTCTCATTTATTAGGACATATTTATGATCATCATCTGATCTCTCTTTTTTATTTCGTATCAGTGAACACAACCAGCAGTTTCACTAAGGGCATTTAGTGGTGTATTTGTAATTTGTACGCCACATCCAAGGAGGATACAGAAACTAAGTTTATGGCAAAAGAATACACAGTATCTTAATTCTCATCATTTTAGGAGTATTTCTTAAATACATAGAACTATCTCTTAATTACACAGTGTAGCTGGAAACTACAAAAGATACAGAAGAAAAGCAGATAACTCCTTGGCAAATTCCAGGTTCTCAGCAGGTGCTGTTTCATCATTTCAGTCCAGTTCAACTCTGCTGCAAGACCTCTGGAACCAATGCGCTCAGCATTTTCCTACATTGCAATTAATTCAAGTGAGTGAACTTCCGAAGGTCTGTTAAATGGTAATGACTTGGGTCATTAACTTTAACAATGTCAGTGTGTTCGCACCATCATATTTACTATAATTAGTACCAATCTTATCCAGTAGTATACTACATACAAAGTCTTTAATCTACAATCAGCAGTAGGATCCTGAAACTGCAGTGATTCCAAGCCGGCTGCCTACCTGTGTGCTCCCCCCAGACACAAAACAGCCCTTCTACACTGCACGCTGGTCTGTCTGCTTTGGGAGGAGCTGGAAAAGCGGCAGAGCTTTGGGTATTTTTAACTGAAATGACAAAAACTGGAGGATTCTCATGACAACGTCTCTCTTGCATGTGCAGGCTCTGGTACCTGAAGGGCTGCGCACGGTCCCATCCTCTCCCTCCCTTCACTGCAGTGAGCCGATGGGTAGCACATCATCTCTGTTGTTAGAGCTTAACCTCTTAAGGAACTACAGGGTTTTATAACAAGGAAAGCCAAGTTTAGCTAAGGAAATAACCCTCACAACAGTATCTATGTAGGAGCAGATCTTTTTCCTCTGACCTGGAGCAATTTCAAGAAGGAATATCACACTCGAGCTGAATGACTAGGACTCGCAGTAGATAAATCACAGAGGGAAGACAAGAAAAGACTGCTAATAGAAAGAACCCTGCAGTAGACAGCAGAGGTTACACATTATTACCTTTCTCCCGGCTGGCTGACTTTGATCTCTAGGTGAATATACTCACGCGTTGCTCTGTGCGACTGACCCACCACTCAGACCCTGAGACATCAAGCCCCATCCCTGCTTGTAGAAACCTCAGCTCTCCAAGAGGTAAAAATGTTCTTTCAATCATAATTTGTCAGTGCTCTCATGCTCCAGCATCTCCCATTTGCCTGTCAGCACTCTCCAAGTGCCACTGCTGCTCAGAGCTGAACACACGGAACGAACCTGCTGTGGGTGAAGATTCAGGGTTATTTCCCCCCATAGGAAAGCGCTGCAATGCTACAGAGTGAGCACAACACCAAGATAAATGCCCAGCGTGGTCATTAAGTGTCTGGAGCTGAGGAAGGAATCACATAGATGGCAGAACGGCTGAAGCGGAGTGAAGCAGGAGTATCCCCGCGCTCCCCGGGACACGGGCAGCTGCAGCGTGAGCTGCTGTCCCTGCCCACGGCACTGCTGCCCCTGCCCACGGCGCTGCTGCCCCTGCCCACGGCGGCGCTGCTGTCCCTGCCCACGGCACTGCTGCCCCTGCCCACGGCGCTGCTGCCCCTGCCCATGGTGCTGCTGCCCCTGCCCACGGCGCTGCCGCCCCTGGCACTGTTGCCTCCAGGTGCCTGCAGATTACTGCCACTACATTTGAGCACACCCACGCACACTTTGGGTCGGTATTTGCAAGGACCTGTGGCACTGTAAAACATATTGTGGGTGCCGTAACAAATCAGACAGCGTTCCCTCAAGCCACCTATGAAGACAACCAGCGGCTGTTGAGCAGATGTCTTGGTTATGCACATCAGCACTGCGGGAGATTTTCTAACAGAGAAGATAATCCTACAAAGAGCCCCCGACCAAAGTGTGTTTCTGCTCCGGGTTCCTGTGTGCTGCCCACTGATTAGCTTGTTTCACAGGCATGAGGAAAAGCAACATAAAACACGTTGAGGGCTTTTTTTTCTTTTCCCAAAGTAACAAGTAGTTGACACCCATTTAAATATTCAGCAGTGCAAGTGTTCTGCCATTTAGTCTCGTCACGTTGCTACGCTGTGGAAACACTGGCGCGGTTCACCTCCTAGATTTCCCAGCAGAAACCACGCAAGGCTGGTGTGAACTGAACATTTGTGATAAGCAAACCTCCTCCTGCTGTTCACAAACTGAAACCTGAACACGGTCGGCAATGCACAGCCTCCTCGTTTTTCCGAATGGCTGTTGCTCCCATGCCTTTGCAGAGATCAAAAGCTTAATGCCAACGCACTTCTCTCTCATTTCCTAAATTCTGCCCCTTAGAGCTCCAAAGAAATACCCTAAGAATACACATTACATTAGATGTGCAACCAAGAGCGGGACTGAGGTTTGGGGCAGACAGAACAGCTAATTCTAACTATTCCAAATGCCAAAGACCAATCTCTGGGACCCAGAACAAGAACAGCACTCCTGTTTATACACAAGTACAGGAAAGCACCATTTCTGCTCTCGGGAACATCTATCACCTCAAGGCTCACCAGCAGGGGCTGTCACCGCTGCGTCAGGCTGACATCTGGCAGAGGTTGGCACGAAGGAGAAACGGAGAAGAGCCGAGTGAGAAGGTGCCAAGAAGACATAATAAATTCATTTATCTGACACAGGGCCAAGCTTGTCATTAAATGTCAAGTGCTAGATCAACAGCTGTAGGGAGCTCAATCTGTGTGCCAACCTCCAGCTCTCAGCATTATGTGGCAAAAACCCTCCCCCAGAAACGCTGCCTCTAAATGGCAAAGTACTTCAGCTCTGGTTTCAGGATGGAGTTGGACTGACAGTGGACTTGCGGATAATCATACTTTGCTGCTACCCAAAGCAGCTGTGCCTGAGCTGGAAATACCAGCTTGCATTTTGACAAGTAAGAGCCGAAATAATGCAGCATGTCACCAGTACCTACCGTAGCAAACTAAGTAAGACCTGGCTTTAGATGCCAAATCAAGCATTCCTGATTTGGGGAGGAAGTGCCCAAACCTAAAGCCCGCCCAAAATCAGTCCTAGAGCAATCCTTTCCTTCTGGCCTTACATTGGGAAAAGAAAATTCACAGTCGATTGAGCCAAATAAAAGGCTAAAGAAGGTTGCACCCAAAAGTGAACACATAAAGGATTATCCCTGTATTTTGGAGATCCTACCCCCTCTTCCATTAAATTCAGGTATAACTCTGCCCACTGTCCTGTAAAGAGTCAGATGCGTCCCTTCTATCTTTGTTCCTTCCCTGTCCTGTATTCTTTGCAGTGAAATGAATAAACGATCTAGGAGGATTTTCAGCTTTGCAGAGTCTCTCCCTGTTCGCAGCCCAGCCACCGAGGGCAGCCCCAGGCAACACTGCTCCACACGCAGCAAATGCCAAGAAAATTAACACAAACTGCTTTTTTTTCAACAGGGTACCCAACTGGAATTCAACACGGATCTCAGTGAAGCACTCTGATGCGGGGTGACCTCTGGGTGACGTTTTCTCAGCCTTTAGCAGCCCTGCAGTGCAGCGGGGATGAAGGACACTGCCGCGGTGAGCGCTCCTTCCTGGGATGCTGCAAGGCTCCTTGAATCAAAGCACTGGAACGGAGAAGCGAGGTGCGTAACTGCAAGGCTTATTGATCATTCCTTACTGCACGGGCATAATTCCACCCTGAGAGAACGCCACAAAGCCCCAGTATTTATGGGATCAGGGCACTGACCGGTTCTTACCAAACAAAGGTTACAACTGTTCAGCATAGTTCACAAAAAGAGAAGAGTCTACCTTACAGGCTGCTACCTTTGTGTATTTCATATACCGAACCTATACCTTGCTATGCTACTTCCCAACCAGCCTTAATGTTAACGAGCGATTCCCCAGCTTAAACCAGGAGACTGGTGCAGCAAACCCCGGTCTGCCCATTTATGAAACAGGTGAGATAATAATTAAAAAGAATCCAGTTGCCAAACCGTTATAAATCATAAATTGGTCACTACTTGGATAAGTTCTGCAGCGTTCTTGGTTAATAAAAGAAAAAATCAGAAAATTAAACCTTTATTGCAAGCTCTTACGGTTTGGTGGTTGCTGTTTCTTAAATACATTTGTAAGTAGAATTATCCACTTCAGAGACATTAAATCCACCACTGGAAACTTGTACATTACCACATTGTGAACATCTGACCTCCAACACCAGGAAATAATGAAAAATTAATGGATCCAGATGTGCCAATCTTGCCAATGGACAGATGTTCGTTTTACACACCATTTAGAAATCCCCGGTGCATTTGACTACATGATGATAAAATGACTAAATAATAGGAAGAAATGGAATAGTGCTTAGAAAGTGAAACCTGCACTTCTACAATATATGAAAATGCACAGAGACGGGCATGCCAAATCTCACCCTATGAACTTGCCACATACATGGCAGCAGCGGTAATTCAGGAATTTCTAATGGGACAGCCCTAATAACTTAATCCAAGTCACACCTAAAGATTCCAGCATAAGAGGCGACGTGACAACTGATTTAAAGAAACACAAAACACTCAAAAATCATCCCTCCATTAGACATTTGACCAGGCTGGATCTATTCCTCTGCCATTACCATCTGCCTTTGATTCTCCTCCTGCTTCTGGAGCTCTCCTCTCTTCTTGGAGATTATTTCTTCTTATATTATGCTTGTCCAATATGGCACTTACCCTTTAATGAGATAGAGATAAAACTGCCCCTTGTCAGTCTGTGCTTGTCATGCCTAGAGAGGGTTTTACTACATCATAAAACCACAAAACGCCCCAGTATTTGAGAGAGATCTATCATTATGTCACCCAGGTTCTGCACACAGCTCACGGCAACGCACGACAATGGATCCCTGACATGAAAAGCAATGGAAAGCGGCTGCATTGTGTTTCCACCTTTCACACAAAGTGCTGGACGCTGACGGCTCATGACTGGCCCCGGCTGCAGACTGGGATGGTTTCCATTGAGCTGTTGCTGTAGGTCTGGTCCTGGCACCGCACACCCTGCACAAGCTCTGTGTGCAGTTGGATGAGGCCAACCCAACCCTGCAGGGATTCCTGCTCACACACCAGCACCTGCAGCCGCCACCTCCCGTCCCATCCTCGCCGGGACAGCCTGCAAACGAGCATCGGACTGGGTGATGCTGAACTATTTGTTACAATCCATTCTGAAAGCATTTTACTAAGGATCTTATTCATGCTCGGTGCTTTGATAATGACTCTGATGAACAAACTTCCAGGAACAGAGAGAGAAACTGGAAGTGTTTGAACATGATTTCAGCACTGACTGCACAAAGCTCAACCTTTCAGTAGCAATTCTGCCTTTGCTCCTTTGATTTTGCAAACAGTTGACAGAGGCAATTCTATTGACCATGCAGGTTTGCTTAAAATACCACATTAAAGTGTTCTATGGGGCGCCCAGTTATAACATCCTTCACCTCTAGGGCTCCTCTATCTCAGTCTGCACAGATTCATCATAGTAACCACAATACAGACCAACTCCTTGCTATACCTTGTTTACTGTCCATCTTGTCTCTCATGTTGACTGGTTCCAAGTACTTCAAATAAAGGAGGTATAAGCAAGTTCTCAAGAAAGCTCTCAGCTGTTAGTGCACTGGAATACACGTATCAGACCACAAACAACATGCACAGGGAGTTCTTCCTCAGTCCAACAGACCAACGATTGCCCTTCAGAGTGAGAAACAGGACGAGCAACACTGTCAGTGAAAGGGAAAGAAAGAAGGAAAGTCTGATCTCAGTGGTTCGAGAGGGACACTGAGACTCACACATTTCCTTGCTTCTCACTGAGCATTCATTAGGTCTTCAGTGGACATTAATTGCAAAGGCAGTTCATGGAGAATAACACAATGATTTATCCATCACCACAAGACAAAAAAAAAGCCCGATTTCTGACCTGAGACTGGAAGAGAAAAAGATGGAAGGGGCAAATCCTTGGAGCATAAACAGATTGCGCTATTTATACATGAAAATGTTTTCTGCATCTATAAACTTACCATGCCCAAGTACTTTAATTAATCGCAGTGGTTGCTATGGTAACCTTCCTACCTCAATTATAGCTCTACAAAGAGGTGCCGTGTATTTGTGACAGAGAAGCAGGTAACCCTTCTGCTGAAACTGAAGTAGAGAGCAGACATCACAAAAATAAAACCCTTGTGCAGCCACTGTCAGAAGGTCCATGATGCACACGCTGTATTTTTGATTTACCACATCTGACCCCCATGTCCCTACCAACTTAAATTCTCCTGTGATTCCACCCCCTCTGTAGCCTCTTGATGATACAACATGGGAGCATCGCCAACAGATCCGTGCCAAACTCACTGACTAACCAAAGCTGATCCACCGGCTCCGTGCCGAGCTGAGCGGAATGGCAGCGTGGCAGGTGGAAAGAGATCTTGGTGAGAGAAGGGCAGCTTGGGACAGGAGGAGTTCAACTCGGAATGGGCAAGGTCTGTTTCAGGGTCACTATCACATTAGTCACGTTAAAGATGGATAAACCGCAGCCAGTTCTCCCTCCCACCAAGCACTCCAGGAGTCACTCCTCGGCTGCACAGACTGGGCACCAGAGACGACTCACAAGTCTCTCCTGACTTCCCTGCATCGGAGCAGGGAACAGTCTGTGCCACAATGGTGCTTCCGGGAGTGCTGCAGGTGTTTCAAGTGGATGCAACGCTCCCTGTCTGTGCCACAGCACTGACCAATCCACGGAAAAGGAACGGCAGGAAAGAGGAACAAAATGGCATTTCCTCTTAGCCTTCTCCCCTGAAATCTGAGCACTGATAACCTTTACATCTATTACGAAAAATCACCTTGCCAAGTGAGCTGGGTTCCATTCTCTGCCATCCCTGCATTGCTCGTACCTTCATTTCTCCGGCATCTTTCTCAGAGCAGACTCACATGACAACGACACCACTTTTCCAGCTTGTGTGTCTGTCATCCGCTGTCCTAGATGTGACTTTTAGTTACTGTGGCAAGGTATTTTTTTGCCCCTTTACAGAACCTGTCACATTAAGTGTCATTTTCTCTCATTTTAGATGAAATGCCTTGTTAGGTATTTCTAACGGTGTCTTTAGTGAGAAACAGTGATATTTCTTACCCTCTCTGCCCCCATCCTTCGAGGTCACAGACAGAGACTTCAGCTTATTTCTTAAAGGTTAAATACAAGTTCCAGAAGAGCAACTTGAACTTTGGAGAGCTAAAGCAGAAAAAATCAAAATCTCCAGAGAAGACAACATTGTTATGTGAGAAGCAGTGAATATAAAAGATAAACCAGCAGCTGGAGAAGCCGGACAGAAAACAGCAGCTCCCTTTCTGAACAACTTTATCTGTCTTTGCAAACCCCGTGCAGCCTGCAGAGCAGCAACACCTCAGGCTCTTACTTCAGCCAAGCCCCCTAGAGCTGTGCCTCCCCTCCCCAAAGGATGCCAGCGTTAACTCTCAGAGATGGGCATTTCCCACTCCGGCGGGCAGAGATGCTCACTCAAAGTCAAGTGTTCAGAGGTTGAACAAATTTTGCTCTCCTCTTCAACAGGCACTTTAAATCGTCACTTCCCGCTCCGCTTTCCACACCCGTATTACACTCGCAGGGCTGCAATTATTTCTGCAAGTTCAAGGGTGACCACAGGTTTACAACTTTTGTATTAAGCTACATGAGACTTCCCTTTATCAGCAAACTGATGACTACATTAGAATCACCAATGAAAAGAGTTACAGACACTGCCACCTTTCTATATACATTTATATGTGTAAATAGATGTATACAAGAGACATTGCGTTAAAATACGTAAGAAAATCGTAGATCAGACATCCACTTCCAGTTCTCATCATTCTAGAGCAAGGGAGATCAGTACAGCAGACACAAAGCAACTTACAAAGTCTAGGAAACGTTCTGTGCTGTTTGCTGAGAAGCAATGATCAGATACCAAAATTCTGAACAGGATAAAAAAGCAAAACCAAGCTACTCAACACAGGCGCAGTGAGAGAATTCTACCGCCGCACTGATTTAAGAAAAGAAAAACTGACCTTGTTTCAAGGCAGAAATCGACCTCTAATGGATTAGGATTTTTCCTGCAAGCAGGTCTTAATTAAAAGCGCACAAAATCACTTCGCAACGTAATTGTTAATGGTAGCCACTATTGGAGACGCTGTTAAATTAAAGTACTACTAGACTTGATAGTGCCATATGGTCATTCCCATTCCACTAAAGAAATAGTTTTTACACATCCGGAGTTTAAGTCGATGCCAGTAACTGGCTGCTACCCTGAAAAACAAAAGCCCTGGACGAAGGCCCCTGAACCGCCCTGCACACACGGTCCCCACGGGAGCCGCTGCTCCCAGGGCCCGCTGGAGCTGGGAACAGACAGAACTGTGCAGCAACGGGGAGTGAAGGGCTGCAGGACACTCGTACTGGATGGGAACCGAACCCAGCCATTCGCGGGATTCAGGAGCGGTCCTTGCCGTTCAGTGCTATGGATTTAACAAGAGACACACAAGCAGTGCACCGAGAAGCCCAAACACAACCATTTCTGCTATTCACAGCTCATCTTTTCAGATTTCCCCTCTTCCTGGTGCTCTGGTTCCTCTCCCAAGGGAGATGAGGTGTGAAAACAGCAAGCTGACTTTTAACACTGCTCTAACACTTCACCTTCTTCAAGTCCGTTACAAAACAGCCAATTAAATCTATTGTTCCCCCCCAGCACAAGACGGAAAGCACATTCCCAGCACTGGAGATTCAGCTCTCCCGACTGCACCGTGCACTCAGCAGGTCAGACCATCGCTGAAGGTCAGGGCCATATTGGGTCACAGGTATTCCCTGGATGTGTGCACAAAATTATGAGGACTATCACTATATGAAGTATTGAACACCTTGCGTATTTTACCAGGAAACTCAGAGAAGCTGATATAGGGATACTGAGAATGCTGCTAATGCCACAAAGAAAAGGTCATAAAGGAACTGGAGACCACAGACCACGTCAGGATTATCCCTCTTGCAGCTCCAGCTCTGTTCGAAAAACACAAAGGCTGTGGGAACTTGAAGCCTAATGCTTGATGCAAAGGTAGAAGCTCATCTACAACACCAACGCCGCTTTATAATGCCCATCTTTCAATATAAGCCTCTGTGTGAACCTAACACTTGCCCCACACTTTTATTTATTATAGCAGAGACTTATAGGCCCAGCATCATCTGCAGATTTAAACAGGTTCTGTAAAGGGAATTTAAGCAAAGTCAGTAAACAGCTATGCAGAAACAGGCTCAAAGTTGGGAAAACAAAAGCGTGTGTTGCCAAGATCCTGTAACAAATGCTAATAACCAGGAGAGTATTTGCCCTGTATGAGTTGACCTTATTACGTATGAACAGTTCATCTATAATGCATTTAACTCAAGTCCTTCCTGTTCTAATGAATTAACTGCACTCTAGTGGGCTGCCACTGGGAACCTGTTCGGGAAAATAACTCCAACGAAAACCACATCAATAATAGCACCTTCAAACCATTCGGCAGCCAGGAAATGCTTAAACAATGATTTTCTTTCCGTTCTCGTCACAAAGTCTTCAGAGGATATAAACATCCCATGATCATCTTATGTAAACTGAGTGCAAGAAATGCTCTTTCTTTTTAAATAAAAGGATGCAACTTCTTCTTCAGGCTCAGAAGTGATGTCCTTACACCACTTAATTACCACACCAGAGTAAATTCTCTCTTAATGGGTGCTGACAACAGGTGACACTTGCATTAGCGGTTTTTCCAGACTTTGGAGAGGCACTCAGGTTTCTTGCAGGTAATGCTGGGCTGCTATTTAGATGGCACCATCTAAATTATGCTACTAATTGTTTTAATGAGATCACCCAGTGCGGTTCCAATGCATTATTTATATTACTGGACAGGCAAACCGTTACGCTAAGTGCTGTATGAATATATAACCGAGATGTTCCCTGTGCTAGGCAAACTGAAAGCCTCAAGTACAGAAAGCATTAAAGCATACGCTTCATGCTAAAAGCATATTTTAAAACTCGTTGAAGTCACTCTTGCTTTTGTAAACCACTAATCATCCATTATACAGGTTACATGGTATCCGAGAGAACTACGGACTGTTGTATTTCAGAAAGCGGACGCGGCTCCTGTTCCCTTTCAAAGAGTGGAACTGTGCTAACGTCAAGAACAGGAGAGAGTCAGACCAAAGAAAGAGTTCAGGAAACTCAACAAAGTTTACCCAATCAGAGAGTTAAAGCGAACGCTTTGGTGATTGTGCAACAAGTGGTGAAATGACAACAATTTCCTTGGTTTCTTTGTGCCGTTATTTTAAGGATTACTCTCCCCCAAATGGCTCTCCTCCTGCCCCCTGAGCCCGCTGCCGCTGCCCGGGGCGGGCTTCATCTCACCGGTAACCAGTCGGTGTCGCGATGCTGCCCGTGGACGACACCAGCAGCTGTTCAGGAGCTCCTGCCCAGTTCGGGCAATATGTGGATTCTCGCCAGCACTCACACAAACCCTGCACAAAAGCACATTTTCCTCCAAATGCCCACAGCAGAGAGCACATGAACCTGATGATCACGGCTCCTCCGCACAACTTACTGACTCCGGTTCAGTCCCAGCCAGATGGATGCAGTCAAAGAGCAAACAATAAAGCGGGGATCATCATTAGTTACTGAAAAGAACCAAATGCGACACGTAAACCAGCAAGCAGGGGAGTGGCAGAGCAACTGGTGAATAAACTTGGCAAGAACAGGCATGTATTTCATAGTTACTCCTCATCCCTCTCACACACACCCACCCCAAAGCTGGGTGATTACAGAAACAGATGCAGAGTTCTTGAAAGCCAATGAATCAATACACAGTTACATTACACAACCCATAAAAATCAATGGAACCACAAGATGTAACACTAGGATATAAAAATCCTGCAAAGAGTAAATAAAGCAAAGCCATATTTAGGGACTGTCTTGCTATCTATGTCTAAAGCAGAGCTTGGGCGTATTGTCAGCACCTTAGCAAACTACTAGCAAAAAATAAAAGCCTCCGAACAGTGTAGCTGCCCAGATCTCACGTGCCCATTTTCCCCTTAAATGGTAAATGTCCCCAGATGTACAGCATTTCCTTTCCATGCCTTGGAGTCTGGATGCAGCACACAGCCCCTGTGCCTGTTCCCCAGACGAGCCCACCCGGGTCGGGTTCGAGAGGATGGGGTCTGCCTGGCAACCACACCACACACACACTCCTGCATCCAGACAGGTGCCCTTCACGAGCATTACAAATTCCGGATCCTTCTCTCATTACCATTTCATAAGTTGCAGGATTTAAGGCTTGTTTGTGTTACAGCTGCTGATGTTAAAGTAACACCCTGAAGCTTTCATGAAATTTTCAGAACTGCTATTATTTTTAACCTAGCGCCAGAGGCGAACGCAGCAGAAGGCAGCTAGGAGGGGTCATCTGTTTCCTGCGAGGGAACAAGCTCGGTTTCCTTAGCGGGGCAATAAATATTGCCACCAATCATGTAAGTGCGAACCAGCTCCCACTTCCACAGCCACCACTGCAGAACACTGCTCCAATGACTTCAAAACTGCACTTACCCTACCGAGCTCAAGCTTTAAGGAGAAAGAAATGACAATAAAATTAAACAGCTTCCCGTTCAACAGGAATTATTTTACATACGTTCCAGGTTAACACCTCCTGTTCTTGTTATGAGCTACACTCAGATCCTCGGAGTTCGTCACTTAATTCAAACTAGTCTACAGAAATAGTAGGTTCTTTTGAAAGCTATAACATAAGATCATTAAAACATACAAAAGACTTTATCTGTTGAGGGAAAAAATATGTATACAAAGGAGGGGGAAGAGGAGATCTCAAAGCCAGGCAAGTGACAGTGTTTTCTACCTTAACCTCTTCAGCTACAGTTGCTAAGTAACCGTGACACACCACGGTGGAGCCTCTGCAGCCTGGCACTCTGATTAATTCTTCTGAGTACCAAACCTGCATAGTGAATATTTCAAATACTTAAGCATTTATTAGGAGGGGTGGAAAAACAACAAAGAAGACCACTTATGATTTGTAAATTAAGTTTTATTACTAGGCTGCCTTACTTAGATGGGAAACTAAAATCCTCTTCCCACAGAGGAAGGCGATACGTGTCGTGTTGTCTTCCTCTCGTGTTCTCACCTCACATAGCAGTGAATGTATTTCTCCATCCTCAAAAGCATGCAGGTGTTTAATTACGGACCCTGTATATAAATGATTGTAAATGAACAGTGAAAGGAACAAACCCTACATCGTCATCGCATTGCCCCCTAAGTGTCAACGTTTCTACATGAGGAAGTTCGAAAAACCAACCAATATTAGTGTCAGTGCACACACAAAGAGAAGCTCTCCAGATCTTCCCAACTCTAGCTGCAACACTTCCGCACTTGGAGCTGAGCGGGAGATTAACAGCGCCGGGAGAAGAAACCTCTGCCCACCCAAACCTGAAGGGACGGACGGGCAGGCGCTGTCTGCAGAGCAGGGCTCGGGCGGCACCGGGGCCTGGGCGCCTTTGCTCACCGATCCCCTGCTCGGCCCGGGGCACGCGCTCCCTCTTTGGGCTCCATCCAGCTCCACGCAGCCAGGGCAGCCCTGAAATACCCTCCCGTGTGCCACTCCACTATTGACGGAAATCAAGAATGGAGAGAAGAGGCGTTCACCGAACAAACCTTTTGTTAACTAGTGCAGCCATGTGAGGAATCCCACCTCGCTTTTCCAAAGAAACCCTCGTGTTTCTCCTGAGCTACTGACCTTCTGTATGGGAATAAAAACTGAATTCCCTTTGTGTTGCCATTGTAATGTAATTGTGTCATGCTTGCTAAATACAATTTGACTTGATTGAGTAATTAGGCACTGCAGATTACCCGTCTTTGAGCAATCAATCTGTCTGGTTGCATAACGTATTTCCTCTTCTAACAATCAGTAACTTTATGGAGACTAGAGTGTATCTTCCACCCGTGGAAAATGCTTTCCTAATATAGGAAATCAAATGTACCACAGGATTTGCTAAAAACAGGCAGAGATCTCTGCACATTCTTCCTGGGAACGTTCTCTGGCAGAAAGACCAGATCGCTGCTGGGATCCCTCCTGGAAATGCTTTGTCCTGGCCTTTGCTCCAGAAATTATCCTGCTCCATTGCCTCAGACACCTCCTATGAATGCTGACAAATTACAAACACTGGATTAAAATGTGACCTTTATATTTTTGGTCTATTCATATTGTATTCTGTCTCTCTATCAGAATGACTAACAGCACCTGCAGAAAGCAGGAAAGCTTAACGCCTATGTAATCCTAGCTGGGCATTCCTCTGGCACGACTTCATGCCTGGGCTTCCAGTCCAGCTCCAAAACCAAGTGCTTCAAACTCAGCTCCTTATTATTGAAAAGAATACTCATCATTTATGTCACTTTTCAACAGGACACCTCAAGTCACTTCGCAAACACGGAACTACACAGCAGCCATTGGAGATTATTATGTCCTACACAGCAAGGGTGAGAAAGCAAGTTTTCTTTATTATGCTTTGTTTGTTTATGATCCTCGGTCACAAATCAAGATTCCATTACACCTGGTGGCACCCAAACACAAATGAAAACCAGGCAGCTCCTGTCTCTCCACTCCCGCAGTTGAATGTCTACCATTATTGCAGACACAGCTGCAGAAAGGGATAGGGATAGGGATAGGGATAGGGATAGGGATAGGGATAGGGATAGGGATAGGGATAGGGATAGGGATAGGGATAGGGATAGGGATAGGGATAGGGATAGGGATAGGGATAGGGATGTGTGGGCACACGCACCAGCCGTGTGTAATTCAAATTAAACAGTTTTAGGATTTCGTAATCCTTAACTTCAGCCTCTTGAGTTACAGACACTTTCCTCAATGAAGCTGCATGCAAATCCCTGTAAAGGATTTGATACGGGAAGAATTTCAGCCTTATCATTGAATTTTGAAAATAACTTCCAGTGTGCTGCAATTTCTGTCCAGTTCTAGCGCCAAGTGTTTGACTTTTGCCCACTATCTTACTCAGCAGAACGCTCCGTGCTTCTGCATTACCTGGTTCTGATCAAAGCATGACTTTGTTTGCTTCTGTAACTGCACGCTAAATTATTAATAACTTACTGGCTTCGCTATGGCTTAACGCAACGGAGCTGATGACATTTATGAGAAGTGACAAGATTAAATGCATGTAACTTGGAGTTCTTCTTTCCTCTTTAAAGGGATCATGATGAAGGCATCTGTTGCGCTGGGCAAAGAATTACTTTAGCACAACATGATCAAAAGCTGTGGAGGAACACAAAGCCAGAGTCTTGAAGTCTCCAAGGAAGAATAAAATTAATAGCTCTGTAGACAGATTGATCTCTTGATTATTGTTAGCAGCCTACTCCACAGAAAGGCTGCTGTTGCAGATCTCATAGGATCTTACTTGTTCTTGTAAAACAGCCAGTGGGTGCAGCTGGGGTGATGTTACCACCCCTCCTCAGCCTCTCGTCCCTGACACCCTAAGGAAACCGAACCTCAGCCCTTCCCTGGCCCATCACATCTCCACACCCTCCCAGTCCTGCTCCCAGGTCCAAGCCAGCAGGGCTTCTGTTCTGCATCAAATGGAGGAGCTTTTCCCCTGTAACAGCCGATCTGACAAGCTGCTTAGTTGTCTGCCTTTTAATTACGCTTTTTAATATACGTATTGAAATCCCTACCAGTTTGATTAATCAACTACATAATCAGCAGACAGAAATTTCACTGTAAATTTCCAGTGCATAAGGTGGGGCTTATCAAAGTGTAGTTTTATTCCGAGACACTGACACAATCAGCGCTGGATGCTGTTCACAGTGCAGCACGGTGGGGACACGCTCCGCTGATTAACGAGGTGACAGTTGTATGCTGTGAAATAGCAAAAGGACTCGACAAGACTCGCAGTTGTGCCCACTGACTCTAACAGCTGGGATGATGTTGCCTCCCGTCGTCTCCAGGTTTGTCAGTGATACACGGTCCCTGTCAGACCCGACTCTAACGGAGCAGCAGCTCCTCACCAGCACCCTCAGTCGGGCAACTGGGGGTTAGGGCATATATATGTATATATATGCAGATGTAAAGCGGGGGACAAGCAAGCAACTGTATACTACACTTAAAAATATAAATATTTTTAAATGTACAGTAGAGGAAATCAACATTTTTTGTCTGTAAGAGACTGTCAGAATATGTTCCTCTCACGATTTCCAGGTTTCTACATCTTCATACAGCAGCTTTCACTCCCAGATTATTTTATTTTTGTCCCATTATTTCTCACACTAAGTACACTGCTCAGCTGAAAGGTTTCCAAGTAATTAATCTAATGCCTTACATTTGTTGTCACTGACATCCCCCCTCCCCACAAGGTTTTATCCTTGAAAACATAGAGTGCATGATAATAAATCTTAACCACAGATGCCGCGAATCACATCGGCTCCAGCGTGCTCCTGCACCTCTCCTCGGGGTGATGAAGGCAGCTTACAAGAGCAGCAGTAACTCGGTTAAAGCAGCTGCAGGTAAAACCACAAGGTGCCTTTAACTAAGGAGAGCTGGAGGTACACGCAGGTAGCAACCTGCATAGTGCTGGATATGCTGCACTCCTTGACTTTTTTAATGTTAAACAAATTAATCGAAAAATAATTAAACATCCCGGACAAACTCGTGCTCAGTAAGTGGGACATGCTTAGTCTTCCTCCACGTGAATTCCTACTGATGAAGCACTTTCTGCTGCGACACGGAAATGGAACCACGTCTCTTGGTGATTCAATGCAGATCCAGCAATTAATTCCACTTCTCTGGGATTTTGTTTCAGAAGTTCAGTTTTACGAGAAAAAAAAAAAAATCTTAATTTAAACCTCTGTGCAATCTCTGATAATGATTTGCTTCCACTCCCACTGGGGTTGGACAGTGAATGGATTTCAGGAGAAAACCAGGGAAGTTAATCTAAATAGCTTCAGTGCTTAAATTCCTTTTCTAAAGGTTGCAGATGTATTGGGAGCAATGACTGCCTCCCGTATACACCCCGTCACCTCTATCACCAGCTTCTGACTGCGCTCCTGGCTGCTGCAGAATTGCTCATGGTTTTCTTCACTTCTCTAACATCCCAGACACGCATTCTCCGTTTCTCTGGATTCCGAAGGGCAGGAGCTGCACACCCGATAAGCGTAACTGGAGACCAGCCCAGCTCAGGAAAGCTGCTGATCCGAATAGGCCAGACAGACCGACGTGGATCAGAAACAGTTGGATGGGGAAAGGGATGTGAAATACTCAAATTAACAGGGCGTTCCAGCCCGGTCGCCTGCATGAGCTTGTGCTGAGCAGCTGGTGGTAGGAAACACGATCAGAACTCAGCACTTACATGGCACGCAGCTCATACAAGGTCAGATACTTTAATTTGTACCAATGCTTGTTATGTGGCTGGATTTACTAATTACTTACTTCCTAGCAACAATTAAATCAGTAAAAATCTTATAGGACTACACAGAATTACTAATTTTAAGACAGGCTGTTCCTTCAGATCCTTGATGCTTTTTCTAGTACTTAATGAACAAATTACCTTCAACGCAGAAACATCAGGATGAGCAGACAAACCCACCTGCATTACATTTAGTTCCGTAGCCCCATTTTCCTTTATCTATTGTAAAGACACACATACTGTAAATGGAAGAGTTTACAAAGTGTGTCCAGAATAGCAATGAATGTAATTACGTGATTTTATTCATTAAACACTTGATGCAGCCAAGGTGATAATTACACTGCTTGCCGCAGAAAACAACTTTGTCTCCTGTTCAACGGCGAGTGCGCAACGTCAGGCTGCGGGTAACAGGCTGCAGTACAGCAGCACTTAGGGCCTGTAAATACCCTCGGCAATCGGGGTGGGTCAGCTGAAGCGGTGAGGGGTTCCAAGGGCTGATGCAGAGCTGTGCTACTGCAGACAGGCAGCCTGAAATCCTGCATGCTGCAGATTCTCCATCTGCACAGGGGGCTTGTAACAACAACACACGTACCTAACAGATGTATGAAGTATAGATGCAAAGTAATTCCAAAGCACCAGCCTCATAGTAGATGCATAATAAAAAAAACCAGAGGGCTATTATTTTGAACTGCCAGAGCAGAAACAACGCATTTCTTCCCCTCGGACATGGGACATCTCAGAGCACACCACCACCGGCTACCGGCCCCGTCCCAAGCACTAGGCAGTGCCAGGTTTGACATGCACACCAAGCCCTGCTCCAGCGCCTGCCTTTGGCTGGGCAAAGGGCACAGCGACTGCAGCACTAACACGTTGGCACGTCCAGCAACACCAGCGTCACCATTTGATGCCACTTGCAGGACAAAGTCCAGATTCTCTCCCACCCCACAGTGTGTTCACTAAAACTGAAAGCTCATCAACAGCTCAGCCATTCACTTCCCATGCATTGCTGGCAGCAAGTGAGGACAAAACAGAGCAAACCTGGCACTCACGAGTAGATCTCGTAACTGAAGTCCATCCCCTGGCTGTGTGCGCTGTCATCTGCGTCTTCCAGCCCCCAGTCTATCTCTGCATTTCATTTGTAAGCTTCCACCATGTTCATCAGCGCCATCTCCGAGCTGCCCTGGCCCAGTGCCCTTGGGGTCTGGGTCAGACCAAGGCTGCCCAGCTCGCGTGTCCAGACCCGTGCTCCGCAGCCCCCCAGGGTTAACGGCAGCCACGTGCAGCTGGGCCAGCGCACAAGTACAAAACCATGAGCTGACTGCCCCATTACTTTGTCTGTGGATTGGTATCCAAGTATCTACATTGCTCATGTGTATAAGATGCAGATAGAAAAAACTGGATACACGCAGCCACCTCACCTTTACACCACTTTTTGATCAGTACAACGCTTTTGAAATCAGTACTTTTGCTCTGGGATAAATAAATAGACAAATTATGCTTTGAAACCATTGTTCAGAAGCCTTTAAGCTGAAACAGTTTCAGAAAATCTAACACATGGGATCCTTTTAGCTAACCACACAGTTCCAGATTTAACATTCCAAAAGACAAGAAATATTTTCAGTTCCAACAGGGAAAAAAGGCAGAGAAAAATAAAAGGTATTGCTCTAATTCAAGGAAGCATGTGCAGCTGTATCTACGTTTGTATCAAAAAAGCTGAAGCAAGAGTAAAAATACTTCCCCTGCATTAAATTTATGTAAATAGCAAAAGCAGGAGAATGAATATTCATATACATCCTGCTGCTTAATGGGCTACTCCAGTATGTTCTATGAGTTCTCACTCCGAGAGAAGTTTGAGATCTGATGTATTTGTAGCTGTTGATGTCTCACCAGCACTGCTGAGGAAACCTCCTGGTGCTCACAGGAGGACAAATCCTTTCAAACCCCGGCAGCAGGAGAAACATTTCAACCCAAGCATTTGTTCCCTCTCCTGTCACGTCTGTACTGGGCAACACCGTGTGCTCAGGAAGCCAGGGGCTTTGCCGGGATGCAGCTGACACAAAGCACAGCTGGGTCAGGTGTCAGGAACTCCCAACCACGGGAACTTTGTGCAAGCAAAGTTCAGAAAACGGTCGTCAGCGTTTACCTGTGTAAAACCAACACGACTGCAAACCTGCGCCTCAGCCCTGCTCAGTTCCACCAGTCGCCCTTGCACAGAACAGTCACGGCTCTGGGGTTTTTGGAGTCCCGCTCGGTGAGGAACAGCATGAGATACCAGAACAGCCCCGTTCATCACCAGCTCAACTCGGACTTCTATTGGCTCCTGTGGCACAGCCTTCCTAGGGCAACACACGAGGAACGGTGCTGGGGAGGGCTGTGAAACGGCAGCGCTGCAAACCTGCCATGTCCTGGCAGTGTTAATAAGGGGGATTTTTTATATGGGGATAATCTGCTAGGCTACATCTAGGCAAATTAATCCTGCTTTAGCTGACTCATTAGCCTGGTTACAGCAGCACGGGGATGGCGTTCTGCCGATTCGAGTTTCGGACGGGGCTGAGCGAGGCTGAGCAGGGCGAGATGTTGTCTCAGCCTGAAATTCACAATCTTAAGCTCCAAATGTGAAGTTCGGTGTGATTCTGGGTGACCTCAGACTCAAGGACACGGAGCACAAGAGCTGATCTGTGTGATGGGATATAAGCCTCTTACTCGATACGGATCTCCCCAGTTTTGCATAGGCAGTTCAAGTCTGTCTTTTCCTCCTCCTGCCGCTATGTTTTACAGTATTACAAAATGACCTACTTAATGTTCGGTGTAACTTCACTTATAAAACGTTAAACCGGACACAAATTTTATACCTGTTTTCATTTCACGGGCACTCGTAAAAAAATAAACTTCTGTAATGTTAATGAAACTTCAGACATGACTGAAACGCGGTACGCTGGCTGCTATGCGCATTTAAGTTTTATATCCTCAGTAACAGTATATCCAGATACCCCAGGAAAGGAAATCTGTTCATTCTCAGAGCCTGTCTTTAATTATTTCACGTTATCAAAATTGTCTCCATAGGTCTCAATTCCATTCTGCAGGGAGCTGCAGTGTAAATAACAGCAACCAGTGAAGCCAGGTCCTTAAACTGCCGTAGATGTCCACATTGGTTTAGTTCCATTCCATAAGCCACATACACACAATACAAAAATAGCACAAAAGCCATTTGAACATCATCTAGGAGCTACAAGATAAATCTCTATGTTCTTAAGTTAAAACCCTCCTGGTACTGGTATTAAGGGAGAATTAGGTTTGCATTAATTGGAGCTTGAAAGACGCTCTGATAATGTTATTGCAGCCAAAATGCAATTACATGTGAGAATGTTTAAACAGTGGAATGTTTGATTTGTAACACTTACAAACATGCAGATACATTGCTGAGAACACATGAAACTAAATCCAGATTCATTTACTACACTGTCCACGCTGGTTAAGACACCGCACCACACGATTACAAGAGATACCCATCACCCCCTCTGGTTTTCCTTCTTTGCTTCTGCTGTTCTGCCTCAGAACCACCCTAGAGATTCTGGCTGAATAACCGGTTGGTGGTGTTCAAACGCTGGTCCGAGCCCAGAGGCAAACACCAGTTGAGATCCACAGCACGGTCCGTGTGCTCCGGACCCACACCGAGCTGGGACGGGGCCGCCTGGACAGGAACCGGCTGCAGTCGTCCTGGTTACCTGGGACAGGACAGTGCTGGGGCTCCAAAGCTCTACCACCGGCTCTAAAGAGATCTTGTGCCATAGCAACTAGAGCAAATATCATGCAAAATGGATAATCGAGACCCTTGGGCTTTAATCTGTACTTCAGTCAGTCACTCACTATTTGACTTTGGACAAATTGCTCTGTTCACTTTAATTGACCTTTTCATATAGGAGAATTAAAAACTTCACGACTCCCTAGTGTTTATAACACAAGTTTAATGTTTGAAATGCTTCCCCAAGTCCTCAGCTAAAAGGTGCTGTGCAAGTTGCACGCAGACGGCTGTTACTACATGAAGATGAATTTCCTTTTGCAATATGAAGTAGCACTAGCTGGAAGGAGATAGCAGCAGTGAACACGGAATGGAATGACCTGCCAGCAGCATGAAAGTTAGTTTTTGATTATAAGGCCAGCAATATTTAACCCTGCAGCTGTAAGAGGTCAGCACACACGAACGGGAGAGGGAACCCAAGAGCCGCTATGACGTGCACAGCGTAAAGCTTCTCTCCTTCCATTAATAAAAACAGTGAACTATACCATCTCTTCAAGGTAGGCATTCATCTTGGAAGTCAAAATAAGTTGCAATGATTTCATTAAGTGTTTAGTTCTAGGAACCACTGTTAAAAATTCAAGTTGCTGTATTTGGATCTTTTTTGGTTACTAGCACACTGGAAAATGTCACACTCGAAGCCCCACTTCAGCTGCTCTCCATCAGCCGGCTGGACAGGTGCTAGAATCATTTGCTTATTAGCAGGCTCACAAGACTTACGGCCAGGTGCACGTCTGGCTCGCTTTCCCCACTTTGCTGGCACGCACGCGAGCCACACAGCACGGAAACGCTATCCCTCCCGCATATTACCTGCGGTTTTCACCTGCTTGCTTTTCAGCTTCTGTTTCTCTTACAACAAGGTAATTACGAGACTATTATTTATCCTGAGCACTCCACTGAGGGTCAGAAAGGCATCGCTGTTTGTCACCCAGCGCATCTGGTGGCACGGCAGGCCAAGCGGATCTGGATCACATACGCAGTTTTGTCCTTTTCACTTACGGTTTCTGGTGTGCAGTGCGGGGGATGCCAGGCGTCCTCCTTCCACAAGTCGAAGATTCATTTCAGGCTGAAATTGTTCTTCTAAGATCCTGTACAAACCTATGAAGAAAAGACAGAAAAGGTGAGACTATGAGCGTGATTCCTTCAGAAGCAAAAGTAGCATAATGTGTGGGGCAACACACGGGAGTAAGCATGGACACACACCGCTACCCTCCCTTCACCCTTCATCCAGTGAAGAACGGCAGCCAAACCAACCAGCAGTTTCCTCATTAGATGAAGCTGTTTCAGGTTTGTGTTCACGAGAATATCTGCACCTCCCACCCTGTGCCACCAGCAATATTTACTTATTCATAACATAAACCAAAGTTTTGACTACAGCTCGAATGGTCTCCAGGAGCAGAAACGCTCGTATATTGTTAAAAACACGAGTTCGGCTCAAGGCCAGGTTGGTCTGGTTTGACAAAGCTCTTCCTGGCTTTAGTTGCTTATTTCTTTCTAAAGGAAGTTTTAATGTGTGTATGTAGGAGACTGTTAGAGGCCGTGCTGCCAATGCTCCTCTGGACACGCACCAACCTCCTCCAGGCTCCTGCCACTTGTGGCAGCCAAAACACCCATTTATACAGGTAGTCCACATAAAACGTATTGGGACTGGCTGGGATTTTATGAGGAAAGTCACAGTACAACTGTGCCGACCTGGCCACGGGGAAAAGAAACTCTGTTTTATGAGGGGAAAGCAGCCTGGAGGTTGGTTTGTAGAGAACACCCACTTGGCAAGAACTCCAGCCTTAAGCAAACTTAAATCCTGGGCTGATGCAGCCGTGAATTCAAACACCCAGGGGCTGAATTTCCTTCTGCGTTCCCGTTTCATGTCTTCAAGAGAGAGTCAAGCGCTTTTAAAAATTCTATCACATGCATTTGCCAGCAGTCTAACAAAGCTCTTCCAAGTAGGTTCATAATTAATGAACATGTGAGGTGCTGTCAGCTTTAATGATCTGCGACTTCCTCGATCTTTATTTACTTTCTAAGCCTCCCCTCCTCAGTGACTGACTGTCATCCTGGTAAAACTCCGGTTTGCAAACGGGACGTGACAAGGTGAAACGGAGCCCGAAGTGACGCCTATCATACGTGATGCGCCGTGCGGCTCCGCAGCTGCAAGCGCGTAAGGGGAGCTCTGAGAAAACCCTGACATGTATTTTGCATGCAGAATAGGGAATGATGGGGATTTCTTTACTGCCACCTGACTGACCCCAAACTTGTGCAAACCTGGGATTTTAAGACTCTTCAGCCATGGAAAGCAGAGCTTCATTTACAAGTACATATAACCACGGAACCTGCCTGCATGCGAAAAGCCCTAACAACATTCTGTTCAACCTGAGCAGTAGAAACAAACAGAGATAACATAACAGGTCTGAACCCATGTTCTGCCCAAACTTTTGTACCAGAACACCCATTTTAAGGAAAAGCCAGATGGACAAAACTGCATTAAATGGCTTTCTTTTTGCCCCATTCTGCTTTTTGTCACACCCGAGCAACTCCATCCTAACCACGGCAGTAACGGGCATATCACTGAAGATATAATTTTGCCTGAAGGTCCTCAAGTATCAAGAGACTTAAGAGTGTGCTGAGCTTTAACCACATGGGTAAACGCTTTGCTGAGCTAAGACTCTGTTTAATGGTTCTGTTGAAGATCTACCAACCACTAGACTCCCGTGAAATGAGCTGTGTAATTTGAGTAGTTTAAAGGGTCAAGTATGTGGACTTGCATTTACTACAAAATACAAAGGTGCACTTGAAATAACGTCTGTAAACAAGATATGCAAAGCTGACCACAGAGTTCTCAAGGTCTTTGCAGAAATATCCCTGAAATATATGCATTACCATTTAAAAGCAAGACAGCTTTACAGTAATACACTTTTGTTATGAGAACACTCTGTGCCTTCCCAGTCTGAGTTTCAAAACCAACACTGCAGTCGAATTTGTTTGACAACTCTTGCTTACATCTCTGCACTCTGTGTTAGTCCCTTGCTCTAAGAAAACACCAAATTCCACAAAGACTGCATTTCTCCAGGCAGTAAACTGGAAACCATATTCTGCTGTGCCGAAGCAGGACAAGCATCGAGAGCCAGAATGCAAACTAAAAGCTCTTGTGGAGCCACAACTGCTGCTGATCCAGTGGCCACCACTGGGGTTCCAGAGCCAGGCTGGCCCAGACTGCCAAGCACCGCTGTCAATCCAGACAATGCTCCCATTGACGGGGGGCTGTAACTAACACCCTCCTGCACCGCAGGGCCCGGACACCGCTCGGCTGACCGCTCACTGGCAACACACGGCTGAGTCACCACCACGGAAAACGGCTCTTATACTTCTGGTGCTCAACATTGGAATTCTTCATGCAAAAACGGTACTGACTACTAGCAGGTAGCTATCCCATCTCACTGAACAACCTTATTCTACTACCTCATCATCTCATTCAATCTCAGATGATTATTATTTCTTCAGTTATCAGTCATCATTTCAAGGTGTACTCAGGCTTTAGCAATGATCAAGGACAATTTTAAGCTCACGGCATTAGGAGTTTTTTTAGTTTGTGTTCAGCAAAACGTGCAAAATCACATAATTCCAACTTCCTTTGCTCTGCCGTTGCTGCTCCCAGCACCCTGCTGGGACCTTCTGGAGGTGCAGAACGTGCGCACAGTCTGCACCCGACGCCGGCCCAGCCACTCCGTGCGATTTGTCCTGAACGCAGCGCCGTGCTCTGCCTGTTCCGCTTCTCACTTTCTGCCCCGGAACCTCCGCAAATGGATTTCCCATTCCATCCAAGGACATTCATTATCGGAGTTTACAAGTTAGCTGCTCTTCACTCCACACAACTAGTTTGCTCCTTTCCTGCAGGCATCTCGATTCCTGATTTTCAGCAGGCTAGCCCAATGAAATCACTATCAGTACGGTTAGCTTCAGGAGGCTCGGTATTGATTCATGCCTTGGGTGAAGAGGTTAATTAAATGTGAATTTTAAGCTGACAACATGATTAGGGGAGCGAGGAAACCTGAATTCCTGAATGCTTCCTGAGCTGTTAAAACCATTTAAAATTAACAACTAGAAAAACCCTGTCTGGTACTGGCAACTGGATTAATGGGATTCTTAAGACTTTAAAAGCAATAACAGGTGTTCTCAAATATTCTAATCCATCCCGGTTTTTTGTATTTATATTTATATTAGCACTGAATTTAATACTTTACATAACCAAAGTAGAATTTACAAGAGCAGCTTCTTGCCTTTTCCTCTTTTTTCCCTTTCAACAATTAATGTGGAACCACGTGAACCATCGGCTACACAAAGCTCGACCCAGCCTCACTGCAGACATTCATGCTCTAGAACAAGCTGCTGAATGGCTTCAACCGAAAGCCGTGAAAGACCCGGCCGGAGCTGCGGGAACACGTGCTCAGGCCAGAGGAACCGCATCTACCCAGTTTAGCAGAGTTCTGGCAGCGTGTTCCACCTCCACCTCCGGCTACAGCCACCAGTGGCAGCTCCACTGACTGAAGCCACAATAGGCCCGTCAGTTCAACCACAAGAGGAAGTGGGTTTTGAAAATCGTTCTATTTCATGAATGGTCTGGTTTGTTTTCTTGCTGCATCTTTACAGAAAACACACAGGAGTTTACTTACACAAACAAGGAGGAATTCTATGTAACCTGAACACCACTCCCACAAGGAAGCAGGAAACTGAAAAATACCCAGAGGTGGGAGAGGAATGAGATGTATAGAGCAGCAACACTCCCTGTAAGAGACGTATACCCTGACACAGTAGCAGTGCCGGGATCCAAGATTCCAATCGAGCAAATAAGAGAGGAATGGGAAAAAAAAACCAGCAGTTCCATTGCTATCACCCTCCTGCCACAGAAACCTTGCAGTTGGTTGAGCATCTCAGTGCAACAACAACACCACGGAGCTCTGCACGGGCGGACAGGGGGTCCCCGACACAAGGGGGTCCCCGACACAAGGGGGTCCCATCCCGTCCCCGACACAAGGGGGTCCCCGACACAAGGGGGTCCCATCCCGTCCCCGACACAAGGGGGTCCCATCCCGTCCCCGACACAAGGGGGTCCCCGACACAAGGGGGTCCCATCCCATCCCCGACACAAGGGGGTCCCATCCCGTCCCCAACCGAACCAGCTCTCTGCTCAGATTTCCCAGCACTACCATTGCAACACTGGTGCATTTACAGTTCGTTAGGAAAACAATCGCACTTAATGCCATTCCTTCAGCACATCCCACAGCAAATGACCACTTTGCAATGAAAATGATCCATCTCCTGCTATTTGTTTAGGCTGCCCTTGTCTTTTCCTCTCCATCCTTCACAGCAGACCACTGCTAATAACAAAGGGCAGAGAAAGGCAAAACCTGGTTATTTATGCAGTACATTGCTTCAACTAATGGACAGAAAAATGTGCTCGATTGCCATTTCTTTTCCTCCCCATCTCATATGAAACCATAGACTCGTGGAACTTCTTTTATTAGCGCTATATCTACAAGTCTCTCTGGAACATTGCACGACAGCAATCTGCAATGAAGTGTTACAGGCAGCCTTTGCCCTTGGCACACCGTGCATGTCTTGACAGCAAAACACAGATCACGCCCCAGCCGCTTCCAAATTTGTACCAGCCTGTTGATATTTGCTTCCTGGTGACTAACGGGGAAAAGCCAACAAAACATCACTGGTTTTAAACTCCCTGTCCTCTCACATCAGGGCTGCTTAGCTACTATTTTAAAGGTTAAACTGAGAAAGATTAACCTGTGATTAGGCAGTGTTTGATTAACTACCTAAACACAAATGCTTGCATTTAGAGTAAAATCAGAGGCACCACAAACAGCATCTGCATGGATGGATGAGCCAGCTCGAGCCCCTGTTTTCCAAAGCGGCACCGAACTGCTGTGCGCAGGACGCGCCACCGCGCGCTTGGATGTTCACATTGACTTCCACTTCCTACCCCTCAGGCTGTGAGCGCAGGACCCGCCACCGCGCGCTTGGAGGTTCCCGTTGATTTCCATTTCCTCCTCTGGGCACGCAGCTTTCATGCTCAGAACCTTCCTAACGCCCATTTGAACTCCAAATCTGAAAATCCTCATGTTTGTCACCAGCATTCCTCTCCTTCCCCCTCTTTAAGTATCGATCCTTTACACCTCATCCATGAGCTATCTATGTTTCCACACTAAAAGTCAAACAGATTGGCTTCTGACTTGCGTAAGAGGAAAAAAGAGCAAATAAGATTGATCTTGCTGCAGCTTTGCATACATACAAGTCTTGCATCAAATTTGAGCGTACTATCAAACCACACCAGTTAAACAGGCATAAAACAGCAGGAGGCCGTCCTTACTTGACCTGGCACAGGTACCTTCAGCCTGACTCCAGTTCTATCAGGGATTGACTTTCGACATCACTTCAAACAGGTGTAAAGAGAAGGGTAAGTTCTACAGTGCAATGCTCCTGAGTGCTGACAGCCCCAACGCGAAACAGCACAGACTGTCTTTATTTCAAATGAAGGAAAACTCATTTACACGGTGTTTTATTATGCATCAGCTTTCCCTGTCAAGCTGGAGACCTCTGCACTAATGTACTCTATTTAATTTTGTCAAGCAAACAAAATTGTTTATCTTTGCTAAGCCAGCTCAAAGCCATTGGAGAGCTGTTCTGACAACGATGTTCTCTCTGCTTCCAGCCCTGAGTGTCCCAGCAGATTGCCAAATGTCACCAACCCTGCAGGGCGCTGGCCTTTCACCACCCTGCTGAACGGTGCGGCACCTGGAGCCCCCAGCAACCGACACTGGGGGGTGGAGGGGAAACCACACCGTTCTCTTCCTTCCCTTGGGTGCACGTGTAGAAAATACGGGGCTTCTGTGTGTCTCCAACACCCCCTGAGCTTGCATACCAGCATCTTTTAGCTCTTGTGGTTTTGGGGCTTTTTTTAGGAAATTAACTTTGTACTAAATTTTAACTTTTTAAAACTTTTATCACATTGAGACAACCCCTTCACATATTTTCTGCAGCCAGCAGCAGTCAAGATTGAAATAAAAAATGCAATGAATTAGATATCAAACACCAACTGTTAGCATAACATGAAGAGATGACCAGATTGCTCTTGTGACAGAAGCGGTCACCAACTGTCTACAAGGGTAACAACTTCTCATATGTTTTTCGTTTTTCTCTCTGTACATTATGCTGCTGACAGTGGGGGAAGTTCCCATCGGCTCCTGGGTTGGAGAGAGGAACCGGAGTCCATCTGGGGAGGAATTAATTATGCGCCTGATAATGACAGCATCATATGGAGGAGTTCACCGGCTGTAATGGAGGGCAGTCTAAAAACACTGGGAAGCATAAACACACATCTGAGAGGAAATAGAACGGCCCTAACTAGGCAAATTAACAACAACATTTCCTTGGTGTGGACAAACTCAACAGCAAGAAAGTACAGCAAAAGAATTCTTGAGGAATTGTTTGTGAGGTCTGGATCCTCAAACACTGCTGCTCTTTATCCCCAGTTACAGCAATAAACTAACAAAGATATTTTCACTCCAGGAAAGAATATAATTGGAAATTGATAAACTGCCACAAGTGTCATTTGACCCGTAAGAGTCAATGAGAACAATCAGGAAGTAGGTGATGACCCATAAGCCAGATGGTCAAGCGCATTCAGATCCCTCCTGCCGGCCAAGCTGCTGCAGAACCACCCGTGTGGATCTCCTGGCCAGCCCCATCCCGTCCCCACAGCGCTCTCCCCGCTCTGCCCGTGCCAGGGCTGCCCCTGCTCCAGGGGGGACTCATTTGGAGGCTGCTGGGGAAAACAGAACAGCGGGAACCGTCTGCACAAATCCCGCGTGTCAGCAGCAGCGCGGAGCAGGAACACCGACCATGACTGCAAACTTAACATTTCATTTCCCAGTATATTTCTTCATTCATTCACCTTGGCAACAAGGCATTTATTTACTAATCTGGAAGCACAAAATGGCATAAAGGTACCTGTACAGAGCCAACATGACGGGAAATGGCCGTCACTGCTTTGGAAAAGCAACTCCAAAAGGGTAGGGGGAGGCGCAGGAGGAGAGAACATCACACAGGAGACAGATTCTGATGCACTTTATTGCTTCTTACCAGAGCAAGCATTTGTTTATGGCTATTTCTGTGAGTTGGTAATCATCTGTAGTTAATTAGGAATCAACTTCTCAATCACCCACTAAATGCCATGGGCTCCAACAGGTGTGAGCAGTAAGTACAGATGAAGAAGATCAACATTTATTACCTTTGGAGATGAGGCAAACCAGTGCAAAATGAAAACCAGAGGGACCCTGCAGAGCTGCAGCTGGCGGTTCAGGACAGGCCAGGCACGCTGCAGACTGCTCCGGACAACGCACGTGGACTTATCTGGGCCTCTGGGGACCAAACTTAAACCTGCCTATATCCAGTCTAAAGACAGTTCAAGAAAACCTATCACTGCATTAACCCAGAGCAGCCTACTATCCCTCATCTGAAGCTCTAAAGCTTTTATTTCAAAGACACTACACACGAGGAAATCGACAATCTACATTTGAAACAAAAATTGCTGGTTCTCTTTCCAATAACGTTTTTGGTTTTCTAATATGAGACTAATTGTGCAGATGAGATTCAAATGGCATCTGAGCCCTGAAGATTTTCGTGTGCGGAGACAGCGTACATTCACATCCAGGAAGAGCTTTTTACCCGATTAAGGAAGAACTCCCAACCTGAGTCTGCTCAGCCGTTCCTCCCGTACAAACTAAATCAACCCCGCTCCATCTCCCAGTGTGGCTGTCAATCCCACCCTCCGACCGGAGCTGCTGGGTGCGGTATCGATAGCACACATCCTGCCAGAGGATGAAGGGGCTGCTCCCCACAGCTGTCAGTCATCTACCCTGACAAAGGACTTGCAAACTTGTCCTGTGTCATTTATTAGTCAGCATGAATCAAAACCTTGGCGCAGGCATCTGCCGCCTTGGGCTTGCTCAGCACTACAGACGAGCTGATGCATTATGACAAATGTAAGGGACTCAACCTGCAATTCCGTTTCCACAGGCACATACAGGAGCTGCTCCACCATATCACCGAACCTCCTCGTTGTGCGAGACCAAGATAGTGGCAGTAATTACTAAATGATACTATGCAGAAATATCCGAACAGCTACACAACCTCCCCCACACCAAAAATGTTAAAGACTAGTAATCTGATTCACAGACATTAGCTAAGTACGAGCTACACAAACATGTAGTTTTAAAATTGGCAACTCTCGCAAGGCCGTTTTTGCAGGTTTTAGCGTCCCCTTCAAACACACGCTGTATATGACATTATGCTGTGAAGTGAGAGCTGGTCAAAGAGCACCCACCCCCCCAGCAAAGGTGTGAGTTTGGTTCCAGACCATTAGTTTAGATTGGTGGAGCACGGGTCATCAACAGCTTTACTCTTCTTTTTTTTGAGAATATTCCTAACAAACACTAACCAGCTCCTCAAAGCACACCTATCAAATGCACAGCCCACATGCAGCATCTCGCCAGTAAATGAGGAATATTGGTGAGCATGAGGGGACACCTGCTGTCAAGGGGTGACATTACAAGCACAGAGCCCCAGCCCTGTGTCACTGGGAACTGCCATAGGAAGAGAACCCAAAATGACATTACAGCCTGTGACCGCACAGTGCTCGATAGGCTGGAGAAGACAGCAACCCTAATAAAAGGAATGGAACACTCACTTTGCTTAATTCAGGACTCGGCTGCAATTGCATCAGGGTAACCCTATCCAGCTCTTTAAACACAGATAAGTTGAACGTTGCATCCGCAAAGCAGGAGGACGTGTTAGCTGAACCAAGCGCATTGTCACACGGCTCCCAGGGCACCAGCCCAGCCATCAGTGCCCAGCTGAGCACCACCCTCACCACCGCCTCTGCACCCCAGCACTCCTGCAGTGCTGCTTTCAAACCTTCTCCAACCCCATAATGGTCCTGATCAGCTGATGCTTGTGATGTTCTGACCTCAAAGACAGCAACTGCAAACATGATGGTTCCATACATTTAATGGGAGGAAAATAAAAAACAATAAGTCAAAATACTTTCCTAGGGCTCTTATTTCCAAATACAGTTTTGGGGATCCTCTCTTCCCCCTCGCCAATACAAAGCTTTTCAGGTCCTTTTGCTTCAAGCTGATCCTTGTAATTGAAAGAGCTGATAAAAAAGCCCTCATTAAAGGGATCTGTGCATATTAGAGTTCATTAAAATGTAACTCCCACAAACCAGGACATTTTAATCTATCCATACTTGGGAAAAGGGGGAGAAAACCTAGATTCTTCCTGTCCCCCACGTTTCTGTAGGCTATACGTGTTAATTACCATTTACTTGTCTGAATGAGAAAATTATACATTAGCAAGTAGTTAACTAGTTATTAACTGAATTACTCTTCAGAGATTTGGGAGACATTATACTTGCAGCTAAGGTGTCCATTCAAGCTTGTATATTATTATTTTGCATGCTCTTTAATCTACAGAGAAGTTGCTGAAAGGATTAAAACCTTATTCAAAGCACTGCTTAAGTAATTTAAGTTACAGATAAATGCTCCTACCATCATTTTACAGGATGGTAAGCCAAGGCAGAGGCTCTGCACAGCCACAGTCTGGTTAGACACATCGAAAGAGAAGAGTGTGCAGTGAACAGAGTCGGAGCACAAACAGCTGCAGGCAGACGGCTGAGCCCTGCACGTGCAGAACAGCACAAAGCTAAGAACTGGGTGAGTGAACAAGGATGAGCAGAGTTCAGCTGCGAACCCTCCCGTGTTTCACCATCTCTAAACTTCCAAAAGGGTCACTGTCAAAGTTGTCTTCCCGCCCCCCCAAGTCAAAGACAGGATGCTTCTTGACCGAGAAGGACTATCATTCCTATCTGGTAGTGGAAAATTGGAGTAAGTCACCGTTTCCTTATGTTTCACAGCCACCTTGTAATGGTACGAGTCATCCCACATGCTGCTTTACTGCATGTAATAAGATGGTCCAGAACAGGCCAGATCCTCAGCTGGGGTAGATGGGCTCCTTGGAGTAGCACCCTTTCTACCAGTTTACCTGCTCAGCATATCAGCTGTTTCATTTGATAAAAAACATTCAAATATCAGATAACCAGTCTTTTAGAGAAACAAGCTCAATATCTTTATATCTAAAGTTGCTCGCTTTTTCTTTTCAAGATGCGTACAGAAATACTTTTCCCAAATGCTGTATCCTCAGTCTAACTGGTATGTAATGAACATTTGATAGATGACAGCAATCGTGAGTGACTGCTATTATATCTTATTCTGTGAGTGGCAGAATGAATAGCATGAATTCATTTCGGAGTGAATGAATACCTTCAAAGCACCTTTCATAGAACAGGAGCCTTCAAAGCAGGGTTACCATTTCCAAAGATTCAATATTGCTCCAATTTCGTTTTCAGATGGAGGGCCAAGCTCACCCTCATCACAAGCCTTTTGAAGTCCGACACCAGAGCTGACTTCGGTTCACAAATTTTAATATACAGGGTATGTCATCAAAAACAATTGTTCCTGTAGCTACTAATTGCATTCCCTTTCCCGGCACAGAGCGCAGCTCCGCTGCCGTCGGCTGGCAGACGCTTGACAGATGTAACCCGTACATAACCCACGGCTTCACTGTGCTCTGCAGCCAGATCTGCTGCACGTCTCCTCAAGGCAGCAGCACCTTCAGTGCTCATTGAAGACCAGGTGAGATTTCGCCATAGAACTGATACCCTTCGCTCATACGAAGGCAACAACCCTGGCCAGATCACAGGACTCACATAAAATATCTTCTGTACTCTGCACCCATTCCACCTCGCTTCTCCCTGCACGCTCCCACAGTGGCACAGCAGTAGCGTCAGCGCAGACTGCAGGACGGGGCAGAGCAGCACGCTGCCACCACCTCCTCCGAGGCAGACACTGCCACCTACATGCTCTCAAAACTGCAACTTGAGCTAATAATGGGATTTTTGAGCATGCACTGTGCATCGGAATCTCTGAAAGTGATCTGAAATAACATCTCTGCTGAGCAGACTGCACTTGGCCAGACCAATCCTATTGATTTATATAGAACACAGATCCTTCCCTTCTTTTAATTGGCATTTTTTTCTCTGCCACTCTTTTGTTAACAACAGCAGCAACAAGAGATCAAACAAATTTCAATTCCTTCACACCACATGATGCTTATTAAAATTTCATGAGGATCTCGGAAGTTGCTGGAGCTACTCTGCTGTGTCCATTGCAGCAGCTCCAACAGCCCGGGCCCCAGATGAGGTTCTTTTGCCTTGGGACACCAGGGTTCAATGTACACCAGAAGTACACAAACACTAAGACAAGCTGCTTTGTACTGCAGACAGTTTAAGTGCTTTGTATTGTTCACATTTCCATGATACTTGAAGATTCTTTGCAGAACTCATATAACGCAACCCTTGACTTTCCAGACACTAAAAAAAAATATGCTGCTTATGGTACTGTACTCCAGGGCCTTGATTCTTTTCATATCTACACATGTAAAGAGGATCTGCAACCCAAGGAAACTGCTTTAGATGGTTTAGAAAGCATACAGCTTGGGCTTCTCTGCTATTCTGCTGCCTCCTCCAAAGCACGCACCACTCAACGGTGTTATCACCTAGATATGGAGCACAGGGAAAACCAAACCACCCGCACCACACACAGTGGCAACGTCAGCTTTTCTAAAAGACCCCTCTGCTTTCTTTGTATTACCCCACCTTAGCCATAGGCAAACAAACCGGAGGAACCGAGGCCCATGCAGCACGGCCAAACTCAGCGCCACATCCCCAGGTATCAGCGTTTCTATCCCGAACTCTGGACCCTGCAGGCCCTCTCCTGCAGACACCTTCCTGCAGATCACCTTCCAACCAGTACCGTGAACTAGATAACAGTCACTGGGAATTAGGAAATGTGCCTCCCACTGTGCATATTGAATTTTAGACGCTGAAAATAAATAAATAACTATGGCCTCAAGTTTCCCTCTGAAGCGCAGTGTAAATACTTCTTAGGAGTGGAGCAAGTGGTTTGAAGAGCTTGTTTCACTTGTTCCATGCAAATATCAAGATTAACAGAGAGATTAATTATGTCCCATTTTTCTTCTTACAAAGGATACAGGCAGATTTAGAATAACAAAAATAAACCCTCTGGATTAATATTCATAACACAATGCTGAGCAGTACAAAAGCAACTCATTTTTTATGTAGAAAGGGGGAGAAAACAAACTGTCAAGAGTGCTCCAGAAGCATAAATACATATTAAGTACGGAAGTCTCCTAGGATGTACTTTCTCGGTCTGTTGAAAGAGGGCTGGGGGCTCAAAGAGGGTGTGCAACATGTCACGGTTTCCGAGAATGAAATCCAGTCAAAGAATTCCAAATCAAATTTCATTTGGGTCATGTCAAAACTTGTATCTGTTCCCACTTAAGTTTTCTGTTCATCCTTATGAGAGCCGTAACCTTGGGGTCAGGTCTCTCAACAGCTTCAGAGCTCAGCAGGATTTTGGTTTGAGGTCCTGGGGCAAGTTGTATCTGTGGTATCAGCTGGTCAGGCACGTTACACGGGGAACACCGCACACACACAAGTGTTGCCATCACTGTCCCCACACCTTGGTGATAAGCACAAGCCCAATATCACAACATGCACCACCGAAGACTGAAATGAGAAGAATGTTGTCTTTAGTAAACGTCATCTTACAGATTTTGGGACATTTTACCAATGAATCAAAATGATATCAAGTTATATCCCATCTTCCAAACACCGACAACACCCGCCTCTCCCTCCAGGGTTTTGTAAACCCAGAACGCTCTCAGTAGCTGAGAAGCCTCCAAATTGAATTTAACATGCACCACATCTACCATCACTCAGGATTCCACAGGTGACATTGTTCTATACGCTGTGGCCTCCCCACACATTTCAGACAGCACCAGTGAGCCTGTGCTCAGCCCAGCCCCGGCTGGACCGGGTGCTGTGCACCAGCACGAAGTACAGGCAGCAGGATTTGCAAAGGCAGACATCAATACGGAAACACACACCTGTACACTCTTCAGTTCATCATCTATTTATGAATTTTATCAAGTATATTTTTAAAATATATTTATTTAGACTGGCTTTTTGTTTCACCTTTCACTGGCAATCAGAAAAATCAAGGAGATTAAGTCAGCCCTTTATTGACATTTTCACTTCTTTCTTGGAGCAGTTTAAGGTAACAGCCCATTTTATATATTGGATGCAACAGAGACAGAACTTAATACATATAATTATGCAGTTTGCAAATGTGACAGCTCTGATGTTACCGCACTACAAGTCTATGCAGTTAAATTAGAATTATAATGACAGTAATTACACTAATTAGCCTTTTTTTTCCTAGTTTGTTACCAGCAAAGTTTTGCATATTTACGTACCAGCTACTTCTGCTTTCTCCTGAAAATCCACCATAACCAATTCACTAAAAAGCTAATTTATCACAGCCATGTAATACACAAGTTACATTCAGAGATGAAAATGCAGATGCCAAAAGGGTAAGATTTAAAATCCATACAATGTTTTTCATAAATTATTCACAAGCAGAGTCTACAACTGTAATGCTCTGAAGTTTCGACAGGCACAGGGTGAGATATTTCATGTACTCCACAGGCAGCACCACAACGTATATGTAAGAGTGCACGTACGAGGAGAGCGTGCACTGGAATGACACGGGAACAGCAACATTTGGATTGTCTGGCAGGGCAACACGGCTCGAGCAAACCTGCTCATCAAAACACTTTCAAACCATCCTGCACTGCCTGGATGTGGGAAATACAAACATCACGGATGCGAGGACCTCAGAGCCTGACCCTGAATGCACTGAAATCCCAGCTCCTGATTTCTGCTCTTTTTTGTAACTGCTTCTAAAAGTATTTCTGAAGACTAATGCCAATAAAGAGAGAATGACAGAGATGGGATGTTTTGAGCCATGTGATACCTCAAGCAGCTTAAAAAGACATGCAGGAGCTTGTTTTAAGCTTACAAGCGCAGAGCTCCCCCAGCCCTCCACAGCCAGGGGGGCTTTATAAACCACTATCAAATACAATCGGCATTGTTAATAAGGAAATAATGTTACGTTTTTGCACATAACAAACTTCACGTTTGTGTATTTTTCACAAGATGCTTCCTCCCCACTGGTTTATTTTCCTCCCTAGGAAACTGGCACAGCAGCAAAGCTTTGTTTGGTCTTCTCTTTCTTTTTTCTATTTGGAGGGTGGCAGACCTACTGCTGCGGAGATTCAAAGAAAGCCTTTATGCATGCGTGTGCAGCTACGCACATATGAAAGGCTGAGCAGCTGTAAGGAGCGCTGCACTGTTACAGGGATGATGCATTATTTTTTCCGAAGCTTTGATGAGAAAGAGTCAACCCTGTCGGCTTTGATTTGTGTTTGCTCATGCAGCGATTCAACAAGCAGATCAGGTGAGCCCGAGTGAAATATTTTGTCATATATTTCCCGGAGAGCAAGGAAAAGCCGTTTGCCAGCTCCAGCCCTGGCACCGCGGTGCGGCCCCCCGGCTGCACCCGGAGCGGCAGCCCTGGCCTGAGTGACAGTGGTGACAGCTGGACATGAACTCCAGCATCCTGTCCAGACACAGCCAGCACTGCCTGCCCAGGGACATCTTCAACACCTGTTATCTTTTTCAGTATTATTTTACATTAAAATAGCAAAAAATAAGGGAAGTTGAGGACTAAAACATCTTAGTAGAATTTGCAAAACATCCTTGAAAAGATCAATTTCCTCTCAGTGAACACTTTCACTGAAGTTTGACACTGATCTGGTCGGAAAGAAACAATTCTACTCTGCACTAGGTTCACTGTGATGCCACAAAAAATACATTATGAACTAGTGGAAAAACACACAGTGTCACAAAGGGAACCTTCAGACAGTGTGTCCTCAGGTACCTTTCATGAGTCAATCTAAAAGCAGGCCCTCAATTTGAAATTTAAATTCTATTTCAGTAGTGACAAAGGATACAAAAACAATGGTAGAGAACTGATAACCAAGTATTCGAGTATTCGGGCTTTTGCAGAGAGCTCTCTGATTTGAAAAAAAAGAGACAAGACAGATGTATTTTGCTACGGAAAAGATGTGAATTCCTTTAAAGTCTCTTATCCTTTTCTGCAAACATAGAAGGCTCAATCACGCAACAGTTACAGCAGGGGTTCACAACTTCTTTCAAAGGTAATAAAACCACCACAGCATCAAAACTCCACAGTACACTATAATTTGACCTGTTTTCTTTCTGCTGAAGCTTGTTCACGGCTGTCTAGGGCACTGCCAAAACGGCCCGTCGTACGAGAATATTGTAGCTCAGTCTGTCATCCCTTTCCCACATGCACAACCCAAGAAATCTGTTAAATCCTCTAACAAAACCTGCTTCACCGAATTCGGCTTTTCACTGGCAAAACTTAAAGCAAAAACGCACTTCATAGGGTTCTATTAAACCCATTTTTGTAAACGGCACTGTCTGTGTGTATTCCCAAGCCCTGTAATGCCCATGTACACGGGAGAGCAAAGCCCAGCACGTGCTGTTGTGCAGGATCCACTCCAAACACGGTCTGAAGGACAGTGACACACTGACCAGCTAAGATTGAACCTTAGCACAGACACACCGGGATTCTGGAAGTGAAAGCAAACACAAATGTGCATGTTTCGGTCTGCAATGTTTTTATTGCAACACTACCCTTAAATTGTCTGGGTCATTTTTTGTCATTATTTGTCACGGCAACGGCAGTTGAGGATTTTCTTTCCTGGCCCTCCCATTAGTTTCACTCTAAGCTCTGCTCACTCTGCTCTTTGAACAAGAGCGATATTGATTTGCTGTTCTATTGGCACCTCGGAAAGGCCTCGGCTCCCTCCCTGCGCTCCTGCTCCAGCCTGATCCCAGAAGATTTTCCTCCTCATCAAACACAGGAGCTGAACAGGGGCCCAAGTTTCTGCCCATCGTGTTTCTTCCCACCCATGGGTATGGGGGGACCAGGACCAGCTGCAGCTGCTCTCCCTTCCCACATCTCCCAATTCTCTGCTGGGGACGTGCCTCGAGGAGGATTCTTCTCCTGTGATCTTTGAATCAGATCATGCTGTATGGCTCTAGGGCAATTCCAATAACTTTTACTAGAATCCCTTTATTTCATCTGCATTCCGGGAGATGAAAAGTTACCATAGCACTTCATGTGGCTCACCTTCTTCAATCCTAAAACCAGACTACAAAGGCATTAGAACATTATTATAATCCCAAAAAGCACTATTTGCACCTCATCTTTATTCAAGCATCGTGTTTAATCTTGAGTGGTACTGATAATCAGGCTAAAACAAAGGCAGGATTGGTCACCAACAGCACCCGCGGACAGGGCGCCCCTCTCAGCACCCACAGCTGCAAACGCGCGCTTTGAGCCATTCCCACACCCGCCACGTGAATTCACCACACCCAACAACACAACGCTCAGAGTGAACTCCCCAGTTCGGGCTGCTACCAGCACTGGATTCAGATGGTGGTGCCACATCCACCGCTCACACAGCCACATGTTCCAGCTGACTTCCCAAGTACAATTTCTGACCCTTTTGCCATCCAATTCCCACCCCATCGCGCCTCTTCGACTATTCATAAAATTAAGCATCAATTAACTCAATCCACTCAAGTATTATTCCCCTGAATTGATCTTCCCATAATAGCAATTTCATTTATTCTTTTAACAACGGTCAATTTTTTTCACAGGAACTGACTGCTTTTTCTGTCTCAGCCGCATCAGCCCAGCTAATTGTTCTGCTTGGCACCCACTTGACTTCAACTCACCGAGAAACAAGTCAAAAATCAACCAGGCTTCTACTAGTCCTGTGAGCAATGAACAGGGCTTGGGGTTTGTTTGTGTGTTTGGGGGTGTTTGTTTGTTCTGGTTTGGGTTTGTGTGGGAATTTTGATTTGTTTTCTCCCTCCCGAGTTTGCATCTGTTACATAATTTAAAATACATACCGCTCTTAGGACAAAGTTCCCTTTTTCTTTCACAACAGCCTCAGGTTTGCAAGCGGACCCAATTAAAAAAGCGAAGGTGCGTGTTTAACGCTTCAAACCCTTTTCTTGCACACGCCTACAAACCCCGGGCAGAACCCCCCTCACCACAGGCCCGCCCTGCACTCCTGACCGTGCAAATTCCACTCGGGACAACAATTCAAGGCCCCTCCCCCGCAGCGCTGGCCCCGCCCCGCCCTTCCAGAACCTTCCTGCACGCGGGCCGGCAGCTGCTCCCGCGCGCCCTTAACGGTCACTAACGGTCACTAACGGTCACTAACGGTCACTAACGGTCACTAACGGTCACTAACGGTCACTAACGGTCACTAACGGTCACTAACGGTCACTAACGGTCACTAACGGTCACTAACGGTCAGCGGCAGCCGCGCGCCGGCGGCACGAGCCCCGCGGCCCACCGGCTACAGCTGCAGGCCAGGCCGCTTCGGCACCCGCTTGTTCTCCTCTCCCCCCATCCCCGCGCTCCTCCGGCCCGGGAGGCAGCGCTCAGCGCTCCCCAAAGAGCCCCCGACGCGGCGCAGCCCCAGAGCCGCCCGGCACCTGCTGCCTTCGGCACAGCCGAGGTAAGAACTTCGAGATTTGCTCCCTCCTTTGTCCCGCGGCTGCCTCACCTCGCTTTTCCCGCCGCGGGAGCCCCAAACCGAGCCCCAAACCGAGCCCCACTCGGTCCCTGCAGCTCCTGTCCGCCGGGGAACGGGGACAAAGGGCCGCCCCCCGCGCAGCTGAGCCCGCTAATGAGCCCGGAGCCGCCGGCCCCAGCCCCGGGCTGGGGTTGTCACTCTGCCTGGTGACCCGGCCCCCAGAGCGGTGGCTCCGAGGCCTCCCAGCCGCGGCGCCTGCCGGACCGACCCCTTCCTGCATGGAATCTCAGAAATCCCAACTCCCTCCACGTCTCTTACACAGCGAGGGGTGCAGAACAGAGACCCGAACTCCAGATGGGGTCTAAAGAGCGGGTTACTAACAATGAAAAGCCCGAGCCCGTCCGCTCCCCGTGTGGCGCCTGTGCGGGGCTTCGCGTGTTCGTAGATGACGGAACCGCGTGGCAAACCCGCCATTCTCTTAGCAAGGTGGCTCAAGGCTCACGGCGTCTGCTGCTAGCAGAGCTGTAATGGTTAAGTTAATCTGGCATACATTTTAAGTAACAGCAGTTTAGCACCTTACTGTGCTATTGATCCTGTTTTCTTCAAGGAACTTCCATAAATGGTATTTTCTTAAGCACTGTGGGAGGCTTTTATTGCTGCTGTAATGCAAATCAAGCAGTTACGATCACCACAAACTGATCTTGCTCTTCAGAGATTAAAGCCCCAGGGACAGAATTATCTTCTGATGAATTCGACCGAATGGATTTTCAGGACTTTGATGATCTTGCTTGTGGGTGTATGCGTGTGCATGTGTCATTTCCTCCAGCAGAATTTACGTTGAGACAAATGAAGAACAAAAAAGTAAACCAGAGTTATGGCTACAATTGTGTCAGTATAAACATACTTTATAATTACATAGCTATTACCCTAGCGTAGAGGAAGAACTACACCCCTATAAATAACATTTATACCAACCTGATTGCACCTACCAAGGAGTTCATAGCAGCATAACTCTTTTATAAAAAAATCATACCCGTTACCGACATTATTCTTCAGTAAAATGTAAATGCAGACTAGGCCTTAGATACCAATTAAACCGCAGTTGACAGAGATGTTATTGTCTAAATAGAATAAATGTAACAGAACAAAGAGCAATACAAATAATGAAATAGCAAATAATAGAGGGAAATATCTGTGATATTGTCAAATTGTCCAGTGAACCAATTAGAAGATTTGAAGGGCAATTATTACATAAATCATTTAAACAATTTATTTGCTAAGAGAATGCTAGTAGTTTGGGGAGAATCTATTAAATCCCGATGCACTGAAATGAATTCTTATAGTCTTTGTGTGTGTCTCTCCTTGTGAGCTCCTGTGTTTGAAAATGGACATATAGAGGCCAGATGCATCACTTGCCCACCAACCAAGTTCACTTCAGTGCCACACAGTTCTTCCAAAACATTGATGTGATTCCATTGCCTTCAGAACACGTGGCTGCTCAGAACAGCGAGAGCTCTCTGGAAACAAATCTGTAATGAACTGAATCACTAGGACCAAATCACCATATTTTTTGCTGATATTTTATGTAAAAGACCTTGTTGTCATTGGCAAACCCTTTAGCAATTCCTTGGTTGCAGAGTTCTTAAGGAAGCAGGGCTTTGCATCCAGAGGTGATTCATCTCTGTTCACCTGCAGATTTCCCCATTTCCATTTTGTGCTTTTTTCCTCTCTCTCGGAGGAGCTGCTGAACTTCTTCTCAGCAGAGGCTGGGGGAGAAGAGAGAGGAAAGAGCATTAAAAGTGCCATGGCAAAGAATGTCAGTAAGATTTATGGGTCATCTATAGCCACAGAAAGGTGCTGAGGAGCAGGCTGGCAGTAATTTATAGTGCCTTCTATGACAGACTCCTGGACCGGAGATGAACAAGGTGCTATTAAAACAAAAGCCGGCTATCGGGAGTGTTGTTGTCAACAAGAATCCTCTTATCACATCGGCTACAACCCTTAGTTCCTCATTTGCGGGGAAATCAGCAAAGCTGGGATGTTTTCCAGGTTTGGTCTGGGACCCTTGGAGTCAGAATCCATTTGGTGTTCACAGCACTGCACCGGGCTGACCAAAGTGATAAAGGTAGGGCAGAATGAAGAGGGGTTTGCTGCTTTGCTATTCCTCTGTAGCAGGAATTAAAATGAACTGCTATAAACTCTTCTTGTCTTCCATTACTAGTATGGTATAGATTTAATATTTTAGTTAAAGATAAAACGAAACATCTTTAGAAGAGCTGTACCCATACACTTTTTAAGGCTCGAGCTCTGAATTTGGCTGGAACATGCAGATTATAAAATTCCAATGAGCTTTCCTAGGATTTTGTTGTTAAATTCAGTTCCCATGTTTCTAAAATGTGTGTTATTCAAAGAGCTGTCTCTAGTACCCGGCTGAGCGGTTGTTTCTTGAAATGTACCTGTTGATTACATTATGTATGCAGCTTTACAACTTTCTGAACAATGCTTAAAGTGTACAAGCCATGCTCTAGATAAGCTGGGCCCTCCCAGATGTGTTCCAAAAGTAGCACTTAGCAGCTGGTGTTTGTTAGCAGATAAGCAGAGGATTTCATTTTCAGAGAGTGCCAATCCAACACCTTTCTACCAGCATCATGTTCCCTTTAATTAAATACAAAGCTCCAACAAACTCTTAACAATGGAAGCACTTGCAGGCAACTTTACTATTAAATGAAAACAGTTTCCATGTCTCCACTGTTAATTATTATTATTATTATTAAGTATTCAGTGCAGGGAACACATTTACAGTAGTGCTCTGTGTTCTGCAACAGGCTGCAATTAAATTCCAAGAATCAGTGCTACTCTTGTGAGGAAGATAATGTAAATGTGTACACCCCCAGTCTCCGCAGCGTTCCCTTGGTGTCCCACCACAAGGTGACTCTGAGGTGTTCACATACCACTATCTCCAAAGCACATTAGCATCTCAAAGCCAGGTTTATGTCTCTGAAATCAACCTTCCAATTTCAGTAAGGCTAATAGAACTTCTAAGGGAATTTCCAGCCAGATAATGTTGCTAAAGTTGTGGCTGTCCCACGGGCTCTGGTGGGTCATACTGTCCCCTGTTGGGGCTAAATCGGCTTGCAGGTTTGGGGTGCAAGCATATTCCACATTCATTTTTTTGATAAGTTTGCTAAGAAAATTTCCATAGATTTCTCAAATGCAGTCACAGCCATCCTCTCATCTTAACTTGCACATTCTTGCAAATAGTATAATAACATCTCTGCGCATTTGAATGTGAAGTCCACGTCTCTAAAACGAAATAGAAAACCTCTCAGCTGGAAGAGACTTAAATACTATCAGTAAAGGAGCTGGTAAAGCACCTGAGGAAGGGCAGCACTGCTGCGCTTCTTTTTCTCCTTCCTTCGTTGGTTTCCCAGCCGCTGCCAGCGAGTCCCGGGCTCCTGCGCACATGGATGAGACGCTGCTGTGTGCAGATTGAACACAGCACCCTCCAGATTAAACCTTGGCCACTGTGCACGGAGCTCTGGTTTGGTCCCTGCTTCTCTGGGTACCCATACTTAGATGTGACTTGGATCACATTTTTCTTGGTAATCTGTGTTTTCTTACTTCCAAAACAGCTATTTGAAAACCCCTCTGAATTCCTCTGAGGAAAGGAAGCTGGATAAGACACAGCATCTAAAAGAACACAGTCTGCATGTGCATTAGGAATCAAAGCAATTACATTGTCAGTAACCTCAAAATCATATTTCACTTTCCTTCTTCCCATGGCCCCAAAGAATTCTATACTGATCAGAATAGCTCTTTGCAAATGTTATTCTTTTTCTTCAGTATTCTTCCCTATAGTAAAACATAATGTGACTATTGAAAAATACGGTTTTATCCAAGAATAATTTTAAGGTGAGAAAAATGTTTTTTTTCCCCCCTCTGTGTTACAGAGAACACAAATTCTGTCAGAGTGAATTTCTTCGAGCAATGGAGGCAAACTGGACTTGGGGACAGGCTTAGAGCTGCGCTCAATGGTGCGAGCCTTCGACGCCCTTCATCATCCTCATCCAACAGCGTGAACTCGGGGAGGCCGAGGCCCCGCTTGCCTCCCGTGCCCCCCTGACGGACCACGTTAGCCATGGCTGACCCCATCTCCCACATCCGCCAAACGCAGTTCCCAGCCTGCCTGTTGTAGCTCTACTGGGTTTATTCCTTTATAGATCATGCTATAGGCATTTGGTCTCTTTTTTTTAAACAAGTATTAAGTGAAACACTGTGAATAAAAAGTGAGAATAATAGAACTATTACCATAATGGAAAAAAGGGAGAGCTCATAGAATAGGTGAGAAAGCAAATTTTTTAAAGCAAAGAGGGACCTCAGGTATCTTTTTGGGGAGTCTCTGTTGAGCTGCTCTTCAGAGCAAGTTACTGGTACGAGTCTGTCACCCCTTGTTGAAAAAGAAACTTGTTAAATCTTCTTTTAACAACATATTTGCTTTTCCATTACATTATCTGCCCACATTCACCCACACAAACTGACTAAAAGCTTCCTGAATTAGATTTCTCCCTTTTTTTTTCCTCCTTTTGTTCCCTGCTCAGCTGCACCGTGACACATTTAACTTCCCCTGATTTCCAAAGCGCCATGGGTAATAAGAAGCTAGGCCTTTTCCACTAACATGCAATCTTCAGCAACCTTAGAGAATACCTGGGAAAAAAGTCACAAAGCTTGCAAGTGGCCGAGGACCAGAAAAGCCGAGTGTTCTGTTCTCTGGCACTGCAACAGCTCTTCAGTCTTCTGTAGGAAAAGAAGATGCTGAATTGCAAATATACCTACTGTAAACAATTGCTCCTGTCAGGCAAGTGTGCTTCAATGTAAGAGGATTAAAATCTACAATTGCTGTTTAGCTAACGTAATCATTTCATTAAATTAGAAAATAAAGGGTCCTGTTTAAATGCCTACCGTCTGAGGAGTCGCTACTTACTACAGGAGTCTCCTTTTCTAATCCTCCCGTGTATTGATCGCGAATGTTAATGTAACTATCTTGTAAAAGAGCTTGTTTTGCACAGTCAGGTATTTTGTAATGCGATGAAAGCCCAGCCCGGCGGCCCCTCCCAGCCCTGGGCCCCACCCGGCCCCGCCCCCCTCCCGTCGGCCCCGCCCCCCTCCCCTCGGCCCCCTCCCCTCGGCCCCGCCCCCTGCCGGCTGCAGGGCGCCATTTTATCTGTGCCTGAGGCCAGTTGGGGCCTGTTGGTGCCTCAGGCCTGCAGCCTTCACAGACTCTCACAGAATTTTAGGGATTGGAAGGAACCGTGAAAGATCATCTAGTCCAGTCCCCCAAGCCTCGCTTGGCCCCTGAGCTGGGTTGTGAGAGCTGTGGCCCTGTGTGCTTTGCCTCGCTGCCTGGATTCAGCGTTTGCTGAGCTGGTGCTATGTGGCTCTCAGGTACTGTGGGCCTACACCTTTTGGGGTTCTTGTTCTTCTGTATAGAATCATCAATTACTCTTAATTCCGTGCTTGGTTTCATTGTGAATCAGTGCTTCTTTATTCTTCTGGAAGACATTGGAGACTTCTCATAGTGGGAACTGGTTTATCTGAGGCAGAGGTTGTGTGGGAGCTAATATCACCTTTCTCTCCAAAGATAGAAGGCTATGGCTTACCTGACTAGAGTCAGGCCTGTGTTCAGTACAGCTTGTGTGCAGTTATCAATTGACTGGGCTTGTTCTCTGGAAGTTTCTCAGTGTTTACTTCTTTTTTCTGTATTTGTGAGAGTCAGCTGTTACAGCTGGGTCAGGACACTGGATCAGGGTTTAGCCTTTGAGCTCTGTTGTTTAGACTTGTTGAATTCAGCAGCGTCATTTTCTCTCTGAATGTCTCTTCTCCTCCTCATCTGTCCGGTCTATGAATATTATGAATGCTGGAGAGAAGGCAGGTTTCTCCTCCTCTGTGTAGCACCTGATGTATTCACTACCAGATCTTAAAGCATTCTTATAAAAAGAATTCGGTAGAGTTACTGCTGCAATTTAGAAGTAAGACTTCTCAAATGAAGCATTACTGCGCTGGTGAGACTTGAGGTTTTGTGGTAGTAAGCTAATATGAGGCTTGACTACACTCAAGAGATCTCCTAATCGCTTTCCCAGATTCTGGGGTGGAGTGAAATGGTATATTCACAGTCAGGCACTCTCTCAAGGTTTACATTTGTCTTTCAATAGAGGTTGAATTTCAGAGCCTTCTGCAACATGCAATTAGAGAAAAACAGAGCTGAAAGGAATCTCTTGAGGTCGTATGTTCAAAGCAGTGTCAGCAAGACTTAACACTCCTCACGTGTTTTTCTAATCTCTCCTTAAAAATCTCCAGTGGGATAGAGATCCAACAGATTAAGCATTACTCCCTAGATATTGAATTCTGCTTTTTAACTACTCTAGCCATTAGAACGCAATTCCTGAAGATTTTATCTTTGCAAGTTTTAGCTCCTTTTCTAATTAATATTTTAGTGTTTGGCAAGAAAGGGGCTGAAATAGTTGTCTCTGCCTCATGACTTCCAAATAACTAGAATAGTGAATCATGCCCTTATTTGCTTTCTTTGTTAATCATATTCTTCTGTGCTAAACTGGAGCTTTAATAGTGACAATGTATGAAGTTGCAAAAGTAGATTTAAAAGCTGGTCCATGAACAAGGCAGCGCTGTCTGTAAGTGGTGTGGCCCCCCAGCGTCCCTGCAGTACTTCCACTGCTTCCTGAACAAGCTGGGCATCTGGTTGCCTGCATGGCAGCTGGTGTGCCCTCTTGAGTAGGTTGTACACCAGGAAGGGTAAGAATGGTGGTTCTTGTGTCTGCTTCTGGAGACAGATAATAATTGGGATTTGCGCCCTTTCTTTAGTGCTTGGCCTAATAGCTGGATGTCGCTGCAGTCTGATGGGGCAGTGTGCCAATGTGCAAAGAGTCTCCAGGTGTGAACTGACAACACAGAAAGTATTTATGTCTAAGAACATGTTCCAAAGGCCTGAAGTCAGTCCAGTCAGTAGGATGAGCTTTAGAAGTTAACTTTTATCTACACCTAGGGGAAGGAAGACAAAAACCTCTGAGCAGCAGCAGTGCTGCCCTTGGGCTGCAGCGGCCAGGAGGCTGAGGATGTGGCAGCAGCAGGGCTCCAGCTCGTGCTTTGAGCCGCCCCGAGTTCTGAGATGACAAACTCCTCATGTGTAGGTGTGCTCGGGCACAAACCCGCACGCGGGTTGACTCAGCTGCTCCAGCAGTGGCTTTGTTGTGGATGGTGGGGAGCTGCTTTCCGTTAGCAGGAACTTGAATCTAGCTGCTGCATTTCATGCCTGGACAGGTCTTTTCATTCTGTTCAAAATCTTAAATTGCTGAGCAGAAATCACCTTGAAAATGTGACCTGTAAATCTCTGCGTCTGAACTAAAAAGAGTAAATTTCATGTTTTAAGGTTGAGGATGTATAGTTCTTAGTGGCTCGGTCAGCTCTCTGATTGTGCTGCAGTTAATTGTTTGCCTCTATGCTCCTCTTTTCTCTGATTTTTTTATTTTAATGGTCTTAGTTCTTCCCCAGCTCATTAGTGCTTAACGAACCCTATGGCTTTATCACACATTGCTGTTTTCTGTGTGGACTTAAACAAATAGGTCTTCCTCATGTTTTTGTGACTTCCTCTTAGATAACAAAGTGCAAGTCCCTAGTCATTGTAATTATTAGTATATTCCTGGAGAAAATTGCAACAGTCTACATTAAAGGGCTCCCTGCAGAAACGTACACAGTAGGTAACCAATTTCTCTTTAAGTAAAAGGCACTTGAAACAGTCAGGGGTTTAAAATAAGAGAAGGGAGAAGGAACAAACAGGATTTTGAGGAGCAGCAGGATGACTTGCAGTGGTCAGGAGCAGATAGTCATGCTGAATTATTTGGATAATTAGTCTTCATTAACGAACTGGAGCAAATTATGATATAGTGCCAGGGTTGTGTGACATGCTGGATGGAGAGTTTGAGTCCTTTTTATTTATTAAACCCAGCTTAGAATACTAGTCTTGGGTTTGAATTTTCTGCTGGCAGGTTAAGGAAGTGTGGTTTATAAGCTGCTGCTGCCATTTTGTCTCATTTTGGCAGCCTTTATTGTCTGAGGTTGGGTAGAAACAGAGAAGCTTTGAAGGATAATGATCGTGACTGGCTAGAGCCCGACCTCTTCTGATCCCTGATAAACAAAAACCCACTTCTGTGACAGAGATGTTGTACTTGTGGCTTTTGGGGGAAGGATTGGATGCTCAGCTGTGTGACTGTGGCTGTGTACTTGTCCATCCTGCTGCATTCCCAGTGCCCCAGCTCTTGGGTGCTGCAGCATCGAGCCCTTGTCTCTCAGGGCAGTGCAGTCTGCTCTGTGTTCTGAGTACGAGACCATTATTTCTTTGATTGTTATCACATTGCGTTATCTGGCTGATATCCTGTTGAACAAAGATTAGAGTGAAGTGTATTCGAGGTAAGGTACAAGAAGCTGTTTAGACAGTTTTAGAGAAGGAAACTTGGTAATGAGCTTGTGACTTCCTAACCTTCAGTTACTGATTGTGACCATGGAGTTTAGAAGAGTCTATGCAAAGTTCTTGTGTTTAACTGTTTGTTATATCCGAATGTGTTTTGGGGCTGTCGGTGGGCAGCAGAGAACTGGCAGCTACTGGTGTTCATAGCTGCGACAGGCAGATCGTTTTCATGGTGAAGGTGACCAGATGTGGTTTAATGTGAAGTGAACCAACGTCTTGGTTTCTCATTTAATCATGTATCTAGGCTCCCACTCCTAAAGTTCCTGCAGCTTCTTTGTCCTATACTTCCTGCATGGGAGATATCATAGCAGAGCTGTGGAAGGGTTAATGAGCTCAGGCAAAGTTAACAAGGGATGGGCAATAAATGGCTCCAGCTGTGTATAATTAACTGTAATACTGTGAAGTAAATGACTTTTATTGGCAAGCATGTCATAACTTCATTAAAAGTCATATTTACAGCCCTCTCACATGGAATGAGTACTTGTGTAGTCTGCAATTTAATGAGCACTCATTTTCACCTTGTTCCAATTATCTTCCACCCACCCCTCCCTCTCAGTGTGGGGAGCATGAAGATGAAATACAATGGGAGTGTAATTAAGGCTGGCACAGATGCTTTCAGGAGGTGTTTTTCTATTTCAGAACAATCATTTCTATTGCTTACTACTAATAATACTTTTATGTTTAAAATACATAATTTTCTTTGGTCCCTAAAGCATTATTTGAGTTAGTTACTGAAGAATGACTGTGTGGGAAAGGTTTCCTGGTGCAGAACCCTGGGGATCTGGGCACCTGAGCTGCTGTGCCTAATGAGGCTCGGTGACCTGAGCAGGCAGGGTGCACAACAGGAAATTACTATCACTTAGAAGAGGAAATTTGCAGTTTAGCTTCATTACATGTGTGCTATGAGGACCAGAGGAAAAACCAAAGCAAGGTCCTTTCCATACAGAAGGGATGGCTGCGAGCAGCGCTGTGCTGCCTCTAGCAGCTGCGCCTGGCTCCTGCACCCGCTGTGAGAACAAGAAGCTTCCCAACCGGCAGCTCGAGCTCTTGTGCTCGTACGTGTACCAGTGAGGTGCTCTTGGAAAAGTAGTTACTGCAGCAGGGAGCCCAGCTCAGCTTTTTTCTTCTGCTCAGGGACTGCACAAGACTAGAGATGTGTTTAAAGGGGAGCTGGTCAGACATAGCTCTGTTGTAGGCGTTAATGTCTCTTCTGGCATTTAAAGCAGGTTTGCGAAAGGCCGTCTCAATTTGGGGCATGACTGAAGCTCTTTCTTGACTTACCAACTTCTAGAACAAATGGGACTGCTCGGCAGGCTGTGAGCAAAATTGTGTTCCTCTGGGCAAGACCCTGGTGCATGTCTCTTTTCTTTTTTGTCTAGACTCTTTTCCATGGACTGCACAGTAAGTGAAGACTTTTTTTCAGCACCAGCTATCTTGTCATAGTTCTTGACTGACACAAATCAAGCTTAATGTCCCAGGCCAATGGCACGCGTGTACCCAGAGCAGTCAGGCCTCGTCAGCACTGTGCGCCCTGCCCGGCCACAGCCGTCGCCCACACCTGCTGAGCTGCGTGGCTTGGAGCAGAGATGAAACGCTGCCTCTTGCAGCAGCCAAACAGGCGCTGGAAAGGAGAGGGATGCGCTTGCCTGACAGATATGCCAACAATGAATGTCCCTTGGGATCTGCTCAGAGGTTCAGAATGAAATCAGGGTTATGGGAGATGAATTACTGTGCACTGTGGGAGTTACATGGTTAGAGCCACATGATGAATATAATTTATCTCATGGCACAGTAGAACAGCAGCGCAGTCTTTGTCTGTTATTCTTACCAAACATGCATGTTGTACTTGCTACTAAGAAAATGAATTGGAAATTCAGGATCAAGGACTAGATCCTTTGCAGATATAAATAAGTTAGGCAATTGCAACCTGCAGTAGCGAGGAATCTGAACCAGTTAATTATGAATTTCCCCTTCTAAAGGAAAGCAAACTGCAGTTGAGGCTTTGCCCTGATGTGAGGGAGCACAGCTGTTTGACTTGTTACCTGGGCACCAAGGTGTTTGAGGCCAAGTGTGAATGATGTAACATCTCTCCAATAACAGATTTTGGATGGTTGTCTTCCAACTCTGTGCAGGATGGCACTTACTGTGCAGAGTGCGATTGCCATGTTGGGACAAGAAATTCTTGCAGCAGCCTCGCAGGAAGTCCTGACAGTGGATGTATTGCCGTGCTCCAACATCAGGAGTGTTTTCCCATTCATTGCCTTTCAGAAGACTTGGTAGTTACTGTGCAATCCTATTTTGTAATTAAGATGCCCTCCTACATACTTTGCATCGTGAGTAACATTGATAATTGAGTGATACAATAACTGAAGATAGCAATGATTAATTCTTGTGATAGAATTTGTCCTTGAAACAATTGATTTTACTGCCAGAAATGTACAAATTTACCAATGGAAATACTTTCACATAATTATTATTAGTTTAAGCTTGTTGGGGGAGGGAGGAAATAAAAAAATCAATTACTTTGTATTTATCACTAATGTGTTATGATCACTTAAATACAGACGGGGCATGGCTTTTCCAATTCAGGAGCCATCGGGAAAGCTCACGGGATCTGTAAGGGCTCAAGAAACTGGATATGATGAGAGGCATTTGCAGCCATTAAAGTGCAGGGAATTTTTCTGTAAGACCTCTGTGTTCTGACATGAGTGCTGACCGAGGGCGGTGCAGCAGCCCGCTCACTCGAGTTCCTCCTTTGACTGCTTTGGGGATGCTGACAGTTTGGTAACCTGAGCTTGGGGAGCCACACAGTTCACAAGCAGTTGCTCTGCTTACCTTATGCCAGTCTTTCGAAAGCTGAGCCTTAGCTAAAGAAAAGCACTTCACTTGATTTTGGTAATGCCCTAAAACCTCTGTAGTAACAAAGCCGTTAAACAGAAGCTCTTTTCCCTGCACCTTCCCTCCCCAATCAGTAGGAGTGGGAAAGGGATCTGAAGGTGCACTGTGCAATCAGGGAAATTAACGGAGAACTTCAGCAGCACAGAGATGGGAGCACACATTGTGCTGCTGGGGCAGGCGTTCGGCTGATAAATCGGTGAATATTCCCTGAGCAGGCTTTCCAGAGGAGGGGCAGGAGCAGGAGGCATTTTCCTGTGGCCGCGGAGGGCGATATTTATCAGGAGCTGTAATCAGTGCTGGGTGGATGGCAGCACAGGAGTGTCTGTAATGCTGCTCTTGTGTTGTGGCACAGGATGGAATACAGCTGATGGAAAGACCTGGAAAATGATGTGTTTTCCCCTTGGGGTAGTGAAAAACAAGCTTTACCTCTGAATTTTGTACTTATGAAGCAAAGCCCAGTTTTCCAGAAGCTGAAAGCAGAGTTTTCCTGTTGCTTTCCATGCATGTGGGCACTGAGCCGGGCTCAGGAGGGGCAGGGCTCTCGGTGGCTTTTTGGGCAGGGGAGTGATCTGCTGTCGGCGGGCTCTGGCTGCTGAGTGCTGAACCATCGCGTCAGACCGGGCACGAGTGTTTGTGCAGCTCCCCACGTTCCTCAGAAATCAGCCCCAAAATCCCAGCGAGCAGTGGTGAGCCATAAGCTCTGAGACAGGTGCATACTACAGTAGTAAGTACCATGTGTATGTGGAGTATCTTGCATCCAACCCTTATTTGAAGAGATTCAGAAAAGTACTGGCTGTGTCCACAGGGAAGAATTTCACATGGTGCACCTGGTTTTGAGCTCAGTGTGTCACTAGTGTTATTACACACGTAGTCCTTTGTGTATCAGTACCTGTACCTGAGGCCAGCGCTGTATTTTTTTCTTGAGTGGGTGTTGTTAGTAATCCTTTTAACTACAAGAGCATTAAGCTGAAACCAATTATTTACTGAGTTGGTGAAATGAGCCCTCTATCCACTTGGTAATAAAAGAGCCTACGAGGTGTTCAGGTTGTTATTGGCTCTGTCAGAACTTCTTTAGAGAATGTAAATTTATGGCTGGTTTTCCAGTGCTGGCCGCAGGCATTCTGTGGCTAATCAATATTTTGTGGGCAATGGGCCAATGATAAGACCAACCTGAGTAATGAGAAAAGCAAAGAACACAGGAACTTAATGCTCTGAAGTTCCACCGTCAGTGTAAAGATTTAGGGTGCTGCGGTTGACCTGCAAATACTTCAGACATCTACAGCATGAATGTCTGGACAATCCTGCTGAAATGCATTGGTAAGAACACTGTGACTACAATAAAATAAAAGTCATGGGCCACTGAAATGAGGTGCTGTGGCACCAGGTGACTTTAAAAAGTGACTGGGGGTGTTGCAGATATTATGAGTGGTGCAAAATGATGCTCGAAGTTGCTGGATATTGGGTTTTTATGGAGCTTACACTCCAGACGGTCCAGGCAAGATTTGGGATGTCACTCTGTTAGTTCTCACATACATGTAACAACAGGTCCTGGCTGGACCATCACCCAGAGCTCTAACAAATACTAAACCTGAGCTGATATTCTAGGGGAAGCTGCAGGAGAATGAGATGGTTGGGATGGTCAGCGTGTCTCTGGCCGCAGAGATGTCCTGCGTGCCTCTTCCGCCTGGACTCTGCTGAGCTCTGAAAGCTTCGTGGCAAAGTCGTATGAACTGGGATTAATAACAGACACAGAACTGCTGCAGCGTCAGCCTGTGCTGGGAGGTATCTGCTGTGCAATTAGCCTCCAAACTAGAAAAAACAATTCGATGTTCCACTTTTTAACAGATTAAATGATGGTTACTGCTCTGTAGAATATTCATCATAACAATGTAATTACTGCAGCTATTCTTTTCAGTAACGAAGCAGTGCAATAGCATACTGATGTGGTGTTTGTAGGTACTGCACCCCCGTTGATGTGGTCACCCTAACGAGTCCGTTCAGTTGCACGCAGCCCTCACGTTTTGCTTGCCGAACCTGCCGTGACTGTGTGTGCTGCCCCGAATGACAGATCTTTATTACCATAATGTGCACAACGTGAAAATGCACTCGCTAGGGCTTAATGAATGTATCCCAGTTAAAAATAATTAATTCTCCTCTCAGGGCTTGATTTGGAGCACAAGATCAGTAGCATAGCTAAGGCTGCTGCCCTTAGTCTGGAAAACAATTTTCCCTGCAATGAAGATTAATCCCTTTTTATTGTGTTGATGAAATAACAACATGATCATAAAGCATAAGAGAACAAGGAGAAGTAGACAAAGTATGTCTTTGATTAATTGCCATAATAGATTGCAGGTTGCTGACTGAGGGAAAATTTTTCAATGCTCATTTTTCAGTCTTTAAAACTTTAATGCACAAGGGGAAGCCAAAAACCAGCCAGTGAAATGCTGTGCACGGTTCTGTGCAGTGAGCCAGCTGGGAGAGCAGACAGAGGGACAGAGGGACAACCGATCCACGGACAGCGGCAGTGGGGGCTGCGCACTCCTGTCTGCCTTAGTCAAACACCTCCCTGTGCAGGTGGGAACGAACAACATCCTGTGAAAAGTTGTGATCACTTAAAAATGGTCTCAGAGTCTCTTCTGTTTCCCTACCGAATTGCCCTTACAACAGAAACTGATCTAGACAGTAGGAGCTTCCTAAGAGAAACAAATACAAATAAAAAGCAATTTAAAATTGGTGCCATTTCCTCAGTTTTCCTTGTATGTCCTGGTGGCTGGTCCTCGAGGGATAGCTGTGCTTTCTGATCCGTGCTAATACAGAGTATTTGTCTGGACTGTGTGCAAAGTAATGTGTGATCCCTTGGGTCAGAGTGAAAAGCCAAGTCATATATGACAGGCCACCTTTCAGTTTTGGAAGCTTTCAGAAATAAGCACAACACAAACATACAAAGGGATCCAATTATATGCAAACAAACCGTTATTGCAGTCTCCTGCTTAGAAAGCACAATTAGGTTGCCAAAAAGATTGCTTGTGCATTACTTGGATTAAGCATTGCATTCAGCGGTTTGGGAAGTACCTGGAATACTGTTTTTCTTGCATTTTCAAGTTGTAAACATCAGTTATGGGGTTGGAGGTTTCTGTCACCTACAAAGGTGCTTCTGCATGTTCCTTGGACAGGTGGTGTACTGGTGAAGTGTGGTTCCTGGTGGTAAGGAAATGGTTAATCCACCTCTAACAAAGACTGTATAATACTCACCAAACAGAATCCTCAGTAGCCAATGGTGTCAGCCTTGTAGGGTCTCTCATGCTGTACAGGTCCAGTTCTGTTGAGCAGCTGTGCAGCTACTCCTGCTCCAACAGCGGTGATGGCTGGCGATGCGGTGATGGTGAGGATCGGGCTGTGGATATTGCAGATGGAGACGAGAGCTCCTGATCCAGGTAAACAATGCAATATCCCGAGCTGGCCTTGCTGCTAATCCGCTTGCTTGCTCAGCTTCAAAATAGGGTGGATTCTCACTGATCTAAGATATGCTTGTATTTCAACATGAGGTTTAAGAGCAGAAGATCTTTAGGATTATTATCCTGGCTTCTGACAAGAAATTGCCTGTTCTCTGGAGTGGGAATGAAGTATATAAGATAATTATGACCCATTTGGCCTGAACAAAAACTGGTGTTAGGTCACTTATCTTCTGGGATCAGGAAGAATGAAGAAAAATTGACACGATGCTTGTTCCATTTCTGAGAGTCATATGTGTTAGCACCAGCAGCACTATCGATTTCTTTTTTCTGGAGATGAGACTCGGTTTCATTGAAGTTACATGAAAATAAGAGATGAGAAAAGCCCTGCTCCATTTCTGATGTGATTAATGAGGTTTGGGCTGGGCTGGTTGCAGTGAATAGAACAGTACCAGCCACCAAAAGGAGCGATAGGACTGTGCCAGCTGGAGAACGTTTCTGTGTCGTTTTTTTCCTCCTTATTTCGCTTTGCTCCCAGACGCCTCATTTTGTGCGGTTGGACAGGGAACCTGAGTGATGAGTTCAGACTCGCAGATCAGCGCCGGACGATGCTGGGCAATTATGGAGAAAAGTCTGACGCTTTGTTACCGGGACAGTGGCAATGAGGGCTAATTGGAGCTTCTGTATTTGTCCCCTTGGTGTTGTCTTAGGGAACACTGCTTCCTGCGCACAGCCAAGCTAAGAATAGAAGTGGGCGGTGAGGCGCTGAGGAATAATGCAGTGAATCAGAATTTTAATGCTGTTGAAATCTATTGATGGTGCTGATTAATTATTACGAGTGCTGATGGGAAGGCCAGGCTCTATATGCTAGTTTAATTATTTTCCAGTTAGTGTTTATCTCAACTAATGAAAACTCTCCAAGCCAGAGCTGACACAAGCAGTGACGGTTATTTGTGAGAAACTCTCTTAATCTATAAAACATCAAAGCTGTCATTGTGAGCATCTCTGCTTGTATTTTATTTTTCAAAGGATCAAACCACTTTGTTCTCAAGTTGTTGATGAACCGGTGTGTGCTGGTTCAGGAAGATCTGACCCAAGAATCTGGTTACTATTGAAATTCTGGGATTTTGCAATCTGTTGTATATGGAACAGAGTGGAGCTTAAATCAGAGCTGAAGCGAAGCAGAGGCCTTGATCCTGAGCACAGGCTGGCTGGCACTGGGCAGGGCTGCAGGCCCTGCCTGGCAGTGTGTTTGCAGAGCAGCTGGGCTGGAGGGAAGGACTGTGTTCCATGGGTGACATGTCCTGTTTTCATGGGAAACAAGAGCTAAATAGCACAAATTAATGAGCGTGAAAAAGGAACATGAAATCAGTGAAGTTTCTCCATTACTTTGTATATAATTTCATGCTGTAAGCTGACTGAACCTGCCGCAGTTCTCATTTTAAACATTTTCTTTGATGGGAACCTTTACTGGATTCTGCTTTACTGAAACAGAAGCAGGAATCACAAATGAAAAATAACTGAATGTTAAGGTTTTAAGAGTGGAACTGGGCTTCTCTAGAGGTGTCACATAGTCTGTGACTGTCTCTGAACCGTGTCACCCATTCCAAACCAAATCCCTCTGTTCCAGCACTTAGAGCTGAAATGGAACACTCCGGCCTCCAGTTGATCTCGGGAATATTAGCCTATCCATTTCCTAGCACATTACAGTTCTTTGCAGGAAAGCATTAAACTATCAGATCTTTCTCATTATGGATTTCTTACAGGGCTTTTAGTTCCAAATGAGCTTTGAGGCCAACCGAATCTCTGATGGAGCTGCAGTCTCCATTCCTGCATGAAATGAGAAGTGCGTGTTGGGTGCTGTAATGTGAGAGCAGGTTTGGTTCCGGAGTCGGGCAGCAGTGGCACGGTCGCTGTGCCTGGGATGCAGGGACTCGGCACTGCTGGTCACACGCTGGCTCGGGCTCTCCTGCAGCACTATGGGAAAAAAATATCGATTACATTGCGTTTAGTATTCACTCTCTCCTTTTTCTTCACACAATCACCAAAAAGGGAATTCTCAGGGTGTCTCTGGCAGTCTGAAACTCTCGCTGAGAAATTACCAGGATGTACACAAACATAGTGTTACACCAATGGAGACATGAACTTCTCTGATCAGCTCTTGGCATCCTTATGATTTGGGGAATATTTACAAAGTAAGAAATCCCAAATTAACTCTCTAGATTGATTTAGGATCTGCTTTATAGATCTGCTCCATTTTTGCAGAAGAAGCAAGGGAAAAACTGGTGGAGAGGAACTTAAACTGTCTGGTGCTGGTTCAGGCGAAGGCAGCAGCCCAGCACTGGCAGCACTTGCTGGAACTTCAGAGCCTGAAGTTGCTTTTTTCCCAGTGCTTTAAAGACTTGCATGGGCCCTCTGGGGCTGAAGTCCAAGAAGCTGGGAAGGATTAACACCTTTTCATTAACATCTCATGTCTCTTGGGGTGCCAGCTGTGTGCTAAAGGTAACAATAGTGAAAGCTCACAGCAGTTCAGATTTTTAAGCCTCGGAGCTGTCTCCTTCTACACAGTGCTGCTCACGTGAGGAGAGGCTGGTGCCAAACTGGGTGTTCACACTGCCAAAACACACACTTATTTTTCCTGCTAAATCACTGCTAAGGTTCAGTACCTTGTAGGTACATCTCATCAAACCATCAGAGGCGGAAAGGAAGATGTGGTATATGGTAACTAGCTATACAGTTTAATTAGAAGGTAGATCTGTTTGGGGAATCAAGCACCTCTGAGCTCCCGAGCTTTGTGTCAAAGCTGTGTCTTGCCTTCCCTGGGCTGTGATCATTGCATTTTAAAGATGGTTTATCTTTAAAAGCAGAAATGAGAGTAAGCAGAGTGGAGGGTTTTCCCTTCCAGAGCCAGCTAAGATTGATGAAATAACAGATCGTCTTTAACAAAATAGCAAGTCTCCCTGACAGGATCCACACATCTATTGGAAGGTACAACTGCAAGACTGATACATTTTAAACATACTCCCAACTGGTTTGTCAGTAACAAATTAGACTTGTCACGTTCTCCAAACAGTTTTAGTGAGAACATTAACTATGTTAATGAGCTGTGGTCTCAGCAGGAGGAAGAAGTTGACTCTGGTTCCAGGAAAGCACAGAATGGCTGGGGAGTGGTTGGTTCTTGAGACTGCAGGATTTAAAAAAATACATAATGTAAGCAATTGCTTGGTTTGGAAATGTAGAATAATTGGTAATCATGATGGCCTCGATCATATAAGTGTGTCAGTGAATGCATAGTTCAGATTTCTCAAACGCACCAGCTCCTTTCTGAACAGTCACGTAAGGGCTAGAAAGCCTTGGCACCCAAAATCTGAAATCCAGACCAGAATCACTGTGTACCCTTTTCAAGCACTGTGCGAAAAACAAAACCCAGTGTTTTGGTTTGGTGTCTTACTGCATCACCTTTCTTGTTCAAGGTCTAATGCAAAGTGGGATATTTAATGAGGAAATATGTTTATTGCCGGTATACAGGAGAACACAGAACCCAAGCTCCCTGTTTCTCTTAATCTGCGGTAATTATGCCAGTGACCCAGGCTCAGCACATAGCCAGAGGAGAGAGATGCCTGGAATGATGAGTTGCTCAGGTTGAAGCCAGCTGGTAATTAATTCTGCAAAACAAACACTGTAATTACTAAAAAGTAATAAAACTTTACATTAAAGAGTATGATAGGCTTTCTAAAATGATTCCATTAAGTTTAGCGCATTGGAAGTACGCTATTTATAAATGTGAGCCTTGCAAAATGTCAATAGCCTGGTATTTACCTAGGAAATTAGGCAACCACATAAAAAATTAAATAATTATATTTTAAAAACACATTTAGCAATTCTCTCATTAGTGAAATTAATTACATAATCTTAATGAGGCCTTTGCATTATGGTTCTAATTCCTGAAGCTCTGAAAAGAAAAATGATCAACAGAAAATGAGAGCACAAACCAAGGAAAGGATGTATCCTCGTGTTCAGTTCAGACCCAAGGGCTGTGGGTTTCACTCCTCGAGGAGCGTCTGCAGCTCCAGTGCAGCCTGTGCTGGTGTGCAAACCCCATGGGCCTGGCGGGGACGCTGGGCAGGGGCTGATCCGCCCTGAGATGTGGGCACTGTGGGTCTGTGGCAGCTTCAGCTCGCCAGGTCTGTTTGGAATAAAAGGGTTCTGTTGGTAAGGAATGGGACTGTTTGCTGCGATGGCCGTTGGTGTGGTAGCAGAGAAGCTGGGCTGAGCCTATAGTGCAGTCAGCTGGTGAGGAGTGGGTGTTTTCACTCTGTATTAGCACTGCTGGCCTATTAAAAAAAAGCTGTTGTTGGTTTGGCAGACAGTATATTCCCTGTAAAAGCAATGTTCTGTGGGTAAAGTACCAGCTGTCTTTGACCAGGTTGAAATAAATAGGAGTAGAAACGAAGCACAGTGCCTGTACAGTGAAAATATATTCCTGTGTACCCCTCACCCTGCAGTTTATCTTGGCTACTTAAACGCGGGTAGAAGTGTGCTGCTTGCTGGGACTTCGCATTAGAGCAGCTATATTGGGTCAGCTTTTTTGACATGAAATAGTTCTTCCTTCTCCTGCCCTGAAGGTACCGATTCATCCAGTCACAAACACGCTGCTGACAGCACACCTTTATTCTGGCTTCTGTTTCTGGTAGGGCTTGTGCTAAACTAGACATTGGAAGCTGCAATGGAGGGGAGAAGATGAGAGGAACACAGCAGTGATTGAATAAATACAGACTGAGCTGCACTGCTCTGCCACCTGCGCACTCGGATCTGGTGCTGGGACAAGGGTGACTCTTCCAGTTTACAGGCCTCGTACCTGTGGTTCTTGCAGGGCCATCCCAGCCCGTTTTCGTAGGATACGTGTGTTTTTTATCTTTGCTTCCAAAGGTGCCTTTGGAGTCCTCAGGGTATCATTGCATGTTTCACAAGAGATCCACCAAGGTTCTGAGCACTTGCTTCAGATCTTTCTGGAGCCAGTGGGAAGATCTGTGCTGACTACAGTGACTTTTCAGTCAGATCTGTTAATTATAACAAGGCAAATAGAGAAGATTGTGGCAGAGAATGTGTGTGCTACTGGGGAGGAATAGGGAGGAAGCAGTATAAGAAAGTAAACTATAAAGCACTAGACTGCATTCTCACCCTCGTATCACCCAAGTGGAATTCTTGCAGCTCCTGCTCAGAGACAACGAATGTTACAGCTTTATGGGGAGAAAAAAATGGGAAGTGCTATTCCCAAAGGATACGAAATACATCTCCACCTATGACAAGCAGTTAACAATATGGATAGCATCTGCCTGGGCTTTTATCTTGATTTAAATTTGTTTTCCATTCACCAGGCACAATTGCAGCAGAGTAATATTGAAATGTGCATGAACCACGAGATACACATTTTATTACCACCTCTGTGGCGTACCGGCTATGGGGAGAGCAGGCTGAGCGAAAAATCACCGTATGCTTAGTCACCTCCAGTATTTGCAGTCCAGATTGGAGGAAGTGATGATTTTCTAATAATATAGAGAACTCTTGGCTGGAGGTAAAGAATTGTTTTAGCCCATGTTTGTGTGATGTAATTTCCCCTATAGGGAGTGACTGATCTTTCTAGATACAAACAATTCACGTCCTTCCAAGTGCAGCCCAGTGATGTTCAAACAGACTGCAAGGGTATCGTATGAAGTCAAAGAGATTTGCATCCAGTCTTCTGTGAACTGCATCAGAAATGCCGTTTGGGCCAGGAATGTTTACATTTTTTCATAATATTAATATTGCATTATTGCACATTCGCTGTCACTTTGTTGTCAGTTTAGAGACAGGAGCTGGAGCCTGGGAATGCCCGTGTACTTCTCATTTTGCTGTGCAGTTAGTACACCAATTCTCTGAGTGATCAAAAAGAGGGGAAAATGCATATAGTAATAGCATGCTAAAGTTATTTCGAGTGTCTCATTACAGAATGTGGTCTGGACAACTTGATTCAGTTTTCACCCAGGAGAAGGACATTTGCCTCAAAATGGGAACTTCTAGGTCCTAATCTTGGAAATACCCAACTTTGTGGGCAATAACTGTGTTTAGTAATCTGTAAGATAATGTCCAGAATATGTATCTGGTAGGCAGCTGTACTGAAGTCTCACAGTGTACTTAGAGAGAACTGCAGAGACAAGGAATGTTGCTGTTCTAGATGCACTCAGCGGTGCAGTCACTTGTACCAGCTGGGCGGGAGCCGCTGGTGCAGAGCTCAGAGCTCTGTACCTGTGTCCTTGTCCCAGCCACAGAGCCCTGGCCGGGGATCTCATCGCTATTCCTGCTGCAAGACTTGGTGCCAATATGGTCTGTGTTCCCAAGCTTAAAACCCAGCCCGTTTGCAGGGCTGACAGCTTTATGGAAGCAGCCCTGAAATTTTGCCAGTGCTCCCTCTGCCTGCACCAATGAATCTGTGTTTCCGTCCACAGAAAGATTGATAGTGGGCTATTTTTATATTCTCAGCCACAATTATTCATTCTGCAGAGTCATGTGTAGCTAACCACATAATAAATACACGTATCAGTGAATGTGGGAAGAATTATGCCAACTCTTCCTGCATGTCTTCCTGTGTATCACTAGTATTGTAAAAGAGGACTTTTGGAAGGCAAATGATGTAGCAGTTTTAATTGTTCTTGTGGTGTATGTGGAGGGGAGAGCTTGGATGTGTGCAGGAAGGTGTGAGCAGAAACCCTGAGCTAAGTGAGGAGTGGGAGCCCGGTGACAGCAACCTGGGCTGGGGTGGTGGTTTCTCTGAGGGCTCAGTCTCAAATGAGAGTCCCCTTGGCTCATGACAATGCTGACACTCTGACGGGTTCTGTAGTTGAGTTGGAAATGCTCCAGCAGAACAAAATGGATGAAAAAGTAGAGGGAGAATGACAAAACATTTTTGTTCTCTGTTTTCTGAGCTCCTTTCCCCCAGTCTGACTTCCAAAGAGATTTGTTGACATAAGCGCAGCAGCCAGAGATGAGAGGTTTTAAAACAACCTTCAGTAATACGCAGCTTAGACTGGGAAAATAATTATTCTTCAAAGGTTCCTGAAAAGTGGTGTTTAAGGTGTTTAATGATTAAAAACTTGATGTCCTTGGATATAAAAGTTAGATGAAAGAACTGCCAGGGACCTTAATGCAGCTGTAATGATAAACGTGAAGGGAGCAATAATGATCAAGCCTGAGGTGATTACATTCTCTAATTAGAACACATGTATCATTTAGGCATGTTAATCTTTGTCTAATGTGCTTTGGTTAGACTAACCTAGATCCAGTGTGAACTGCTTTGATCATAGCATCAGCACGCGTGGCAGGAGGAGTCGTGGTGTGTGTTCCCAGTCCTCCAGGCAGATGGTGCAGCTCCCCGTGGCACTGTGGTTCTGGTCCCTGTGAACACTGAGTGGGCCCAGAGCCCAGCTCCGCTGGGACTGCGAGCATCCTGCTGTCTTACACCCCTTGGAGTGCTTGTACCAGCAGCTCAGGAGCAGAGGAGAGGTGTTCAAAGTGAGGACTGACCCAAGCCAGAAGCTTGGTGTCCAACTCTCTAGCATTCTAGAAGGAAAAAATAATCTCCAAATGAAGTTACATATAATAGGTGCAGTCTCAGCTGCGGGGTCGGTGTCTCCATGGGTGGGACTGGGAGGTTTGGGAGGTGCTGGTTCAGTTCCATCACCTGCAGACCGCCTGCTTGACTCTGGGCAGGAACAGAAGAATCCTGTACTACTTCTTTGGTTCACCTCCCTGCTTGCAAAATGGGAATGTGTGACTTCCCTCCCACACAGGCATGCTGTGAAGAGAACTCTGCACATTACTGATATGCTCTTGTCTGGTCCTTATCTCCACAGTACAAACAGCAAGGGCCCAATTTATCCCCACACAACCCATTTCAGACTCTTCGCTTGCATCCTCCATCCCAGCTCCCAGATCATGCACAGGTGATCAGTAGCCTCGTGGGGTTTGTTAAATCCAGGAATGGCCCTGGAGTAGCTGCAGTCCTGCTGTGTCCTCCATCTCTGCTAACATGTGTGCGTGGGAAGGACAGTTGATTCTGTTCTCATGCAGTTTGTTCTATGTCACGTGGAGTGTGTGTATCCTCATTGATGCTGGATGGAATAATGGCCTTTCTGCAAAGATATCAGTAGATTATTTAACTCTTGCTGCAGGTGGCATTAAGATGAGAGGCCTTGGCTATTGTCTGGTCAGTTTGTTTAATGATTATTAGAGGAGCAGGTGATTTCTATTAAAGGGAAGTGACAGACTGTCCATTAGATACAGATACACATTTATTGAGTTGGAAGCCTGGAGCAAGCAGCCTGGCTCATTTGCTTCCAAATTCCAGACCAATCTGTTTCATTTTGCACCTGGAAGGTTCAGAGCCCAGTCCAAGTGGGGGCTGTTTACCAAGCAGGGGTGAGAGGACTGTTGCATCGTGCACATATATTCACATCCACCCCAAACAGACTGCAGTGGGAAGGGGGCTGGGAGAATGCAGCCTGTAATACGTCTCTCAGTTCAATTTCTTAGCCTTCTTACCTAGATAGGCTTGGAAGCAGAGAGAGATAACAAAAGGATTTAATCTTTAAGTGCAAACCCTTTGTCTCTTCAATCTGTGTGTGTCTCCATGTAATAGAAAGATGGGTGATCTCCTCTAGACCCATTTGTCCCAGTGTCCTGGGTGCCTGGTAGCCAGCTCTCCAGTGGCAGATGGAGAAGATGGAAACTCTCTCCATTGAACAACTACAGGAGCCTCTGCCCCGAGGAGGTGTTTATTTGTCATCCCCACCAGCCGTTGGTTTATGCTCTAAAGCAGGAGAATTTATCTTTCTCTTTAATCTGCTCTAATGTGACTGTGGATGTTCTCATTACCCAGACAGAAGTTTAATCCTTTCAGGAAACGTCTTCCCCAGTTCAATGCCTCTGTTATCCTTCTTCCCTCTCGGTCGAACTGGTGCACTTTAAAATCAAATCTTGCCTTTCTCAGATGTAATGTAATAAGCTTACCACCCATCCACCCCCATTAACCAGATCTTCACTGGGATAGTAATTCAGGGTCTGGTGTCTGCAGATCAAAGAGGATGCTGAAAAATTGGAAGGGTTCATAAAAGAACCATATAAATGATTCAGAGTCTGGGAAGCATCCTTCTCGTGAAAGATGTAAGGAGCTTGATCCATTTAGGCTATCAAAGAGGAAATAAAGAAGAAACTCCATCACAATGTGCAAGCACAATATGGGGAAGATGACTTCTTATAACAGATGGCTCCGCTAGCCAGCGGGAAAACACGCGGTGGCATTTGGCTGCAAGGTCAGGATTCGGCTTGCATTGGAAGCAGGAGCTAGCACAGGAGCTGGAAAAGTACGTGTGTTTTCAGGGTAAGATAATTAACCATTGGAAGAATTTACCATCTGAGTAGCGAATTAGGAAAATCCAGAACACGAGCCTAATTGAAGAGCTCTGTAGTGCTCTCTGATGAAAAGCACTATTCTATTCTACGGGTTAGTGACCGAACTGGATGCTGTGTCACAGTGGGCACTGCACGTTCCCCTTGGAGACAGCGGCTGAGCGTCGCGCAGCCGTGCTGCAGCAGCGTGGCTGCAGGGAGAGCTCAGCTTAAACCACTTCTGTGCCAGGAAACCGTGAAATCGGGCTCCTGATACTCTGCTGAATCCCTTCTGGGCCTTATTTTGTCTCATTCAGTTTCCTACCTGTAAATATTGAGAGCACAGAGATATTTGAGGTAGTGTGGACATCCTCATGTTTGTAAAGCTCTGAGTATTGGTAGTACTATTCTTGCATCAGAAATTAACAGTACATGGTGCCTCTTGGTGGATTTCCACTCTGTTTAATTCCAGATGTGTGCATCATTGCAGCTTAAACTACGGTTTAGTCAAATTAAAGAAAATAAAGTCAGCTCTCTGCATGCTTCCTTTCATGGTTTATGTATCTGTTGCTGCAAAGACGGGGCAGTGTGCTACTGCATGCTGATGAATCGCTTTCTCTTTGCAGCTCTGCACTGAGTGGCTGTGGTGTGCGAATGACCCGTTCAGCTCTGGGGTAGCTGCGTCCCTGTGTGCCCGCAGTGAGGAGTGGGCACAGGGTGCCACCTGCTGCCCAACCTGAGAGACAGGAGCTGGTGTCCCAGGAGCTCTGAGAGCAGCGCTGGGTGTGGAGTCGCAGGATCACCCAGGATGTCTCTTGTCAGCGGGCAGTCTGGCCCCAGTACCACCCCCACTGTTCCCAGCGCCCTGCCGGTTCCAGTTCCAGTCTCCTCCGATGTGCTGCAAGGGAGGACAGACATGAAATATTGCTGCAATAACATTCTTTACCTCTCCACCAACTGTTTGCTGCGCTGTTATTTCCCTGTTCTGTTTTCCCCCTTTTTTTTTTTTCCTGGGCACGTTTTTCTCAATTCATGCAAAATCACCACTTCCATACTCAGCTGTCCTGATTGCATGAAGAAGAGTCTGATTGCATTATTCATCTACAGTGCTTAGAAAAGACTTTAAAAGTCTCGACAAGGCCTGAAGCTTTGATGACATTGTTGGAACAGAAAGGGCAAAGATCCTGCGTGAGCGGGGGGCACGTGCTTGCGTTGCACCCCAGCTGTGGGGGCACAGGATGAGCTGGCGCTTTTGCTGAGCGGTTTCTCTCTTGCTCTGTCTGGCTTGCACTGCTCCTCTGCTTTGCTTTCCTCTGCCCAAGGCTGCAGGGATGCTGGGAACCAAATAGTCCTTACATACTGGTTTGCAAAGGTGGCCTAGCACCAAGGAAATGCTGCCATCTGCGGGCATGAGAGCACATTCATCCCAGCCTGGTTATTTTCATGCTGTTAGAAACTGACTTAGCTTGTTAAAATTCTTCTGATGAAAAGGTTTATTAAACGAGGGAAAGAAAGAGGGCAGTCCAGTGACATGAAGACAGAGATGGAAGAGTCGCACTGTACGGACAGAGCGCGTCGTGTTCTGACCTGTCTGACCAGTCTTGCTTTGCTTATTGTGCGCGGTTGCAGTTGCAGTGGTTGGCGTTGCGTTGTCTCTGGATGCCGAAGGAGCATCCCCAAGTGTAACCATGCGACAGCAGCAGCCCGGGCAGCGCGTGGAGCTGCGCGGTGCAGCGGAGAGGAAGCTGGTGTTCGGTATCTGAGTTACGGTGTATGTAGGTTTTTGTGAGTGTGCCTTTGAGGCTGGATTTTCAGAAGAGCTGAGGAGCAGATGTCCAGATCCTACAGCTTTTGAAGAGGGTTTAGCTCCTGTTTTGATACAGATGTTCTCAAAAGCATGCAAAGCCCAGCTGCTGCCATTGCAGTGTTTAGAGAATGCCAGACTTTTCAGGAAGCTTGTGACCCAAAGCTGTTTTCAAAGTCTGTCCATCTATTCTTGGTGCCTGAATGGGAATGGGACTTTCTATAAAATCCAGCCTTTGGTAAACTGGGAATAAAATAACGAGACTGAGTAGGAAAGCACACTGTAGAAATGAGTTGCATGGATGGCTGTGGAATGATACTCATGAAGAATTAATGACAATAGTAGAACACAGGAAAAACCCAGGAAACATTTCTATGACTGTGAAGTTTTATAAAAGCTTGTTTTCATTAAAATCTAAACTATGTACTTTAACTGAGCTGCCAAAATCCCTGTAGCTTTTTTGAACAGCAAGTTGTTATGGCAAATAGCTTCTCTGAGAAATGGAGACGCGCAGAGAATGTAATTATGAGAGATGGATGGATTTTTTAGCCCCCTGTTGTTGTTTGTGTTGAACAGGTCTCCTCCTCATCTGGAGCTGGAAGCTGTGCTCAAATGCTGCTCAGCCTACGTGACTTTGTTTTACGGGTCTGCAGTAAACTCTGAAGATTAGGAGAGAGTTGGGGTTAGAGCTTAGTTTGCCCTTTCAGGTAAGCCAGCCTTGTGAAGGTCCTGTCCCTTGTGACAGGATGCTTGGGCTGCGTTTACTCCATTGGCGCTGAGATTTACACTTCAGGCAGCTCCACTTGTTTTAGTGGTACCTTTGCATACCAACGTATTTCATGTGTTCTAGCACCTTGAAAATAGAAATACACATTACATACTGTATGTTTGACTGGAGCTATGTCGCTGTTGAAATGTTGAGGCATGTGTACAAATCGAAGTAATAGGATCATGATGCTCTGATCCAAGTTTTTAACTAAAGACATGTGCCACCAAATCAGCTTGCTGTCTGAGATTGTTGTGCTTCGCATGGGTTTAAACCTTGATTTAACTGTTCTCTCCTGGGATACAGATGGAATCTGCGAATCCTTGTCTCGTTCTAGCAGATGTTCGCTCTCCATAACCTTCTACTGAAGATACTTCCCACATCGTGCAGTAGGATGAGATACTCCAGTGCTTCCGTTCTCTATCTGATTGATATTAACAGTGACACAGATAGTCCTGCTGGCAGGGGAACATATTTGTCCTGTCACATTTTTTCCTGCTTGGAGAACTCTGAGAGCCAACTGACTGCTTGCTGCTCTGATTTTATCAGATGTGTTGAAGGACTGAGGCAGGTAGCAGCTGTGCAGCCTTGAACCCAGTACAGAGTATAATGCTACTAAATAAGGTGTATTACCTTTTTCAATATCCTGAATATTAACACGGAGGAGTCTGGCTCCTGCACACTGGTATGGTCAGCATACCCCAAACCTGTCCTGAAGTCCAGGTTTCAAATGGGATTATTGTAATTTGCTGTTTATAGGGCATCTACCAAAGTGGAGATATAAGTCTGAGTGAAATTTACAGGTGGAATTGGCAAAGTGAATAATATTCACACTATTGCTTCTCTTAGCTCTAGGCTGTTAGTGGGATACAGGTGTGATTCACCCTGTGTCTGAGCCATGTGCCGTTATCTGGGAGTCTGTTGGTGCTGAGTCCCGTCCTCTCCCAGCCTATCCAAGTCCACTGGCTGAAGTGCAGAGGTCCCAGGTGCGGACATTGGTGGTCACACTCTCCCTTGCCAGCTGCTGGAGTGAACCGGTCTGCTGTCTATCGGGAATCGCTGTCTGAACATGAGTAATTTTACAGATAATTCAGTCTCATGACAAGGGATCACAGTTGTCCGTCTGTCTGTCAGACAGATGGTTGAAATTCTGGCCTTTGTGGAGTCAAAAATCTGCCTTTTTTAGAAACAGGATCTTTACCCAGTGTCTCACTCATGCAGTTACTCACCTTTCTAGAGATTTTAACATAACAAAACCAAAATGTTGTTATTTTTAGTAGTATTTGTCAAAGCCGTCAGCAAATGCACATTTAGTGTTTAAAACCCCTAAAAAACCAAACCCACATGAAGAACCTCAACTCCGCTTGGCTGTCTGTCAGCATATTCCAGCACAGACTTAAAGAAAGAAATGAAGGCAAGAAACACAAGTCTCTGCAGTGCACAAGCTGCTCAGGTATTTCCAGATCAATACCAGAAGATGTATTAAAACCATAAGAAGCCAGAAGTATCGGGCGCGAGGGTTTGCCAGCCCTGCGCTGGGCGTGCTGCTGCTATCACCTGGTGGCTCTGGGCAAAACTTCACATCCCTCTCCTGCGAAGAAGAGTTTGGCTGTTTCTCTCTTCAGGGACTTTTCACAAAATTAATTAGGCAAGCTAAGTAGATACCAGGTGAGATAAATACAGAGTTCATCAGTGCAGAACTTGTATGTAGACCTGGGCTACTTGTTAGTGTTTTTTCATTGACCCATGCTGTTTCATTCAAGTCCAGATATTTCACAGGTGTGCCAAAGAGAACAAAACTGAGACTTTAGGTAGTTATTGTCAAGCACACTGTGAAAACTCAGCAGTCTTTTTAAATTAAAAAAAAAACCTTTTATGACAAAATCCATTAAATACTTTTGTATTTGGAAAGCAACATTTTGACACCTTGGGTAGCCTGTGAAGTGTTACATGGAAGGCGTTCACACGCCAGCGGGATAGCACGTACTGCAACACACCCAGTGGCCCCCGAAACCTGCCGGAGCTGTAAGCATGGAATGTTTTGCAGCTTCACTACCTGGATAGGAACAACTACCAAAGAAACAAGCAGTGCTTATACTGGAGCAGGTGATCACATTCAGCAAAAAGTCAAACCTCTGAGAGCACTTATGATTGGTAAAACTTAACACAAGACCTCATGTGAGTAACGGAGGAGGCAGGTTTAATATTACTGCAAAGTAAGGAGGTACTTCGCTCAAATGAGGGGCTCCCAATGCTTTGCACTCATGACATTTCCCTGTAACTTGATTTAAATGCAGCAGTAACACCTGTTCTCCAGGGTATGAATCGAAATTGTCTAGAAGGGTTGAGGCCTTCCCTGGTCTGTTATTTAACTCCAGTGTTGTTCGTGTCACCACACAGCTGATGTCACCCTGCTTCCAGTCACCAAGGGCTTTACCTTCCATTCCACGTGCAAACAGCACAGGTCTCGCTTTCGTTGGGTGACTCAAGCTTATCTCTTTCCATTGGCGAGGGAGCGCCTCCCCCTTTTCCTAGCCACATGGGCCTGCAGAGGATCCCGAGTGCTGCAGAGCATTGTCATAACGGGATAATTTGTCAATGCTGGCAGCAGAGCTTTCGCTCTCTGGAGCTGATCTGGTCCCGGGCCAGATAACACTGTCTGTTCTAATGATGAAATACAAGACATCTTAATGGGGAAGCTGGAACTAGTTCAGAAAGGGGAATAAATAAATGCCATAGATCTTTAAAAAGCTTGAGAAATCACCGAGAAAATGCAGGCTATTGAATGCAGTTATTTCTCTTTCCACTTTTAGAAAGGAAATGGCTGTTTTGACAAAACTATAGAATAGCAGCTCTGAAAACAGAGGGTCGCAGGGAACCACTGCTCTGAGAAATACATTGGGACTCTTCCAGAAGTGCTGAATGAACTCCACACTGACGGAGACAGTGGATGTAGCTGCTTGGTACTGATGGAAAACAGGCCACAACTCTGTTCTTCCCTGAGTTCCTACATTGGCTGAAAATAGAATGATGGAAAGAGAAAACAGAAAAGGAAGCTGCCTGTTCTTTGAGAGATAGACAGTATATTTTTGCTTGCTCTACACAACAGTTGGAGCAGCAGAGATGCCTCTTGTAAAAGTGAGGCCTCTAGATGTTGCTACAATAGCTGTAGCAATAACCATAGTCGTTCATATGTTGTTTGTCCTCGGGGCCATGAATCTGGAGGAGCAGAGTACAGGAGAACATTAACAACCTTGTCATCTTTCACACTGGTGTTATTCATTAAATCTGGGTTGAAAGGTTTCTGTGGACAGTAAATTCACTTTATGCCGTTGAAAAAGCACGTGAACTTTTTAATGTCTCGTGTCTCTCATAAGTCACGGAAGCTATAATGAAGAGGATTAATGTGAGATTGTGAGGTGGGAGGAAACTGTTATGATCATATAGTCTGAACTCTCAAAACAGAGACAAAAAATGTCACCACATAGACCGACTGTGATGACTCTTGTTTGTTTTTCAGCACAGCGTTATTCTGGTCAGTCCATCTGCGTGGACGAAGCTCCATGGGAATACAGCGGGCTTCCTGCTGCTCGGTCCCTGGCAGAAGTCAAAAGGTAGGATTCTCTGTTGCTGTTTTGTTGAAAAAAGGTCCAGAACACAAACTTTCAAGAGCAGACAAGTGCATTTATTCTCTCATCAGTTAAACACAACTCAGTTCTGCCTAACTCACTCCTGGTTTCTAGGGTATGGTTCTATTAGAAAACATATCACACTCATTCCTTCACCTCAGACTCCATTGGGAAGATGTGGGGTTTTGCTAGGTGTTAGTTTTCTGTTGAAATACAGAGCAGCCTCTCAGACCCATGTGACTACGCCAAATTGCAGCTTGCTGCATTTCCATGAAGTGTTTAAGGCCAAAATGCACACCTCTCCCAGGCTCCCACTGACTTCTCTGCCAGAGTCTCCCCTTCATGGAGACGGTGCTTTGCTTAAAGACTGGACAGGGAGCTTTGCATTAGATGTGGATGTACACATGCACTTGTATTTCAGTTGCAAACCCTTTCAGCAGCAGATGGCAGCCAAACCCCGTTACAAAATGTGCTTCTGAACTGCAGATGGTTGAGATAAAGGCAAAACTCCTTCAGTCTGTGCTCAGGCTGAGGGAACCAACACAGACGTGCTGACACCTGCAGGAATCCCCGTAGTAATGTTGTGTACAAAGAGGAGCTGGAGCCCACGTTCAGTGCAACGCACTCCGCAGAGCTGTAACGTGGTCCCCAAAAGCCGGCTGCCTCCCAGAAAAGAGACTGCCAGAAACCGCAGAGACATCCTGATAAACGTCAATGGCAAACGAATAGGCAGACATTGACACTGCAGGAGCTCTCCACCTGGTTGGGTTTCTTCTTGTTTCCTAGGTAATCTTAGATTTTAAAAGGAAAAGATGACATTTCAGTATAAATGTGTATTAATAAAAAGCAGTTGTTTGCAAACCTGCGGTTCTACACCAGTTGTGCTGTGGAGAGAGTGGTTGCCTCAGGTGGATCAGGAGCTTTGCCAGGCATGAGACCTTGCCATTGCTTTCCCTGAGGATTTGGGATGTATCAGAGCAAAACAGAGCTTAATTATAAGCATTTTGGTTCATTCCTTCACTCTCCATATAATGTAGTTTAAGTGGTGCGTGGTGTTGTGGATTCCTCCAAAGTGACTGTGAGGGAGGTAAGGGGAAGGTTAGACGAGACCCCGCTGGTGTAGGTGGATATGCCTGCGGTACCTGCAATCGAAATAAGGAGTGAGGATCTTGGTTTAGAAGATCATAAAGAGTTCTCTCAGATACTTATTTATGCCTGTGTAAGGCAGACTGTCCTGAATTTTCCTTCTCTGACTTACGTACTTGCATGAAGCCTGACCTAGAGGAATCAAGTGTCCTGTGGCACCCTCAGAGCTCCCTCCCCTCACAGCACGGGGCTGCAGGCAGAGCTGTCCTGCGACCGGGCTCGGTGCACCTGCTCTCGGCACACCTGTGCAGCACAATTACAGTTTGATAAATCACCTATTCAGAGACGTGTCCTTTTTTCTGCCGAGTGTGTTTGGAATTGCTGGCTGTTTCATCTGGGTTACTGTGATTTGGCAATAGTTACGACATCACAAGCAAGTCAAGGGTATGTGAGAGGGTTCATTTGTCAGTTTGTGAGATAAAAAGATACGTGTGTCTGAATGTTCCTCCAGCCCAACCTCTCCTTTCCCATCTGTATGCGCTGGACATGTTTAGACAGATGTGACACGGAGAGCTTTGCTGCACCTCCTGTCAGATGCTGACACGGGGAGGAATGTGGATCAGCAACAAAGACACAGAGCAGGGCAGCGTCAGGAGTAGCATCCCATGAGCAGCAGGAGCTGGAGGTGGGCTCTAGTGCTCTTCAGAAATCTCCAAGGGTGCTGCTGTACATCCTCTAATCACCGCCTGGTGTTATAATGCTGGGCTTAACAGCCCATGACCTCAGATTATGGCCCAGAGAGGACTAGATCAAATGTCAGAGAAAAGATGTTCCAGCTGTTAAATAGCTACTTTAGGATTTGGGGAACTCAAGCTCATTTTCTTGATCTCTGTCATCAGATTCAATCTGGGACTTTAGGCCACTTAGCCTTTCTGGATTTTGGTGACTTGATGGGAAATGGAGGAGGTTAAAAATGGTTACATAGGTGTGGTTGGGCTGCGTGGTGAGGGTGTGCTGCCTTCATCCCAGCCTCCACCTGCACAACTCACAACAGTTTCCATGACTTCAGGGGAAAAACTGCGCAGTTTGGAGTGAGTTTAGCTTGTGGATCCCAACACAAGAACCTCACAAAGGAATGCAACGGTGTGTTACGTATGTAGCACTCACCATGTTTAAGCCTGGTTCCCTGGCAGGGTTTGCCAGCTGGTGGCAGAGCGTAGTCACCTGCTGCCCAAGGCAAGGGGTGAGTTGCGATGCTCTTGCCCACAGTGTCCGTAGTTTGCTGGTCCTGCTGGGTTGCACTGGGACGACTCCTGACCCGAGCTGGCACGTTGAGCACAGGGAGCGGACTGTGCTCTGGTGTGAGCTGTCAGCAACAGCAACCTGCTCAGCCTTCCAGAGCACCCGCTGGAGAGGGTGACAGCACAACGCTGGGAAACGGTGTCGTTCCAGAATTTGCAGGGAGAAAGCAGGAACCTGGCAGGGCAGAGGGGCACACAGGCTCACATTGCTCATTCCTGCTTTGGAACAATTAGCTGCTGCTGTAGAGCTGGAGAGGCTTCATAAATGATGTTCCCTTCCCTCCCAAACCCTCTTGTGCTTCAGCAGCAAAGGCGAATGTCAGCACAGCGAGGAGTGCAAGGCGTCCTCTGGAGAGCTTTGCATCTTCGCAACCGTCCCCAGCACACATGCGGTGTCGGGACAATAAAATGCAGCTCGGTGCTGCTGTCCTACAACTGATTAGGTCAGCTGTAAATATTGGGGCTGCACGGTACGTACATACACGCATACTACCAGATTGTGCTGACTCCTTAAATATAAACGAAGCCATAATTAGATTTATAACGTGTCCCTCCCCCTCCTCATGCCCAATAACATAATTTACCAAAGGGGATGGGGAGTGGAGGGAAAAGAACAAGCCCTCACAACCTGCTGAAATATCATTATTAACATGCACATGAAAAGTCAATTATGCCAGAGGGAGGTATTTAAGTGAAGTGAGTTTCCATACTTTGGGATTACACCTTGGGGATTATATAGTTCTTATTTATTTATTTTCCCGGAGATCTCTGCTGCTGCTGTGAAGAACAAAAACGTTACTAACAGATATTTTGGAATCTTCTGAAGAAATATGCAGATAAATAATGGTTCCCATCCCCACCAAGGTTCTCCCTCATCACCATATCATAAAGACTCTATATTCTAAGCAGCCAGTGCAGGTGTGTTTTCTGGTGTTTAGTTTTAGATGACACCAGGGACTGCTCTTCCAGCACTTCCCTGGGGGAGCCGTTTGACTGTGCTGTTATTATTAGCTGCAGTATTTATTATTTGTATTAAAGCAGCGCCTCGGGGCTGCTGCCGCGGCCGGGATCCTCAGGCCGGATGCTGTGTGTGTGCATGGTGAGAGGCAGTTCTGCCTTACGGAGCTCTCAGGTCTGAGCAGCAAGAGCAGACAAGGAGTGGGAAGGCAAAGGGAAGCAGGAAAGGGTGAAATGAGGTATCTTTGTATCCAGGGGAAGAACTTAATTAGCATCATTAAAAAAAAGTCATCACAAACCAATACAAAAAAACCTTAAGACCTATAAAGCTCATCCAGAAGTGAACACATAGACCTGCTAGGATTCCTCAGGCACTCCTGAGCCCCTGCATTGATACACTTGCTTTACCAGTCATGGCTTTTCCACACGTCGTTGCCTAAGGCAGGACAAATTTAATGGTGTATGTTTTGCTGAATTGTTGAGTCTCTTTTTCATTCCTGCTAAGTTTCCAGTGAGGCACAAAGAACGCGAGCACGGCTCCATGTGCCCAGCTCTGCCACGGCTCCTTCCCCCTCGCCCGGGTGCATCAGCAGAAACTGAACTACATTAAAAGGAAAACCAGGTTAAAGAACCAAGTTTTAGCTCCCTGTTAATTGTAACTTATCTAGCGCCTGGATAATTGCTTGTAAATACCTGCTGGGCTGCCAGGCCCATGTTAAGGCTTGTCAGCCCTCAATAAATCTCCAAGACTTGAGATCCCAGTCCTCAATGGACCCCATCACGTCCCGCCCCAAGGCAGCGATGCCGGGCGCTCCAGCTCAGCTAATCTGGCAGAACGCATCACCATCTTAGAAATGGGGGAGAAGGGCTGTGCAAGAGCTCCTGAAAAGGTCATTGGTATTTCTGGAGCAATAAATCATGGAGGGAAAGATTTGCATTTTGGCTGTATAAAATCCAGGGCTGGATTAGAGAGAGCATACTTTGCAGTAATATTTCTCTCCTGACTTGTTTTATTAGCTTCCTTTAAACATGTTACATTATTGCTTATAGAATTTCATTTACTTGGATTGGCAGCTTGATAAATATGTCTATTGGCGATGATTTGGATTGCTCTGGGCATTAATATTATTAAAACCTGTCACAAGGAAATGTCTGAAAGATGACTTACTGTAAAGATTACAGCATGAAATAAATCATACAATGGTATTTGTTACCGTTTATGGCCTCTTGGAGCCGAGTCAATCCCTTTTTATGTTGCATTATTTTTCAAGTTTTTATAGCCTTACATTATATATCGCTGTCAGAAATGAACAGATGGGGTGTCAAACACGAGCCTTCTGAATAATTCCCACCCTCGGGTTATTTGTATGAAGGACAAGTGTAAAACTGTGTTCTCAAGAAAAAGGAGATAGATAGAGGTGGAGAAAGTGTTGTTCCAGCGAGCGAGATCCCTTTTGTCAGCAGGCACATTGTGCTTTTGATCAGTACCTGGTGTTTGCGCCGCAGGGTGGGGGCTCCGTGCAAACTTGAGCGGGCTCTTGGCATCGCAGAAAGGCTCAAGGTGAGACAAGTTCACGTTCCTGCAGCTCCCGCACTGCTGGGATGGAAGGAGGTGGAAGGGAGGCTTCAGTGACAGCCACGTCCCAGGGCGTTTGTGGAAACGGGGAACCGTGCCTGTAGGTACCTCTGGCACACTGAGCAGAGCCCCTCCTGAGCCATGTGGGTGGTGTTTCTGGAGTGTGGGGCGCACGAAGGAGGAGATGAAGAGAGATTTTGGACACTGAAGTTTGCGAGCTGATGTTAGCCAGGTAGCGTCTCTAGGAAGAGATGATATTTTGCATTCCACTTCTTGTTGTGCTGGGAAGTAGCCTGTTTCTTGCTGTTTTTTTTTGAGAAGTACTTGTCAGAGTTGGTGATAAATACACATGCAGTTAATTGGGTTTATCCAAGTTGAAGAATTCAGGCAGCAACCATCATCCATGCGTACTTTCCTCCAAGCTTTCCCTCTTCAAACCCCCAGACCCTTGTACAGGTACACAGAACATAAATCAGCATTATTTCTGGAACTCTTGGTATAAGTGGCTCTTGAAGCACCCAGCCCCTCGTTGTGCGCAGGCTGGCTGGGCCTTGCCCACGCAGCACCGAGCTCCTGCCTGTGCTCAACCCGAGCAGGTCCGGCTGCGTTTCTGACACACAAAACCCGGCTGCCCTGGGGTGCAGGACCTGCCCAGACGTGTTCAGTGCAGGCTGCATTGTCCCTCTGCGTGAAAGCCTGGTCTGGTTGCTGGCATTGAAACGGGTTTCACTGTTCTTTTCTTCTGAAACCCCGTAACAAGCGCAAGCATACTCCATTGGGGCTTTAAGCCACCAGAGGGGTTACCAATAACTCTAACAGGACTCTCCTTCCATCAGTGATTTACTTCTTGGTTCAATTTTGTATAGAAACCTCTGGGTTTGTTGTGTTTGTTTTTTCTCCTTCCTTTCTGGAGAGTAAAGCGTTCAGAATACTGGAAAGAAAAGTCTCAGGCCTTGCCTGCCCTTAGATACAGGATTCTTTCTTCAGTTTGTGTTGGCACTCACTCTATGTGACACCTACACTCCCTGTGATTCTCGCCCGCCGCCGTTCCTCACGAGTTCCCAGCTCATCCAGAGCCTGCTCCAGCTCTTGCTGGAGCTCTCTTGTGTTCAGACCTCTCGTTTCCCTGAGATGCACCATCATGGCTCAGGAGCCTTGTACTCTGCAGCCTCTCTCTGTATCCTTCAGTCCTTTCTCTCTATTAAATGTGAGAATCCAGCATCTCCCTTCCCCAGGACCTGGTCCCACATCTCTCATCAGGCCTGTGTAAGAGTTTTAGGGATTCGCGTTCACTGAGCAAAGTACAGTTGTGCTGCACATTGTAACTGGAGTTGTGCCCACCCGTACATCCTAATCCTGCTCCACGTTATACAACAGCATAATCACTTAAAGAATTTGTGTGACTGATGGTGTGAGTTCTGAGTGCGCAGGGATAAGTTTCATAATTAACTTTCCCTGTGAACTTGTGCAAACCAGTCTATTTATAATTTGGTCAGCTCTTGATTTTTAATGAGGGTGCTGGGAGTGAGCGAAGTGTCTGGCAGCGTGCATTTCGTACTTTAATTGCCCACAGTAATTCTGACAATTACACCAACGCTATAAATCACATCATAATGACCCATTTAAAACCCCACCCATATTGAATGATTGGATGGGGATTTGAATTAAACAGATACGCAATGACTTTAAAAGGAGCCAGAAGTTCCACGGAGTTTTGAAGTCTTCCCAGTCTTTTCATTGAGATGCGGCTCCAGAAGGTGAAGAAACTTTGCCCAAAGTTTGTTTCACAGGCCAGGTCGTGATTTCCTCAGCAGGGGGTGGCTTTGCACGGGATAAACCCTTCCTGTGCGCCAGGCTGGGACTGGACTCCCCGTGACTGGGTCTCAGGCTTTGGCCTTTAGTGAGAATCACTTGTATTATCTCAGATCTTGAGTAAGTCAAGTTCTGCTCTTTAGATTACTTTGCTATTAATAACGTCACAATAAGTGGGTGGAAGTAGCTAATGGCTCTAAGCCACAAATGATCCCAAATGTTCCCAGTCTCTGCTCTCCTGTAAACCTTGACAGATTGGGAGTGCTTAGTAAAATATTGTAACACTCAACACGCATTTACAAGACAGCGATCTGTCCCATGACGGCTTCCAGATGTGTGAGTGAGTGCAATTTCATAATTCAAGAGCAGATTCTATTGCCCTCTGCAGATCCCCCATCAGGCTGTTCATAAATGCTGCTCGTAATTAAATTAACCCACTAACTAGCCGTGCAAATCCTGATAAGCAGTGACCAAAAAAAACAGAAGCGGGGAACTGTTGAGATGCTCTCCAGAATGACAAGGCTGTCCTCAGAGATTATTTATCATGATGGGAAGATTTGGTTTTTTTCCCTTCCTGTTTGCCAAATTCTACTTTGTCCCATCACACATGACAACTGTTTCAAGGTTTTAATCTAATAATTAGGAGCTGAATTTGCCACCCTTGCTCAAGCTGTCGGCTCGCGAGCAGCCGCTCCGGAGTCCACGCAAGCCTCTGTTCCTGTGTGGGTAGCAGGACCAGGCTCCAGTTATTAAAATACAACCTGTGCCCAGCCCAAGTAGCAGCGGAGGAACAAAACCACGCGCGTACGTTGTCCGTGGCAAGGAGAGCTGCGTCTTATCCAGCCCTGCCGTGACCTGCGAGGGGAAAGGGAGGTTTCACAGGGGATGCTGTGAATAATGAGCTGTTGTTCTCTGTCAGAAACAATGGCTCGTAGCTCTGACGCATGGGGTCTGCCTGCAGACGTGGTCTCCAGCTGCCCCGCCATAACTGCGCTGGATTAATTTGCAAAAGTGTTGGAGTTCTTACACCTGGTTTATATCTATGGCTGAGCAACATGTCCTTCTATAGTAAAGTGATAGCTGGAGGGAGGCTGAAGGCAGAAATGGAGAGCAGATAACAAAAGCAGATGATGTCTTGTCTTGTACATCACTCAGGTTTCTTTAGTGCAGTAGGGGCTAATACACCTAGATGGATGTTCGGACAGTTCTGTCTGGTTATCCTTATGCATTTGGAATCTCTCCAGTGCCAGCTCTTCAGGCTCTGAGTTCTCCTCAAGGCACCGTCACCCGGAGTCCTGTTACTGGAGAATGTTGGCTCCATTTCCCAGTGTGCCGTCGGACGGTGCCCGTTAGACTGGGGCTCAGCCTTTCTGGTCCTGTGCTGTGTGAGTCCCAGTGCTACGTGGTTCTTTCCATGCAGTTTGCTCAGTTCAGCTTCGTTTACCTTTATAGTTCACATTCACAGCTCTAAATAAAGCCGGAGCCCCTCATCTTCGTGGAGAACTGTAAGGATTGCTGTAATGTAGATGATAACTACAGACTATTTTTGGTTTATTGTATTCTGTATAACCACACTGACTTCACTGGGATTACATGTGCATTGCTTAGGGGCAGATTTGGTTCACTGGATGTAATTAAGAAAAATTTAACTACTCATTTTTAAGATTGGTTTTACGTGTTGCCTGATGTATTTGTTAGTTATTGGATGGAATACTCTAAAGTATAATATTTTGCAATGACACGTAATACCTCTGTGTCAATTAAGGCTCATAATTCCTCATGAGGTAGGGAAAGCACTTTGATGCGTTGTGATTGCAGTGGTATAATCCACGATGCTCCGCAAGCCAAGTCCAGACAAGCACCGTGTTCTCTCGGTGCGGGGCCGGGAGTGAGGAAAGGGGCTTTGCAGCAGCTATGGACCAACTTCCATTGTGCAAAACTCCCCTGATCCCTCAAGGAGAAGGTTAATGTATGAGCAGGTCTGAGAGCGACTCCAAAAACAGTAAGAGGATTCCCAGATGGGATGTGAACTGAACAGCGCACATGCCAAGTGTTAAACCATCCCAGGGCCGGGGCTGGTGCTGGCGGGTCAGGGCTCTGAGGTCCCGCTGTGCAGGTGCTCGCTCTCTGAGCCTTTGCTGTGCACGTTTCTCACGTCTGGGTTTCTGGGGACCAGTGGTACAAGCTGCCCAGGACTTGTCCTGAGGTGCTTTGTGAGCTTCCACCCTTTATCTCCCTCTGTGCAGAATTTAGGACACCGATAAGCTCTGATTCCTGGGGATTTGCTGCTGTTCTGTGCTTAGAGCACAGAAGGCAAACCAGATGAGCCCAGACCTCGATGCGTACACTTGACATTAAGACTCATTGTAGCTGCATTTTCCCACGACAAGGAGTGGAAGAGCTGATGTTGGAAAACTGCAGGCGAGGGATTCAAGAAAGCTTTAGGGCTTTGCAAAGGCATTATGAAGAATTTAAAGATAGCTTGTCAGCTGGAAGTTGTCGGCAGCTAACAATTTGATAAAAGGACTTCCACTCCCTGCCTTCTAATGCTATAGACAACTGTTAATCACTTATGTTAGTCCTCAAATGGAGTTTGAAACATCTTGGATGCGTCTGACCATCTTTTAGCGTAGCACGTGGTCTTGTGCTTTTTTCATGTTCAGTGCGATGGTAAAGAGCTCCAAAGAGAACGTGATGAAGGTAACGCAGTCATGGCCATGCACAGCATCATGTGAAGGCAACTTCTTGTTAGATCAGGATGTGCCTGGCTTTGGCAAGGTGGATGCTGTTATAACGATGCACTGAGTTTCCTGCTGTCTTTTCACTCGTTCTCCCACTTTTGGGATCCACCAGGTGTTTTCTACAAGGCACATATATTTCCCGTAATATTAGAATGAGGAGTTGTCATTTCTGACAGGTTGTGTATATAGATGATGGCTTTATTGTGATAGAGATATATGCATTGATTGACTGGTAAATCTGAGTCAAGTAAGGGAGCCTGTGAGTCTCTGAGTTGCCAAAATAGCGTTCAGTCAGCGGCCCAGCGCCTGGCTGTGTGAACGGAGAGGTGTGGGAGTGGGTGGCAGCGCGGGGCTGCACACACGCTGCAGAGATTTCAGGGGGTGCTGCTCCCCTTTGCCTCCCCTTTGGAACTGAATGGATAAATTCAGGAGGGGCCCATTGTCAGAGCTGCAAAATGACCGTCTGTTTTGTTGGAGAGAGCCGGAGGCTTTACCATGAGCCCCTTTTCAGGAGTGAGCTGCAGGTTAAGCGTCCTGAGCAGGGTCACACAGACTCAGTTGCAGAGGTGGGAGCTGAAGCCTCGCTCCACGGGCATATTCCCTTGTGATTTAGGTGGTAACCCGGGAGCACAGAAAGACCTCCAGGGTAACGAGGGGTCAATGACACCTTCCACGTTCGTCTCAAGGAGGGCAGGCACTGTGTCTCAGGAGGGGATCTCAGCAGATGGACAAAGGAAGGTCTGATTGACATCTATTTTATTTAAAAATTTAGTATGTTGTGTTTTCAGACTATATATCTGTGACGTTATTGATCTGGATATCTCTAAGACAATTTGGTTTATTTATTTAATGTGTCCAATCCGTAAAAGAACAAATCCCATCTAGAAATGGCAGGTTGTACTCGGAGCTGCCAGGGAGCTGGGAGTAGGCAACCAAATTTTGCAATGAGGTGATCAAAGATTTCATCAAAAATACAGAATGTTCAAGCTGTTCTGCCAGCTGGGAGACTTGTAGCAGGCTGGAACCCATGCTGCTTGAAATGCCGCAGCTTCCCTCCACACAAATAAAAGGACCCTATTGCCCAGCAACCTCCAAAATAGGATTAGTCACTACAAATGGGCAAATATCCCAATAGGACTGGAGCTCAGTTCTGAACTGAAGGGTGATATTTTGAAAAGGTCTTACAGGCGGGTTTACATGAGGAAGAAGCTTAGAGCTGCGGCTGTGCCCTGGCTCCCGTGCGCCACTTGCGGTCTGGACCGAGGGTCGTTGTGTAACTAAGCCAGGCTTTGCCAGGGTTCTCAATGTCCACAGGGGCAGTAACAGCTTCATGTTCATGCAGTATCTCCCTTTGCAATCGCATTTCTGGACAGGCGAGCCCTCAAGGGCCTGGGAGTCTCAGATGTATTTTTGGGAGTGAGTTGGGTGCTTGACAGAGTCCTGGACTTTGCTTTGGGTTTTTAAAAGCTGCGGTTTTGAAGTTGTTGAGGTGCTTAAAGGTGCAGGTGTACTCCCGTGGCTTTGTCGTGACACTTCAGCATTTAATCTGTTTGGAAGCCATGGGCAGGCGGATGGGCTCACCTGCCAGGAGCTGCTCCCTGACGTGCATGCGAAACACGGGGCGTCCAAACACGTGTCGGAACGTGGACCGCTGAGGTGGCACCGCGGGGTCCTCAGCTCGCCTGGCCGGCTGCCCCGGGGCTCTCGTCACTGCGCATTTCCTCTGCAGTAATAGTTTCTCCAATTGTTCCTATAAAATAAGCCATAAAATAGATTGTGTTTTTAATTGTTTAGCTTCATTCAGCAGACTAATCGTTGGACTTCAGGCATGTTACATTAAATACAGCTAAAGGTTTCATTATTCAATTTAAACTAATCTAATTAGTTAGAGACAATCATTTAATTTGGTTATGATTCTAATCTCTCATCAGGAAACTTCTCCCTGACAAAGTCCCTTGTTTCTCTTGGGAAGAAAAGCACGGAGCAGCGAGCGCAGCCGGGACCCGCGGCCCTGTGACGGGGACGGGAACGCGCCGGCTCTGCCCAGCCCCGCGAGGTCCCAGCCCCGAGGCACCACCCTGCGGTTCCCACTCTCATCCTGCAGAGAGAGGATCCCAGACCTGCCCCGCTAACAGCCCTGGGCGCCCAGAACTGCAGCGGAAGCAGAAATGACTTCAGCCCGGTAGAATATTTATTGTGTCTCTTCCTCCCTTAATTTGGCAAAGGAGCTGAGATTTGTCCTCCTCTTGAGAATGTGGAGTATTAATTAACTGGAGACGGGCTGGGAAATGGATGGTTCTCCTAAGTGTTTTCCCTATACTTTATTATCATTCTAGGCTTTTAAAACAATGGCTGTGCCAAAGAAAAGATTAGAGTGAGGCAGAGACGGGCTTTTTAATAATAACTAGACAAAATAATATCAATATCCAGTGCGTACAATCAGAACAGAAGACAAATTATTTATAAGATATATTTGAGTAAGAGGTAATTGTGATTTGAATAGATTACTTTTATCTAATGTGTTTATTGCTATATAAATATAAAGATGTATGGAACTCTATTGATTGCATATAGATAGAAAATAGTATGTACTTTTATATAAAATTTATGTATCTCCATCTATAGTGACAGATAGAGATATTGTTCCTACTGCGTCTTTCTACCATGGAAGAGACACTCGGAGCAAAAAGGGTATTTCATGCCATCCATCACTGCCCCACTCCCCTCCAGCAGGTTCTTGTGTCACCGCTCGGCACTGCAGCGCTGGGATGCAGAGCGCTGAGCTGCCGTGTGCGTACGGAGACTGGAGGGAGAGCAGCTGCTGATCGCCGCGGCTGCCCCGCAGAGCCCAGCGCTGCCGTGCTCGCTTGGGTAAACTGAGGCACAGCTGGCGAGGCAGTTTACCAGTGTAGCGTTGTCAGAGCTGTCACCACCTGCATGCTCAAAGTCTTTTTCTTTAATCCACGGGTATATATTTTTCCCTCATTTGTCTTAGGAAGGTGGGCATGTGGTGAGTTGCATCGCAAAAATGGCTCTTGTACATTTAAATCTGTTTGGTGTGATTATGCAACTCTTACCTGATTTAGAAAGAAGAGACAGAGGCTGGTGTTTCTCATGTAGTAGTTGCCATTGCTGATGGGACAGCAGGTGACGTGGCTGGGTATCCAACTGCCCTACCCAGCCAAATCCCTTTCATCCCAGCTTTGGTGCTGTACACAAAACTGTAACATTTTGAATCCTGACCGTAGTGAAAAATAGTTACTTGGATGGAAGGCCCTGAGTTCCCGTAGCAGTTGCTGTGCTTTGGTGAGCCTTGGAGCCAACACGTCTCCGTTTGGAGCTTGTGACAAACCCAGATCAGCTTCGTTTCCTGGGGTTTTAGGTTTCCGTGTGAGCATTTCACCCCCAGCACACCAGGGCCTGTGTGCCCCAGCTCCTCACTCACGGGTAGAGATCAGGCAGGAGCACCAGGCCCACCAGCACTGCTGACACTGGCCAGGACGAGCGTTCGCTGGGGTCAGCGCTCACGCCAGGGACTTCTCGTCTTTCCCATGGAAAAACTGAGGTTTTCCAGTAATGCTGTAATTATCACCCTGTCATGTCACAAAGCAAACAGGTTGGCAAACCTAGGTACCGAGCTAAATAATCTGTGGCATAATCTAAACATATAATGGTAATTAAATCTGACAACTTAATAAGATACTGAAATTCAAATGTACAGTAGTAATCTACAATTAAGTAATCTTTTGTAATAGCACCCTGCCAGTTTGTAAGATTTCAGGTAGAGCGCTGTGTACGGTTTTACAGCAAAAATATTGACATAAGGGAAAGTTATCCAGGCAATGATCACTCAAACCAACCCGCGCAGCCCACGGGAGGGTACAATAGAGGCAGTGAATCATTTCAGGCTTTGGGTTGCTGCCGCTCGTGTGCACTCAGAGATGCTTTGCTGTGCTTGGGAAGGGTGTTTGCCTGCTGGTTTGGGGGACGATGGTGCCTGCCATCTCTGTATCGGCCAACCTCAGAGATGGCGCATCCAGCCAGGACCCTGCTAGGGTCTCTGGTCTCCGACGTTCACATGCTGCTCCGAGCAGAGAGGATCCGTTAGATGGCATCTGAACGGGAAGAGTTCCATTTCCAGCAAAATCTTCAGTGGAGTTTAGGTTCTATCATTTCGACTTTGCTACCATCTTGTGCAATAAGTAGTGGTATTAATGCTGTTCCCCGCATACTGTGCTGGGTAGCAAGGGAGAAATGTAATGGTAAGGGAGCCAAGATTGGGTGTGATCAAAACACAGAAAGCAGACTTCAAATTGGGACCAGTTCTCCTGCACCAGCTGGCTGGGAGAACCGGGAGGCAGCGAGGCCACGTGCTCCTAGGAACTTCGGGATTTCTCTTTTCAGTCTTTTGGGTTGCCAGGGTTTTTTTCAATATGGTATATCCTTTTGCCTTTGTTCCTGCAGCACATGTCCCAGCTATTTATGTACAGCCTTCTCGATGGGGACGGAAAAAACACAACCCCCTCCCTCCAAGGCCTCGCAGTGCAAATCGGCTGAGCGGGGTCTGTGTGACCAGCACCGCCGCTCCGCGAGGGCCGTTACACTGCGCTGACCATGTCGATGAGCAGCTCCCGGGAGCACTTTTCTTGTTTAATCCTCTGAAGCTCTGTGTGAATAAAGCGAGCCTTGGAAAAGCAAACCAAGGCAAGAAACTTTCTAAATATAGGAAGCACTTTGGGATTTTTGCATGACAATGACATTTTTAGGCATATGTGAGAGATTTCCAGCATTTGTCAGGCCGAGCCATTGTGCCTTGGTCTCTTTCTTTTTTCCTTTCCCCTTTCTGCCTTGCTAACCTCCCTCTCTCCTCGTGTTGTTATTGACTGTTTCTACAGATGCTGTTTTCAGAGCGAGAGCACTGGGGAATCAATCACAGCCATGTTATAAAAGGATCCCTATCACTACAGAGCTGAGTAAGTTACTCTTTAGGAACAAATTTCACAGCAGCAATATGCATGCTGCATTATTTATTTACCCCAGGCCCTTTTTAGAATTCACGGGCAGAAAGCGACAAGCACTACATGTCCAAGGAACGTTAAAAGGTTTGACTTAGATGTTAATTCTCTGGCTTTGAAGGACTCAGGGTGGTTTATCAGGAGAATAAATATAACAAAGCGTTACAGAGGTCTCAGTGTGTAGCAAAACTCTGCAGCGTCCATTTAGGAGAAAGGTAATGTCGTGGGTTTTGGGGGTTTTTCTGTCCTGGGGCAGTTCGGCACCTCCATGGGCTGTTCAGTCCTGTGTGCTCCTTGCACTGAGACGCTGAGGAGCTACTGAGAGAGAAAGAGAAACAAAAAAACCCCACAAAATAAGAAGACAGTGGTGCCTCCTGCATAATTTCGGAACTCCGGAGTTTCCCAGGGTGATATTTGGGTACCTCGTGCTGTGCTTTAGGCTTTCATTTCTGTGTGTACAAAAGCCCCTGATGCTTTGAGCTGGCACTGAGGCCCAGCTCTCCAGGCTGGTGTGTGCAGCCTCACTAACATCTTGAGGCAGGCGTTGCACCCGGAGGCTCCCCCAGGACGTGCTGTGTCAGCGGAGGGGGAAACATCTGCAATCTGTTGACACGACGTGGATTTTAGTCATGTCAGATCTTTGACAAAGTACTGAATCGAGCCCAGTCCCCGCCCATGGATTCCTGCCCCTGCTGTAGGCCTGAGCAGCACAGAAGTACGTTCAGAGTGACAGGGATGGGCTAGGAGGGAAAACAACCCCAAGAATTTAAAACCTGCAAGCATGAAACAGCTAAACAAAACCAGCTGGAGCTTTCTTGTGATGGAATAAGCCATAAGTCCCTTGATCTGGACCAAGGCTCACTTTTGTGCCTCTTGCTAGAAACGAGCTGAGAGGAGCGATGCTCGTGTGCGCGAAGCTGTAAGGGCTTCGCGTTCCGGGCGTCTCTCATTTCCCAGCACAGTGGCTCGTGACCCATTTGGGGTTTCTGTGGGCCCAGATCCACCACGCTGAGCGCGGCTCCGTGCGGTGAGCATCTTCTGAGCTGGTGACTTGGGCAGGGGCTCGCAGGCCGGCTGGAAGTGGTTATTCCTCAGAAACAACGGGTTCTGGAAAGCCTCGCCAGGGGGAGAGAGAGGTCTGGGGGAGACACAGTGATCTGTAAAGAGATAAGAATCCTGCAGATATCTAAAGGAGAAAGAGAACAGTGTGGAGACATAAAGCAGATCCCTATAGCAGCTGTGAGACCCTGCTCCTCATACCCAGCCTGTGTTAGTGGAGTCACCCTGATTGATGCCGTATGCCAGGAACTCTGAAATCCAGGGTGGGTGAAGTATCTGCGCTGAGAACACGTGGCTGAAGGATGACGGCAGCTCTGCAAGACAACGGGAGACATTAATAGTATTGTGATTCTGCCTCGTTTTAGTCATCTTTAAAAATGATGCACTCAAATGCTTCCTGACCCAAGGGGACATAATAGAAACCGGTCATTACTCACAGAGAGTTAGTTGTGCTCGCTCTCTATTTTTTAATGGGAAGATATGGTTCTCGATCTCAGCTCCGCTCGGTCTCCTGCTGTCACCGGGACTGGCGGCGCTGGGCGCGCTTGGTCCTGAGAGCAGAAGTTGCAGAGGACTCGCTGGGTCGGGGAATTCTGCAAGGCTGAGATTGAGAAACCAGTGAAGATCCCTGTGGGACGGCTGTGCTGTGAAAGGGACTCTAACCCCAGTTCAAGCCAATGGAAACAGTGATTGTATTTCTGCTAAGTCAGGAAAATCAGGGGAAGAATTTCAACTATTCCTTTCTTCTTCAAAGCAGGTAAATTAGTTATGATCCGATATCTTAAAACTTAATTTTAGGCTTGTGTCTTTTGTCTGCCATTGCACGATCAGCCCTGAATAGCTTTTTTCCTCTGTTCTTCACTAACGCCGCGTGCTGTGGCCAGTGCTGGGCACAGAATGGCAACTGGCTTAGTTCACTTTTGTTTCCGATTCTCTGTTGCCAGGATGTTTCCTTGTCCTTCCTTGCTTTTCCAGTAGAGTCTTCCCCCAGCGGCCCACGCTGCTGACACAGCCGTTCTAAGTCGCTGTCAAAACCGAGTGATCCTGTCAGCAGTGACACGTGTGGGTCCCACTTGGTGGAGTCCAGCCAGGATTCTGGCAGCCAAGCAGCCGTTCGGCTCCTGAGCTTCTCTTTCCAAAGCTGCCTTCTCTTGTCCCGAAAGCCCCTTTCTCCGCCCGCCCCTCATGCCACAGCCGAATTCCACACGCCCTGTGCTCCGCTAGCGGCCAAGGGAGAGTGCTGGGGTGGCACTTTACAGAAACCCAGTAAATACAACCCAAATCTCTCCAGGGATAAGCAGTCCAAAATAAGTGTGTCAAGTCCAGTTACGCTTTTCTGAGAAGGCTGCAGCGTTAGGGAAAGTATTATATTGCTGCTACTCACTGATATGTCAATCAGCCAGATGGTAATTAATGACTGCTCGTGTCAAGTGTAGAAGTAACTCAAGACATAGCATGACCTGTCTTAAAGGATAAAATTTCACTCAAGCGTAAGATTCCAAGTCTGCCCAGGAATGATCAGCACTCAGCTCTGCTTTAGAGTAGAGGGGCACCTCGTTCTGTGAGTACAGTGAAGACAGAGAGCAACACAATATTGCTTGGCAATTGCATAGCAGGGAAAAGATGTGTGAGCTGGAGAAGAAAGGAGGAGGGGAGGCTTCAGCAGGCCAAAATCATCACCTTTTGCTATCGCTGTGGATGTCTGCTGAAATCTGTCAAGACACTTGAGCAAGAGTGCAGTTTGCTTTTGGCTTGAAAGGACACGGGCAGGAGAATCCGGGTGGCCAAATGTGCTCTGTTAAGTGAAATGTTACCCCTTGGAAGCCCTAAGCAGAACTGGTTTTTGCTTCAACATGACTCTTGTGGTCTCAGTAGGCAGAAAACATCTCAGTGAGCAGGATGATTATGGCTTGGGTACTCTGTTGAGCCCCGAATTCCCTTCCTGAGCCAGCCGTGGGTTCCTGAGCTGTACAGGACCAGCTTTAAAAGCTTAATAGCAACAGCAAGTGCCTGGTGCTGGACGAAGGTTCCGGCCTCGCCGTGTGTGCGGAGCTGCGACCACACAGCACCTGGTGAAGGCAGCAGCTCACGGGCACGTTACAGAAGTGTAGCTGCATTGAAGTCAGCTTCAGACCCGCTGTGAGCGCGGCGCTGTCTCCCGAGCGCGCACGCGTGCACACCTCTGCAGCTTCCCCGCCCCTCGGATCCCTGCGGTGGAGCTCAGCAAAGAAAGTACAGAAGGAGGGTGACATGCAAATCCTATTAATTCATCCAAGTATGGAAATGCAATCCTTTTGATGTCAAAAAGTACAGCAATGATATGTTAAAGAGCTCAGCACGCTTCTGTTAAATATGTAAAGTGCAGATTCCCCTGAAGCTGTATCACTCCTGGATAACCCTGCGCTATCGCTCCTTACGTTAACAGACTGAGCATTACTCTAACAGCATTATACCCCTTGGCCCGACAATATGGTCAGATGTTCGTAAGCGGATTTGAGCTGAGCGTGGATTTGGTAACACCGTTCCTTCTCCACAGCTTGCTGAGTTTCTTTACTCAGGCAAATGCAGGTGACAGATTCCACAAAGTGGCTTTATGTAGGAAATGAGATTTTGGAGAAAGGGTGGAAAATAAGTTATTTGATGTGCTGCAGGCACAGGAAACACTTAGAGATTTTTTGTTTAAAGAGACTCTTTTACCTCACATCTAAATTTGAACCAAGGTCAATTTTTTTTCCCAAAAAACGGTGACCAAAGTTGAGTTTCATTCAGTTGAATCTCACTATGTCTCGAGCTGTATTTGAGGAGGTGAGACCTCAGCTACCCGTCTCCATTCCACATCGCAACAGCTGAGGGGCTGCCATGGCGGGTGGAAGCCAAGCAAGAAAACGGGTTGTACAGACCCCTCTGTGCGGAGACGGGAGATTGTGAAACACCCTGTAAATAGAAAATCGTAGCAGTCACTAAAACCCCCGCAATAAATTGTGATCTTATTTCTTAGGGGTGGCAGTTTGAATTCGGCTAAACGCTAATGTGGGGTTATTACTGAAAATAGAAAGCTTGAACAACAAACTTATCAGAGAGTAAAATGTTCTCTCTGCGAGGAAAAGGGCAGAACCTCAGGTTTCTGGTGAGGGCGCAGAGCAGACCCAGCTGTACACAAACACGGTGACTCCGTTGAGCTCAGAGATCGCCTGCTGAACTTCTCAGAGACTGCAGCACACGGAAATTTGGGGTTTGCGCCAGAACTGAAGATGCGGGGTTGATATGCATGAAAAGAAACAAACAAATCAAGCAAAGAATCCCCAAGAACTTGTTCCATAAATCAGGTCCTGCCTGTGTGTTCTGAAGTCGGTTGAGGGGAGGAGGAGAGTGATGTTGTTTGGTTTTTTCTCTCTTTCCCCTAACACTAATTAGGTTTGAAAGACTGCAGCTTGAGTCCAGATACCACATGCCGAGAAGAAAGGAACCCAAACAGCTGACGCGGAGTTCAGACTAAACTAACTGCAAGCTCCCCAGGGACATCACAAGGTAAACCTGATAGTCTCTGTCATTTACAATCATTATCAGGCAGCTGAGTCTCTGTAATTTTACTAGGGAGCCAATTAACAGATCCCTGAAGCTCAAGAATAAGGTCTTGGTCCTTTTTCTATTTTAGACAGGAAAAGGGGGAAGCTAAGTCTTTGTTTCAATAGGCGCTCCAGCTTTCCTTGCCAGGGGAACGGTCAGGTCTGGGTTTGCACTTTTCTTCCTGAGCAATAGGATCAAGCACTGAGCTGAGGAGCCGAGTGATGGGCTGCAGTACCCAGCTCTGCAGCAGGACCTGGCTGTGGGCCTTGGTGAGCTGTTTAACTCTCCTCACGCTGCTTGCTGCGCACTGGAAATATGATAACGTTAATTGAAGTAATGAGAGAAAGGGACTGTCTCTTGTGATTTGTTTGGCCTAACAGAAATAGGTACCGATTTAGTGGAATTCCTGAATGTCCCATCCTCAAACAACACGAGTAAGAAGCAAGAGAAAAGCTTGGACCAAAGCTCCAGATGGAAACATATCTGCGCCTGAGGAGGCTGGAGTTTGGATTCAGGTCTGAGCCTTAATGTGTTGGACTCATCTTTCCTGGAACAAACTAATCATACATTTTCAATTCAGGACAGATTGTCAGTAGGAATCAGTGAACCATGCTTAGAGCAAACAAAATACATAGGAAGCGTGCTTTCCCTCTGCCAGCCCTTTGCAGACCTGAGCTTGAGCCAAGACAGTCAGCTGATCTCTTAGTAGGAGTTTTTTGGCCTAAAATCACCCACTGCTTGTACAAACTTAGGCCAGAATTTGTGCGCTGGGTTCTGTTTGCCCTGTGGCAGAACAAGGCTTCAGTGACAGTGACGGTCCCTTCCCGAGCACGCATTGTTTTAAACAAGACGGTGCGAAGGTGAAAGAAAGGGCCTGGGCAGGTTTGCTGTCCTTTGACTGCGAAGGATACCGAGATTCTGTGAGGTTTCTGTACCGTCATCGTCTGAACCTTCCTTTATTTTCAGCTGCAATGCAGTCTAAGCAGGGCACAGAGGAGGTAACATCCCTTTCTTATTGTTCCATTGCTTTTTAAAGAACTACACGTGCTTGGACCTCTGTGTTCCGCTGTTAAGCAGGTCTTGTGTAATGTTAAGCCATTTTTATTAAGAAAACGGCAAGAAATGCCAAAGCTTATTTACTCATAGCTTCCCTGGGTGAGAAACTCCGGCTGTCTCGCCGGCAAACTCTTCTGGGAGAAGCAGCGGATTTCAGGTGGGAAATGGAGGCAGGGTTGGGGGTGCTCCTTTGTGGCTGATCCTGGATATGCGGCTGTGCCGCGCGGGGAAGGGGCCTCTTGCGTTTGCTTATTCCAGCTCTTTGTTCAGTTGCTGTATCTGAGCAAGCAGTTCTGCCGCTCCTGAAAGAGCGAACGGGGAGAGAAATCCTAAGAAAGGTAAAAGCATTAATGGGTCAAGGCCTCCTTTGCATAATTCTATTATCACCAGGAAGATTCTGCAATAATCATGTTAGGCATGTGCTCTGGAGCATCAAAGTGACTTGTCTTACCTTACTTTTTGATGTTAGACAGGTTTAAATGCTTTGTACAGATGAGGCACTTCAGACAGCTGATCAAGAACGCCTGTGCTGTTCAAGCAAAGCAAAGGCCTGTTTTGCTCTTTTTTAATGTCAACAATGCCACATTCTTCCAGCGAGGAATAATCTGTGTTGTCACCAGCTGAACAGCAAAGGTACAGGAGAAAGCTGTGAGTGCAGGCAAAGTGCCTTGTGATGCTGCCACCTTTGAATCTTCAGCAACAGCATCTTCTGTGTATCGTTTGGGTCCTACGTTTCTATACCTATTGTGTAAATAGACTCATTTCCCGCAGTGCAGACCACAGCGGGGTGCACAGAGCCATCACAGATCTCGGCACTGCAGTTTGCTGACCCGGGGTGCTGATTAATATTAGTAGGTTGCGCTTTTTAGCAGTGTTGTTGGAGTCTCCAGTTGGGTTCTGCAACTTGTTGTGTCAGGTACAATCGGAAGTTGTCCCTGACCACGCGAGCTCAGGTGGTGCATGCAGGAAAGAGTTACAAGGGAAGCAGAGGAGTTGTTTGCTCGGAAGCACGTATCGGCGTGGTGGAAACGATGAAAGCAGAGCGTGGATCTCTGATTTCTGGGCAGGCAGCTTTCCCACTAGGCCATTTTGCAGTTCTCCTCTCAGATCTCAGCTCCTGCTAACGTGATCATTCCCTCGTCAGCTGTCTAGGGATCTAGTCTCTTCCAGAGGCAGCTCAAATAGTCCTCATGGAGCACTACCTGGTTAATGACTTTTCCGTTTGTTATGAGATGGTCAGCCTCTTTACAGAAGCAGGCAAGTGTCGTTGTGCTTTCAAAGAGGAAAGTAAGTTACCTGAGATGGCCCAGCGGGCCGGCCGGCCCGCGGTTCTGTCTTGTCTGGTCAGCTGGGCCACGAGGATGGGTCAGGTTGGACCGTGATGGACGGCGCCAGAACCTCCTCCAAGGTGCGTGCCGGGGTGTAGAGACTGTGCACAGACCCGGACATGCTGAAGCACTCGTCCCAACCCACGCATTCACTGCTCAGGGCACACGCGCAGGGACAAACTCAGGTCTCTACAAAGAGCACTTGTCCAAAGGAGCTGAATGTCTGTATCCAGGCCGGGCTGTTTTCTCCATTCTCCAGCAGCCGAGCGTGCGGGCTGGCGGCGCCGTGAGCTGGGCTGGGTCCGCAGGGCCATGTGCTGCGGGAGAGCCCGTGCTCCGGACACGGGAGGTGAGCCAGGCTGGGCGGTGACAAAACGAGCTGGCTGCAAACACCCAGTGTCATCACTGTCTGAGCAGGGGTGGAGAGAGGCCGGGAGCCTGCCGGAGATGGGGCACTTCACAGCCGCTGCTGGGGGACAGGGACAGGGACAGCCCGCGGTCCTCAGCACTGGGAGGAAGGATCTGTGACAGCAGGAGTAGCTTTTGAGAGCATACACACAGTTTCTGCAAACTACGTGTCTTGTCTGAAAGATGATTTCACTCTGCTGAGACAAGCTGCAAACACCTAATGGTTTAAATTAATGCCAGAGCCGAAGGAAGTCTCTCAGTCATTAATTGACAGTGGTTCTCTAGGATCCCGCTGCCGAAGGAAGGGCTCTTTGCTGCTCTCCCATCCATCTACCTCACCGTGCTCTCCCAACACGCCACCCACGTTCCATAGAGCCCCACGGTCTCTAGTGGCCAGTTGTAAAGGGGCCGGAGCGGTTGAACTGCTTCTCCGCTTGCAGCAGGAGGCCGTGCAGAGAGGATTAGGTGAACTAACTGTATTAAGCGATCTGGAAGGGCATCATTAATGCTTCTGACACTTCTTCTGTAGCACACATGTGCCTTCTAATAAGCGTTAGTGACTGAGGGGTCTCCGTTCCCAGCAGACAGGTGTAGCCGGAGCAGCGCAGGTGCAGACACAGCCCGCTGGGCTCTCTCCACCAGCTCAGATGCTTCTCCAAACTCCTCTGTCCCGCAGACCTGTGGGATAACAACTGGACTTGGCTGATGTTTCCAACTTCTGCTAAAGCTTTAATGGAGAACTTGCATTTTTTGGGGTTGGCTCTTTTTGGTGATGGAACAGGATCTGTGCCAGGAGGAGGAGCCAGATCCGTCACTGTGATTTGGAATGTGGGTGTCTGGTAGTCTCAGTTTTATTCCTGAATAAGCCCATACCTCAAAGAAAGCTTGAGAGAAGTGCTGCTATGACTTGGTAGTGTGACTCTGGAATCGTATCTGAGTGCAGGCGTTTCTTTGTCTCCTCGTAGTCCTGCTGGACACTGCTGGCAGTGTGGAACACACATCCCCGGTTCCTTCGCTCCTCTAGAACCGAGGGCTGTGCTTGCCAGCACCGTCGTTGCCACCAGTGGGGCTGGTCTGGTGTGCTCGCTATCCAGGCAACCACCAAAAAGCAGCAGGAGTCCCGCATGCCAGACTGATGCATCAATCATAATTCCAGAGCTGCCAGCAGCCGTGTAACTGCTTAAAGACCTCAACAGGCCTCTGGCACTTAAAGGAAAAAATCATCTAATTAATCACAGGTGAAACAGCTTGGACCTGCTCCAGAAGCCCTTGAATTTACTGCCAAGCTTTGATGCTAATTTTCCTTCTAAGTAACCCCCTAAAGAAATTTATGATTAGGTAATTAAAGTGATGAATAAAGAGATACTTAGAAGAAGGAGGGAGAAGAAGAAGGGAGAGGGAAAAATCAGCCTTGAGTCAAAAGCCTTAAATCTCCTCCCCTCCTCAAAGAGCAATGTTAGTCATTTTTGCACACGCATTGTCTCTGAGAATTGGGTTGGATTCCCACGGGAGCTTGAGAAATAGTCCTTAAATTAATGTTTGCATAACCAAATAAAACAGAGAAGAAGGAACTCCTAAATAGATTGCGATGTGAAGATGGCTGAGGGGAAAAGGACTTGTGGCTTCTCTCTGAGAGTCACACACTCAACACATTGCATCAGAAACTGCCTCACGCCTTTTCCAGCCAGGTACCTGTGATCTGTATTTTAAGGGTAACTACATACCTAGGAATGCCATCTAATTTTAAAAGTGTAGTGATATCTAATTAAGAACTACAGAGCACTTGTAGAACTTTTAGAAGTCTGACCATAAGTTTTGAATGGGTCACAAACCCTGTATAGCGCTTTCCAGTGTCCTCGCATTCACTTTTTCAGAAGGAACTAAGTAGTCTTTGATGTGCGTTTTCATTCAGACCAACGTACCGCACCGAACTCCCCGTGAGGAGCGGAGTTCAGACGCGTGCTACAGAACGCTGGTGGTGCCCACGTTGTTTCCACCGGAGATACGGATGTGGCCCCAAATTAGAGAAAGTAGGTAGGCCCTGGTTTCAGTTCCAGGGGGCTGCTTGGCGGGTCATGTTTAGTTTAAAACCAGAAACAATCCACACAGGCATGTCGCTCTCCAGGGATTTGCTACTGGCTTTTAGGCACAGTCTTGGCTGATTCTTTGCTTGTGGCTAAAAGCAAACCTTGGAATCCAGGAAACGTCCGTAGTAGCCCACAGAACGAAAGGCGGGTTAGTGTTGAGTCTGGGTTGTGTGTTTGCGTGGCTGGTCTGTGGCGGGGGAACGTTCCAGGGCTCATCTTGCGCTGTGTTCTGCGTTTGGGTGGGTGACAGAACGCCGCTCTGCTCCGGGTGTCCCCAGCGCCCTGCAACACGATCCGCCCAACCTCCTCTGGTGATCAATAGCCCGCTGACGTCCCAGGGCCTCCTGGCGCTGGGGAAGGAGCCGCCGAGTGATCTTTGAGGGGACCAGGGAGGATAAAAAATGAGAAAATGGCAGATTAGATCTGAGGTGACAGAGATGAGAAATAAAAGCCATTAGAGCCCATTTGCAATGTGCCCTCATTGAGTCAAGTTTCAAGGTGTTTTTCCAGATTATTAATAGCCTGACAGCAGTTTTTGTACAGGAATCTGATAGAGGAAACAACACTCGTGTATACACACCACAGTGTGGAGGGGAAAGCAGAGCCCCCTCGTTTGTTTACTTGAAGAGATTTGGAAGAGAGCGAAGCAGCCAGCTGAGTTCAGACTAAATAAACGCTCCGTTAGGCTGGTGGCACCTTCAGACACGTCCCGTGGGCTCGAGCCCATGCATTCTGCGTTCTCTATGTGTTGCACACCTTGGCTGACAACGCTGAACCTGGTCCTGTGGGCCATTCTGGACGCTTAAAATCTCCCAGGGATCAAATGTATTCAATGTGGCAGGTTTCTTTTAAAACCCAGATCTTTCCTGTCTCATCCTCCTGCTTATCTGAACTATCTCAGCATTCTCGGGTGATACCCAGTGAAATGAACGCCAGGAAGAGAGGGAGGGAAGAACAAGAACACTTGGGCGTGTGGGAAAGAAAGGTTAAAAACATCCCAAAGTTATACTTTGTAGTTGTGTACTTGTACAAAAGAAATGCCAGGTGGATAGTGCTTTGAACTTCACAGGCTTTGTGAGGCTGCGTTGTCAAATGTGAGTAATTACAGCTTTCTTCATAAACAAGGGGGGCACAGGGGATTCAAGGGACACAGCCTGGAACGCCTACGGGCCCAACAGACCTTGACCCCAAGGAGAGCAGCTCTTGGCGCATGGTTAGCGGCTCATGTCTGCCTGTGGGGCCTGGTGCTTTCTATCCACCTTTGGCTTTTACTTCTGCAACCCGGCTCTGCTTGTGAGTGTTACTGGGCGGAAATGACCGAGTCTTGATGCAGGCTGCATAGCGTGTCACACCATCCCCCTTTGCACCCCTGGTGCTGCTGCTTGTGAACTCAACAGAGCACACAGTATTAGGGCATCTAACCAGCCCATGCTGCTGACCACGGGTGGCTACCTACAATGTAAAGAGTTTGTTTCTTGTGATTTAATTAAAAGACACCCCTCACCTTTTACTATAACGAGTTGCTTTTATTTTCAAATGAAAATACAATTTTTGTTCTGTGAAACAAAAGCTTTCCTTCTAAAAAGATATAAAAAGTTAGTTACTTTTTCAAACGTTAATTTCTCATGCAATCTTTCAGTAATGTTTTTCATTGACAATATTCTCCAAAATGTAGTTTCTCAATCAGCTTAAGGCTGAAGTGGTAAATGGCATTTTAGCTCTGCAAGACAAAACATAACACCAACTGCAGCGTTGAGATCTGCAGCTTGTAAACCACTATCCTTCAGGATGAAAGGTGCCCGTGTAACAATACGGCATTGTTACACTTCCTTTATTGCTTTGTACGTGCAGACTTCCCTGGCTGTTGGGCCCCGGTGGATGCCCTTTGATGTCAGCTGTCCTGCCTCGCAGAGCTCGCTGCTGCTTTCCTGCCCGAGCGGGGATGCTGCCCCTGGCCATGGCGGTGCCTGGGCTCCTTCCTCCAGTAAAACCTTAACTAGTTCAGCCGAATCTTCAAACACTGCCACATCTCCCTCAATAAATATCAAAAGGGAAATGCAGCTTAATGTAAACAGAGAACAGCAAAATGGTGCTATTTATATGGTTCAGTTTCCCTCCAGTTAAACCGCTAATGGCACATAGAACTCTCATAATTAAAAGCCACATCTGATAGAACAAAGTCGTCTGTGGAAGCAAAGAAAAGGGAAGATGAAAGAACCACTGGTACGAAACCCCAGCAGTCGGGTGCTGGCTGTGGATTCCAGCTTGTCTGTACTTTGCTCTTTGCAGAGAACCGGAACCGTTCGCAGTGCAGGAGTGCAGCGCGGGTACGAGCCCAGAACGGAGGCGGTGATGAGCACCGCACGCCGGCGGGAGCTGTGCTTGCACCTGATTTTTGGTTTGGGTTTTTTTCAGCCCATCTCGGCACTTTTTCCCCTCCCGTTGTCTCCCCGCACAGCCAGCAGAGCCCATTAGTGTGAGTGATGCGTGTCCCCGCATGCTGAGCTGGGACGGAGCTCCGGCTGCTTTTCCGAGCAAGTGCCTGGAAGTGTCATTATACACCAGCCAAGGCTCTCGGTGGTGATTTAAAATGGGGCTTGATTTGAAAGGTTTGTCTTAAAAGCACCTGGTTTTCTAAAAATGTAAAAGCTACTCAGTTCTCACTGTCTGCAAATCAGCAGCTCTCAAACTAGGTACATAAAAATAGAAGCATCCCATAGCATTAGTCCCTTCTGGAAGTGCTGTAAGCGCAGCCTGATTTCCTTCTAGTCTGCCATTGTGTTCAGTGTGTGAAGTGCCCAAGCGTAAATGAGTCCGGAGGGGAGATCCGGGCCCCGGGGGTTCGAGCAGGTTGTGTTCGCGTCACCGTGTGCCTGTGAACCTCGGCCACAGCCTGTCCCGTGTCAGCGTTCCGAGGTGGTGGGTTCCGCAGCCCCACCAGAGCTGCTCACCTGGCTGCAGCACGTTGACGTGAACTGGGTTCTGCTCCGAGTCACTGCATTCCCGACCATCCTCCGTGTGTCTCTGCCCTTGGGCAGTCCCGTTCAGCTTCTTGCACGTCCCTGGCCAGTTCTGCATTGCCCCGTCTCCATTCTTGACCAGTTCCCTTAACCCAGCCCTGCTCCAGAGCTTTAGATGGCTCAGCAAACGTCAGCGCTATGTGATACTGGAGCTTCTTGATTCTTCCCTGAGCCTCACCACCGTCCCTCGCGTTGCCGAGTTCTGTGCAGAGCGGCTGTTCACTCTTCAGCTGGCCCCTACGTGACAAGACAGGAGATACTAGATGTACTTCTTGCCTGAGAATTCAATCATTCAGGTCATCTTGCTAAAGCTTGCAATGGCTACTGGTTATTATGGGGGAAAGGAAATGTATTTATCTGAGATAAAAGCCTCAGAAATGCTAACCTGAGTAAAGTTTACAGCTGCTCAGGATCCTTCACCATTTACCCCTTCTGCTTTTTATTAACGTGATTCAACAAGTTAAGCCTGAGCAACTGTGTCTGACCCTGTGGCTGGAGGAACATCTGTGACTGTACTCTGTCATTTGCAAAATGGAACGGCTCTAATCTCTTGAGCACACTGCTCTGCAGTGACATTTCCAGGACATCCGCACTCCAAAAGGCATGCAGTAGCCTTGGATTAGAGTTTAAAATAGAAACATGTTTGCCTTTGTGTACAGCATGGGATTGCTAAGGAGAAATAGCAGTGGGAGCATGCGGTTGGATTGCGTGACCTCCGGTAGCTGCATGTTCAGAGGCTTCCATGTGGTGGGATCTGCTCTGCTTTTCCTTTGCCCTGATGGTCTGAGCCGTTTATCCAGCTTAGTCTGGGAAGGTTGTTGCCCGTTCTGCCGCGTTGGTGTGTCCTGCGTGCCGCGTCCCAGCCGCGTTGGTGTGTCCTGCGTGCCGCGTCCCAGCCACATTGGCTGCTGCGGCTCAGTCCTTGCTGCCCTGCTCTGGAATGCCGACTGTGCTTCTAGGGGTGCTTTTCATAACCCTAAGCCTGTTAACTCTGGTTTCCTAACAAACAACAGCTGAAATCCTTTTGTTTGTTTGTTTTTGGTGCGGTGTTTTTCAAACACTCCCAGCAAGCTGTTGTTGTTCATCTGTATGTTGGTAAATAGGAGCTGTTGACTCTCACCTTGGGAGAGGCAGAATTGGAGCGATGAGTAAACCGGGCACAGAACTGGGGAGTGCGGGAGGGTGGATACAGGGTGTCTGTGCAAAGGCAGCTGGTTTCCTGAACCCTCTGATTTTCACCCCAAGCTGGGGGCCCAGCCATCGGCTCCTGCCCCTGGAAACCTCCTCTGGAGCCATCGCTTCTGTCACTGGGGTTGTGAGGCCGGGGCTCTCGAGTCTGTGGCTCAGGGAAGCGGGACCTTGAGAGACGGCCGCACAGGGGGCTTGTCCCCCATTCTCAGCCTCTCTCTGCCTGTCCCTCCCCGCTCCCTCTGCCCTCCTCCCAGCAGCCCAGTGCTGCTCGCTGGAGCTGCTGGTGCCCAGCACAGCCCTGCGATTCCCCTGTTCGGCAGTGATTTTCTGCTGGTTCGTAGAGAGCATCTGACTGATTTATTGCTCCCAACGTGTCTTAGTTTGTAATAAAGTTTTCAGCAGCTCTGTCGAGCCCGCTCCCCGCCCCCACGCACGCACACGTCCCCGCGCTTGCTTTGTTCTTCTCACACATAATGTCAACTCATAAACCTTTCATCAAGTCAACCAGGTGGAAAAAACCCATTACTGAAAGAAGTGTTCATTCAGGTTGGGGGGGAAAGGAGGGGAAGGCAGAGGAGAAAGTTCCCCAATGGCAAAAGAAAAAGAGGGGGGTGGAAGGAAAACAAGCCGCGTGTGCTGTTAGCTGAAGAGCGGCTCCGCTGCGCGCCCGGTGCCAGGCCCCCGAGGAGCCCGGCAGGTCTGTCAGCCCGTGACAGGAGATGGAAGGCGCTGAGCGCACATTCAGAGAGGCAGCGATTTGGGTCTAATACCTGCTGATGAAAGGGAGCTTCAACACAACCGGCCTTGCCAGCTCCAGCACAACCCCTTGTGCTTTTGCATGGCAGAACGGGCCCCCTCCCCGCAAACACACGCGCGGGCGCTGGGGCGGCCCCGCTGCCCCCCCAGCCAGAGTCGCGGTGTGTAAGCCCAGTTGGCTCGGGCTGGGTGCTGAAAGCGCTGCCGGCCGCACAGTGGGGGAGCTGACAGGGGCGTGTTGGCTGAAAATCGAAGTGTGGAGATGTGCGAAGTGCAGGGAGCAGCTGGGATCTCAGCTCGGCGAGGGGCAGTCGGGGTGGCCCTGGGGCGCCGTGCCCGCAGAGCCCTGGCCCGTGCCCATTGTGCGCTGGGGACACCCAGAGCCTCAGCCACTCCAGGTGCGAACTCTTTGTTGGAAGGCACTGTTGCTCGCGTAGTTCATGGTCCCCATGGCCGGTTAAATGTTACTGATTTTGGACGGAATTTCGAAAAGGGCTGTAGGTGGAGTTCATTGCAAAGCGAAATCTCCTTCACCGTCTCTGCTTTTCAGGCACACACTCTGGGGTTTGATGGATTTGTCTCTACTTTGAGAAAGTTCTGCACGAAATTTGATTTGACTGAGTTTTTAAGCAGTGTAGTCCAGAGTTACTGCTCTGGAGAAGGGACACAAGGACGCTAAGGGATGGAGAAAGGAAGGGAAGCAACAAAGGAGCGCAGGCAGTGACATCTGTCGCTGGTATTTTATAAGTTAAAAATTCAGCATAATCTACTGCCACCCTGTCCGCTATACTGAGTTCCAACAGTAACAGAATTGTCATGATTTCTACATGAATTAATTCAGATCTCTTTTTGGATGATATGGCGTAAGAAAGGGGCCATCTGGTTTGTGTTCTAGGTGTCAGAACCACTCATACCAGCACACTTCCGTAGCGCGAGATGTAAGCTGACTGCACATATTAATGTCTCCTTACCCTCTGCCTCCCTGAGACCTGGTGCTGTTGTCCCATTATGGTGCTGCCATTTATACTGTCAATAGCAATCATCATAATAATGCGGTGTTTGGCATGCACATAGTACCTCCAATTACAACTGTGGCTGAGCGTTACTTACCATTACAAACATTTGTACTGGTTTCCTCACGTGTCTGAGCCTTAGGGACGTGAAGCAGGATCATGCTGCGACCAAGTGCACTGCAAAAGATAGTCCAGTTTCCACAAGATTAGTGTGGCCTGGTTCATACACAGAGGCTGTTGGCTTCCCCAGGCTGCGGAAATGTTCGTTAGCAGCGGAGCTGGGGAGAAGAGTCGAGGTGCGTGGAGTCCTGCGCGTTCCCGTGGAGGAGTCGGCTGGCACTCGGCTCTGCTCACCCGGTCACTATTGGGATGCTGGTGTGCATTGCAGCTCGGGACACACCGCTCCACCGCTTCTCCAGCACTTAGCTGGATATACAAGTTCCAAGTAGAACTGCTTTGCGGAGACTGCTCACCCAAGCCAGAATTCCTGTTCCCGTTGCTAGATGAAAGAGGCTCAGGGTGGGAAGAAAGTTCTGGAGCAGAAAAGCCTCATCTCCCATAGATTAGCTCTGTTTATATTGCAAAGGCTCTGGCTCAAGTGAGGGGTTTTCTGCTTAGAAATATTGTTTTAGCATGAGTTTATCTTGAAATGAACTTTGTGGTAAACAGAATTTAAGCATGAGCTTAAATTTAAGGTCTTATTTAAGTGCTTTTCTACTTCACTTGCCAGCTGAGGATCTGGCCTGGGCTTTGAACATCTTTAGGGAGAAGGAACAGATTAATGAGATTAGAACACTTTAAATCCCCTTTGTTCTTGCCCAGACTGCCTGATCTCTGTAATTCCTCGTCACCATAGACTGTGGAGTGTATGGGCTGGGTGCTGGTGCACAGGGCTGTGGAAAATCAGGCTTGCTCGTGCATCCTTTCAGATTTGGGCAACACTCGATGGCCTGTGGGTGTGTTCAGTTTCAGACGTCATTGTGCGTTTAATCTCTGCTTGATGGAATCAGCGTTCGAGTGCTTAACTCCCAACCTCATGGGCCTCATTTCCTTGCTGAGCTTTGTACCAGATATTTTACGTTCAGGCCAGTAAAATGAAAAATGTGGCCATAGCTTTCATTCTTTTTCCTTTCTCTTACTTGGTTACAGCTCAGCCCATATATGGAGTTACGAGAAGTTCAAACAAAGACTTTTGGGTTTTTTTCCAAAGCAGCATTGTCTGAACTTCCATTCCCGTGATCACAGGTTGGGGAAACGAGAGCTGGAGCTCCTGGGGTTTGAAAGCCCGGGGTTTACGGTGCTGCAGAAGGAGTATTTGTTGAGTACAAGGCCTGATCTGGAAATGCATTTAAGACATGCATGACTTTGAGCATATAAATAGTTACACAGAAGTCAATGGGACATAAATTTATGAATTTGCTTAAGTGCTTTGCTGGATCTTTGCCTAAGGAACCACTTACCATGAGTTTCAGTAACAGAATCATAGCCTTGTTAATGAGCAAACCTCTGGAGCAGGAGCGCCGGGGAAATGTGCAACCCAGCTCCGTGCCGTATCTGTGCCGCTCAGCTCGATTTCGTCTCTGCGCGCGCTCCCTGCTGCGCCGACATTTCTGTCCCCGGCCTTCTCCAGAAGGTGATTTACAGGTCCATTTTACGCTGCGAGAGCAGCAGGACAGTGCGAGATGAAAAGCAGCAGCCCCGCAGGCTGGGAGCGAGAGAACAGACCCTGCAGCAGCTCAAACACACAACCAGAGCTAACCAGGGGCTCTGCCTTCAGGACACTGCAGTGCAAATGAAAACAGGAGCGTGGTGGTGGGACAGGGCTCTAATACCTCTGATCACAGAACCAGAGGATCGTTTAGGTTGGAAAAGGCCTTTGATATCACGCAGACAATTTTTACGCTGAGATTTCTTTTGAAACGGCCAGTAGCGTCACCTCTGGGAGATGGTGGAACAAGGAGAGCTCCAGGCAGAGCAGTCGTTCGCTCTCTGTCACTTCAAGCTATTCAGCAGGTGTGGGCAGAGTCAATAAATCCATCTCAGAATTCTTTCACCTCCAACAAAAAGTGCTGTTGCAAGTTCAAGTATTTTTGTCTGTTGTGCTGCACAGACACTGTTTCGATCAAATCAGAAATGCTACTGGGTCTTAATGAAACTTTCCCAAAATCTGTGTGTGTGCCACTGCTCCTTGCCTGAAAGGACTCGCCCCTGGAGCGTTTCACTATGGAGATTAACACAGATTTTGAGGAAACTTTGGGGTTGTTTTCCAGAAGTAAACCCCAAATCTTTTCCAAGTTTCCCAGATACTTTGTAGGTTAAAGGACCTTCAGTCCCTCCTATTCTCACAGCATCCTCTGCTGCGGTTCACACACAACTGTGTTAACATGAGTCTGGAATATCTCAGCACGTAATTATTTATCCTTCGATAAAACAAAGAAAACCATGTCTAAATGTGACTAATATCCCCTCCTCAGCCTGCCAAGTGGGGCCTTGTGTTTTCAGTATTGAAAACCAAGCCTGACTTGCTGCATATTTTGTGTTACCATGGTTTATGTCCAAATGCAAGGATTTAATTTTGTCCGTCATCAGACCGTGGTTTCCATATGACACCCATACATTCCTCCCCTCCGCCTGCTGTTCTGACAGACGACAGAATAGAATTAGACATTCCAACTACTACGCTTAAAGCGCAAGAGCTTATGTTCCTTTGGCTTTGGAGATCAAGGGGCAGATCTTGAGCGGGTAGAGATTGTCTTCACGGCAGCTGTGGAAATTCGCACCGGTTACCCAGCTGAGGTGCGGTTTTGGATGTCTTCATTTCACAGTACAACTCCAAGGAGATGGGACTGACAAATAGGATGGACTTCCCTTTTCTGCCTAAGCTTTATGAGTGATTCCTCTTGCGTGTCCTTCTGGAGCAGTTACTGAGCAGCCTGACTTACGCCTCTGGAAGCCAGTGGAGAAAAACCCCTCCGCATATTCGTCCCATAAGGGCAGGCTGCCCTACACCCAGTTCAGTGGGATCAATGTTTTAAAAGCCAATCCACACTCTGTACCACACTGGGATACAGGGTAGAAAAATGACCGGTTCCTTCTCAAAACACGGGCTGGGGTTTCAAAGGAGCCCGAGGGAATTACGCACACATCTTACTTTGAAACTGAAGCTCTGGATCTTGGAAGAACAGGTTTGTTCCACCCCAAAGGGCCAACTGGCTGCCTGGATGGCTCTGACATCACCCCTGCGGGGGGGTTCTCAGTGCACAGCCCCAGCCCTCCCGCTGCCCTCCCCCACCATTGGGGCTTTCCACGTGCTCCTGAGGAGCCGCAGGTCCCTGTCTGTCCGTCCGTCCCTAGTGCCCAGTCAGCGTGCTGGAAATGCGGTGTCACTGCGGAGTGCTGGAAGGAGCCTGAGCTGAACAATCCCTGCGGATAAGGAGATGGACTATCCCTGGGAAGGAAAAAGAGTCCAAGAGGATGGTAGTAACAATCCAGCTGGGCCTGCAAGTCAACACCGTTCCTGAATTTAGCCAGGAATGGTGTGAGTGAAGTTTGTGAAGCGCTTGGGGTTTTGCCCTGGGTCCCTGCTCTCCGGAGCGGTTGTTTCTGCATTGCAAGGTGTTCGGGGGAACTGCTGCTGGTCCAGCGGACTGGGAGAGGGGAAGGAGACCTGCTGAGACCTGGGAATGAAACAGTCCGTGCTAGGAGCAAGTGCTGTGTGTTGGCTGATGGGTTCATCAAAATAGGCAAGAGATAGGTCATCTGAAAGCAAAAACTTAAAAATAATAGGAACTATGTTCCTTGTTATTTCGTGTCTTCTCGGGTCAAAACCCTGAGTCATTCAGTGTTGGAAATATCATGGAGTGAAACGTCTTGTGGTGGTGTGCTGTGGGGGGAGCCGTGTGCCATCATTTCTGTGTCTCTGACCCGTAACCCAAACCGCTTTGCACCTGCAGACCTGTGCATGGCGTCACCTGGCGTCACCGCCCGCGGGGCAGGGGCAGTGGGCACAGCTTGTGCGGGCAGGGCCTGGTGGCCTTTGCTGTGACCACATCGCTCTTCAATTTCATACCTGTGCAGGTTGTGTGTGTGATGGCGCCAGCACCTCTGCGAGTCCCCATCCCTCAGCAGAGCACAGCAGAGAACAGGCGGCTCCCCCGTTGAGTCCCGAGATACAGCAGAGGGGGATGGAGCAAGAGATGGCATCTGTCTGTGGTCCAAGCTTTCTGCCTCAAGTCAGTTTTTCCAGGTAAGATTCCCACTTTTGATTCATGTTGACACCTAAACTTGGGGTGCCTGGTTCGTATAATGTCCTTTAATAATTTAACTGTGGTCATCAGATCAGGTGAGTCTTCAGTGCTCACTCTGCCCAGTGTTTGAGAGGCTCTTCCCATCGTCAGGGCCACAGAAACAGAAGTCTGTGTACAGTTCACTTCTCGCATAAAAACCCATAATGGACAGTTTTCAGAAAGATGTGCCTGTTTGCTCTTGAACAGAATGCGACCTGCATGTTTCCTCTTGTGCCACTATGTGTAATATCCCCACACAAACACTGTTGTACTGTGTTGTAGTGTTTATATACGGTGTGGTCTATGCTGTATAAATGCCTATGGGTTCAACTGCCAGCGCATATATCAGCACAGTTACACAAAGACAGGGATTTACTCTCCTTGCAATTCTGAGTTTACAGATGGGTCAGATCCCCGGTCCCCATCTGGCACTTCACCTGCAACCACCAGCGTTTGCACAGGCAGGAGGTGCTGCAAATGCAAGTGTGGGCACCCAAATCTTCATAGCAGGGCTCAGCATTCAGCAGCCAGCTGGCGTGTGTGGAGGATGAGGAGGCGTGAGGGTGGACTAGCAGCCAGACTTCACTTTCCACACGAAGGGAAATGCAATATTTCCCAAAAACTTTAAACAAGGTACTTCAGATGTGAAGATTACTGTCCTGTGTGCTTACATTTGCTTACAAATAGTATAGTAAGTAAACATTTTTTGAAAGGAAGACGTTCAAAATATGGATGTGTTTTTCGTCTTGGGATGTATCCATGCGAACGTCTTCGTGTGTGTGGGTATGTAGGTATGTGTTTTGTATCTTGAAGATGTGTATGCTACAACTAAAAGCCTGTATTTAAAATTAATTTGTGTAAATACACATGTGCATGGAAAGACACCCTGTGATATACACACATTTAGTCACATACATATGTGCATATATAATAGTGTTTGTATATGCGAACAGACACAAATTATGTACAGAAAATTAAGCATATGCCCGTCTCACCCCGCAATGACGCTTCCCTCCGAGGAACATCAGACCTGTGTGTGTCAGCACAGACCTGCCAGCCCGGGAAGGGGCTGTACAGATACACCGTGAACAGCAGAAATCCGCGGACCTGGAAGGGCACTTAGTTATTTATGCATCATTCCTACACCTCTCCCAGTTACTCACTGCCCTGTAATCCCTGTCCCTCCCAGCAACACTTCCCAGCCAGAATCCTCTGATCTTTGCCCTCTTCTCCTTCAAATTGAATTTCGACTGTTTTCAAATCTCTGGTGGAGTGACAAGCCAGTGCCAGAACTGTCTTTTAATACACAAAAGCATAAATAATGCCATCCATCAGGGCTGTCACTCACAAAGATAGATTGCTACTTGTCCAGACGCTGGAGTGACACAGAAGAGAAAGTTGGGAACTGTCTCTTTTCTTTGCTTGCTTTCTTTTTCTTCTTCTCTCTCCCTTTTTTTTTATTTGCTGGACTGCTTGATTCTGATTAATGGTGCTGTCAGGGAGGGATTCCGCTTGCCCGGATAATGAGTCAGGAATGTATTCCCTGTCACAAACACAGCAGATGTCAGGGGCAGAAGGGCCCGGGAATGCCAGAAACAATATACAGTTTCTTCCTAGTCCCCTGACAGGCCAATATGCTGCACAAGGTCTAATTTATGTAGACAAAATGCAGGCAAGGGGCTGTAGCAGCAGAGAAACTGTGCTGGGAAGTCTGAAGTACAATGCGGCAGGGGAGAGAGCTGAAGGGAGGTAATGAACGCCAGCAGTGGGACTCAATAGCACTGCATCAAATGGCCTTAACAAGAATGGCCCAGGACCACTTTGACTCCATTAAAGTGCACTTTACATCATTATAGAGAGAAATCAAACAGGGCAGAGGGCTTCTGTTTCTTTTAATGGCTCGATTAGGTTATTCACTCATCGGGGTTTGCAGCTGTCATAGTAATGCAGCAACTGCCAGCAGAGGTACAAAGGCACCCGCGGCCCCTCCGCCGAGGAGCACGTTGGCCGTGCTGCGCGTTCCCCACGTGTTCGCCACAACGAACGCACAGGCAGATTTAGAGGGATTTGCCAGTCCTGGTGGAAGAATTTCAAAGGGATTTGTCTCCAGATGCCTTCACTTTTGGGCTTGGCCACCTGGAAGCACTGGAAAGGGGCCAGGGCTTTGCTGACGGCCGAGCACCTGCCGCGGGCTGTCGAGGGCCCGGCTCGGCCTGCCAGCCACGGCAACCCACGGTCCTGCAGGGAGCCTTCCCCGTGCTGCGAGGAGACCCTCAGCTTCCCAGCCACAGCGTACTGGTACCACAAAACCAACTCCCATGGTGGGAAATAAAACAGCATTTTAAGCGTGTGCAGCGGCACCGCTCTGCCGCACTTTCTGTTCCGCGCTCTGCCAGCCCTTGCTCGGTCCAGCAGGACCCACAAAGCTTCCCTGAAGGTGTTGCTGGGCCGCCCGTACCTGTCACAGAATGACTAGTGGAAATACTGCGTACAGCGGAAGCCTGGCTTCGGCAAAGAAAAGGAAGGGGTTTCGTTCAGGGTGCTCTGATGTCTGCCGAGGTTTTGGTGTTGACATCAGTCTTGCAGCAAACTCCTGAGCCCTTGGGAAACAGCCGTTTCTTGGAGATGCCACGTTGTCTGTCTGGCATCTGCTTAATGAAATCACATTGTACTGCGGAATTGCAAGTGAGAGAAAGACTTTGGAAGTGGTGGAGCCAGAGGCAGGTGTTTGAGGCCATGGCCAGCAGCAGGTTTCAGAACCACAAGTGGTTTGCGGCCCTTTGGGGTACCAGCCTTGGGCTGTGGAAGAGCTTCTTCCCACTCTGATAATAATGTGATAATAGCTGTGGCCAGAACAGAACTCATCACTTAATGGGGATCAGTTCCTGTGCTGGGGTGAGAGTACTCTTCACCCCGAATCTGTTCCTAGAACTTTTTACTGTGATGACTCTTTTCAGTCTCAAAAAGCCCAGCTTAAGGTATATATCAGGTCTCACTGTTGAGCATTTATTCTTAGTCCTAATACAGCCGTCTCACTCTCCGTCTTTAACCAGGGTAAAAACAATGAATAAAAATAAAACCACACAGGTATTCAGGTGCATTCCAAACACTTTCTGCTGGCTTCAGCACGCTCCAAGTCAAGCCGTTTGTATTGCGGTGCAGCCGCCGTCCGTGAACTGTTCCGCAAGAGCCGGCTCTGGTTTTATCTCCCTGCCTCTTTACCTTCCTCTGAACCCCGACCCGCGGAACGTCCCGGCAACTCCTTCCTCAGGAGCAGGAGCTCAGCTCTGACTTGATTTTGCCACTGAATGGGGAAAGAGCTTGAGGTCATAGATCTGTGGGGCAGGAGGAGAGCACACATATCCTAAGAGGCAAAAATCCAGAATTACAGATAGATGGAAACAAAGATAAAGTTCTGCTACGCAGGGCAGGCGGGAGCTGCGCGAGGGGGAGCGTGCGGGCAGGATGGTGGCGTTGGCAGATCTCGTGCCCAGATTGAACAGCATCACATGGCTGGTCTGAGTTTTCCCGGCCCTACCGTAGCATCCAGAGTTGCTTCCCAAGTTGCCAGGCCTAGCACAGCCTTGTCCACAGCACTGCTTGACAAAACAGCCTTTTCTGAATTTAGAAGGTTGTGCTTTCCCCTGCTAACACTGAAGCTCAACATGTTTTTTATTTAAGATAGATAACTTTATTCCTGCTCAGAATGTCCCTAATCAGAACCAGCACCTAACAGCCTGAAAACAAAGGAAATAAAATTAAAGCTTGCGATTGCTTTGCTTTTACAAGCCTGAGGCCTGGCGAGGCTTGCGTCAGGAGAGGCGCTCGTTTTCGTTAGCATTGCTTTTATTACAGCGTATTGTTAAGCAAGCACAAGTGTGGATTTAGAAAGTTAGCACGTTAACCTAGCTGTGATTGGCCTCGGATTGCAGGTGGCTGTGCTCGGAGGAGCTGCAGAGCACAGAGATGGGGCCGGGCAGGTCCTGAGGGCTCAGGGGACAGACACTGACCCAGGGGGCTGGTTGGTGCTGCAGGTAGGGCTGGAGTGCAGGGCAGCACTGACCAGCAAAGCAAAAATAGATTTACCTAATGCGGTTGGTGCAAAAGTGGATTCCCAGCAACAGGAATGACCCCTTCGCTTTCTTTTCTCTTCTGTACCCTTCGGTGATCGCCTCCTTAACTGGAACAGTGTGCAGCTGCGCTCTCCTGCTCTTTGTAACTCCAACAGAGCTGATTCTGAACACCCTGCTGGGGCAAACAGGCCCGGGCTGGGCTGCTGGCACCTCCCGCACACTGTGATCCCTGCGTGTAATGGAAACACTGTGGAGGCAGCTCCGACACGGACGTTAATAACAACACCAGAGGCCCTGCTCGGGCTGAGCTGGGTTATGTATTACCCGTGGTGCTGAGCAGGATGAGCGCTGCGAACAGCGCAGCCGGCACTGGGTATTGTCACACTCCGTGTGTTGTGGGGACGGAGCGTGTGCGTGGGGGACAGGCAGAGGTAAGGCTCTTACAGCATTTATCTCCTTACGCCTTCCGTTGTAATGAAGCTGTGCTCTCGTGCGGAGCGGGGTCGCAGCGATGTTGGTGAAGGGAGCTGGACACGCAGGTGGGAGCAGGGAAGGGGGACATCCCGGCCACCCCGGCCCAGCTTGTCCCCCCGTGTCAGCGTTGGGAGGCAGCAGCTGAGCATTCAGCCATTTACGCTGTCACCTGATGAACTTTGCCAAAGTTGCAGCCCAAAGATTTATGTTTATCAGAGCCAGCGCAGTGTTTTGCGAAACCCGAGTCCTGTAGGACCAGGTCAAAACCTGGTCAGTGCTCAGGCTTCCCCCACGAGAGGGGATTGGATTTCAAACGCGCTCCGTGTGTCGTCCTTGAGAGCCATAATACAAATAAGTGACACCCCAGGACCAGGCGTCTGAACCGAGGGCAGAGGGAAGGAGAACAGCGCGTCTGATCAAAGATGCCCCCAGCCGCTCCGCCGAGCAGCGTCCCTCAGGAGAGAGCCTGGAAAGACCAATTTTCACAGATCTCAGCTCCAGGAAATAGGCATTTCATCATGAGTTGAGTCATGGAAAGGAGGATCTGGCCAGGCTGCTGCTGCTCAGGCAGAGACAAATGTAATTTATTACCCCGCGGCCTGGGGAACTCAGGAGGAACATGCGGCATTAAGGAGGCCTGGCCCCTCAGGAGGCTTTTTGGAGAGTGACTAATTGAGATGGGGTATTCTCATCTGTCTGAGCAATTCAGTCCTTCACACATTTGTGTCATAAGATAAACAGCATGTAGGTACTGGGAGAAGGGGCAGCCTCGCAGTTAAAGTGCTGAGCTGAAATTGGGGACACCCGGGTTCACTCACAGCTCTTGTAGGTGGCTTATACCGTTCAGCAAGCCATTTCATCCTCTATCAGTTCTGCACGAGCTGACGATAGCAGCACCGTGCACGCAGGTGCTGGGCAGTAGGTGTGTCCTGCGTGCTAAGGAAGGTTCTGTGACCTTGCAGTCGTGATCTGCACCTGCGTGGCAGGGTTGAGCTGGCACTGGGGCTGAGGCTCCTGTGCCTGCACCGCAGGGGAGGAGGCTGGGGACTCATTAGGATTTCGGGAATGCGTTACCCATTTTCAGGTGAATTGGGACTTTTTATAGCTGTGCAAGGTACTGGGTGTTTTTCACGTGCGTGGTGATGAACTGATAGTATTAAATGCTGAAGCCCACCGCTTCCCATATGTGCGAGTGTGTGTGTGTGTGTAGCAAGGCCAGGCAAATGACTAATGCGAACCTGAAGAGAGACAGCAGAGCATATTGTAAAGATCAACCCTATTTCAGCGTATGTTCAGATCGGAAATGCCAGAGATTGTTTCATAGTCTTCTGCAATGTTCATTATAAAAGTCCCCAGATGGCAGATGGCTATTAGCTCACTGTGACCTATATAAATGTCAAATGTAAAGCGATTGCCCCAGTGAAAATCTCAAAATAAATAACAACAGGAGGGATGCTGTTCTGCTGCTACCAGGATTTATGGATTATGAATTCATGCTAATTCATCCCAAAGCTGGCGAAAGAACGAATCTTGTCCTTTTGGAGGAATTCACTTAACACCTGCTTGCAGATGGATCCGAGTCCCCCGTGCCCGATCTTCCCCCGGTTTCTCAGGTCCTGTGCAGCCCTCGGGGACCTGCGGGGTCTGTGTGGGCTGGTGTTGGTTCGGCGGGGACAGCGCCGCTGTCACTCGCTGCTGACGGCCCACACTTGCCTTTGTTTGCCAGAATGGTGCAACAGCAGCTTCAGCGGTGCTGTCAAACTGTTTTCTTTGCCCTTATTGATCACTGTGGCACCTGTCAGTCAGAAAAGGTGTGATTTTCTCCTTGGATTTTAGGTCGTGGTTGTATGTTTGTAGAAGCTGAGTTGTGCTCGTAAGCACAGGCCGCTTGCTTACATTGGATCGTTTGGAGGAAAAGGGTAGAGGAAGGGGGGCTTTGTTTGCTCAGTTGTTCTGTTATTATGTTCTCATAAATAATCAAAAGATGAATAACACACGCCACGAGTAATTGCAGTTTCTGTAGCAAAACATTCCCTGTCCTACTTCCTACGATGAGAAAAGAGCATGACGGTAGAGATGCACATTGTAGAACACCCAGAAAATGAGCCGCTCCGGTCCCGCCTGCAGCGCGTGTGTCCGGGGCTGCTCCAGCACGGCGGCACCGGCCCGGTTGGTCCCACCTGCCCGTCGTGAGCCCCAGACCAGCAAATCAGACACCGGCCCGGTGCCTCGGGTGCCCTCAGCTGTGCTGCGTAACCAGCTCGGCTGTGCAGCAGCTGCTCGTGCAACCCAAGTGTGCGCGGTGTGTGTGCGGAGCCACTGGTTGTGTGAGATGACAGCCACAAGTTCAAGGCTCTTAAACCCCCGTGCGGTTCCTGTGCTTTGGAATAACCGGTGTGTAGTTTGCTGCAGTGTTGATGTGCACGTCGACTTCACTGCTTGGCGTCATTTGCCTCAACTGCCCTCGGCCCTAGAAAGGAGAAGAATCGCATTCGTGAGCTTTAAGGAATGGTCCCAAGCGGCCGTGTGAGGCTGGCGGGCTGGACAGCCTGGCACTCGCCGTTCGGTGTGTTCATTTCTGCGCAGATGTCTGAGGTGGCACCGAGGACACACGGGGCTCGGCAGCGCGCAAACGCAGAAGCAGGTTGTTCAAAAACCAGTGCTCTGTGGAATTAGAAAGAGTTGCTTTTTTCCCCTCAAAACCAGTTTTTGCAAAACAAGTTGTTACTGCTGTCAAAATTCCTTAAGTTTCACCAACACAAATTGTGTTTTGTTTTTTTAATATACTGCTTGGTGAAAAACATAAATGAGCAGATTTCAGAAATATTTCATCCCCGTAAAAGGCATTTGTGGTAAACAAATACAAGTGAATATTTTATTAATGTTTTTTTATAAAGATGTGAACACGTAGCGGTCTCACGCAGTGAATGAATCAGCTTGTTAAAAAATGAAGAGGGAAGCAGGAATGTGGGTCACTTTCATCCATGCAGGAGCACCTTCAGCCATCTTTTCTCACAAACATGAGATTTCATTTTCGAGCTGTTGCAATAATAAACGTTCCCAAGAAGCATAAACTCGCTTCCCTTTCTTAGCACACTGATCTATAGTGGCCGAAAGCCTGCAGGCCCCGAGGCCGAGGATCTGTCTGTGCAAACAAACGCGGTGTCACACCTAGAGGAGCACGGCTGCTCCCTGGCCACAGCGAAGCCGAGGACGGGGCTGTGTCACACACACCGCACAGAGCGCAGGTCGTGTGCCAGGCAACGCCGATGAGGTGGCTGCGACATCCTCCAAAAGCCAAGCGAGGCCTTGGAGCACCGCGTAGTAAATCCAGGGCTCAAACCTATTGTGTAGTTAATGACCAGAGCTCTAAAAATGTGTATTAAGCATGACATTAAAGTGCCCGTGCTAAGTACTTCACACACTAAGTGCAGCTCTGCCTCATATAAATTAGGAGTAATTAAATCTATCAAAAAATAGAAGTGCTCCGCAGTAGTGGCCGAGTGCGCTGTGTGAGCGTGTGGAGCCGAGGGCCGGGCTCGGTGCCGGTGGTGGTGGCTCAGGCCTGGGAGCAGCTCTGCTGCCGTACCCATGGGGCGCTGGGACCGGGCTTTGGAATCCGTGGAGCTCAGTCCCTTGTGCTGCTCTCACCCTCCTGTTCCAAGTGGCCACTCCTCAGGACAGAGCCACAATGCCTTTGGGTATAAAATGAGATTACTCCTCCTAGATCCATGGAACTCTGTTCATTTACACGAACTGACAATCCAGCCTAGTGCAGGAAAAAGTTCCAAAGACAGCAGGATTTCTAAGATACGTATTTATTCTGTAGTGGGCTGCACCTTCGCCCTGAAAAGCCCACGGTGAGGAAACACTGGGATCCACTCCCCTTTGATCCGCTCCCACTGTTCACAGCATTAGATCAACGGGCAGCCGAAACTGCTCTTGAAAATTAATTTCCCACCAAGCTGGTGCTGGCAGCTGACAGGTGACAGATTGCTGCATCGCCTGCGTGTGTATTGTTTGTGCCCTAATGTGAAATGGAGGTCTTTGAAAAATGTCTTTTTGGTTTTCTTTTCTTTCATTAAGCCTGCAAAGCCACTGTCACCGGAATTACAGCCGCTGGCAAGCACCATGCAGAGACACCCCAGTAACGCTGGGGCCGCAGCCCCAGCACGGGCACCGTTGTGCTGGTGATGGGCGAGAAGGGCTGGCGAGCCCTGGAGTCGCCGTGCTGCGCTGGCGCTGAGCGAGGCTGGTGTCTCTGGCATCGCGCAGATTGCTGCTGGAGAGCAGAGTCAGTTACGCTGCAAGGATGAACAAAGAGATTCTGTTCAATCCTCTTATGTCACACTAAACTAGGAGAAGGAATAGCAACGATAAAGAACAAACTCCCTGTGTCGTGCTGTGCAGTGTGGCCCCCGGTGGTTGATGTGCTGCCCCGAGGGTCTACGCTGGCACTGCTGGGACATGGGACGCGTCCCTGGGGACAGAGCCGGTGGGAATGGTGGTGCTGTGCCGTGATGGTGTGTGAGAGGGCGGTGTTGGAGGCATTGCCATAGCAAAGGCGGAGGTGCGCGGTGGAACACCGGCGTCCCTTGTTGCGTTGTCGCACAGCAGTGTTAGAGTTAACAGGACCTGGGAGCAGAAAGAAGGCTTTCCTTTCCACTCTTTGGCATGCCTGTTTCTTGCTTCTTGGAGTATTTGCGTGACCGTAAATCCAGAGCTCTGGAGGATATTTCCAGCCAAAGACTACATGTGCAGGATACCATAATGTAAACTGCACATGTTGTGAGAAGTTGTTAAATGGAACCAGCAGATGATAATGTGCCCAGCGTTGCTGCTAACATCACTGGATTTCCTCCCACCCTAGGTAAAACAAGCCTTCTTCCCAATCCATTCTAACTTTCTGACAGGCCTATAAATTAAAATAGAGAATGGTTGTTGGCTACCAGAGCTGCACTGGAGACCCAGGGGCTGGCCCCCGTTCCTGAGCGTGCGCTGGTTCTCAGGCAGCTCCGGCGTGTTGAAGCACAAGCGGGTTCACTCGCTGTTCCCCGTTTCTTTGGGGACACTGAGACGTGTTGAAACGTCTGGCACAGCCCAGCGCATCTGCCACCTTTCCCAGTCTCATCCCAGTGCTTTTCCATTGCAAACGACCCTTCCCCTTTCCGTGTGGATTCAGGGATAACTGGACCTGCGGTGTTTCCTCCTTTCTTGAGGATGTGCAGCTGTTGAAGCCTTGCGGTGAATTCAAACCCATTTTGAGGAACTCTCCTCACCAGCTTCAACCAGAGCCAGGGCTGAAGTGGACAGGAGACTGGCATCTCGCCCTCTCAACGTATTTGAAGGTGGTTACATATCAGGAAACCAATCTGGCTGCTTCGAGACTGTTACACACTCTCAGGTGAAATCTGTAGGTGAAGGAAAAGGGTTCATTTTGACTATATGGACAGTTTAAAGTGTATTGTGCTGTTAGCGTTATCAGGTCCTGTTTTGGTGTTTGTTTGAAAGTCTGATGTTGTACATCAACTAGGCAACGGCTGCTGGGATCTGGTCTTAGGAAGCAGCCAGCAGACGTAGTATTTGACTTTCCATGCAGTTCCAGCATGTGTTCACTTTGTCTTGATGTTCTGTTTCATTTCCTCTGCATTTCTGGCTTTCAAAGTTAATCTGTATACTTATTGTTACCTTTTGTCGCAAAACCTGAATTACTCTTTAATTAGGAAGGTGCAAAAGCTTTAGAGAACAATGATCCTAATGAGGGGGGAATTAGTGAAGAGGCTTTTTGTGTGAAGTGTTGGAGAGCTGAGGGCGGGTGTTACCCAGCCCGGGGGGTTCTGCACATGCACCCAGTTCCGTACCCGGTGGAGACGGGAGGGAAGAGCTCTTGGAAATGCAGGCGATTCAGCTCCTTTGAGAAGAAGCCAGCGCGTCCTCGGCGCTCATTCCACACTGCCTGTTCCCTGTGATTGAAATCTGAAAGCATGTAGCTGTTAATCTGGGAGTGATTAAAGAGCCTCATTTCTTGGAAGAGTCAGTACTCATCATCTGCCGTGCTGAATGAGCCTCTAACATCCCCTGATCCCATTATATTGTGATTAATTGTGCCAGTTTAAGTCAATAATTCATTTGTTAAAAATAGGCCTGCAAAGTATCATTTGTCTCAGGGGAGATATCAGAATAAAAAAAAAATTCATTTGATACTTCTCATTAAATTAGGGTTGGGAGTTCTATTGAAGGGTTCTGTTCATGAAACATTTATTGCAGGCTTATTTGATAAGAAGTTGTATTTGTCTAAAATTACGTCTGCTAACAGATGTAGCGGCCTTCATTTCTCCATTGTTAATGAAAGTACAAAGAGTCTAAATAAGTGTGTGACTGGGGAGAGGAGCCCGTGATGGCAACACGGGAGATTCTGAACACGCGTTCCACGGAGTGACGGCCCCATCTTCCACCCCAGGTGGGGTCCGCGTCCCCCCGCTCGCCCCCCGCGTGGCAGCGCGGGAACCGGAGGGGACGGACCCGCAGTGAGGGATGGATGTGCCCCAAAGCCTCATACATGGAAATGGTTATAAATGTTGCATTCATATTCATCGAGCCATTAGAGATGTTTCAGCTGTAAACGGTTCTAAAAGGAACAGATAGGGAATAGTAGCTAGTCTGCTAATGATAATGGCCATAACTGACAAAGACACATGCGTAATATCTTCATCTCTCTAGTCAGTCATACTTGGTACCACAGTAACATTCCTGGAGACGCGTGGAGGGACGTGTTGATGAGGAGAGCTCCCCAAAGCTGCGCCGAGCGGCCCTTCGGGACTCGGGCGGTGACCAATGGGCTGCGCGGCCTCGGGTTGCGGGGCACAGATTTACATCCAGGGCCAGACCCCTTCCTGGCGAATGGGTGCTGAGTGTCAGGTTCTCTGTCCTGCCATCATCACTGGAATGGACACCGCGTGGTGCTCGAGGGACATGCAGCATGGGGACAGACGGGTTCGGTTTGTCCTTCGCAGGTGTGCAGCAAAGCCCAGTTCAGCGCTAGAGCTGGGTGCCCATGCACCAGGCAGCGCTGTGCTCCTGTGCTGCCCCTCTCTGCCTCGGAGCAGAATCCATCCCGGGCAGCAGGACAGTTTTCCCACCGGTCTGACATTCCTGTAGGCATTCCTTGCGGTGCCCCAGTGCCGCTACCCTGCACTCCCCACAGCGGCGAGAGCTCCCGATGGTGTCATGCGAAGCAGAGCCGGTTTTGGTTCGTGGTGAACAGCGCTAGTGAGCAGCCGAGTGTTCCTGCGCAGGTTACAGTGCGACAGGGTGTGTTTTAAATACTGCCCCCGGTTCTAGGAGGCCAGCCGAACTTGGCCCATCATTTGTCTCAAGTAATGAAATGAAGAATGGGGAGCGTGTGCCGGGCAGGAGGCACTGGAGAGGACAGGGAAACACGGCACCTCTAGAGGAAATGTGCCTGTTGAACTAAGGCTGGGTTTGGAAACCCAATCAAGTCCGATGCCAGGGTCTGTTCCAAAATTTATACTGAAAAAAAATCTCTACAAAGCCCAAGTCTCTCTTCAAAACCAGGCTCTGTGCTTTTGCTTGTGTCTTTGAGATATTTTATAGCTCTTGCATCACGTTACCTGGTGATCTGCCCATCAGCCGTGCTGCACAGTGTACAATCCCTCCATTGTTTGAAGCCTCCTTGTTTGACAGCAAGATCTATTAATGTGATGTGCTTGGCCAAAAATGTGTCACCGCTGAGAAAGGGTGAGCGAAAAGCGCCTTTGATGTCTGAGTGACAAGTTTCATATGTCTGCGTGGGGCAGAGAGAACATGAGCTGGAGCTCAACCAGCAGGGAGGGGATGGGGCCGCCGATGGTCCCGCGGCCGCTCGCCGGGAGTCGCGTCCGCGGCACCGGCACAGCCGCGTCTGGATCGCCCTCCTCCCAGCATCGTTCTGGGTTTGCAACCTCGGCCTTTTAATGCACTCACGCTACCTCTGATGGTGTCCGCAGAGAAACAGGATGGATCTTGTTTATTCGTAGCATAGCTCAGCTCAATTAAGTCAATGAAGCTAAATCAAGGACAGTTTCTATTCAATAAAGCTGCAAGTAAGTCTCTGTGTAAAAGCCGTGCAGGTTGTATCTATCTTGCAGATGGCTCGGGGAAGGTAGGGGTGTGCTGTCATTTTCTTGCACTTTGGCAGCGTTTTGTGTAGCTTCTTCTGTCAATAAAGTCTCATTTGAATTGACCTGAATTGGCAGATATCTACTGACTTGAACAAGAGATGGATCCAGTCAATAAGCTCTCATGCCTCAGGGCATGAGCCAGTCACTAACTCAGGGAGGCTTGGAAGGAAATATCCCTGATGTGTTGATTATTCCATAAAGTTGTCCACTAGGAGGATTTATGGATACTTGGTTGCTCACAAATACAACATACAGGACTGTAGGGACAATTAACCTCTTCTAGTCCAACAGTTCCCAGGTTCTACAGCTCTGAGTCTCTTCACAAGAAATGCAGAAGAAAAATTGAGTATTGGAGATGCTTAAAAGCACGGAAAGAAGGAGAATTTTATTGTTGAATCTTAATCTGGGTACAAGGCGTGCTTTCCATAGCTCCCGTATCCTGCTGGCAGGATCCTCCGTCCAGCTTTGCGATCAGCGTCCTCACCGTTCCGCTCTGGGTTTGTTCAGGACTTGCAGACTGCTGCTTCTTCCCGATGGCTGGTCCGTATCTGTACCTTCAGCAGCCGGGTTTGGCCTTGAGCTCCAAGAGCAGAACATTGCAGCGGTTTGTGCAGTTCACTCTCTGTTTTACGTAAGGATGCGTTCATTTAAAACAGCGACAATACTAATACAGCACTTTCATCTTCTTGGCTTTAATAACTTCCTAATTTGGCTAATGAATATCAATCACGATCCTGTAGGGTGAATAAGCATTATTATAGCTGGGGAGTGTCCACGGCACAGAAAGTTTGATCAGTTACATCCCCAGGATCTAAAATACGAAATGGGTACCCCAGGCTGCCTGCAAACCTGGGGGAGAGGAACTGAAGGCTGTTGGAAAGCGGCACTGAGCTTTGGTGAAGAGAGGAGAGGAGAGAAGAGACATCTCGGGGTGGATCCCAATGTTTGGAGAATGGCACTGAGCTTTGGAGAGGAGAGGAGAGACATCTTGGGGTGGATCCAGAGGCTGTTGGAGAGCGGCACTGAGCTTTGGAGAGGAGAGGAGACATCTCAGGGTGGATCCCAATGTTGTTTGGAGAACAGCACTGAGCTTTGGAGAGGAGAGCAGGGAGATCTCAGGGTGGATCCCAGTGTTGTTTGGAGAACAGCACTGAGCTTTGGAGAGGAGAGCAGGGAGATCCCAGGCCGGTCGGCGGCTGCTCTGGGGGGGCCCCAGGACGAGCTGGTTGTGCTGACTTTGGTGGGGACAAGCTCCCCCGCTCCCGCAGCCGTCAGCAGGAGCAGCTTTCCCTTGGCTGTGGTTGGACGGGGGCTGGAATGCCGGAGGCCGGAATGCCGGAGGCCGGGCGGTCTCTGCGGTGCCGCCAGCCCCTGTGTCCCCAGCCGCCGGGAGGCCGCCTGTCAGCAGGGAGCAGAAAACACATTGTGACACAGGGCAGGGACTTTTTTCTTTTAACAATCCTATTATGAAAGACAGAGTGCTCCCATTTCCTCCGCAGCTTTTATCAAGACTTAAATTGCTGCCGAGGGAGAAGGGAGGAAAAAAACCCTCACTGCTTTTATTTTATTTTTAATTTTTTTTAGGAAAAGATTTTGCTTAGTTACTAAATTCCTCCCTAAGTCTCCTCCAAGCAGAAATCCAACAGTATCCCTATTAAATTATATAGAGCGAGTCCAGTCCTTGGCTGTCAGCGGGACCCATCAGTCCTAATTTATCGCCCCAGGAAACACAGTACAATTATGGTAATAAATAATAATAGGATTCAGTACATGACAACATGAATGATGGAGCCTCTCAGAACTCATTTACATTGCTTTGTGTTGCAATCACCCTGCTTCTAATGTAATGCCAAGCAAATGAGCCTTTTTGAATATTGTGCAATCTATTGCAAGTCAACTGGCACAAAACTCACTCAATAAATCATGTTCAAACACATGCCTCTAATGACAGGTAAATCAACAATGAAGTAATTGCATTTAATGTATTGAAATACTGGACAAAAACAGTGACCTCAAAGTGACTTTTTGTAGAAGGTTTGATATAGTTGCAATGGCAAATGGGTCTTTTTTTATCAGGCCCTTCTTGCTCAGACGCACACGTGAGAACTAAGGATAACGTTTCCTTCGCACACCTTGATTCAGCGGCTGTTTGTGCGCCAGCCCCGGCTGGCAGAGCAGCCTGGGGGGGTTTGCTGCGCTGGTGGAGCAGCTCGGGTTTGCTGTGCTGGTGGAGCAGCTCGGGGGGTTTGCTGCTCTGGTGGAGCAGCACGGGGGGTTTGCTGTGCTGGTGGAGCAGCTCGGGGGGTTTGCTGTGTTGGTGAAGTAGCTTGGGGGGTTTGCTGCGCTGGTGGAGCAGCTCGGGGGGTTTGGTGCACTGGTGGAGCAGCTCGGGTTTGCTGTGCTGGTGGAGCAGCTCGGGGGGTTTGGTGCACTGGTGGAGCAGCTCGGGTTTGCTGTGCTGGTGGAGCAGCTCGGGGGGTTTGCTGCTCTGGTGGAGCAGCTCGGGGGGTTTGCTGTGTTGGTGAAGTAGCTCGGGGGGTTTGGTGCACTGGTGGAGCAGCTCAGGGGGTTTGCTACGCAGCCGTCACGCCGCAATCCATACGCTTGAGAGCTGGAGACACGCGGAGTGCCGGGGCTGCACGGGGCTCTGCTCTGCTGCTGCCACCCCGGGCGCTTTCCCCGTCCCGTGTGCCATTTATTTCAGCAGGAAGGGAAGCGGAGCGGGTGGACAGTGCAGCAGACGCTGCTGTGGTTGCTGCCATGGACCCCTCCCGTGGTGTCACACGTGCTGGGGCGGGTTTTGGCTGGTGCTGCGTTCTGTTTTGTTGTTTGTGGGGTGGCGGGGTTGGTTTTTTCCTGGGTACATAGGAATATGTGTTTGCAGGTTCTACCTAAACCAGAAGGTTGCTTTTGCTTTGGTGGCAAGGACAACATTCGGCTTACATTTCTGATCCTTAACGGGATGTTTCAGGGCAGAATTCAGAGCTGATTCCTCAGTGCCTCGTGCAGACATTTACGCCTCTGCAGACCTTGAAATGTGGGGGGATTTTCTGCTGCTTTGCAAGGTCGTAGCTGACTGTAGGGGCCATGTCAAAGATAGCCAGGCTCTGAGTGTTCATGGGCCACTAGGAATGCTCTGGTGAAATAACGGGGTGACGCGGTGCAAGGAATGGAGCAACAGCATGGAAAGCGGTGATCTGAGCCAAACAGTGTTGTTGCCCCATAAGAACGTGGTATCAGCAGAGGGAAGGTTTAGGGTTGTGTTTGAAGGCGAATGAAGAAAGAACTTCCCAGATTTTGGCTCTGACTTTATTCTCTTACCCTCCCCTTGCGCGGAATTTGGCAGGTGTCAAAGGTCTCCTTGGATTCTTGAGGCAATGGAGAGGTTTTACATATCCCCAGGCTTGCCTGTCTCTGCTGATAGCTCCCATATGATACAAACTGATTAGCAAAATGTCTCGAGCCAGGACAAAAGAACGATTAAGAAAAAAAGAGAAAAGAACGAGGAATTTCTGCAATTTTAGAAAATTGTTACCAGTTGTACTTACCCTGCTGTTTGTTCCTTGGCAGCGGCAGTGTCAGGACACAACCACCCCGCTCTCCTAGACAAGGGCTCTAGGAGCTCGGTTACAAGCACTTCCAGCGTTGTGGTGGTTGTGTGGGGCTCGGTTTTGTTTCGTTCTGGCTGTTGGGATGGGTTCCTGTTGCCCCGGCAGCGTGGCAGGTTCTTGGCAATCGCATCAGTTCATTGCCGGAGAGGCAAACCCCTCGCCCTGCTCATCTTAGCCACAGGGGCTCTATGTTGTTCGGGGTTTCCTTAGACTGGGCTGCAGTCTGGCAATCGGAGCTCAAGTTATAGTGTCAGCTCTTGTAAGTGCTGAGCTAATTTTCTTGCTGTTTTTAAAGGGCTACCACTGAAAAAACCTGAGCATTTTGGGTGTAGTAGTGTGAACGTCATCTCCTTAAAGCGAGCGGCTGCAGGCTGGGTCTGGACCTCTGAAGACACAGAGGATCAAGAGCTGCATCCTGCCTTTGGTCCAAGGTTTTGCCTACTGTGTGGTAAACCCCTGTTTTTCTCCAAACTGCTGTGTCCGCTACAGGGGACAGGTAGTACATACATGAACACAACCTGCTCTATGTGCTGCAGAGGCCAGATAGCACATCCGTGAACACCACTGCTGTATGTGCTGCAGAGAACAGGTAGTACATACATGAACACAGCTGCTGTATGTGCTGCAGAGGACAGGTAGTACATACATGAACACAGCTGCTGGATGTGCTGCAGAGGACAGGTAGTACATACATGAACACAGCTGCTGTATGTGCTGCAGAGGACAGGTAGTACATACATGAACACAGCTGCTGTATGTGCTGCAGAGGACAGGTAGTACATACATGAACACAACTGCTGTATGTGCTGCAGAGGACAGGTAGTACATACATGAACACAACTGCTGTATGTGCTGCAGAGAACAGGTAGTACATACATGAACACAGCTGCTGTATGTGCTGCAGAGGACAGGTAGTACATACATGAACACAGCTGCTGGATGTGCTGCAGAGGACAGGTAGTACATACATGAACACAACTGCTGTATGTGCTGCAGAGAACAGGTAGTACATACATGAACACAGCTGCTGTATGTGCTGCAGAGGACAGGTAGTACATACATGAACACAGCTGCTGTATGTGCTGCAGAGGACAGGTAGTACATACATGAACACAGCTGCTGTATGTGCTGCAGAGGACAGGTAGTACATACATGAACACAGCTGCTGTATGTGCTGCAGAGGACAGGTAGTACATACATGAACACAACTGCTGTATGTGCTGCAGAGAACAGGTAGTACATACATGAACACAGCTGCTGTATGCGCTGCAGAGGACAGGTAGTACATACATGAACACAGCTGCTGGATGTGCTGCAGAGGACAGGTAGTACATACATGAACACAGCTGCTGTATGCGCTGCAGAGGACAGGTAGCACATGCATGAACACGTCTGTGCGTTACAGGCCCGTGCGTTACACGTGTGCTCTCAGCGCAGCCGGGCAGCAGCAGCGGGTCCCGCAGCGCCGCCTCGCACGGATTCGCTTTCCCCGCTCTCCCCTCCCGCTGCCTCCCGACCCCCCCGGTGTGAATTAATGTCAGCAGTTTGGGGCAGGAAATAGAGTCACTCCCCTTCGCGTTTTATTACGCAGCTCCCCAGAGCCAATAATCAGGCTCTGGCTGTGAAAAGGCCTCGGCTTAGGCAGCTTGATTAATGACTGGGGGTCACGGCGCTGCACCTTTCCCACTGGATCTCTGCAGCACACACAGAGCCCAGCTGGAAACCAACACGAGTCTGAAAGTGGGGAATAAAGAGCCTGAACAATCGGGAACTGAAAACAGCCCCAGCCAGCACAAAAAGGAGGAAATGCTGCTTTTCCAGGCGTCCTTCATCCCAGAGGGCTTTTTTGGCTGGGTGTTTTTCCCCCACTGCAGTGAATTCAGCAGAGTTGCTGCATTAACTGCTCTGGAGAGAGGGGGATTTGGGAAGTGTGGGGTTTTGGAATGGAATTTGGGAAATGTGAGTGCCGCTTGTCCTTTGGTGCTGCTCTGCCGTCCGCTCTGCTCTGCCCACCTGCTGAACCGCACTGCCCGCTGTGTGAACACGAGCTCCGGTCTCGGGCTGTTCTCAGCTCAGTTAGGGGATTAAGCACCAGCACAGCCTTTGTACCGGTTTACTAAAGCAGTTTAAAATTGTCTCTTGACATGTCAGATGCATCGTCGTCTTACTGCAGCTTCCGCAGTTGCTCTTCTTCATATGCAGAGCTGCAGGTTAACATGCTTGAACTAGAACGTGTTTCATTGAGATATAACTGAATACGATTTAAGTTCCATTTGCTCTATGACTTACACGGGCCTGACTCGCAGTGAGGGTGGCACTTGCACTGCGCTTAAGTCTTCGCAAAAGAGATGTGAGATGGTGTTGCCCTACTTTGCAGAATGAGGAGAAGCAGTGGAAGTGGGAGAAATCAGTCCAACAACACTCAAGAAACTGGCAGCAGGGAAGGCACGTCAGTCACTGCGGGAACAGAGGGAGATTTTGGATTTAATTAACCTCGGATTTCAGTTGATTGTGCGCAAGTAGTGATTTTGATTCACTACAGGCAGGAAAAAACTGCTGATTGTGCCGGCTGAGTCAGCTCGAAGAATCTGACCTGGGTACGGCAAGTTTTATCCTTCTGTTGTTAAAACAAATCACAAAAACATGTTCATCAGAAGAAAAGGTGAAATTTTGCTCTCGACTGAGCTGATCTTTCTGTTTGTGAGCATGTAATTCCCCGCTGCGCTGGAAACAGGCTGGGCCGGGGGCGGCAGCGAGAGGGAAGAGTTGGACAGGGCAGGTGAAGTTCCAGGCAGCCCTTGGCTATGGACAGGAGATGCCCCGGGGCGCCCGTGCTGCCCGCTCTCCCGCTCCTCTGCCCTCATCCAGCCGGGTCCCAGCGCTTTGTGCCGCTGGCCCTGACAGAGCGTTTTGCAGACTAACGGGGCTTCCCAGGAGGAGAGATTTCCTGGTAATCAGCCCACATTTCCCTTTGCTTGCGTTCACCCCATTGCTAATTGCGTGTAGCTTGTGTCTCCTCCGTGAAATGGCCTTAGAAACCCCCTTCCAGCATCTCCCAGCTTCCCGTGTCCTCACCGGTCGCCATCCCCGGCTCCCATCGCTCACCATCTCCCCGTGTGTTCTCGGTGCTGTCCAGCTGGGACAAACCCAACCCCGCTTCCCAGAGCCAGCGCCCGCGGAGCACGGAGGTCGGGCTCGAATCTGCTGGAACCTCAGAGAACTTGGGTCAAGATCCAGCAAACTCAATACCCAAGGAAATGAGGTTGCTAGGATCCCAAGATTGTTTATTATGCTCTCAACTTTAATTAGCTGTAAGTAACATCATGTCAGTGTTCTGCCACAAATGCTAAAGCTGTCAAGGCAATTTTACTGAGTCTGGCAGCTTAAATCAGAAACAAGAAAGTCAACATGTCAATAATGGATCTAGACATGATGGATATATTAAAGGGGAAACCTAAAGGCTCTGGACTTCATTATACAGAGTTCAGCTCTGAAAATATACGCCAAAGAAATCTGCACCTCATTGGAAAGCCCCTTGGAGATATAGTTCTCAATTAGGGGCACTTCTCCTCACCCCTGTGCAGTTGTTTTCTGCCGTATATACCTTACAAAATACATTAAGGGAAAGGGCAGGGGTGGAAATAACCCGTTCAGGTTCGGTTTCTACACATACATCTGTGGAGGTGGATAGTGTGGTGGGGCCGAGGATGGGACTGTTTTCTGCTTCAGAAGGAACTTTAAAACCCCCAAAGAAAATGCCACGATCCCTCCCATCAGGAGATGAGGGAGCGGCGGGGCCGGGATGCGCGTGGGGGAGGGAGAACCAGCGAGAACCAGCCCCCTTTGTATTTCGTTAGTGAACAGTTGTGGATTTTCTGACATGTCCCATTTTAAGTGTATTTTGGCTTGCGTATTATACATATGTCTATTAAAATTAAGCAGATTTGCCATGGTCTGACAGTGTTAATAGTGCTCTGGAAATACAGACAGCTGTTTAGGAGCTCTCGGGCTGTGGGTTCGGCACAGCTGGTGTGTGGTGTGGGGTGCCCGCCAGGACAGCGTCCGTGTGTCCGTCAGCAGAGTGCTGTACGTTACACTAGCACTGCTCGTGCTCGATTCGATGTTTGTTTGAAAATCTCTAAGTGTAGGAGTCCTATAGAGTAGAAGGATTAAAGAATCCGAAGCTCTTAGTGGAGCTGAACCGGCCCTTCAGTTCAGCAGAATGTGAGCACCTGCCGGATCTGCGAGCTCGCACACAGCCCTTGGTTACCTGCCACAGGTTCACTTGCTGTTGAGCCCCTTCTGTGAGCCGCTGCTTTATCTTGTTCCCCTTCCAAACTGGTAACCACCCTTGGTTAAGCTTTCTGGACCTGCTTACACAGCTCCCTAGTGTACGTTTCCATCACTAGAGATATGGTCTTTCATTGAAATACGTGGCTGTTGTTTCCCTGGGGTTTCTGTTGTTATGCCCAGCTCTGCTGTGTCTGCACAGGGCGCCGTTTGGGTGTCTGTGTCGTTCCCCACGTGTGGCACCGGTTGTGTGTCGTTCTCCACGTGTGGCACCGGTTGTGTGTCGCTCCCCCGTGTGCCGGCCGCTGCACCACCAGCCCTCTGTTCTGCTTTTCCTGCCGTTCAGCAGAACGCTGAGGCCATCCTGGAATAGAGAAGCTGGCCCCTTTGCTCAAGCTTTCTTTCCCTTCCACGCTTGGCTCTCCCAGATGTTGTTGGTCATTTCCAGGTTGTAATTAATAATAATAAATCAGCGGAGTCCATCAGGGCTGGCTATTTCCTGCCACCACTTGGATTAGAGGGCTGTGGATTTCTTCAGATTTTCCAGCTGTTGGTCAGGGAAGCTGTCATACGGTCATATGGGGACTGTTGGTTAATAATAAACCCCACCGCATTTCCTCCCTGGGAAAGTATCATCTTCACATCTGCTTTTGGGTGGAAACATCTGTTCTGTCCAAGCCTTGTCTGTGTTGAGAAGAGGCAGCGTGCTGGGGGAGCTTCCAGCTGGGCCCGCTTCTCCGGTTCTCAGCTCCACCAGCGCTCTCCGACCCTGATCCGGACCAAGCAGCCAGCAGCGTCCACACGCGTGCCAGGCGCAGAACTGTGAGCAACCCATCGCGAGAGATGCTGTGAGGTTTGGGAAAAAAAGCTGCTTCTTAAGACTGTAAATATTTAAAAAGGGTGCTATCAACAGTGTGAATAGGCAGGAGAAAAGCAATCAGAGCTAATGGAGGCTTATCCTTGGCCTCTAACGAGTAGTAATGAGTGAGTCCTGTTCTGTAACTGAGTTCCTATTAACAGAGCAGCTAAATTAGGCAGGGAAGGGAAAATTCCGCCGTGCTTCTGAGCTCACCCTGCTCCAGTAAATAATGACTATCGGACATCACTGAGCTGGACATGCACATTCAGGTGACCACAGCCAATATTTTGCTTTATCTTAATGGAGAAGCCAATGTCCTTCCCATCGCAGCCCCCTGAGCCCCGCAGAGCACGCGGTGCACGGCGAGCAGGGAGGAGCTGAGCGCGGGCTCAGCCGCGCTGCTGCACCACCTGTTCCGAGGTGCTACCATAAATCCAAATAATCCTCTCTGCTTTCGGTTGGCCCTGAGGCATCTAACCAAAGAATAGAAAATGCCATTGCTGATGTGTGTGACCTGCTGTGGAGCTTCCTTCAGGAAAAAGAGTGTATCCTGCGTTGAGTATGGGCTGTAGGGGAGTCTCCAGCATAACTGAGTCTCCGTGTGCCGTGATGCTGCCGCCGCTGCTCAGTGAGGCTGCATCTTCTCAGTCGTAAGCAGCAGCTCCAGCGCGATGCGGCTCACGCTGCCTGTCACATTTTGCTGTGCTGCTGCTCCCGCTTCTGCTCTCACTTCACAGCCTCTTCCGCTTTCACAGCTCGGTTCAAAACATCACTTCCACGTGCCGTTGTCCCCTTTGAGAGGCTCTCGGGTCATGCCCAGAGCCGTCCGGCCTGTGCCGAGCTCCCCGCAGCTGTCACGTGCTCTGCCCAGATCTTGCATCCCTTGTCATCCGTGGAGGCCCTTGGGCTGTCTGTCCGTCCTCTCAGCTGGCTCAGGGTGAGTGGGTTGTGGTGGAACCTTGGCTGAGCCAGGACGGTGTCCCCACTGCTCCCTGGTCCCCACAGCCTGGAGGTGCCCGTGCTGAGAGGAGACAGCTGCGGCGCGTTCAGCGAGTCCGCGGCTCTCCATCCTCACCCCATGGGTGCTTTCTGTGCCGCAGGAACATTTGTTCCTTGTCGCTTGAGGGGAAGAGCACAGTGTGTATCAAAGCCAACAGTGCTCCAGCAGTGAAAATGTGAGGAGAGATGCTAAACAGCTCAGGAAAGGATTGCAAGCCTGGAGTGATGAAATGGAGAACAGCAGCACTGCGGCTGCAGAGGATCTGAGCCCATTGTTTGTTTCCCTGTGGTCTGTGTCACTCCTGGGCAGCCGGCTGCAGGCTCCTGGTGCCCGTGTCACCCTGCCTGGCCGTGCCATCCTGAGCAAGCGTCAGCTCTGCGTTTGCTGGGAGAAGTGTCGCTGGGAGCTCTGTGCCCTGAGGCCCGGAGGAGAGTGAAGTCAGCAGAAGCCCTGCCAGGCGATTGCTTGACTTTATATTTTCTTTCATCACCAGCTTCTTTTTTCCTGTTTGGATTGCGAAGGATCCCGGGTGACAGATTTTGTGCAAAGCAAGAAGAGCATAAATCGGGCTAGACTGGCAGTGTATGCCACCACTCCTCCTGCGTGTAATTGCTGGATCTGGCCCTGCTGACGCTGGTCAGAAGGTCCTGCCAGCACAAATCCAGCACGGTCAGAGCAGAGATGCTGTTGTGATGACCAGAGGCTGGGCACACTGGGGAAGGGGCGCAGGAGCTGTGCACCGGGTCAGCACGCAGCGCCAGCAGAGCGAGCGATGGCCCAGGGCAGCGGAGCGGCGCCTGACCCAGGGTAGATACTGTCCTTTGTGCAATGCTGCGCTTGAGCTGGGAGCCGGTGCTGCTGTGGGGGTGTGAGATGCAAAAGTGACCAGCGCGGGTAAAGATAATCACTTACCCAGAGTGGAAGGAGGGGAAAGGAAGGATGTGCCTGAGCCTTGGAGGTTTCATACACCCCTCATTTGAAATTTAGGCAACCGTGTGACTTGTTCTCCCTGCACGAAGCTCTGTGATTGGGTTTGTAGCCAACAGCTCTGGTGGGACCCGCCACGGCTGGGCTGCAGCACATGAGGAGCAGAACCACTCCCTCCACCTCCACCTGTCCGTTCAACAGCGTCTTGCAAACGCTTGCACACCAGAAGCCGTTGACCTTACTGCTTCCTGCACGCACCAGCACCCCATGGGCCGCTCTGCAGACCCTGCCCTGCTCCCACGGGGTGCTCAGGGGTCATGGACCCCAGCCCGGCAGCGGCAGAGGCGGCTGCAGCGGTGCGGGGGCCGCAAACCTTCCTGCAAGGTGGGCGTCGAGGACGCAGCTTTGCCGGCGGGACGGGGATTGATGACTGCAGTGGCACTTCGTCCTGTGCTCTGCCGCCCGGGCTCGTGCGGATGGATTCCCGTGTCCCGGTGCCGCTGGCCGTGCTCCCGGCCCCACACCTGAGCTCGCCCACCCCCACAAGGCGCTGGGCTCATCACAGGAGCAGCTGCAGCCGGCGGGTGTTCAAAGGCGCGATCCTGACCTCGCCGGGGCTGCCGCGCCGGCTCTTGCCGACTCAGGGGAATTATTTTGCTCTCCTCTCCGTCTCTCTCTCCCTGTCGCTCCTTTCCGCAGTGTCCTGACCTTGCGAGGCCTTGGTCTCCCCCCTATCCATCTCCCAGCGCTCAGTCTCTCCTGTGAACTCATGCTGGGAGATTAATTGCCACTATCGCCCCTAATCCATCACACTTCCCAAAGATTGTTTTGACATCTAGTTAATTTTTGGCTGATGATTTATCAAATTCTTATTACCGTGCTCTGAAGGGGCTCATTTATTGTGTTGATTCATGGTAATGATAAAGGGGAACCTTTTTGAATTTTAACTACATTCCCTCATGTTCTTCCCAGCACAGCTAAAGAGAAAAAGGGAAAAAATATAGCCAGGGACTCTTAATTCAGAGAGTAAAGAGGGAGGGGGAAAACCCTCCAGCCTCCATTATTTGTTTGAGAGCCAAAAGTCCTAAAAGAGGTTAATATATATTAAGACATATTTTGAGAGTTCTGGCCTGGTCTCTGTTTCAAGAGCATCCCCCCAAGGCTCTTTAAAACATTTATTGCCCTGTAATATTACCTAAATGTCTACTACCATTTTATTCAAATAGAAGTTAATGCTAAATGATGTCAGTCATGTACCAGTGGAAATGTAAAACATGTCTCTCTGCCAGTCCATATGGCAATTCCAGCTTTTAAAAGTACACAGAGAATTTTCTGCAACCCTTTATGTCATTTCCCCATCTTTGTTCCCACCTATTTTTAATTTGCTGCGCAGTTTTTAATAAGCCCAGATGGTAAAGGAAACGCAGTAAATGGCCGTTCTCCCTCTCCTCGTTTCTCCACAGGCAGCGGGGGGGTCAGAGCGCGTACCCGTGGGGCAGGAGCGCGGGGCCTGTTTGGGAGGGGGTGCGCGGCCGTTGGAGAGGCGGTGACACGGCGGAACGAGCCGCCCTGGTCCCACACGGCCTGTGCTCGTGTGGCTGAGGACAGACACGGGAACACCTGGGGGACACCCTGGGACCCGCCGGTTGGAGGGCTGGCGCTCAGAGCAAGGGTGCGCTGCTCTTGGAGCCCCAGAGCTCCTGGTTCTGCTCTCACCTTTCCCTTGTGGCTGCGACGCTGATCTATGCTCCATTCGCTTTAGTTCCCTACTTCTGAGCAGCAGTAGTCATCTTGCCTTTTATCCGTCTGTCTTCGCTATTAAGCTTGCAGGTTCTTTGGGGCGGAGACTGTCTGCTGTGTGCAGGCTCACCGGCTGACAACCGTCCTGGGCGCTAATCCGGGACAACTGAAACAGTGAACCAGCGATCAGGAGAGCAGAGTCAGAATAGCAGGGAGAAAGCAAACAGGTCCCTTTTATCAATTCAGTTCTCAACTTTAGCAGATCATTTTATTTAACCTGTAGAGACCCGGTAGGGTTCATTACCAAGGCACAGAATTCATCAGGGACGACGCGGGGCAGATCCACGGAGGGCTGGCCAGAGGTGCTGGTCCATCCTCTGCTGCATCGGCAGAACAGGGGTGCTGGGCTCCCAGACAGAGCTGCAGAGCTCCTGGCTGCCTTGTTTTATTAGCCTGGGTATCTTTCTTATCAACAAATCATAGCAATGGTACTGCTGGGTATGAAAATATGACAAAATGCCATAAAAATACCTGGGTTTCTGTCCATGATCCTTACAGGGTCCATCTGGAAGGCAGGTCCCTGGCTGGCCAGGTCCTGCCGCTGCCAGTTGTGTCGCAATCTAATAAGCTGCACTTGGAAAGCAAAATGTTCCAGCTGTGCCCAGAGAGTCAGGATTTCCCTCCCTCTCCTCGTCCCGGGGCCCTGGGCAGCCCCAGCCCGTTGTGCACGGTCCCCAGCCCCAGTGGCCTTTGCCAGGGCCGTGTCCCATCAGTGCCATCGGTGCCGGCCCTGGCTGCTGTGCCTTGTGGCTCAGCTTGAAAAATCTGATCCATTTTAAAAGTTCATTATGGGGTTCTGTTTTGTCTGGTTTTTTAGGGATGCTGCCATTTATTCATTTTGATCCCGCTTGCATGCTTACTGTGCTCTCAGTAACACTTGTGTAAATCAGGAGTAACCTTGTCCAAATGGGAGCAGAACCCCAAGTGGTGCGGAGCAGAATCAGCCCCATATCAAGCAGCGCAGTGTGGGAGCGAGCGGGGCAGAAGCACATACACATCACGCCCTCTCCTTATCTTTTATTTTCCTTATTCTCTCTTCCTCTCCTCCCCTCTCTCCCCCTTTCTCCCTCCCCCTCGCACTCTGTGCCTCTCATTTTCCATCCCTTTAAATGAGGTCACCCTGACTGAATGAAGGACGCAGGGAGCGGGAGAGGTCACGCATTAGCACCGCTATAACTGCGCTGCTACTGGAACTCGGCAACTCATCCATCACGGCCTCCACTACTCCATTAGGCCCCGCATGAAATATGCCCTGCTCTGAATCGCACGCCATACATCTCCCCGTCTAGACACCTTCCTGTTGTGCGAAGATCAATGCCGCGCGGTCATGCATCATGTGTCACCCAGTAGCCCTCACTCTAATAATCGTGTCTATTCTCTAGTCTGCAGTATAAATTATGGGTACTGTGAAAGTACTATATTATTCAGCAACCTTGGTCACTAATGGATTATTGGTTTATTGGCTGATAATGTGAGCTCCTTTTTTGGCTGGATCCTACCTTTATTTATTTATCTTTTTTCTTGATTATTATTCTGAGTGATGACTGATTTGGATCCTTATCCAGAGGCTTTCACCCTTGCAAAGCAATTATAATAATAAAGCCCTCTGACCATGGGCCTATTGCCCTGGCTCTCACTTAATAGAGATAGCTTTGGTGAAATAAAAGTCAAATATCTGTCTCTGCACCAGCTCGGTTTCCCATTCCTTTCTTGTTTTAGCTGCTGATTCCTTTTCCTGGGGTAGGGCCTCAAGCGAGGGACTGGAAGTAAAGACCACAGGGTCTTTGCAGGTGGTACTGCAAGAAACTGATTTCTGAGGGGGGTCTGATGCGAAGAACCTGCTCTGCCAGGCGGCCGCAGTCCCCTCCTGGGCACAGGCACCTTCCCAGTTGCAGAATAAAAGCAACCCTGCGGGTGCTGGGTGCTCGGGGACGTCGTAACAACCCGCGGCCTCCCTGCCATATGGTGGCATCACACCTCACCATACCCTGCATCACACCTCACCATACCCTGCATCACACCTCACCATACCCTGTATCACACCTCACCATACCCTGTATCACACCTCACCATACCCTGTATCACACCTCACCATACCCTGCATCACACCTCACCATACCCTGTATCACACCTCACCATACCCTGCATCACACCTCACCATACCCTGTATCACACCTCACCACACCCTGTATCACACCTCACCATACCCTGCATCACACCTCACCACACCCTGTATCACACCTCACCACACCCTGTATCACACCTCACCACACCCTGTATCACACCTCACCACACCCTGCATCACACCTCACCACACCCTTGTCACACCTCACCACACCCTGCGTCACACCTCACCACACCCTGCATCACACCTCACCACACCCTGTATCACACCTCACCACACCCTGTATCACACCTCACCACACCCTGCATCACACCTCACCACACCCTGTATCACACCTCACCACACCCCGTATCACACCTCACCACACCCTGTATCACACCTCACCACACCCCGTATCACACCTCACCATACCCTGTATCGCACCCCATTACCAACAGGGATGGCAGAGGAGGAGGGAGCCCGGTGAGGAGGAGGCGGATGAAGGAGCGGCGCTGGCGGGGGCAGGAGCGGACGGACCCGCCGCACGCGAGCAGTCGGCGCTCGCAGCCGTAATTGCCTGTAAGGAGCGTTGCTGTGCCGTGGCTTCTCGCGTGTCAGCTGCTAATTTGTTGCTGTTTGTTTGTACATGACAGTAATGTGTTTACCTCATTAGGGGATGTCAAAGTTCCCCAAATGTGTAGCTGGGAGATTACGGATTTCCTCTGCTGACACGCGGAGGAAGCGCAGCAGACGAACGAGCAGGATTTTGGCAGTGGGACTGAAGGAGGGAGCGGGAGGACGCGTTAACCCTTGGAGCACTCGGTCCATTGGAAAAACACCCCCTTTGAGAAGGGTTTGCTGCTGTTTGTTCCCAATTCCAGAGCCCATGTATCAAACCATGGCAGTTAAACACCCTTGGATACCGTAGCAAGGACCATGATGTAAAACCTGTAAAACCTCTTACAGCAAGGACATGAGAAAGAATGGGCATATAAAGAGAGGGGATTAGAAAACAGCCACTATACATCACGCTCAGCTGCTTGAACCACCACCAGGCCTGCACTCCTTGAGTGGTGTCTTCCCATTAATTATGATTAACCTACCCTACAGTTAGTTGTTCCTTCATTTGTAAAATGCTCCTGTTTTCCAACGAGTTCTAATCTTGGCTGTAATTATCCTGATGGCAGAGGAGTCCCTCCGGAGAGCCTTTTCTTCTCTCTCTGACTTATCTGACTCTCACCGGGGTTGTTGTCTGCAGCCACGTGCTGCGGTTGTGCATCCTCCAGCACCGCGGTGCTGCGACCAGCTCTGCATCTTGGTGCCCCGGGCCTTCCCCTGCCCAGTGGCATTCGGACCTATCTAATTTACAGGGTGGCTCTGAGAATTAATCAGTTAAATTTTTGCAGATTGCTCTGCAAGTACTAGAGGCTACCGCTGCCTGTGTTTTCTGCCAACACAGCACATTCACCACCTTCCACGCGAATGGATTCCTAGGACGCCGTCCAAACTGAGGAGAAGGAGATGCCTCCTGCCAGGGCACGGGAAGATGTTAGGAAATGAAAGAAGCAACTCAAGAGCTGCAGCTTTTTCTTTCACCATAAGAGACAGCAACAGTCGTGTCCCCCTCGTGCATCCTCTGCCCACCAGGATACGCCAGGTTGTTTTCTTGGGGAGCCCAGTGAGCACGGCAGTGCCACAGGTTGGTCCTTGTCCTGGAGGAGCCGAGGAGCGGGACAGGAGGCTCTGAGCACGTGTGACTGCTGATCAGATAGGAGCTGTGTTACCAGGCAATATTGAGTCTCTGTCCTGCCAAACGACCTTTATCTTCTCATTCCTTCCCCACCCTCCCAGATAAACCCTGCTCAGGTCACAGCCTGCAGAGGAAGCCTTCCTTGGGAGGAGGAGGAGGATGCAGCCCTGATGCAGAATCAGGGTTCATAAGTATGTTTTATATTAGTCAGGAATGAGGCAGAATAACTTAATTAGAGATACTCTAGCTGGTTCACTCTACCAAGGTCTTGACCTACAAGGGTGTATGTGAGATCACTAGAAGGCTGAAGAACTGGTTGTGAAATCCTGGAAGGCCTCTGACTACTATTTCCAAAACCATCAAAAACTTAGCTAAAAATAGGTGTTCTTTTGTATCAGCAGCTCCACGGTGAGGAGCAGGGTGGTGTGATGGCGCCGGCCCGGTGTGCGCTGGGCTGTTGGAGCGGTGTTTCCGTTCCAGCTCTGCTGGCAGGGGTCAGCAGCAGCGCTCACGGGGGAGCTGGGGCAGCTCGGTGGTGTCAGGAGGAGCAGAGCGCTGGGCTGGCCCTGCGGGTGCGTGTGGAGGAGGCTCCGTCAGCCTGATGGCCGCAGGAGCGGCGGTGCTGGGAGAGGCTCTGTGAGGATCAGCAAAGCATGCGGGAGGAGTGGCCGAGTGTCTTTTTCATCTCTTAAAACCGGTGAGGAATTGCAGCAATTTGTTGATGTGCCTAAGCGCTGCTGCGAAGGTCTGCTCACAGTCATCCCGAATCATCTCGGCGTAGAGGAGAAACCGAGTCAGCAGCAACAGCCGCATCAGACCCTGCGCCACACCAGCCGACAAATATTGCTGTGGCAGTTCCAAGTGCCATCGAGCATATGGCTGGCGAGGGCACTTTGTCATCTCTGCCTCGCAGGGCTGAAATACAGCGCCGTCGGGTTCGTCTGCGTCCCTGCCAACGGAGGAGGCTCCATCGCCACCTCAGTGGTACCGGGGGAGCAAACGTCCCCTTTCTCTCTGAAGACTGGTAAAAAGGCTGGGCTGTGATTTTGATCCGAGCATCCAGCTACAATGAGTAGCAGCAGGTTTGTAATGCACTTGCAGCTAGGAGTGTTGTGACCATGGAGAGGTGAACTCAGCTCTGAGGGATTACATACCGGCTTCTGCTCATTTTAATTATACATAAAATCAGGTACAAACACGCACATGCATCTGGGTGTGTGGAGGCCCAACCACACACACAGCCATCATTACCACTTGATACCTTTATATAGCTGCATACGTGCCTAATAACCTTTGCCAGGTGTATTGGTGGGTGTAGATCATACCTGTACGGGTGTGTGGAGAGGAGAAGCTGCTGAAAAGGGGCTGTATTGACACCTCTCACCTTGCTTCTATCTGCTGCTCCAGAGATTTCTCTGGAAATTAATCCTCGCCACAGTGATACAGGGCTCGCAGGGCTTGTTGGGATCCTCGATCCATCTTTGGGAGGCCAGACTCAGACGGAAAAGAAGGGGGGAACCCCAAAATTCCTAAGTGTATTTTTCCATTCACTTGATCCACAGCCAAGGCCTCCACCTGCAGCAATCCTCAGCTATCACAGTTCTGCTGCTCTGGCCGATAACGAAGATAATTGTTTCATCCACTTTGTCAAGCTGAAATGAAAAGAGGGCAAAGCAAAATGATGCCATCATAAATCATCAGGCTGAGACAGCAAAAAAAGGACAAGATAGTGACTTCATTAAGGGTTATGTATTGTGTCATTAAGTTGGCAGGGGTCACCTTTCATGTCACGCAGCAGCCCCATGATGCATTGCTGGCTCCTCTTTCCAATAAAATTAAACGTAGATGTAAAACTGATTAGGCCGTGTTTGCTTCAGCCCAAGGCAAGGGAACCGCGCAGGGAATAATTGATACAAGATCGCGACTGATTTGTAATGGCAGCGATTTCTCTTCCTGGTCATTTCTCTGCTGACCTTGCCCATTAAAATAAGCCCAGCTGCCTTGAGAAGAGAGACACTCGTTCCGCCCTTTCCCTGCGCCTCCCGAGCCGCTTCCCAGGAATTCATTTCCTCTTGGCTTTCATGGGATTTCTCATTCAGCATCACGACCGCACGCTGCCGCAGGCTCGGTGTGAGAGCAGGGCAGCCCTTCCTGTCTGCTGGTGGCTGCTGACACCATCCCGATGTATCAGTGACATCCCCCGCTCTGGTTTCGCCCTCCGACTGACAGCGGATCGTTAGGAGCCCCGCTCTCCCGACACCCGCATCTCCGACATTGCCCCTGCACAGCCCTCAGGGCTTCGGAGGGGATTCGTGGAAAGGTTTGGTTAGGGCTGTCACAACATCTTCAGACAGGGCGGCATTGGCTTCTGATGGCCTGGAACGTGAGGCCGCGTGTCTCCTGACAGCACGGAGCTGCAGCTCCGCAGTGCCCTGCGGTCCCTCCTCGCCACCCCGGGCTCTGAGAGGGGCTGGCGGGTGGTGAGGGAGGACGGAGAACGTGGGCAGGTAAATACCTGCTAGAGGTTGTTGCAAACCACAGGGCCGCTTGCCGTCCGAGAGTGGGGCACTCAGGACCCCTGTGCTGGCAGTGGGACGCTGTACAGTGTCCCCTCTGCAGTGTCCGAGAGCGGGGCACTCGAGACCCCTGTGCTGGCAGCGGGACGCTGTACAGTGTCCCCTCTGCAGTGTCCGTGCCGTGGCGGGGAGCTGCTGTCGCTCTGCAGAGACGCAGAGGCCGGTGCCGGCTCCATCATGCAACTGTTTGGTGCTTGAATGCCCTTTATTTCTCCTTTCCTTCTCCTGCAGCATCTCTCTAATAACACGGGGCCCACAGAGGTGCTGTGCGTTTCGGAGGCCTCCCCGGTGCACCGTTTATCACTGTGTCCAAGGAGCCTCAGCAGATTTACACTCGTGCTGTTTACAGCAATCTCCCAGGTAGGGTTAGAGAATATGAGATCAGGCCAGGGATGAAAACAGCGGCAGTCGCAGGGATTTGAACTTGTACTTGCACTTCCCTTCAGGGAGTCTGAAAGAGGAAAAGCCGTGACACACAAAACACAGTGCTGGATCTAGAAAAGAGTTCGATGTGGGTGGCTTTCGGAGGGATTATTTATCCTCTTAGAGCTAAATATGTGTTTATGGCATCTGGTGGAGTACAACTCTTACTTGCAACAACTGTGCCTGGTTCTTGTTGCCTCTTGGCCAAGGCTTTCTGACGTGGCCACTGGGCTTGGGGCACTCAGAGCCATCCGGCAGCGGGATTGATGGAGCTGAGCGCTCGCAGTAATGGCGCTGGAAGAAAGGAGAGTAAATAACGAACACTGGATCTCCTTTGCAATGGAAAACTATTAGAGAGACAGGACCAGTAAAACAAACACAATTCCATGTGTCAATCCGAGACATATGGACTAAAAATACACAGAGAGGGAGCGCAAGCGTGCACGAGAGAGGATGCAAAACCCTTATAAATGGTGAACTGAAAAGCACTCATTTCCCTTGCAGTAACTAATATGATGTGGAACAAAGGAGCTGAGACCTTCTCGCCATAAACAACCGCTGAAAATATAAACATTTTCTGGGGCACAGATGGCTGATGCTTTGATTTTATTTTTCTTTTCTATACATTTGACAGCTAAATTCAGTCATTTGTGAACAACGTGGCCATAAAAATGAGTAATAATGATTGGAGGTATCTTACTTTTGGTTTAATGGGCTCTGGAGTGGTTCCATGGCGGGGAGAGGGGCTGAGGCGCCGTGGCCGGATCCTCAGTCGCTGTGCTCAGCGCAGCAGGATTGCAGGGTTCACACCAGCTGCGGATCCTCAGTCGCTGTGCTCAGCGCAGCAGGATTGCAGGGTTCACACCAGCTGCGGATCCTCAGTCGCTGTGCTCAGCGCAGCAGGATTGCAGGGTTCACACCAGCTGCGGATCCTCAGTCGCTGTGCTCAGCGCAGCAGGATTGCAGGGTTCACACCAGCTGCGGATCCTCAGTCGCTGTGCTCAGCGCAGCAGGATTGCAGGGTTCACACCAGCTGCGGATCCTCAGTCGCTGTGCTCAGCGCAGCAGGATTGCAGGGTTCACACCAGCTGCGGATCCTCAGTCGCTGTGCTCAGCGCAGCAGGATTGCAGGGTTCACACCAGCTGCGGATCCTCAGTCGCTGTGCTCAGCGCAGCAGGATTGCAGGGTTCACACCAGCTGCGGATCCTCAGTCGCTGTGCTCAGCGCAGCAGGATTGCAGGGTTCACACCAGCTGCGGATCCTCAGTCGCTGTGCTCAGCGCAGCAGGATTGCAGGGTTCACACCAGCTGCGGATCCTCAGTCGCTGTGCTCAGCGCAGCAGGATTGCAGCGGTTCACACTGGCTGTGGATCCTCAGCTGGGCTCCAGCCATCCTGCAGCAGTTTCAGTCTGTTTTCGTCCACAGACAGGCTAGAAAACCTGGGTGAATCCAACAGATTCCCTGTGCTTCGTTTTATCTTCTGTAGAACGTACGTATTGTACCTGCATGAGCTGCTTTGAGGTCCTCAGGCTGAGGGGACACAAGGGGATGTTGTTGGTTTGCAGAGCACAAAGTGTGGGTCTGTGTTTTCACCTGGGCCTTGTTATTGGATATAGAGGAGCTGAGTGGCAACAGCAGCATGGACTCTAAATATAGAGAACATGTAACACAAACACAAACTCCATTCTCAGCAATGTAAATGTTAATGAGATGATGTATAATCCTTCTATTGACACGTCTGCCAGGGTAGCACAAAAGAATGAGGTTTGTCTGTATCAGCTCCCGTAGAGCTGAGCATTTTGGCCTCACATTTAGGAATCTCCCGAAAATGACCCGGCCAAGGGCCGCTCCAAGGGCTGGCTGTGCCTGGTGGCGGAGGATTAGTTGGGTTGGAACGTGTTTAGGGACACATCCTAAAATACACAGGTCAGTGGTGTGCTAGTACATGATACTTAAAGCTGGCTCTGGCAGTGGGATTTACCAGGCTGGAAAACTGAGTAAAGCACCATGAGCGGGAGTTTCAGCTGCTTTGCTGAAGATGGAAATTAACTGCTTTGTAAAAAGGGCAGGGAAAGAACCCAAACGTGGGGTGTCAAAGGTTCTGTTGTGCGGGCTCGAGCTGCTCCCCGGCGCAGGCCGCTGTCTCCCAGGGTGATGCTGTCCTCGTACTGCGGATTGCCACACGCTTCCATTAAGGCCTTTGCTTCATTCGACAAGAAGGTCTTGTGCTGAGCGCCCAGGCAGGATCCGCACCCCCCGGGGTGTGCAGACCCACCGGGGCTCTTCATCAATAGGTCCCTGTCCCGCTCACCGCTGTGGTCCGTGCAGAAATGTGCCCGAGCGGTGCTGCTTCCACGGAGCCAGGCACAGCGAGTGATGTTCCAGGCACTCCTCTGACCTCCCGGCATTTCGAACAGACGTCTTCACAGATGAAACAAGCCCAGGGGGAGGCCGGGGACGGCGAGAAAGAGCAAAGCACATTTGTGCCACATTCTCACCCGTGTTCTCTGCGCGGTCGCTCCTGCCGGTCGTGCTCTTTTACTGCCATTTGTAGTGGAGCCAAAAGACAGGGAGGAGGAAAAACGGGGCGCTTATTAAGTAGATCAAATGTTAAGGTAACATTATGTGCCGCACTACGTTCTGCAGGCTGCTGAGGACAGGGGGGTATTCAAGCAGTAGCCAGAGATGGCTGTGATGAGTTCAGTTGCTGCTCTCTCCATGGGGCTGTGAGATCCAGGCCTCTGTGGTTCAGGAGGGGCTGTTACAGCGGGGCCTTTCTATCGTCCTTCCCCAAACGGGTGAAAGAAAAGACAGACGTTCTGCTTCTGGATCCCGGCCGGACTTGCCCAGCCCAGAGAGGCCACAGCTCCTCTTCGCTGCCTCTTCGGGACGGGAGACTCCCCTGTGCTGTGCTGTGACGTGAAGTGACGGCGATCAGCGCATCTGCAGGGCCCTGCTCTCCCCTCACCGTCTCTGGCCCCGCCGCGGGTTCCCTGGCTCGGCGCGTTTGGCCAGCAGTGCTCAGAAACCGCAGCTGTTTCATCTCACAGTGCCAGGGAGCGCCGGGCACCGCTTGTCGAAAGCACCAGGGGAAGCTGAGCTGCTCCCACTCCCATGGCGGGACGTGGATCTCCCCACGGAGAGGCCCACGGGTGCCACGGATCCTCCGCTGACTTCTCCCCAGTTCACGCCACAGAGCCGGGATGCTGAGCTCTGATCCCGGAGTGATTTTTCTTAATGTCTTTATATAGATGAGTTAACTCAAAACCTTTCCAACATAAGCATGTTTTTCTGTTCCTTCATCCTGACCTTGGCATTTTCTTTCTCCACTCCAAGTTCTCTGCTGTCCTCTGGCCAGCTTTGCCTCTCATTTGTCAATGTTATTATTGAATTTTCAAATGCCAGTAGTGCACATAAATCAATGGCTGGCTTCTCCCCAGTGGCATATCCCTGCCACATGTGGTCATTCATTTTTTTTAATAAGTCCTCCTCTCCTTTCACCCATTTATAAAAATGCATCTTGTTCGCCTGCTGCCGTCCATCATTCGGTGAGTCCAGCTATTTGTTGCCCCTGAGTGCTTATTCATCAACGTTTTCAAAAGCAAAATCACTCTTCGCCTCCTGCTCTTATTGTGCCATCAATCTCGACTGGGGATCAATAAACCTCGCTTTCGCAATTTTTCCCCCATCATCCCGTGCTGGCTTTCCCAAAGTCTGCCCTTCGTATTTCCATTTTTAACTGATCAGCAGCAGCAGGACAGTGACAGCGGGGACGAGCAGGATGTTTCATCCGCTCCCAGTGTGGCAATAAGTGGCCCAGCATCACTCATCTCGCTCGGGGACCCCAAGAATTGAACACTCATCTCGTTCAGCCGTGGCCCCGGGGGCTGGGAACGGAGGCGGCGGCCCCGCCGCGCGGTTCTCACCGGCGCTCGCCCTGGGACCGCAGCCGGGGAGTGTTTGTCTTCTAAACATCGTTGGAATGAAAAATCGCTTTGCACCGGGAACTCACATTTCCATTGAAAAGTCGGTTTTGTTGGGGTGGTTTTCAATAACAACAAACAAAACCGAAAAACTCCTTTTAAAAAGTTTCCTCTTTCCGATGCACGCTCGCAAGGCTGACATTTATTTTTGAGACTGTTTCCAAGAAAACAGCCTATTTTATTTTTTGACCAGAAATGTTTTCCAAAGCTGAATATTTTCACGACTTTTGAAGAAGCTCAATGTTTCAGTTATCAGTTTTATCTTTTCATTGAAATTCTAAATAAAGCCCTCTCTGAAGCAGCTCTGATCAGCTTCGAAAATTCCCCCAGCTGTCCTGTGCGAATAACGGGACTTTCTGCCGTGCTGTAGCCGTAACAACCCGCGTGGAGCACACGGGGACACGGGATGGGGCTCAGGGACCACAGGGTGGCCAGGGTTCAAGGGACTTTTGGGGACACCTTGTCCACTGGAGCCGGTTGTCCCGTGCAGGTGGTTTCTGACATCCACCCCCTCTGTGGGCACCGTGCCTGTGTGTGCATGGGCCGATTCCTCCATACGGGCAGGAGTTGGCGTTTCCAACCCATTTCTTCATGGGACAGGGCAGCCTGGCCTCATTAACCCTTCCCTAATGAGACGGGGAGGCGCCTGCCCCCCGATTGCCCAGCAGCAGAAGCGGAGCAGAGGAGAGCGGCAGATGGGAGCGCGCGCCAAGGCAATGAATTCAGGCCACAATCACTAACATTTTGTGGTTTGACACTTAATTGATTAACTAATTTGAGGCAACAAGATTTAGTGTAGCTGTAGATTAGTGTCGAAGGGATAATTACGGCTAAGCTCCCGTTTCCAAACAGCGTGTCAGCTGCAGTTTGGAGCCGCGGGACCAGGCGATAGTAAAGGTTCCCGGTCCGCGGTGGCTCAGCGCCCGGGGATTGCAGCGGAAAGGTCAGGCACCGACTTATCAGCATAGACAAAATCCCTTCCTATAATGTATGTGTTTATTCTCAAATTAAATATATTAATGTATTATTTGTTCTCAAAATGTCATTCAATAGATAGTAGGCTTAGGTTTCCTGGCAGACCTTTGAAGCTTAAAGAGTAATGTAATAATAGTACGTTAATCCATAAGCTACACAGCCCTCTCCCAGCAGACCCCCCGCTCCAGAGCTGGCGCTGAAGCTCCGACTTTGCCGCATCTGTTTCTAGGAATTTCTGTCTAACAATAGTGGACTTGTTGGAGTCTGCTCTGCCAGCTCCAGCGTGAAATGCTGCCTTGCTCGCGCCCATCTGTTCGGCATTAACGTTGGGGCACCTGTACGTGGGGTTTGTGGGGCGAGGGCAGGTGCCGGTCCCGGTGCGACGCACAGCTCTGCTCTGCTGGCACGGGGGGCGAGCGGCACCCATCCTGCTCTCCGCGCCCTGCTGAGAGCAGCTCTTCGGAGCCAGAGTTTGGGTTGGGCCAAGCCCCAGTTTAAACTGGAGGAAACGCTGCATTTGGACTTTTCCCCAGGCTGAATTCTTGGCACAAGTAAATCATCTCTTGGAAAAAAAAAGTCTTGAAAGAATGTCTCCATCTTTTTCTCCAAATCATCCATCCATCTATCTGTTTGTCTGTCTAGAGATGATAGCTTGATAGCTATCTAAATGCCAAACCTGATGTTTCAGAGAGCTTGGAATCCATCTCTGAACCGCACTGATTTTAATTCTGCAAGTCTTAATACTTGATTGACAAACACTGCTAAACAATCCATCACAGTTGCCTTATCTCAAAAATGTAACCTTTTTTCTGTTTATGGAACACGCACATGTGGAACGTGTTTTTCTTCCACTGTCTGTTGATTCCAGTTCATTCAGCGCAGCGTTGTTTTTCGGTCTGTGCTGGTTTTGCTGGCTCTTCCCCCTCCGCGTGACCACCGCTCACCTCTGGTTCCTGGAGAACACGGGCGGCTGTGAATGAGCGGTGGGGACAGCGGGGGTGCTGGGGCAGCCCAGCCCGGAGCCCGCGCTCACAGCACCCGGGATGGGGAAACCGAGTCCTCCCGTGTCCCCGGGCCGGGTTGTAGCAGTTCATCCATGCTCTGTGGGCAATTTGGGGTTGGGCTGTGACCGGAGCCTCTGGGTGCTGCCAGAGTCACAGTCATTCTGCCCCTCTTCTGCCCTTTAAGATAAATGTGAACCTTCACTTGTTTCAAGCAACCTTGGTGGGCTGCCAGCCCTGCAAGAATACCCAACAAAAACTGATGTGGAGATACGCTCAGCACTGTGGATATTACCACTTAGAGTGTTGGCGATTATTAAATTACATTTATTGCTGTAATGATGGCAAAAGCAATGTTTGTTAATTGCTAAGGCAGATGAACAGCTCTTGCAGTTTCCCGTTGGGGAGAAGCTGAGCAGACGGGCGATGCCGAAGGAGGTAACGGCGCCGCAGGGCCGAGCCGGGCAGGCCGCGCGCGCTCTGGCTCCGCGGCAGCGTCGTCACCCGAGCAGCGCCGGAGCAGAGCTGCGGCCCCTCCTGCACGCAGCACACGCAGAGCTGCACTGAGGGAGCCGAGTCCTCCCGCTCCGCTTCCCCTTCCTTCCCCAAGCACATCCGGGGGTGTCCCGGGCACCCCGCGATCACGGAGCCACGCGGGTCACCGGGGAGCGTGCCGTGGTCCTTCAGCTCTTGTAATGGCATTAGCAACGACCGGTTCTTACTCAATCATACTCCCAAAGGATTTTCAATAAACTTTTTATGTGCCATAACTGTTACATTAAATAAAGCTGAAAGTATTGAGTAAACTGACTGTAAATCACTTTAGATGCCTTGGAATTACATTAAGTGTGAGAATTATGGATCTTTCGCTGCTCGCAGAAACAGAGACGACGGAGCCAGAAATTTTTATGCTGCCAACCCTTCGGAAGGTTTTTTTACTTATTTTTTTGCACCATACACCAGGCTCCTCCTGCAAACGGCTCGTTCGGGACACGCTGAGACCGAGTCCATCCTGTGCTCAGCGCCTGTGGTGCTGGGGGATGCTTTCCCTTCCTGTCAGGCTGGGTTGGTTTTCTCGGTCTGGAGGTTGTAATTCAGTGCTGGGGTAGAGTCGCTGTTAGCAGAGCCGAGCAGGCTGCGAGCCCATTGCATCAGCAGTGATTTTCTGTTGGCCGCCTGACAGCCAATACCTCATCAATACAAATACATATTGTGATACAGATAAATGCTGAGGAAAGATCTTGTGTCGCTGCTCTTTAGGCACCCCAGAGTTGGTGTGAACGTATGTTACGTTTAATGCCCCGCAGAGAGACGCACAATTTAATACAAGCGACCACGAGTGCCCTGTGCTGTTGAATAAATGAACTGCTCTCCTCCTTTTCCCGCCTTTCCCCCCTCTACGTTCCACTGTCCGTGACGGGCTCAGGACGAGCCTTGGATCGCGCAGCCGATGACGTGGAGCAGATGGAGCAGCAGAGAACGGGCAGCCTCTCCAGGGCCTGACGTGGGCCTTTCTTGCTGGGAGAGACACGGGCTGTACGTTTGTGCCGCACGTTTGTGCCGCACGTTTGTCCCCATTGCCAGGGCTGGTAGTGAGGATGGAAACGCAAACCCAGGGGCTCAGCCGGGTCCAACAAAACGCGCTGTTCCTACCTGGGTACACAGCACCCGCCTGCAAACGACACGGGAGGGCCCCGCACAGCACGGCCCCGCGAGGAGGGAGCCAGGAAAGGCTCCCAGTGGGAAAACCCTTTGTTCGCGATGGTGTAAATCAGCTGTGTTCAGCGTGTCACCGCACGGCTTACGACGCACCAGACAATGCCCAGCTTTTTGTAGTGCAGAAGCATATTAACCTTTGTGTACTCCTGCCGGGTTTCAACAAAAGATGGCTGTTAGGAACTGCGGGGCTCATTGTAATTGCTTGCCATGTGGGTAAATGATCCGGAGCTGTGTGAAGATAAGAAGAAATTGCTAAAGGCAAATCACCTGGGTTTTATTATGCTTGCCCTAAAAATAATTAGCATGGCCTATGAAATCATACTGTGAGGGGGTTTGTTCTAGCAGGAAGCTGTAACCTATATATTGTAGCTTGCTTTCTGGAGAGCTGATCTTTGTAGTTGTGTTGATGAGTTGTTTGGGGTTTTTTTGTTTCTTTATTATTTTCTGTTTTAACTGCAGGGAAAGACAAATGAAGGAGCTCCGGCAGCTCCAAATGGCAGCGAGGGGCCTCCCGCCGCCTGTGACCCCCGGCTCGTCCCCCTGCAGCCACAGCGTGACCGTTTCTCCGAGGGAACGCGGCCCGTGCTGCCGCAGGGCCTGTTTGCCACAGGTAATGCTTTTGACTTGGGATTGTGGGCTGTGTGTTTGCAGCATAATTCACCGCCTCCTCTGAGGGGGAGCAGCTTTCCACGGGAGCACAATGGTTGTTTTTTTCCATTTGCTGTATCTATCTGGGACCACAAAAACACCAAGGTCAGAACAGAAAGCGGGAATAAAGCAGCAGCTGTATATAAAATTACAGGCTTGCTGGTTTAAGTGCTAGCTACCCACAATTTGGTGTGAATTGCAGGTGATCACAACCTCTGAAAAGCATTTGTGCACATAGAGTGTTGGCAACCCCAAGCATTAAAAGCCCTGAGTCAGCTGTCTTAAAATCACGTGTTTTGACTTAAATAATGAGATAGTGAGGACCAGCGATCTGGTGCCGTGTTCGCTGGAAGCCTTCGGGGCTTTCTCAGGCTTTGTTCCGTCAGGTTTTCCCTGCTGCGGCCCTGGGTTGTTTTACCTGGGGGCTGTGGCCCCGGAGCTGTTTCCTGGGGCTTCCTCGGCTCATCCTGAGGGAAAATCCTCTCCCACCACGGGCAGCGCGAACCTGGGCACCAGCTGCTGTGCCCCCGGGGCGGGGACCCTCAGGTGTCACTAAGCCGGGTAAAACCCTTTCCGCAGCGATGAGTGGGGCTCCTGGTGTCTGACCAGCTGTGGCTCAGCGGTCCCGAGTCCTCCTCATCTCGATGCAATCGTACGTTTCTAGCGTGGTTTGGTTTCCTGGTGTTTGCCGCCATCCTTGCGTGATCTTGGGAAGATGCTTTTTCATGGTTCAGCTGATAATTTGTGTGGCTTTGCTGTGTTTTCTCTGTGGAGAAGAGAAGGGAGGAAGGGCTGTTGCCTTAGCAAAGCTGATTCCCAAGTGTTGTATCCCCACTGCAGGCCGTCTCATACAGAGCTGTTGTGTGCCTGAGCAGCTTTCCCAGCCAAAAAGTACTAACACCCGGTCCTGGGAACTGCCGTGTTTTGTTTCTCTGTGATGACATCGTGTAGATACTAACGCTGGTCTTCTCTTCTGGTGATGCGTTTGAAGGCTGGATGGCCCGAATACTGTTCCTCTTGATTCTTCATGGCGTTTCAGGTGAAGGAAACACCAAACCTCAAAAGCATTTGGTGGTTTCTGTGCTAGGTGGTTAATGCCACTCTGCCATGTCACAGCCATTTTTTGCTTTGTCTCATTTACTCTTGGCTGTCGAGATCCCCAAACCTCGTGTTTGCTTTGGCCGTGGGCTGCTCATCCACGCGAGGTTCAGGGATCGCTCTGGTTTTGGAGGGCTCGGGTGTGAGCTGTGTGGTCCCGAAGCCTTGTGTTGATTATACCTGGTGCAGTGAGCTGAGCCCCGAGTCTGAGCGCTGGTGCCTCAACGCGGGGTTATTTTGGAGTGCAATGGACATGGCTGGGTCAGAACAGATGTTTAACGTGGACTCCCAAGGCTCCCGAATGGCCGGACGCTGGGAGCCTCACGGAGCCGAGCGTCCCCTCCAGCCTGCGGGTGGTTCTGCACAGCTGGATCACAGTGAGAAAACACCCGGTGCCGCTGACTTGAACCAGGATTACTCTAAACTGGCAAGTTTTGGAGATGCAGCTTTCAACTGGGCGATAGAAAGATGGATGGGGAGCTGGTCGGCTTTCTGTGCCGTAAATTCCCCCGCGCTGTTCCGTGTCTGTGAGCTCCAGAGTTTCAGGAGCAATGCTAGCCTGGAAACTAGCAGGGGAATCCCTTTCCCTGCTGATTATGGCTCTTCCTGCAGTAAAACACTGTAAGAAAGGCATTGAATTATGCAAACCGCACAGTCCTTGGTCCTTATAGCCCTCAGTGACTTGGAGGCACTAAAGACAATGTGATGTGGCAGTATGGTAGTTTCCACGCTCTGGATTTGTATTATTAAATACCAGAAGAAATACTCGTTTCAAACCCACATCGTTTGTCAGCTCTTGAGTTATGGCTGCTTTGGTAACTCAGACACCCTCTCCTGCTGCCAAGTTCCCATGCTCTTTGTTTTGGATGTGTGTGATTTTATGGGTTTGGACTCAAATAACTTGTGCAGTTCCCCCAGATGCCTCCTGCGGTGGGACCTGCCAGGCCCTTCTGGGGAGGAACAAAGGCGGGGGCTGAGTTCTGCACAAACACATTGTTCCTGCTTTTCAACTTCTGCGCGGCTTTAAAAACCAACAGAACAGCCTTGCTGTAAACTTCAGAGATCTTGAAAGTGGCTCTTTCCCATGAAATCCCAGTGGCTTTCTGGGGTTGAACACCCACGAGCCGTGTGCGCAAAGCAGCCGTGGGAGGAGGTGGCTGGATGCTGGAGGGCTCTAAGGAACCCTGAGGCATGGTGTGTGTCTGATTTCCATCTAAAAACATCCTCCATCACCTGGGTGCTTTTTCAGATTCCTTCTGTGAGTCTGTAAGCCTTTTGTGAGTACCGAATGCCAGTGTCTATCTGGACTGCTTTTGCATGCATGGGTTTGGCAACATCGCTTAAACAAGTTCATTGTGTAAATGGATGCAAAAGTCCCCAAAGACTTTACCATTCTGAGAGTGCTCAGGGCAGATCTGCTGGAGTCTCAGCACAGTTCAGTGGGCTCGACCCGGAGCTTTCGGCCGGGGAGACCTGCAGCGGTGTCTGTGGTGCTCAGCGCGGGGGCTGGATCAGGAGTGATTTCCCTGACGCCTTTTGAGGCTGCTGTGGTTTGTCTCCCAAGTGGAGTGAGTTTGGCATGTCTTAACTACCATTCATCAGCTCCTAAACACATGACAGAAAGGTCACGGACGTGTGGAAATAACAAGGGACCCTGTGAATTAGGAGTAAGAAATAACAGCGTTTAGAGCTGGCTGGAGACTCAAACATTTCCAAATCAGACTGGGGGAAAAGCAGGAGTGATGCTTCCTGCTGACCTTTCAGAAGCGCCTGGGGGACTTGGGAGTGCAGAGAGGCTGGGAGGAAGGACCAGGAGGTAACCCGGGCTGGATGAATATTGTCTTGTGGTGCTGAGGTCGTATGTGCAGCATGTGCTGGGCGGTGTGAGCACAGCGGCCACGGTACCCTTTAATTTCCCTTTCTGCTCGTGGGGTTCCCAGCAGGAGCTGGGGAGCAGACATGGGATGGTCTGCCCTGGCCGGACCCGCGGACAAGGCCAGGCGGTCACAGGCAAGCAGGACCTGGGGTGTTGGAGAACGGGCCAGGGCTAAGTAACAGGGCCAGCTGGAGTTATGCTTGTGAAACAGCGCAGTGTTGAAGATGTGCACAGCCGGTGGGGAATGTCGTACGGACTGAGCACCTCCGGCTCTTGACAGCAGATGCTGAAGGTCCCGGATGCTCCGGAGCAGCTCAGGTGTGAGGGAGCAGAGCGGGCGGGCTGCGGGCCCTGCTCGGTCAGCCCTGTCCTGTCGGCATCCAGAGCCTCTGGTATTTGTTGTTATTGTTTATTTACCTGTTTCCTGGGAGAACGCTGAAGGTAGATGGACAGTGGGAAGGTTGAGCAGCGAATTGCTGCGCTTCTGCCCGGCCGGGGAGCGCGGAGCGCGGCCTTCCTGACCTGCAGTACCAGTCCTAACGGGCAAGGAGAATTATTTTGCCTTCCACTAAACGGCAATTTTGTGACCAGCTCTCATATTGAAGCATGCAGGGAAGAGAGAGAGCATATATATATATATATATTTAAAAAAAAAAAAAAAGGAGGAAGAAAGAAAGAAACACTTATGCTTTAATGGAAGCTCATTTTTGTAAAGTACCCCCGTGGCCCCTGTGGGCCCAGAGAATTAAACGCTGTCATTCAGAGCCTGAAAGCGGAGCCATCCAGTTTGCAGACACCTGTCATAATTAAACTAATGGCTCTGAAAATGTGCCTTGATATTAAATCCATCTTCCGCCGAGGAGCAGGGCTGATTAAAACCGCTGTTTGACAGTTAATGATGAACCTTTACTCGCTGAGCTCCGTAACTGGAACAGACCGGCTGGGCCCCCCCTCGCACAGCCCCTTCCCGGATCCCTGCCCTGGGCTGGGGGGCGTGGGGGGTCCTGGGATGGTCCGTGTTTGCAGCAGCCTTGGGCTGCGACTCCAGCGCAGTGTGGAGGAGGCATCTGCTCCGGTGCCTGGTTTGCATGGGCCTGACTTGCTGCGGTACTTGTGGTGCTGCAGAGATGATGGGGAAAACGCCAGATCATGTATTTGTGCCCAGGAGCTGTGCCCGGTGTGGGCTGCACACCTGGGGCAGCTCAGCGAGCTGGTTTTCCAGTGCTGGTAGGAGGCTGTTGGCATCAAAACCCGAATGGTTCTTGCTGCGGGGTTCATCGCTGCTTCCCCTGAAGATGTGAGCACCAACTTCTGACACCGCAGCTCGTTACCAGGGCACTGGGTTTGCTGTCGCTAAGCCAGGATTACGATTAAACAGAGAAAGAAGAGTCCTTAAGGAGCAGAGTTGGTGTTTACTTGGAAATGTGTGCAGTGACTACTTGGTCCTTGTAAATACGCGTCTCTGAACAGGCTGCTGCAGCCGCAGCTCTGGCACCCGTTGCGCCAGTTGTCTCCCGCCTTGTTTTCCGCTTGCTGCTGACCCATCAAGGGCAGAGCAGACAAGCCGGGCGCACTCAGGTCCCGCTTGCCTCACAGGTGGTTGGTTTTGATGCTCAAACTGCAGCAGCGATCTGAGTGCGGAATGCCCAGATAGGCACAATAATCCCCTTATGAATGCAGAGCTAATCAGACACAGCCCCAGTAATTAGTGTGACACAAACTCTGTGAAGTTCAGATAAGCATCAGCAGTTCCAAGTAGCATTTGTTATTATTTGCTGGGTCTCTTAGTCTCTGGGTACTTTAATTCCCCAGCTCTGCAATGGAGATGATAAACGCGGCACACAAGGAAGCTTTAATTGGTGCTGAGCTCTGTGGGGCGCGGGCTGAAGGCGAGACCTGGTTTTGGGACTCGGGGTATCGCACCGTACAAGTAACCGACCGTGTCTGTCGGTGAGGGTGCTGCTGGAGTGCGAGGGGTCCTGTGATGAACACAGATAAAGAGCCACTTGTTGGAGGCGCCGGTGACAGCGCGTGCCCTGCGCCCGCTCCGAGCCGTCGTCACCCAGCGCTAATGCCAGCGCTGCCACAGCAGTAATTACCAGGAGATTAGGCGGCATTAAGCACTCTTTAATTTGACACATCGCGATGATCTCCATTCAGCCTTTCTGCTCGAATAACTCTCCATACATATTTTGTGAGGCTACCAAAATAAACAGAGCCGGGGCTGTTTGTGCAGCTGAGGTCGGGTGTGGTGAGCCCAGGTAGCGGGGCTGGGGCGGCGCCGGGGGCCGGACGGGCCGGGAGCGCCCAGTGGGGTGCACGAGAATGGGGAAACGTCTTTGTACAGCAAGAGGAAGATTAATAACGATAACATATGCCTCACACCAATGGCAATTTAATAGGGAACATTTTTTAAACAACAACCCAATAAAGAGAGATGGGTATTTATGTAAGAAGTGGCTACATTAGAAGAAATAATAATTATACTGGAGTTGTGTTCTTTTTTTTTTTTGGTGTGCCATTAGCCTAGACGTTATTCATTAAGTAATGCAATGGAAAACCACTGTTAATACAGCGATAAATCCCATGGGGCCCCATTGCTTCTTGAGATAGGATCGTTTGGTAATTACAGTGCATTAGAAGTTCAATATTCTTCCATTTTTCCCTCGGCCCCTCGCCGGGGTGCTCGGTGGGCTCCGGAGGCGGTACTGTACACACGCTGCTCCGCGTGGCGCGGGGACGTGCGGCACCGTCTGGTTGTACGGCAGGAATAACGGAGGAAGGACCATGGGCACCGGGTGCGGGAGGGATGGCGTGGGCAGGGATGGGAGGAGGGGGTTCTGGGCGCGTTATTAACGAGATCTGCACAAAAAGAATTGCACTGTCAGGATCCTATTGCAGAGGCCCACGAGCAGAGCTGGGAAGGGATTGCCCATCTCTGCTCCCCAAACACCAAGTTGGGGAGCAGCCGGTGTGGTACGGGGTGGCGCTGCTGCTGTGAAGGAAACTGCGTCCTCGATGGGGCAGCTGCCGTTAACACCAGGGAACTCCATCATTGCCTTATAGCACACACCCTGCCCTGCGCGCTGGGTAAACTGTCTCCGTGTGCGGTGTCGATACCGGCTCGAGTTGGCCCGTTCCTGAAGCAGCCGCGGCTCCTGCCCGGGAGAGCTGTCAATAGACCTGTCAATAACGTACTGGGGACTATTGATTGGCATAGGCATTGAGGGGTCACCGGTCGATAGGAACTCTCATCAGGAGATGTAGGAAATGAGCGCTTTCAAATACAGGCAGCAAAGTGAGACTCCCCGGGGGGAATGCTACAACTCAATTTTCCCTCTCCTGTTGCGTTGTCAATTTGCCCGAGTCTGGAGAAGGTGGTGGCTGCAGCAGCCGCGGCAGAGGGAACAACACAGCCCGGTGTTTGACCAGAACATCTTGGAGGCTGCAAACCAGGCAGCCGCAGCGCGGCCGCGGAGCTGGGGCGAGCGGGGCTGACCCCCCCGGCTGGATGGGGCACAGAGGAGTCCCCCCAACCCTGTGCCGTGACACGGTGACACCATCACACAGCATTCGTGTTTGGTCCTCGCTGGGTCCCAGCTTCCAGCACACAAGTGCGCTATGTGATGGGGAAGCTGTGGCTGCTCAGCTTCACTCCCAATAGCTCAGTGCTCTGAGTTTTTCCTGAAGTGCCATGGGATTGCAAGCGTTGCCAATACCCTTCCTCTAGACCTCACCACTTGGCGTTGTTTTCCATCCCATGTATTGTTTTCCCCTTTCCAGATAGTCTCCCAGCTCCGTGTACCTCTTGGAGTTGCGTGGTTGTGATAATTTTTCAGGTCTTGTGGTTTTTTGCTGTTCTCAATTGCTCAGGGCCAGTGCTTGAAATTAAACTGTCTCTCTATGTGATGCAAATCAGATAAGAGAAACCAAATGAGCCCCATGTGTTCATCTGCAGAATCCTATTCTGCTGAAACTCATTCTGTTTCATTCTGGTCTTAGACAGATGTAAATCAAGAGGAACTTATTTTAAACCAATGTCAGCAGGAAAAAGCTCAGCAGCAATAACAAAACCACCATGCCTTGTGTGTTTATCACTCTTCAAGGTAAGATAAACTCTTAGCCCGAGTGTGATTCATGCTCCTGCCATTCCCCGAGGGTTCCTGAGCGCTGTGCAGCTTCTGGGAACGCGCATCAGGAAGAGAGGGACGCGGGGCACACCGGGAACTCAAGGAAGGGGATGTATGGTGCATTAAGAAACTGCAGCTCTGGGGGGATTTGAGAACCCCAGCTCAGCGCTGCAGGAACGCGGGGTGGATGGAGACATGGCCGTGCCGCTGCTTCCGCGGCACGAGTGGCGCCAGCGCCAAAGAGAAGGGAAAAAATGGCAAGTAAATAAAAAGAAGCCCATTTGCAAATATTGTAAGGAATTCATGTTCTCGTACGTGCTGCTATTAAGTCCGTTCGTATCATATCAGCAAACATCATGTCAGCTTGGAGAGGTTCCTACTTATTTCTTTTTCCCCATGAAATGTTTCTCAATGCCTGAGCGAATCAGAATGAATGTAAATGAGGTTTATTAAGTCAGCCCCACACGGCGCTGTATTGTCAGCGTTTGTAGGCTGTGACAGGTTAGTTATTGCGGTTTGAAGGGAATGTCACCAGCACAGCAGTCTTCACAAGCAACTTTTTAAAAGAATAATAAAAATAATAACACCGCCACCATCTCGGGGCTCTCGGTGGTGTTTGGAGCCGTGGTTTCCCAGGAAGGTGCTGTGTCTGGAGGGCGTTACCCGCACATGGGGCTGCGGAGGCCGGGGTGCGCAGGGATGGCACCGCGGCCGCACACGGGCTCCCCACTTGTTCTCTCTCCTCTCCCACTACCAATCACCACGGCATCTGGAAGATATCGGCTTGTAAATACAGCCCCGTGGAGCTGTCTCGCGAGCCTTGCTGGTCTTCAGTGAGCCAGTCTCATTATTTTTAGTAAATTACTTCAGCCTTGGCTTTGCGACCGAAAACAACTAGTCAGGGTGGCGTTGATTTAGTTAGTTAATTAGGTTTAAAATAGCAGAGGTGCCCATCCAAGGCTCTAGGTGCCTTAACAGTGTTAGTTCTACAGTGCATTCCATTGGGTTACAAACTCTTTGTTAATATGTCATTTCCATAGGCACGCAGCCAGCAAGACACCACGCTGCTCCCACTCAGCCCCCGTGACGCTCTCCCCGGTCTCCTGACAAGGCATCAAATCCAGGTGATTTGTGCCCCTGGGATCTGCTGGTTGATCCCATCTGGGTGACGTTCCCAAGCACAGAGGTGGTGCAGCAGGGACCTGCTGGTTGATCCCATCTGGGTGACGTTCCCAAGCACAGAGGTGGTGCAGCAGGGATCTGCTGGCTGATCCCATCTGGGTGACGTTCCCAAGCACAGAGGTGGTGCTGCAGGGATCTGCTGGTTGATCCCATCTGGGTGACGTTCCCAAGCACAGAGGTGGTGCTGCAGGGATCTGCTGGTTGATCCCATCTCAGTGACGTTCCCAAGCACAGAGGTGGTGCCGCAGGGATCTGCTGGCTGATCCCATCTGGGTGACGTTCCCAAGCCCAGAGGTGGTGCAGCAGGGATCTGCTGGCTGATCCCATCTGGGTGACGTTCCCAAGCCCAGAGGTGGTGCAGCAGGGATCTGCTGGCTGATCCCATCTGGGTGACGTTCCCAAGCACAGAGGTGGTGCAGCAGGGATCTGCTGGCTGATCCCATCTGGGTGATGTTCTCAAGCACAGAGGTGGTGCCGCAGGGATCTGCTGGTTGATCCCATCTGGGTGATGTTCTCAAGCCCAGAGGTGGTGCCGCAGGGATCTGCTGGCTGATCCCATCTGGGTGACGTTCCCAAGCACAGAGGTGGTGCCACAGGGATCTGCTGGCTGATCCCATCTGGGTGATGTTCCCAAGCACAGAGGTGGTGCCACAGGGATCTGCTGGCTGATCCCATCTGGGTGATGTTCCCAAGCACAGAGGTGGTGCCACAGGGATCTGCTGGCTGATCCCATCTGGGTGACTCCACCACCAGATTGCCTCCGGTTTGTCCTGCAGGAAGATCCTTTCCTTGGATCAGCAAGGAGGGGGGGATGTTTCACCCGTCTTTTAAACATGTCAGCGAGACCCGTGAGTCAGTGTGGATGTGTGCGATCACACTCATCATTAGCTGTCTCTGCTAACCAAAAAATAGTGATGAAAATTAAGACAGCTTTGTTCCCGAGCCCAGCAGATGGGATCCAGCTCTCCCCATATGAGTTCCCAGCAGCGCTGGCCTAAAATGGATATAAGGAGACACCCACAACACTTGGTATACTTTAGCCGGGTTAGTGTTAGATCAGAAGCGTTCTGAGGATGTCACAGGAGCTGGACAAAATTATTTGTTCCCTAAAGGTATCGATCTGCGCGAGGTGCCGCGCAGTCCATCTGCAGGGGAGGGAGCTGCAGCCTGACAGGAACCTGCTCTGCTTTTGCATATTTATTCCTCCTTTAAATCATTTCCAAACCACTAAACCATTTTACAAGGACGGAGGAAAACATCAATTACAATTACAGTGAAAAACTCTTTCAAGGCAGAGCCTGGTAGACAGAAGATGTAGCCATCCATTTGTAGTTTTTGACCAGGTGCTTCATAATATTATGGTCTGTTTCCTCCCCACCTATCATCTCTTCCCCTGTCCCACCGTGTGTCCAGGATCTTGGAAGGAGGAGCAAGATGGGGCAGGACGGGGGGGTGGCTGGAACTCGGGTCGTGTCACTTCTGGACGTGCCCCCCTCCGTGCCTGGCTCAGCTGGACCCGGCGCTCGCCGCACATCGCGCAGTGGGCTGCCGTCCTCACAGGGCAAATTAAATTAGCTCCTAATTGCTTAATTGTGAGGGGTTCTGTAAAGCAGCTAGGAGCAAATTAAGCAGGAATGAGAGAAGTGCACATTTGTGAGCCATGATCACTCTCTCCAAGGGCTGCCAGTCAGGAGCATCACGGGCTGGAACAGGACGGGGAGAACAGGCACCGCTGGCACTGCCGGCTCACAGCGTGTCCCCCGCGCTGCACCGGGAGCCTTGGCCAGGGGGGTCTAGAGCACGCTGGACAGTCCCTGTGTTCGGTGGCAAGCGGGAGTGCAGGGATTAAGCCGGGTCTAGTGAGGACAGCCCAGCGGGTGCGTGTGTCTGCGTGTCCTCACGTGTGTACGTGTGAGCACACCAGGCCCAGCTGTGCCGCGCGGGGACCCCCCCGTAACCAGGCTGCACCGAGTCTCTGTTTGCAGTGCTGTGTCCCCGCACAGCCCCGGTGCCACGCGGGCCGTGTCCCAGAGCTGGGGTCCCCGTGTCCCCCACCCTTCCCGCTTTGCTCGCTGGAGCTCGGTGGCATCCCCAGATGGTGCCCCCAGATGGAGCTCTAGTCAGCGAGCTTCTGCCTCCAAAAGATGCAGAGCTACTGTTCATCTTCCTTGTCAAAAACAGCGAGGGGAGGGGAGGGGAGGGAGAGGAAAAGCCTCGCAGAAGCAGACGTGGGGACTTCACCTGCAGTGGAATCAGTCCTGGCTGCCCCAGAGCTGCCAGGGTGTCTGAGGGCAGAGCGGGCTTTGGATTTTCCAGCCTCGTGCATTTGCCGTTAAATTCCAGCCAGATGCCACATTAACTTGTGTGACTCCTTGTCTGTAACAGCACATAATGCAGCACGAATGATGTAACTCAATGTGATGCCAAAATTTATAGGAAGAGACACTGCTTGCCGAGGTCAGGCTGGTATCTGATTTAAGCTGGCAGCGGGAGCATCCGTGTTCCTGCAACCCGCAGCGCGGCTCTCCAGCAAATCGCGTTACTCTGAAAGACTTTGGCGGGCCCCTAATGGAGCCAGCTCTTCAGAACCGGGACGTCAGTTCGGCTGGAGAGCATCAAACCCACGCAGGGCTTCTTGGGATCGGCTCAGCCAAACTCCTAAAAGCACTTTCAATGAGAGATTTTTTTGGGGTGGTGTTTTTTCTCTTTTAAATGAGCAGAAGGATTCTAGATAAACTCGATAAGGGCTGGAATCAAAACAGGATCCTAGAGCCAAAAGTGGAGTGACAGCTATTCCGGGTAGTGAAAACGATGACAGGTTCTGAGCAGGCAGCAAGGAACATGATAAAACAAGCAGGGCCGTATCCTGCCGCTCGCGTTGCCGCGGCGCATCCGGGTCCTGGAGCTCAGCACCGAGCTGGGGACAGCAGGATTATCTGCCACGCCACTGGAAAGCTCCGAGTCCGGCCAAGTTCTGCACCAGATCATTTCTTGTGGTGCAAAATGATTCCCAAGAGGATGTGGGGAAAGTGGTAGAAACAAGAAGTCTGGTTTTGGAGAAGATCAAAAGTCTCTGCTCAGAAAAATGTATTGAGCAGCATATGGGGAAACTGAGGCACTGAAAGAGTAAAAGCCAAGTGCTCCTCTGCACGTCCAAGACCTGGTCTAGTGCCTGATCCAAGTCCTGGGTTCCACTGAAGGCCATTTATCCACCGGAGAGCCTTCAGCGGGGGCTGGAGCTCAGCGAAGCCGCCAGGTCACGTTTAGGCCTGGCTTAGGGCAGGGATCAGGGGCCAGAACCTGCTCTCTGAAGTGAAGCAAGGCTGGGCCTGCAAGCGCTGCTGCTGAGCCCCATCTCCGAGATTGGTGCGGGGGCTCTGGTCGAGTGCACCCACACCAACGCGTTACCTTTAAATAAGTCCTTATTTTTAAGCAGTGGTTAAAGTCTCACCGAAGAGTTTAAAATAATAATGTATAGCAATAATACACCAGGACATGCAGTAAAGCTGCTGATGGTAACATAAATAATGTATAGAATAATAAAGGCGGTGTGTTGTTGCAGGCCTGTGGTCAGCGGAGCAGCCGCTGGCTCCGGGCACGCAGGGGTTGGGGCTGGAGCCTCGCGAGCTTTTCCAATCGCTCCAGCCACCATCTCTAATTCTTTTCTTCAAGTATAAAATCATTCTTCCCCTGATCTCACTTGTGGTCAGAGCTCAGCACAGGCCCATCCGTCACCGCGGTGATTTGGTTCAGCAGGTGTTGGTTGTGCAATCGTTCATTTTGGGCTAATCTGCTCGCGGCTGTCAGGGGTTATGGAGTATTTATTGAGTTTGTGTCAGGTCCAGATGACCAATAGCCGGCAGCCGCTGGATACCCATTGACACTGATGATATTGCTGAATTAAACTAGGTGATGTATACAGAACTTGCTTAGAGCTGGTAATGAAGCTGGGAACCATTGGAAACACAATACAGAGGGCCCCAGCGCTCGGGGCTTTGCTCTCTACCTTTTAAATAAAAAATTATTATTATTTTCTTTTAATGCCAAAGGAGAAGCCATGAATCGAGCTCCCCTGAAATATTTAGAGAGAAAAATAGAGTAACCCAATGGAAATGAAAATCATCTTTATATTCTGCAGATTTACTGCCTGCTGGTTGGCCGGTGACTGAGGAATTTCTCAGCTGCTCTTTAGAAGGCATCATGGGGAAAGAGGAGGAGGGAGGATGATGAACTGATTATTGATTTCGCTTCAAGGACCTGATTCTTTAAAAGGCTTTGCTGAGCACCTTCAAATCTCATTGACTCCAGCTCAGCGCAGGACAGGGTCTGGATGTGTTTGTGTCTGGGCGGGTGATGCTCCGTGAATCACGCATTGCGGAGGCGGCGTCTGTGCCCGGGAGCTCAGTCGCCCTCCCTGGAGGGAAACTGAGGCGGGACATGCGCAGGGCTGTTTGGGGTGACTCTGTAGTCTGTCCCGAAGGTCCCCGGCAGCACCTGCAGGGCGTCCTGCCCTGGCTTTCCCGTGAGGCTCCCGTTCTGCCGCGGGGATGGGTTCCGGGGTGGTGATCAGACTATCTTGCCACTGAATTATTCTGCACAGAACATCAGAGTTAATTTGGGGGACAATCAGCCTGTCTGAGGCTGTCACCGCTGCCGCTGGAACCCGCGGCGCTGGAGAAAGAGCAATCAGAGCTGTGACCTTGGCAAGGACTGGGGTTAGATTACAGGCGTGATTAAATGCCAGGGAGAAGGCTCTGGAGCTGCTATTTGAATACCTGTTTACATGTAGGATAATGGATGGGCACCCGCTGCCGGCGAGGCCGTAATTCACTGCGGGGCCGGGATGACACCGTAAAGCATGCGGCAGAGCGCGGGACGCTCGCGAGGCAGCGCCGGGCCCGCCGTGATTTACAGCCCTGGCTTGCTCTCTGGCTATCTAATCTATTGTCTTTTTATTGCAGACACCGCACAGGGAAATTATTATTGTAAAAATTTGTTTAAAGGAGCTCTGTAAACTCACTTTGATCTGACAATTTCACCTTAAAATCCTCCTGTTTCTGTGGCTGGAGCAGAGGATGTTTGGCATCTAAATTATCTGTAGGTCCAACTCCATCTGAGCCAGCAGGGTAAGAGCTGGAGTCGTCACTTAGGGCTTTGCTTTGGGGTATCTCGGAGCAGAAAGCAGTGGGGGACAGTGAGTTGTACCCGGCACAGCCTGGCGGGGATAGGCTTGTCCTGTTAGACCCAGCCTGCTGTTGTGCCCAACTCAGACCTGCCGGGCCGGGTCTGGGCTCTCCCGTGAGCGCTCGAACCTGCACCCGAACCCCTGAATCCTCCCTGCCCACCCCCAGCTGCAATGGGCGCTGCCCGTGGCCCCCCTGTGAATGAAGAGCGTTGGGTGGGGAGGGCTGGGAAGGCAGCTGAGCTGTGGAGCAGGTCACCTCTTTTCTCCTCTATCAGAAGAACAGGTGCTAATGACCTACCTGAGCTTCTCCTCCTGATGCGTCACCTTTTTGCAGTCTTTCCTGAAAAGCACAGTTTAGGATTAGGGCTGAAAGCTCAATGTGATTTAAACAGAGTCAGGTGCAAATTAGGAGGCACTGGGTGCTTCATCTTGCTGCTTCCTATAACAGAGCCCGAGGTGAAAATACTTCAATCACTATTTGCTCCCCTGTGGTGTCTTTCACCAGGGGACGGGGGGAGCTCCCCAGGCACAGGTCCCCGCTGTGTGAGCTCAGACACTTCCCCTTCAGTTACCGTGTGCTGCAGACCCACTCCCTGACCTTGGACAGGGTGCTTAATCTCGGCTCGCAGCGGTAAACAGGAGATAATATTTCTCTATTTCCTGCAGCGCAATGTGAGAATAAATCAAGCGGGAGCGGGCGGGTGCTGGGAGCGGCCCGGGAGCCGCTGCCCCCCTGGGGTTTGACTCCAGACCTGCTCTTGTTGCACATCTGCGCTGTCTGCTTTCTGCTCCGTGCTGCTCAATGGCGTCCGGCTTTCCTCGGAAGATGCTCTTGTGCTCTTATCAGAGTCCTGGCGATCCCAAACTGCTTTGTGTGCAGCTTTCCCCAGGGCCCTGCAGCAAATAACGAGTGGTGTTCTACACAAGCGGTCAGTGCCCGTCTCCCACGTTACAATCTGCCATCCATTGCTGCGTGATGGGCACCCGCGAACTCCCGAGCACCTTCATGTTCCCCCTGCTGAAAGCCAGGAGAACGCTGCTCAGCCTGTGACTAATTGTCCACAGCCTTCTGACACAGGGTAATCTATACACGCGTAATCCATCCATGTCTGTGTGGCGAGCAAGGAAAAAAGCAGTTTAGAAAGATCAATCATCTAAAATCGTCATGAAAGGCATTGGCACGCAGGTCTCTGCCCATCCTCAGCTGAGAAAATGATGGCTCTGAGAGATTAAGGGTTGAGAAGAGCTTTTCTGTGTCTCCATAGCTTTTTGATGCTAAGATAGATAACCTGGAGAGCACTAACTGCGCCCTGCGTGTGCTAAACAAAGGTAATAGGGTCGGAGTCACCTCCGTGTAATGGTGCAGCAACCAAACAAATGATCCTTCCTCTCGTGTCCGCACCGGAGCAGGGGAGGTGGCACCGGTGGCCGAGGGGGAGGGGACGCAGTGGCTTGTGCCCCGCTCTCCTGGGAGTGCCTTCAAAAACCCGCTTCCTAAACAGCTGAAAAAACATAAAATGCTCCATATACTCTCTATAAACAAGCAGTTAGAGAAATCCGGGCTGGAAAACACTTGGTGGAATAAGGTCAAGCTTCTCATATGAATCAAATTAGTGGCCGCTCAACTAGCACCACAGTACATTAGGCTGAAGGGGCTGGGGAAATGCAGCTATTTTCAAGGTTATGCTTTTGTTTCCTCTGAGCCGCTCGCTGCCAGCGACCGTGGCCGCGCTGAGTCACGCGGCGGGGATTTTCTGTCCCCTTCCCAGCATCGGCTCCAGGGGTGACAGAGGTTTGGGTGGCAGCGTGGGCTGCAGGCGGGGGCGCAGGACCCGTCTGCTCACCGTGACACCCCGCAAAGCGCGTTGGTGCCTCACGCACCTCTCCGCGGGGCCGGATCCGCTGGGCCGTGCCGGGGGTTGTGTCCCCAGGTGTCCCCTCCCCGGTGCAGACAGGCCGGGGTCCCTGGCTGCCATCCTGCTCTCCAGCAGGAGGTTCTGCCGTTGGCTTCTGGCAGCCAGAGCGAGATTGAGCGGTGCTCTGAATGCAGGGAGAGTTTCTTGAAACTGAAGCGTTCAATTTTACTCCACTGAGCATCCAGTATAATCCATTGAAAGGGCACTGTCCTTCAGGCCTTTCAGCTGGGCTGACAGCTGCCCACTGATTAATTGACAGGTTAAAAAGATTGATTCCACATGTCAGAGCTGTAACCCTGCCAGAACAATACGGCTGTCAATTGGGCTGTAAAACAGACGCTTACATTAACAGCCCTGACAGCAGCAGCACATGAACACATGCACCTGCCTTTATGGAGAGCCTAAACACACAGCCGGGCAAAGATTAATCATCTTGAAAGCAATGTTGTAGGATCAAATAAATGTTTCTGCAGAGGAGAAGCGTTGCAGCGCCGACTTGGCCTGGATTCCGGCTGCAGATGGTGCCTGGCGGGCAGCGGCCGAGGGCGCGGGGACCCCGGGGTGGGCCCTGCGCTCATCCTCAACGCTCGGCTTGTTGGCTTGGCCACGTGTCCTCCCTTCCTCAGCCTGCTCGGGCTCGGCAGACGCTGTGTGAACATCCCCTGTGTGCAGAGCACGGATGTGTCGTGTTCTGCGTGCACACCGAGCGTGACCTTGCTGCCCGCGGGGCGTTTTGGTGCAGGTACCGCGGGCACATGGCACAGGTACCCCAGGTACACGGCACAGGTACCCCGGGCACACGGCACAGGTACCCCGGGTACACAGCACAGGTACCCTGGGCACATGGCACAGGTACCCCAGGTACATGGCACAGGTACCCCGGGCACGTGGCACAGGTACCCTGGGCACGTGGCACAGGTACCCCAAACAGAAGACACCACCCCAAGCGTGTTTGGACATCGGAGCAGGCATTGCCCGGGATGGGAGTGCACGCAGAGATCAGTGTGGGCGCTAGAAAGCAAAGCGCTGAAGTAAATCACTTCTTACTTTCCTTATCAGCAAAGTGCAACTCATTAATATCTATCACGCAGGGCTGTTGCCCAAGATGCTCAGATGGAGCGCACTTCAGTAATCTGGAAGACTGTTTATTTTCTGCCGTGCTTTGAAGCTGGGCAGATTGCAGCGGGTCGGAGACGTTTGCGCTGGGCCGGCAGGTCTGGGCGCAGGTTTGGGCGCAGGTCTGGGCGCAGGTTTGGGCACAGGTTTGGGTGCAGGTCTGGGCGCAGGTTTGGGCGCAGGTCTGGGCGCAGGTCTGGGCGCAGGTTTGGGTGCAGGTCTGGGTGCAGGTCTGGGCGCAGGTCTGGGCGCAGGTCTGGGCACAGGCGGGAGCCGGTGCTGCGGCTCCATTGGAACCCACCCGGCCCGGCCCATCGTGTGCTGGCAGCGGCCCCTCTGCTCCCACCCGGCGTGCTGAGCAATGAGAAACCCGGAGATAAGGAGAGGTTGAGTCACAGGCGAGCTCGGCTTTGCCAGAAGACGTTTCAAAGCTTTTATGGTGAGATTCAATACAGATATACAGAGATCAATTATCTTAAAAGCAGCAAGGAGGTTCAGCAAATATTTCCAGCTTTAAACAGGTTTATTTCCATCTGCACTTATCTGTGCTATTTAAACTCCATTGCTTGCAGTTAATCTTTTGTAATGCAGCATAAGAGGGCTTATTTACTTTCTAATGACATCAATTGGCCATAAATATTAGACATCTAAGGTTCGCTGAAGCTGTAGGGACAGTTTTCCATTCCTACTTGACATTTGACTATTTGCAGTGCTTCCTTTGTGTTTGTTCTTGTGTGACTCACTTATCGGCTGTCATAGGCCCGTGTTCGATTTATTTAAATTGAATGAATAAGTACATTAGGCAAAGCTGTCAGGAGCAGAGAGAATGGGAACTCACGGGGATGAGTGATAAGTCAACAAGCTGCAAGGGAGATTCTTAGCAGCGCTGCACAAATCAAAGTGCTAAATAGGAGGAACAAAGACAGCGCGGTGACACCATTCGGGTACGAGTGAAACTATAGATCTCAGGGTAAACAGGACCTACCGCCCGTAATCTCGGGGACACAGCGAGAGGTTTGTTCTGCACGCCGTGTCTCGGCGCAGGCGCTGCCCTGAGCACAGCCTGGGAGCATCCGCACAATACCGATGCTTCCAAGAGTTATTATAGGATCAAAGACTCCAGACTATTATCTGCCGCTAAGGTGGGAGCTGTGCAAATACGCAGATATCTCTGCACTTGGGAAGATGGTTTTTCTTTTTAATTTTCCTCGTTGCTTGGTACTTAGCTGGACTAATTAATTGTGGAAAGCTCATATCACGGCCCTACTGGAACCGTTTGCATTGAATATATTAGTGATGATCTGAGCGGGGGAAGATACCTCAAATCACTTTGTCACGTTTAGCTGATGGGTGCCAGCCCCCTGGCTCGGCTCTGCGGGCGCCGGGGCTCATTCGACTCCCATGGTTCATCTTGAGCCCCGTTCCTGCTCCATGTTCCTCTCCTCCAACAACATGCTCTTGTTTTTCACCTCCTAACCACTGAACCCCCAAAAACCTAAATTGGCTGAGCGCAGTAAATCAGAGCTGACAGCAGCTGAATAGCAGCTGATTAAAATCATTTGTTTCGAACTCAGCCAGCTGCAGACTCTTGCCTACATGACTCTTGTGGCATTCCCGGCATTGCTCTCCCTCTCTCTCCCTTTCTTTTAAAGGAATTGCATCACATTTTTCTGATTCTTTGAAAATGAGATCCTCTCCTCACCCCTCTTCCCTTCCCCGCGAACACCAGCCCCGTTTTACAGGCCCAGCCTTGCTGATCTCCGGAACAGCGCAGCGCTCTCCCCGTTCGGCGCACAGGCCACATCTCCTTCGCTTCTGTTTGCGTTTGCTTTGCTTGGGTTTTTTCCCAAAAGAAATGCAGGGAGGGGAGGGAAAAGCCTTTGAACTTCTAATTCCACACAGCCTGCTTGCCGATTGCAGCCCCGGCCAAACCAGGTAGCGAAATAGTCAGAAAACTCTTTTAAAACGCTGCTGAGGACGCAGTGAGCAAGAGTGCACAGGTGTGTGAGGACTGCAGTGCGTTACCTGGCGTTTGGGAGCCGGCGGCGGGGGCCGTCTGTCCATGGATGCTGTCCCTCTGTCCGTGGATGCTGTCTGTGGATGCTCTCTGTCTCTCCATGGATGCTGTCCCTCTGTCCTGGAGCCTCAGGTGTGTCGGGGGCACATCAGGGTGCTGGGGGCACAGCGAGGAGCAGCTCAGGACCGGATCGTGCCGGGGGCTGCAGTGACGTGTGGGGCCGGTGTCGGTGGGGCGGGGGTCGCGATGTGCCCCCCATCGGGCCGCCCGCCCCCCCTGCAGAACGCGTCCTGGCGCGGAGCAGCGCTCCCCCGTCCCAGGCATCTGCGGCCATGTGCATCGAATTAAAACCAAATGCAAAATATAAATCTCCTTGCCATTCCTAGGAAAGGTTTCACATGACAACCACATTCCTGTGACACTTTCCATCTTCTGTTTTACCGCACAGACTAACAGCTGTTTCCAAAACAAACCCCGGTGATGAACGGGCCAAGTCCCGACTGTTTGGCCCGAGCCGCGGTTGCGGCGGGCGCTGCGTGAGCGGCCGGGCCACGGCGCTGGCGGCGCAGGGCGAGCGTGCACCGAGCGCCACGGAGCTGCATCCGCGGCGTTTCCGTCGTTGTTGTCCCCCACGTCAACATATCGCGAAGCCAAGCGGTGTGTGGTGTTAAAGGGGTAACTTGTCTTGGAGGGTGGGCGTTATTCCACCTTGAACTTCTCCAAGCTGAGAGAGAAATTTGGGTCACTACTTCATTAAGGCTTCTGGAGCTTCCTTATTACTGTTGTCGTTTTTGCTGCGCTTGGACTTGGCAAGAGCTCGACAGCCGGAGCCGTAGGAGCACATAGCACAGAAGCGGCCCAACCCTCGATGGGTCGACAATCCCAAGTAACCCAACGCCATCCGAAACGAGGGTTTATGCCGGTGAGTCCGTGGTCAGTGAGCTCTCAGCCCTGGGTTCGGTTGTGCAGGTACCGCAGAACCCCGGCCGGGGCTGCTCTTGTGTGCCCCCAGTGCCACCCCGAGCTCGCGCAGATGAGCTCCCGGAGCCGTTACTGCTCTGGGAGGATGGGGCACCCCGAGCTCGCGCAGATGAGCTCCTGGAGCCATTACTGCTCTGGGAGGATGGGGCACCCCGAGCTCGCGCAGATGAGCTCCTGGAGCCATTACTGCTCTGGGAGGATGGGGCACCCCGAGCTCGCGCAGATGAGCTCCTGGAGCCATTACTGCTCTGGGAGGATGGGGCACCCCGAGCTCGCGCAGATGAGCTCCTGGAGCCATTACTGCTCTGGGAGGATGGGGCACCCCGAGCTCGCGCAGATGAGCTCCCGGAGCCGTTACTGCTCTGGGAGGATGTTTACCTTCCACCGCCGCCTTCTCCTTACAGCTAAACAGAAACGCTTCCTTTCCTAAACAGTTTACATTTCTGATTCCAGAGGTATCCAGCTTGCCAAAGCCACCAGTATTTGTCTCACTTTAAATGCATTTATATGCTAATGCACACAGTCTCTGCTGCTCGCACACATACCACATGCAACTGTATAGAAACTACTCTTTTCTTGCTAGATTTACAAAATACGACCATCAGACACCCTTTGGATTTCTCTCCATTAATCAATATCTATGTACCACCTCGTGCTCCTGCGGTACAGACGTTCCTGGTGATAAACCAGGCACGTGCAGCTCTGGATTACCTGTCCGGACCTGACAAATCGGTGCCACGTTTGGAGGAGAGGGGAGGAAGGAAATGTGATTTCAAGGATACAGCTCTGTGTGTGGCTGGGCAGCACTTCTCCCTTTTTTATTGCCTTTGGGATCATCTTACAACATTCTCTGTCCAGAGGCTTCAGAGCACTTTGCAGATACCACGCGATTACAATCTGCAGAGGTATGGAGCGCTTTCCCAAGGTCAGCCGGGCGCGCGGGCAGAGCTGTGATCGCTGTGATCTCCCGGCTGCGGAGCCGCTTGGGCTGTAAAGCCGCGGCTCCTTTCCCGCGTCCCCACAGCCGTCAGCCCCGACCTCCTCTCCCATCAGCCCCGACCTCCTCTCCCATCAGCCCCGACCTCCTCTCCCATCAGCCCCATCCTCCTCTCCCATCAGCCCCGACCTCCTCTCCCATCAGCCCCATCCTCCTCTCCCATCAGCCCCGACCTCCTCTCCCATCAGCCCGACCTCCTCTCCCATCAGCCCCATCCTCCTCTCCCATCAGCCCCGACCTCCTCTCCCATCAGCCCCGACCTCCTCTCCCATCAGCCCCATCCTCCTCTCCCATCAGCCCGACCTCCTCTCCCATCAGCCCCATCCTCCTCTCCCATCAGCCCCGACCTCCTCTCCCATCAGCCCCATCCTCCTCTCCCATCAGCCCCGACCTCCTCTCCCATCAGCCCCATCCTCCTCTCCCATCAGCCCGACCTCCTCTCCCATCAGCCCCATCCTCCTCTCCCATCAGCCCCGACCTCCTCTCCCATCAGCCCCATCCTCCTCTCCCATCAGCCCCATCCTCCTCTCCCGTCGGCCCTGTCCTCTTCTCCCGTCCTCTTCTCCTGTCGGCCCCGTCCTCCTCTCCCATCAGCCATCAGCCCCCACCTCCTCTCCCATCAGTCCCATCCTCCTCTCCCGTCGACCCTGTCCTCCTCTCCCGTCGGCCCTGTCCTCCTCTCCCACCCCCGTTCACACCTTGTTCCGTTCCCCCCGCTGTCCGGAGAGCTGGAAGACGCCACCGCGCTCACACGCAATAACGAAACCTCATTAAAGGATGTACCTGGGATGCTTTTCTGCTGGAAACCGATGATTCAACGGCGTAAAAATGTTCCATGTGAACGTGTAGTTTTTGTTCAAGTTTTTATTGAAAACTACAAAAACATTTTGCTTTTAAAATCCCCAAATCTTTCATTTTGACTTTTCCATTCTGTGTTAAGGCCATATTGTAAATGATACACAAGAAAAGGGTTAATGGTTTCAGTTATAATGCAGTAACAGGCACTGGCGTTCTGGCTAGATTTGGGACAGTTATTCCTATTTGAAACTGCAGAACTTCTCGTGCAATGGAAACTCCATTTCTTAGCTATAGTAGTAGCGCTATCACACCAATATCAGTCTTGAAAGGAGGCTCGAAAAACCAAATCATTGTGCTTTAGATGTGAAGAACAGTGTCATCCCCAAACCACCTTTCTGCCTTTCAAGGCTGAAAACCGACACTGGGAAGAGGAAAATTCAGACCCATGCAGACGCGTTGGACAACTTGCCAAACCATCCAGGGCCCGGCGAGGCTCGGCCTCGTTCTGCTGGAAAATAACGATGGAAAATTCATTTAAGTATCGTGTACAGCTTTGCTGGGCTGGAGGAGGGAAGGGGCAAATCTAATTCAGGCCCAGAACTCCCCTCAAATGGATGCTGAATGTAAACTTTAGCTGCGTTTCTGTCAGCCTTAATGGATTTCGCTTATGGGAACTATAATAAACAGCTCATTATGGAGTCAGCTGCGGGAGCCTTTTGAGCCCAGAAGGGTCATTTGTTTCCCAAGGCAGATTCAGTGTAAAGGGGTGGACAGGACGGTGCGGTGTTTGAAGTGTCCGTGTCAGTACCCAGGGGTGGTTTGGGTCTCCGGTGGAGCCGGGCAGGGCTGCAGCGCCGCTTGGGTCGCTGCTGGGCGCGGGGAGCCGCTCTCACATTACATTGCAAGAAAACTGTCCTCATTCAAATTCCCTTAAAAGCCCTGCGATTGCATACAAATCTGACCTCTTTTCTCTGTGTGTGCGGAAGTTTCCATCCTCCATGCTTGAAGGGGAATGGTGAGTCCCCAAAGCCAAAGCGAGCAGCAGCAGGCAGACTCTGCTCTTTGTTTCCCGCGGTTTTAAAGCACCCCCCGGGTGGGGAGCAGCGGGAGGGCAAAGGGAGCCCCGTTTCAGGCTGGCGGGGCAGGGCGCGGGGTGCTGCCGCCATCCACAGAGGAGGCCCATGAACACTTCACTGCTCGTGGGTGAGCTGAGCGGTGGAGCCCGTGCGCCTCCACCATCGTGGGGCAAAACCCTTTTCCCTGTGATGAGAGGAGAGGAACCACCGCGGATCCACACCCTGAAGAACCCCTTGAAAGTCTGAATTTATGCGTCAGTAAACATCTGCGGAGTAGAGGGCTCGGGATCCAAGCGCAGCCTCTGGAGCAGATCTTCCCGCTCCACATCTGGCGGGGGCCGGGGGGGAACCGGCATCTGCGGCCGAGGCAGCGGCCGCCTTTGTACCGCCATCCATCTCCTCCTCCGCACCATTAATCTGCGCCGTCCCCTCGCCGGGATGAAGCCAGAGGACAGTGGTTTCAAACAGTATGACTGTCAAATTGCTCAGCACGCAATAAATCACACACAGCATCTTCCCTTTCATGTCTGCTCCGGCTGGGGGACTTGCAGACACTCCTTAAGCGCTTCCAGACCCAGGGAGATGCTCTGGGCGCTGCAGGAGATGTTCTGCCTCTGCAGAGGAGGGAAATGGATCACAGAGTGAGCGGCGATGGGCTGGGAGTGTGAAAAGGGCTTGGAGAGGCATTTCTAAGCGCTGGGTTGGGCTTGTCAGGGGTAATTTCTATGTATGGGTGGCCTCTTGCTCCGTCATACACACCGAGTCAACACGTTAACGTCTCGTGTTAGCACACGTGGACACACACGTGCATGCGGACACACGAGCACCCGCGGATCTGCTGCTGTGCTGAAAGCTGGAAGCCTCTTTTTATCCCCCGAGGTAGGAAGGAAATAGAGCAGAGGCGTGGGTTACGGAGGATACCTAGGCCCAAGTGTGTGGTTGCTGGGCTGAAACACGGAATACGCTGTGTTGTTTTCATCCTTGTTGATATTTTGGATTTGGAGAAAAGGAGAGGAATCCCTGCCCTCCGTTTAAGTGAAGGACGAGATAATCCTGGTGTCAGATGTGCGAGGCGTCGCTGCAGCTTCTCGTGTTCGCTGCTGGCGCCCGGCTCCTGCGGTCGATTTTTAGCCACGTCTGGAGGTGGTGGAGGACGCGTTGGTAGAAGGTTGTTTCTTCAATTTTTCCTACTAATAGTGCTACGAAAAACAAAAATCCCTGTGAATTCAGCCTAGGAACCATACTGGTTAATAACCCTGTAATAAACCCCAAGACTGCAACTTGTAAATGCTGTTGTTGTTGTGAATGCTCTGAGAGCCGCTGTCTTCCCTGCTGGAAAAACGATCTGCATTGTGTGGTGACCCTTAAAACTCACCCGTTCTTGGAGATGACAGAAGAATTGGGTGCTTGGGGAAAAATAATTAGCTGAAATAAGAAGAGTCTTCATTATAGAGTAGTTTATTCTTAAGTTCTATTCCTGAAGATGCTATTGATGTTTGACCAGTTTTCTTGAGGTCAGCCTTATAAGTTCTCATCTCTTAATTATTGTACTGTTTGTTAAAGCGATGGAAGTTATTAATCAAAACCAGCCTGGCAGTCGAATGGATCCAGGGCACCGTTCTGCAGGTGCTGCTTTGGCTGCTCGTGTGCTTGCGGAGTGTTTCCTGAGCACCTAAGAGAAGAAATAACCCAAACTCCATCGAGCAACTTGTGCCCGTCTGGTGGGAGCAGCGCGGCGGGGACGTCCCTGGGGCAGCAGCCCTGGCACGCGGGTCAGTGGCCCTTCTGCGCCCGCTGGCACTGCCGGTGCTGCTCCTGGCTGGCCCCGCCTGCTTCTGCACGGGTTTTACCGCCTTCGCTCCTTTGGAGAGGTACTTTGAGTAACGATGCTTTGCTCTGCTTTGCTGTGAGACTCAAAGCAATTTTAAATATTAATTAAGTCTCTCGACTCCCTTCTAAAATGGCTGGTTACTATTTGTATTAAACAGATAGAAGCTTAGTGTGGTGAACGGGTGCTGGAGACAGAACGGGGTGGGCCCTGAGCTGGTGGCTGTGACCACGAGAGCGTCACGTCCCTCGCTGGCAGTGACACACACAGCACGGTGTCCCCTCCGCCCCACCGGCCTGGGGAGAGCAGCATCGCCTCCCCTGCTTCCAGCTCCGGGATTTAGGAGCAGGGACTTTCCTCATGGTCACTCCACATTCCCAGAGAGGTGAAGGCTCATGTACCCACCCAGGCCAGTGCTCTGGGCACCCAGCAGCTGCGGGACCCCGACTCCCAGCACAGAGTGCTCGAAAACCTCTGGGAAACCTCTGGGAAACCTCTGGAACAGCAGGTTCTCAGCAGTGCTGCCGGGGTGGGAGCCTGAGCCCGCTAGTGGCAGGACACGGGAAGGAGCGGAGCGGATCCTCGTGGCTCCGCTGGCACTGGAGCCGGCAGCGGCGACGGGAGCGCCCGGAGAGCTCCAGAGCTCCCGGGTCCAGTGCTCGAGGGCTCTCTGGGGCGGAATATATTTACCTTCTTTGCAGCTGGCTGTAAGTCACATCCCTGCAAAGCACTCTGCCAATACAGCATTTGCTGATGTATAGCTACAGCCATTTTCGCTGTTTCCCTTACTCTGTCTCCGTATAGAATAATATGCGATTAATTGATTTTCTGTCGCTCTTTTAGTACGGAAAATTAATTTTGGAGCAACCTTGTTTTCTCAGGGTATGAATTCTCTACATGCAGAGTAATTCCACTCCTACATTATTCATGAGAGAAAATAGTGATGGAGTGTGTAACTGAGGCAGCCCCAAGGCCACAAACTGATAGTCTGCGTTACTGATACAACAATATTCCACTGATGCTTCTAAATAATTCACGGCTACAACTCAATTTGGCACCAGGCACGTGGCTGGGGATGTGAGCGGTGCGGAGGGGAGGAGAGAAGAGGCACCTCGGCGGGACGCTCGGAGCATCCTCCCTGCCAGACCAGTCCCCAGGGACAGGAGCCGCCACCTGGAGAGGGACCCAGCGCCCAAGTGTCCGCTGGAGCTCCTGCAGCATCAACGGGGCTTCCAGGCACCTGGGATCCCAGCAGGAACGTAAAGAAGGGCTGGATGCGCAGAGCTCTGGTGTTCAGGGATGTCCTGGAGCGTCCCTGGCTGTGCTGAGCTGCCCGTGGAGGTTCCTGCTCCGGGTGACGCGGCAGCGAGGGCAGCAGTGGCGCATCCCACGGAGGAGCGGCTGGGCAGGGCCTGCCAGGGAGGCCTGGACTCTCCAGGGGTGCATTGGGAGCTTCTTCACGTGAATTATTTAAATCTGCGTGGCTGTGCAGGGGAGGTCTGTCTTTGTGATAATGTGAGGATGGCACCCCCGGTTTGCAGGAGCCTCTGACGCTCCGCTGCGCCACCCGGCCCCCGCCGCTGTCCCCGCTCCCTGCGTTGGGCTGAATGCGGCTGGTTCTGGTGAAAACGGAGCTGCGGAAGGGACGGGGCAAAGCCACACGTGAGCTGGCCGGGGCTCAGCCGCGGTTCTGGGCTGCCGAGAGGGTTAATGGCCTGCAGAGTGCTCCTCAGCGAGTGGAAAATGGCAGGGGCCTTTCCCTCCGCCCGCGCTGGCAGCGGCCGCACGAGCAGCTCCAGATGACGGCGGAGGGAGGGAGGGAGGGAGGGAGCGCCTTGTCCTGGCACCGGGCTCCTTCTAGATTAATGACTTGCGATGAGATGCCTAAGTCACATATTGGGATTTTTCCCCGTTGAACTGTACCTGGCACCCCGCAGCCATTTATCACGGGGCTGCAGATGGACCCGGGCGGGCCAAGGAACACAGCTCCCCGGCCAGGCTGGGACGGGGCCTTGGCTGCCGCCTCTGCGTGGGGGGGGGGGTTTCATCTAAAATGATAAATCAGATTTCTTCAGGATATTGGAACAGCTGCAGCTGACCTGGCTGTTTATCTGACAGATCTTCAGGGTGTACGATAACAGCTCTTAGAGGATGGATATGGTGTTATAAGCTGTCCAGGCACAGAACATGATTAATGGGATTCACAGAGATAAACAGATGGGGGGGGGCAAAGCTCATGATCTAAGAAAATCCTGTCCCTGGACTGGGAAGCTATTGGTGAGCTGGATCAGGACCAGCGCTGGCGCTGTCCTGGAGCTGGAAACAACCCACCGTGGTCGCCCGTGGCCGGGGAGCCCGTCCTGCAGCCCCCAGTCCCTGCCGGAAAATCAGTTCCTCTTGCGTTAGCTGGAAGCAGGCGAGGAATCTCCACACCCAGCTAAGAAGCCATCTCTGTCCTTGTCTGTTTTCTCCTCCTCTGTCCCCAGGCGTTCCCCTGGGGTCCCTGCAGCCCTGGCGCTTCCAGGGCGAGCACCCGGAACAGGAGCAGAGTCGCGATGCCTTGGGGATGGCCAAGGGCACTCATGAGCAGCTCTGGTGGGACACCGGGTAAAAGGATGGAGCAGAAGGACTCAAAACAGCTTCAGTGCAGAAATTCTCACTGAAAGGGATGAATCAAATAAACACTGAGATTAATTAATCACTAATGGCGTGGACTAAAGGTGACCCTTCAGCATTTACAGACTGAAGACAGCAGGGTCAGGATTGAGGAGCATGAATCTTACATTAGCAGAGCTCCATCCATGCCAGAAGGGAGGAAGAAATCCCTTTGGTTCATGCAGAGGAAGCTGAGCTTATTGCTTCCTGCCAGGTCCATGGCTGCATTTTTATGAAACACCTGCAATGAAACAAAAAAGAGCATAAACCTGAGCAAATGAACGGGGTCCCGGGGGCAGCAGCCCCGCACCAGCACCGCCGCGGGCCGGCCCGGTGGCCGCGATCGGCGCAGCCCGGCGAGGTTCTGCCCTTGGTTATTAATAACCCTGGATCAATTACACCGAGCAACTGGGAGAATGGATTTTGAAATCCTTCCTCCTCACTGCTGAAGCTGGTGTGTGTGTGCATGTGTAATGTTAGCGATACAAGCCACCAGAGATGAGCTATAAAAGGTGCTTTCTTTTGCTTCCAAATTCTGCTCTGTGGTTGCTGTGTAGCATGCACCAGATGCAGCAGCAACAGCGCAAGGCCTATAACCTCCTTCCAAATGGTAATAAATCCCACAAGACCCTAACACACTTGTAATTTACAACTCTTCTAAAATGAACATTATTTCAAGCTAAGCGTATTCTCCGAGGTGCAGGAGGAATGTGGCAGCTTTCCTGCTGACAGCGGAGTTTCTTTTTTAAATGTCATGCATTCACTTTCATTACTTCCAAATAATTGCCCAGAAGATCAGCAGCCGGACGAAGGCGGGTGTTTTATACCGCTCTTGGTCGATTCCATCACCGTCCACAGCAGCTGCGGGGACCCGCGCTCGGGCATGGCGAGAAACCAGTGTCTGTTCATCCCGAAAGCCCCGAAACAGGCGAGAAACCAGTGTCTGTTCATCCCGAAAGCCCCAAAACAGCCGGGGGTTCAGGGGCGGCCCCACTGCCCGACCCTTCCATGGGGATGGAGACCCTGGAGGGTTGGGCTCGATGGCCTTTGAAGGTCCGTTCCAGCCCAACCGTCCCTGAGCTCGGTGAGGCTGGGCCGGGCAGTGTCACGCCTAGGGAAGCTCATTTTTCTTTGTTTGAGGGTTTTTTCAATGAAATGAAACCTTCTTGGGGCTGTTTGTTCATCGCTGGGGACTTTTGTGGACCATCCTCCATAGGCAGCAAGGGCTGGCGACCGGAGCTTTGAAAAGAAATTGCCAATAGTCCCGTTAGCGCGGGCTGAGCTGGGATCACCCGCAGTGGGGAAACCCTTTCTGCACCTTCACCTCTGAGTGGTTTTTGCAGCTCCCCAGTCTGGAAGGTCCCTGAGAGAAGGGGGACAAAAGGTTCACCCAGCACCGTGGCCACCCCCTCCTGATCCTCCTCCTCATTCTCCTCATCCTCCTCCTCATTCTGCTCATCCTCCTCCTCATCCTCCTCCTCATTTTCCTCGTCCTCATCCTCCTCCTCATCCTCCCCATCCTCCTCCTTCTCCTTCCTCTGCATTTCTCACAGGAATTGTCCAGAAAACATCAGCCTGGGGAGGCCGCCCCACGTTTCTGCAGATGAGGTCCAAGACAAACTCCAGATCCTGACTGTGAAAGCTCTGTGGGCTGTAATGAAAGCCCTGAAGGAAAACTGTAAATATAGGAGCTATTGGCAAAATTCAGATCTGGCCTTGGGCTGGAGCTCCCTCTCCACAGTGGGAGGTTTGATCGGGGGTATTGGCACAGGCTCGTGTTCCAGTAGATCTTAAACAGCTGGAAAACAAGATCTTTTTAATCTAGACATGGTTTTCTTCCTCCACTGGAAAGAGAAGAACAAAGAGGAGGGGAAGACAAAAAGAAAAAGCTGTAGTAAAACCCCTGCATGATGATAAGTATGAAGGACAAGTAGTAAGGAGCAAAAAGCCAGTGCCGCTGGTAATTATTCTGCAGCTTCTAGTCCAAGGCCTCGTGTCATTTGAGCGCTCAGACCGTTAGGAGAAGGTGGTGTTCATTTTGGGAAGAGGAGTGCTGGTGGGCTCTGGGCAGCACGAGAGCCCCGGAGCCGCACAGCGGCCGAGGCCAGGACCGGGCTCCCCTGAGCCTCCTTCCTCATCGGGAAGGTCGGTTGCTCCCATAAGAACACAGACTCTTGTTGGAAATCGGTATTTCTGCTGGAAAATAAGCTGGTTTGGATGAAAACACAAGGATTTTAATTGGTAAAGCAAAATGTTTTGAGTTTCGCCAGTTTGGGTTTGTAAAGAGACAGGGAAAGGAACTCCTGGTTTAACGTTACTTCTCTCAGACTCCAGAAATGCCTGTGGGGCGTTTTCTGGGTTATGGGACATGGGATGGTCCATCGCTCCCCATCACTGGTGTGGGGCTGTGGCCTTAAGGGTTTAGATCCGAAACACCCTTGAGATGCCCTGGGCTGTGAGGAGGAAACGCCACAGCCCCCAGTACTGGAGGGGGTTCCCGCAGGGCCCCGCAGCCCCGAGCTGGTCCAGCAGGCTGGAGCAGCCCCTGCGGGTGTGTTTGGGTGGGGGTCCCGGGTGGGACGGGGCTGCGCTGCCCCTGCTCCCCCGCAGCCCGCAGGAGGGGTGGCCAAGGACTGCGCTCCGGGGCCTCCCGTCCTCTGCATAAATGCAATTTCCCTGAATGTCAGAGGAAAGCATTACAGATAACACACTGTGTGTGTCTCTGACCCAGTAAGTGCTGAAATCACAGATCTCATTATTCTGACATGATAGAATTTTTCCCCTCCCCGCTGCAGCCCTGCTGCCGTTGTTTTCCAGGCTGCAGACATAATTGCCGAAGGTGCAAAGCCTCCGCAGACAAATACATCTCGCCTGCTTCCCTGGATCTCGCAAAATGCCGTTTGTGTGTGTGCGTAAGGAAACGCTTCTCGATGAGGCCCATCAGCACGTGTTCCCATGGGCACAGCCAGGGTCAGCTCTGGGGACGCGCGGGGCTCGCGCAGTTCCCACCTCGGGGTTTGGAGGTGCCGCTTGCAGCCCCACGTGCTGTGGGGGTGACACGGGGGAGAGGAGCCCACCGGAGAGCGGTCCCGGGTATTCACTGCACAGGGACCACGGGGGACCGGCCACGTCTCGCTGGGACCCTCTCGCCGGACCAGAGCACAGCTTCTCACCCTTATTTCCGTCTTTCTACCTGTTTGCTTATTTCGACTCTTTCCTTAGCAAACATTTTTTAATCAACTTTAAGAATCCACCTTATTGGCAACAACCCTAAATGTTTCTAATTGCAGCATCATTAGTTCAGCCGTGCGGTAATGCAGCAATTAAGCACGGCCTTAAACGAAGGGGGCAGGGAGGCAGAGCTCCGAGTTCGCTGTTGGGGAGCAGAACGCGAGGACCTCGGGCTGCTCCAGGGCAGAGGTGCCATTCGGAGCATCTGCCAGGTGCGCAGTCCCAGCTGAGCCCGCTGGCGAGCTCAGGGACCCGCCAGGCACCTGCACAGAGCTCAGCAGGGCCGGGACGAGGAGAAGGGCAAATGCTGGCTTGAATTTTGAGTGGTTTTGTGGTGCTGCTGCGTTCGTACCCCTTTACCGCGTGTTTTCTGCAGATACTTGTGAAGCCCCTGAGGAAGGGTCGGAGGGGAAGTGCCTGGTGTTGGAAGCAGTTCTGCTCCGGGAGAGCGGCAGAATGACAGAGCTGAGAGGTGATCTGTGTCATCCTCTTGCTGTCCTTTCCGTGCAGGGTTTCATAATACCATCTCTGATCATTAATCAGGGATCAGAACGGGTTTGATGTGATGAGGATGAGCAGCGGTGCACTGTACGGAGCGTGAGCGCGGGAAGGCGGCACCGGAGAGGTGACGGGCGGGGGGACGGGGTCGCCTGTTCCGCCCAGGTCCCTTCCCAACCTCTGACTTCAGATTCCCTGTTGGAGAAGCGCAGAGTGCAGGTGCGGGTGGTTGTGACGGGGTCCCCGCAGGGAAGCGCCCCTGTGTGCTGCCCCGTTCGGCTCCCCGGGAGAGCCCCGTGCGGAAGGGTGCGGTGCAGGCTGGCCCGGTGCTGAGCACCATGGAGATCTGGCGGCTGCATCCGCTGCGTGAGAGCCTTCCCCTCCTGCAATAACCTCTCATTATTTTTTAATGTTGTTGTAACTTTATGGCTTAATCAGTATTTGCAATTTGTTAGTAGTCCAGGCTGCAATAAAATTGTTTTCCAGGTACTGAAACATCCTATCAAGGTTTGTAAAGCAGTGGTTCTTAGTTTATCACACTCATAAAAAGCACTGGCAACTTGACAGATATAATAACTTTTTTTATCAAGTGTCTAATTTGAGAGGAAATTAAGCCATACATTACATGCCGATCTGAGCTGGGTTGGAAAGGGCCCAGCCGCCCCTCTCCCAGTCTCCTTTCTTATCCCAGCCTCTTCTGTACCAAACCCCGTTGAAAGCGGCTCCTGCTCCTGCGGCCGCTCTGCAGTATCCTCAGACTGCGTGTGTGTTTTTACAGGGCACTGCACACTTAATAAAACATAATGGATGTGGCCTGCATTGATGTCACAGCAGTGAAACAATACCTTTCCTTTACTGCAGCAGAGCGGTGATTTATACGAGCGCCTGGAAAAGCTTCCTCGAAATGCAGCGCAGATGCTCCAGGCCACTGCAACAGCCACTATATCCGCTTTACTTGCAGGCCAAGATTTTTAAATCAGGCAGGTGATGCTGAGTGCTTCCATTTCCAGCATCCATCTCGGGGAGCCCAGGGAAGGCCGGTCCTTCTCAGGCCTTGGAATAATTGCATTTTTGTCCTCAGAATTTTGGTCAGTCTCTTGTAACACCCCCGACCCCGAGTGCGCCTGCTCGGAGCAGTGGTAGTGCATTGAGCGGTGGCTGGTTTAGAATTGCCCCAAAGGTCTTTTCCCGGTGAGACCATCGTGGTCCGGGCTGCCCTCGGCTCCGTGCGTCAAACCGTGTCCCCCGTCCCCAGCGGGCAGAACGCAGGCTGTCCTCAGGCGCTCCTTCTAAGGATCATTATTTTGGTGTTTAATTCCAGTACTCATTTCCCCCCATTCCCATAAGCGGTACCAAACTGCCAATAAACAGCGGAGCGAGTAGCACAGCTCACCAGAGGCGGCTTTGTAAATCCAGCCTTGCAAAGCCAAGCCCAGGGCTCGCAGGGTTCCCACCTCGTCCCCCAGCCCTGCAAACCCGGAGCGCTGGCTGGGGCCGGGACGGCTCCAGGCTGGGAGCTGGAGCCAGAGTCAGGCGCCGACCGTGAGCCACGCACTGTGTTTGTTTGAATGTTCCTGCTCGCGAACGGCTGTGACACAGGAGACAGGTTTATGGAGAGCGAAAAAAAACGTTGACAAATGGCCCAGTAATCAACTGGAACATGCAATAAATCATTGGAGTGCCAATAGCACTTCCAGGACGAGTTGCGAAAGGTCATTACGATGCCACCATGTATCATGCAGCGCCAAACAAAGCAAACAGAACATGCTGGGAATAGGATTATGGGAGAAGCATCTGTCAGTTCTAATTAAGAATTAACTGTGGATCCTATATAAAAAGATGTGTGGTTTATTCCTATCTCCCTCCTTTTCCCACTTAGCTCTCCATTTTTCCCTCTCCAAAATAAAACTCAATTACTTAGAAAGAAAACCCACCCTCTGTCATTTCATCTATTCAGCAGCAGCTAAAACAACGCGATGCGACGAAGCCAGGGCTGGAGGGGGGGCCGGGATGCTGGGGCTGTGCCGCGGGCGGGAGGCGCCGGAGCCGTCGGCATCTGCGCGGGGCAGAGAGCGGGCGAACCAAAGCACTTCGGCCCCTCTTGGAAATGGAGAGAGCTTGGGGGTCGAGGTGTGGGGAAGGCTGTGACCGCCCCTTCCCTGTGTCCCCTCTGCTGCTTCAGCCCCTCTTTCTCTCCCCGTTGATCTCAGCTGCATTTTATCGTGTGGGCCCCCACCCCCGTGTCCTGCCGCCAGGGCGATGCGAGCAGCCCGCTTTTCTTTAGTAGTATTATTTTTTGCTTTCTCCTCTATATTTCCAGGCCTCTTTTCTGCTTAAGTTTGCATTTCTTCTTTTTCCTTCCTCTTTTTTTTTCCCTTTCTGCTGACTGAGACAAGAGCGTGTCCTACTTCAGCAGCCCAGGATTTGTTACAACTTCAAGGTGCAGGTTTATGGCCGCGCTTGTCCCGTTTATGGTACAGTTCTTCTTATGGGTTCTAATAAACTTGGTAGCTCCAGGGTGCTCTTAAATCCTGATATGAAAGATAGAGAAGAATCATTATTTAGTCCAACTAAATATAAGATGCTTCACCCTTGAAGGCTGAGGATAATGTTTCTTTCGCAGGTGTGGAAAGACCCATAACTCCTGTGTACAGCAAGTGCAGCTGCAGAAGAGATAATCAATCCTCCCCACGGCAATAAGTGTGCTCCCCATGGTGGGGAGGAGAGGGGCTGCGGGCTGGGCGTCCCTTCAGCACGGGGAAACACGTTGAAACTCAACACAAGTTGCAGTTAACTGCAGGGTGTGTGCTGGGTGAGAAGTGCAGCCCCTGCTTGCTGCAAAAGGGGACTCGGCCCCGCTTTCCCGGCAGAAGGAGACGCGGGGCAGCGTGGTCCCTCCTCGCCCCCACAAAGCGTCGTTGGTCCCCTTGGAGCCTGAGGACGCTGCGCGGTGCTGTGACCTGTGTGACAAACACCGCCTGCAAACTCAACAGCTGCAAGCTGCCCCTGCTGCAAGCAAGGCTTGGGTTTTTTCAGCAAAATTTCAGAGGACAAGCTCAAGGGTAAAGGGAGGAACAGCGAAGGCTGGCGAGCGGTGCCCGCGGCTCGTCCCTGCCACCTCTGCAGCGCCTCGGGCCAGCGGCTCTGGGCCAGCGGCTCAGTCTGGGCCTGGCCCTGGGCTGCGGGGTCTGGCCCTGGGCCCCGGGGTCTGGCCATGAGCCCCAGGGTCTCGCCGGGCTCTGGAAGCCGAGGCTCTGTTCTGGCGTTCGTGCCGGGCCAGCTGAGCGGCCGAGCCGAGCGCTGGTGCGTGGCCAAGGCACACGGCTCCGCGCTGCGTCCGTGTGTCCCTGTGCACACACAGCACACCAGCGTGTTCCTTGCAGGGAAAATCTGCCTTTTTCCCCTTCCCTCAGCTTTACCAAATCCTGTCTGGTTTCTCTGGTCTCTGGGAAGGAGAAAGGAGGTCCAAGTATGTGCAAAGGGCTAAACACTTTGCTTAGTCCTTTTTTCCTCCCAATGTGTATTTTTCCTGTAAGATTTCTGCAGAGTACCAGGGAAGTACAAGCGGTGCTCGACAGGGCCTGGGATCCTCGTTCCCAGCTGCACTGATTACCGCAAGGATCAGCTGCTCCCCTTTTGGTTTAGAGGTTGCCATACAGCAGCCAATTATTTTATTATGAAAAAACATCAAACAACAGCATAATGGAATCGTTGTTTAGTCCACTGCCCTACAAACCGGTCACCTAATTATAGTTTCTCTACAAACAGCTTGTTTTCCATGATATTTCTGGTTTTGTTCTAAAGTAAAATGATAGGCTGTTTGTAGGGGACAGGAAAGCGAATTGATGGAAGCTGCAAATGAACTTTCAATTAAACGCAACCCCTCTAAAGCCAGCGCTGTTTGTGATTATGATCTGGTGGAGGAGGGCGCAGTGGATTCAGAGATGTAACCTTGCAGCCACCGAGGCTTCATTATAATTAAAATCCTGCCTGATCGGTGACAGCGGAGCTGCCGCTGGGGAAGGTGGCTCTGGTTCAGAGCCTTGGCTGGCATTGGTGCTGCTCATGTCCAGGGAAAACATGTCTGTACACATACGTGTGCTCATGGTTGTGTGTGTGTGCATGATCAGTATCGGCTTGGAGTGAGGGAAGGGCTTTCTGGGAGGAGCCCTATGGAGATTTGAGGAGGAACGTGCAGAGGGAGGGTGACAGCAATGGGTCTTGCTCGTGGCTTTGCAGCTGGGGACCGAGGCTGGCACAGGAGGGACACGGAGGGGACACCACCCCACGCGCTGTCCCCACGCCCCGCGGCTCGCTCAGCGTCCAACCCAGGCACCGCTCACAGCACCGCTCACAGCACCGCTCACAGCACCGCTCGGGCTTCACCAGCTTTCCGTCCTTTATTTTTAACAGATCATCTGTTGCCGCAATTATCCTCACTTGTGAATGAGTGATTCGGTGTCACTTCTGGCGCGGGAAGGGCCCAGCAAACCCAGCGGCACCGGCACAAACACGGAGACTCTCCATGAGGCCGTGGCAACAACGAGTCACTCCCGACCCGGCCGACGGAGACAGAACCTGCCAGGAAAGTTTCCTTTCCTGCCACCGATCCCTTGAACCGGTTACTCATATTTTCTGTGGCTCCGCCAGCCTCTGGCATGGTCAGCCCCACCGGCCCAGCCGCCGGCCAGAAGGCAGCGCTGTCACTGGAATACCTGTTGGATTGTGCTCACAAGGGTAAATAATTGTTTTTAAAGCCATTGAAAGGCCACAGTGTAAGACACCAGCTTGTTTGCTTATTCGGAGTTGTGCACATTTGTTAAAGGGGTGTGTTTCCTGAGCTCTGGGTGTCATTGGCACGCATGGAAACTCATCACAGATCCTACCCGAAGTGAAGCTGAGCGGAGGCACAAACGGGGACATGGGGAGCAGCCCCGGGATGCACAAACAGCCCTTGCTGCGGCCGAGCCTCCCGAAACGTGCCCGTCCGGCGGGCTCGGTGCGTCTGCTCCGAGCTGGCTCCTCCTCAGCAGATGTTCGGGACTCGGCACTCAGGCTTACACGGAGAAACTTCCAAAACAAACCATCTGGAAAAGAAAACAGCAAAACTATTTGCAAGCTATTTCCCTCCTCCGCCGTGCCCCCCGGTGTCAGAGTCACAGGGGAGGGTTTGGGAGGACGGAGCGAGGAACGGAAGGAGCGTGTCAGGGGAGAAATGTTCCCAGCGAGCCTGCAGCTGTTGGTGTGCAATGTGACCAAGCAGCGCCTCAGCTCGGCTTGGCTCAGCTGGGCTCAGCTAGGCCGGGCTCAGCTTGGGTCCGGGCACCCGCAGCTGCTTGGGCACCCCCAGGGCTGAGTGCATCCAACGAGGTGACAAGTGAGGTGCTGGGGACAACGAGGACAGGAGGACACAAGGGGACTGGAGCTTCTCTTTGCTTTTAATCCTGGCTGCCTCCCGCCTTAGAGAGGGGCCGGTAGCTCCAGCCCCGACCTGGGAAGGCCGTGTGTTGCTTGCGGTCGTGGCTCAGGAAGGTTGTGGCCGCGTTGTTGCTGCCCTCGCAGGTCCCGTGGGGCTGGGACGTCTCTGGTTTCCCATGAGCTGTCAGAGGGACAGAGGGACAAACAGCCCTGTCTGCCGCGCTCTCGCTCAGCGTCGGAGCAGTAAATCACGGTAGGACCAAGATGGACCTGCTCCTCGCGCCTTTTACAGCATCCACAAGATCAACAGCATTTATTCTGCCCCTGGGCAGGTTTCAATTCATGGTGTTTACACCGCGGCTGAGTCTCCCCAGTAACCGTAGCAGCGGGGCGGGTTCCTGCAGGCTGAGCCGCGGGTGCGTATCCCGTTAGCACTCCAGACAAGATGTGCCGATTATCCTCCCCAGGTGCTCGTTCTCAGAGCTCCTTAGGCCTGCGTGCTCAGTTAGGAGCAGCTCTGGCAGGCGCAGGGCCCAGCTCGCCCTGCCTGTGAGGAACACGTGCGTGTGTCACATCTGCGCTGGGAAACACGCGTGCAAATCACCGTGCAGCACGTGTGTGTGCACGGCCGCTGTTGGCACACACGCGCGCACAGGCGCATCCCTTCCCTTTATCGTTTTCGGATCTTCCCGTTCCTCCGGGGTCTCCCTGGGGAGCTTTCCGCACAACCTCGGAAATCGGGTAGCGAAAGCCGAGTCATACATTCCTGCTTTGTGTTTCCAAAGAAGCAAGTGTGACTGTCAGGTTTACAAAAGATTGTTTATGTTCAGTGGCGTGAAATGGGGAGCGGGCGCGCGGAGCAGAGCGGGGACGGCGGCCCCGCCGGGCTGACAGCCCCGCATTCATCCTCCACGCTACGGCAGACAAAGCGCTGCTGCCGCCTGACAGGGGCCATAAATCACCGCTGGGAGATGCTGTACCTACAGCTTATCCCATTCCACATGACAAACACACAATAATCCACCCAGCACAGCACTTTTTCTCCACTCTCTCCCTCCGACTCGCTGGTGCTCCAGTGATGACAACAGGCAGCGAGGAGCCTGCGGAGCCTGGGACGCTCCTGTGGGGACACGGGGCACGAGCAGGGCGGTCACCGGAGCCAATATCAGGTGACAGGTGGCAGTGCTGGGGTTGCAGCTCTGCCCGTCACCCGGTGCCTTTGCCCGGGTTCCTTTTGGACAGGAAAGTGGGAACGTGCTGTTTGGAGAAGGAGGCGCTGGAAGGTGGGGACACCAAGCGCTGCCGCCACCCCGGGCTGCCACTGCTGGGGAGTGGGGAGGAAAGAGGTCTGTCTGGGTGGACAACCCTTAAATCAGTGTATCCTAATTAACAGAAGATCTAATTCATCAAAGTGACAGCAGCTCTGTTCATATCACCTCCTTGCATGGGGGCTGCTGGAGGTTTAGGGTTGGGGTTTTTTCTGCCTTTGATTTTCTGACAGCTTCATCTTTCCCACACGCATCTCTGTTTTCCCTTTCTGGGGGAGAAGGGCTGAGAGTGAAGCTTTCCTTGGCAATATGGCCCAAAAGAGAGAGTATATGGGGGAGCTGGGAAAGAGAGCTGACTGGGGGGGAACCTGCAGGCTGGGTTATGCTGTGGAAATGCCCCCAGCAGGAACCGTGGTCCTGCAGGATCTTGGCTTTCATTTGAAAAGCAAACCCTGGGCGCCTGACAACACGGCTGGACGACACCTTAAATCTTGAAGTGTATAAAAAGAGACCCAGCGTTTCAGTTTTGGTTTAATATCTGAAACCTCGTAGTTTGGGGGCTGCGAGAGCAGGATGCCGAATTGCCGTATAAATACAAGGGCCGTGTCATTTCAGAATTGCTCCGCTGTTCTCTGCAGGCCTGCTCTCGGGAAGAGTGAGGTTTGGACGTGATATAGTGACACAAGAATAGCAATAACAGTAATGAATCCCCGTTCGGTCGCTCCCCCTGCTGCGAGCACAGGAGCGCAAACCCCAGGTGAAAAACGCAAGCCCTGTCTTGTGGGGAGAGGGCAGCTCGGGGGGCTGCGGGGGAAAAACCCCCACCCAAACCACACTACACCGAACTAAAGTGAGGCGAAGCGAAGCGGGGCAGCTTTGGCGGGGGCGCAGCCGCGCTGGCAGCTCAGCGCCGGCAGAGATGGAAGGGCCGTAAAACGGAGCCGTCGTCTGCACCGGCGCATATATCCCGATGTGCCGGCGGTACCTGCTCTCCCGGAGCCTAAACTTCTGATGAACCAACGCGCTTCAGAGCGCATTTATATGCAAAGGCGTATAATATGTCCCCTGTATCTAATTATCTGTCAACCTGAGGCAGTTTGTTTTCCAAATCGGCCTCTCGGCTGTGACTTTATGAGGTCGTAAAGAAAACGGTGCCACTCTCGCGCTGGAGCGCCGGGAGAGCCTGGATCAACAAATTACCGTCCTTAATGGTGTCTCCTCGTGCGAACTCGCACCCTCCGCCGTGTCCCGGACGGACGGACGGTTGCAGCAGGGACAGGTCTGTCCGTTTGTCCTGCGCTGACCCGGTGCAGTTTGGCAGGGCCGGCGCTGAGCCGCAAACCATTGCCGTGAGAGCATCGCCAGCGGCAGCCGAGCCGCGGATTCCTCTGCCCACGCTGCTCCCGTGATTAATGACAGAAAGGAATTAAAAAGAAGGGGGGAAAGAGAAAAAAGAGCGAGGGAGCGGGGAGGGGAGTGGGTCAACAGCTGAGTGCAAGGCAAGTCGCTAGACAGGGAGTAATTAAGATACTTGGGTAAATATGATTAATAAGCTCAAACTGGCAGGGTGTGCAGTAAACAAGGGCTAACCAGATGGTACCCTTTCTTCTGACAGTGCTGCAGGCTCTGTGAAAAGAGGCAGGAAGGCTCCGGATCCTCCCGGCGCTCGAGGAGGAGGGAGCAGGGAGGAGAGGGCGCGGGCCAGGGTGGTGAATCCCCTGGGAGGAACGGGGGACGTTTCCCCGTCACCGCGGCACCGGCTGCTCCGGGTGCCATGGGCTGAGCTCGGCTTGGTGCCGGCGCGGCGTCGGAGCTCCAGCCTCAGGACCGTCCGCAGAGCCCAGCTCCGGACACCCAGCGTGGCTGGTTCGTGGCAGGACCGCTGCAGGTCTGCCCACAGAACACTTCTTTGTCAGGAGATGCCATTTCGCCAAAGGTGAAACATTTGTGGAAACGCGGTGATTTTGATGAAATTGCATTTGGAAAGAAAAATCAAAGGAGAAAATCATTTCGATAAGGCCAAAGCATTTCAGTTTGACCTTTTAGGAATTAAATGGCATAGGGCTTTTTTCCATTTCAAAAAGCGTTTTGTTTCGATGTACTCTCTCTCTCTCTATATATATATATATATATCTGTAAGAACCATTGAAACCAGAGTTAGATGTTGTGATTATCCCAACATGTGATGATATATTTCCTCCAGCGCAATATTGCAAGAAATTAAGCCCAAATGTCCTTGTGCTTTGAAACAGGGAAGGGAAATCTGAGAAATGAAGACAAGAAAACCCTGTCCTTCTGGTGGCCCCGCTCACCTGAGCTCTGAGCTCCAGAGCCACACGATGATACGCTCAGGGTCTCCGAGCTCGGTTTTCACTTGACTGGTTACTGTCCAGCACTTGGAAAATAAAAAGGCTGCCAAGTAGCCCCAGGTATTAATAACAGATGAAATCAGCACTTAGCTCTCGGGTCCGCAGGACAGGAGTTCTCTCTTTCCCAGCTGAAGAGTTCCCAGCGATAATGAGAACTGTAAATGTTTTATCTTCGCAGAGCCACGGGCGCTGGAGGAGCCTCCGAACGGCAGAGATGTGGGCGAGCAGCCCAAGCCACCGCTGCCCAGCGCTGCTTCTCCCGCCGCGTCACGGCTCCCACGCAGGTAGGTGAGCTGTCTCGTTGCTGCGGTCGCCTTCCCCCGGGCAGGGGGCTGCTCAGGTGAGTCCCAGACCCAGAGCGTCGCTCCCGGCCTTGCCGGGACTTGTCCCGTCCCCACTCATGACGTTGCTGCGGCTCCGCGCTGCCTCGCAGCGTCCCCAGCGCAGGGGCTGCGGGGACCGTGGGACCGCGGCTGACACCCCCGACGGGCAGGGCCCGGCTGCTCCCCGTGGTGGGATAATCACGTCAACGGGAGATGCTGGGAGGCTCCAGCGGCTCCGGGAGGTGGGGTAGAGATTAGAGGTAAAGAAGAAATTTCAACTTATTGGCAGGGCACATATTTTTCCAATATAAAAGCAAATGCGGGGAACCCTTAAATAAATCGACTCTATAAAAACGTCCTTTTGTATTACTGCCTTGCCTTTTCAGGGGGAAAACACCAAGGTTTGTTTTCCTGGCTCCCGAATAAAAATATCATTGCTGCTTCATAACTTCAGCGAGCCAACAAGCAGCCCGTAGCTATTTCAGATACACAGGCCCCTCGCACCCGCCGGCCGCGGGAGCAGCTGCCACGTAATTACGAGTGCTCGTCACAAGTGCGGAGAAACAAGTTGTGGCATTTAGGAAAGGTCTGCAAAAATAGGTGTCAGCCCTTAACTAATAGTGATTGTCCTTCCATTCTGCTGTAATTTACATTTAATTCACACATTTCATTTCCATTTAAAATATGATTACAGTGTTTTGAAGCACATCTCACCTGTCCCCTCCGATTAGGGCGGGATGAAAATAACGGGAAGCAGCAGGAGCGAGGCTGCGGGACGGGAACACGTGGTGCTGCTCTCCCAGCCGGGAAAGGGGCGCACGGCGCTGCCAAAACCACCGCCCGAGCGGGGACACACAGACACACGGACACGCAGACACACGGACACACAGACACACTGACAAACAGGGCATCGGCAATGCCGAGAGAGGGAACCAGGGGAGAGCAGGCAGGTCTTTGGGCAGGTTTTTGTGTTTTCTCATGGAATACGTGTGCACTTCCTCGGGACGTGCCGGTGCGGCCACGGGCAGCGGGAGCTTTGCGGTTGTGAGCGCTGGGTCCAGCCCAGGCCTGCCAGGGAAAGCTGGGCTGGAGAGCCGGGGAGAACCCGTCCCTCCGCTTGGGGACAGAAGTGTCCTGGGGAAACAGTGGCACACAGCCCGCCCACGTGGTTTCCAGCCGTGTTTATTCACACAGCCCTCAAGCACGTTTGGTGAAGGAAAGGACGTTTTGCTTCTCCCGTCTGGGCTGGAAGCGCCACCGTTGCGTTTGGAGGAGCTGGGGCCGGCACTTTCTGCTGCCCCAGCCTGCACCAGCACTGGACCCGGTGCGTGCCCCCCCCGGAGACACCAAATAACGCTTATTTGGCTGCGAAACAGTGAAATCCTGCAAAACAAGTGCTCGCTGAGCACGGCTTCGCCTCAGCGTGCTGAAGGCAGCAGAACTCTTCGCACCAGCCTAACTGGGGTCTGGAAAAGTCTGCAGGGTTTTCTGCAGCCTCAGGCACCCGAGCAAGGGGTGACCTGAAACGACAGCGGCTCTTCAGTGCCCAGCAAACCCCATTGTATGCTGTGCCCACACCGTGGGCGCTTCTGCTCGGCATCCGGGCTGCTCGCCCTCCTCCCGGTCCCCCGCGGCTCCCCCGGTGCAGAGGATGCTGAGCTGGGTGGGAATCGCAGTTTTCTGACTGTCGAAATCCCTCCCGTGGATCAGAAGTTCAGCACGAAGCGCCAAAGATGCTGCCCAGAAACGGGATCTGCCCAAAACACTTGGGTGCCACCATCGCCCTCGGGACTCGGGGGAGAAGAAGTTTTCCTCCTCCTGCAGAGCCTCTCGGAAGATGTTTTAAACACAAAAACTCTTGCCTAGGAAATAAATCAGGGTCCCCCTCCCCACCGCGTCCTCACCCGGCGTCTCCCCCGCGCTGCGCCCGCCCCCGCAGCACCGAAAAGGCACAGACGTGCTGATTTATATCTGCTACGTGTAGGGGAAAACAACAACCCCGTAAACAGTATTATTAACCCATGGGCTGGCCATAAATCAGTGTGAGAAGGTGACCTCAGCAATGCTGGAGTAATCCTGTGTGTCAGGGTAAATTTATGAGGCCAATTTTATTGGCCTGTATGACCCAGGCTCCTTGGAGATGTCTCAGTAACAAATCCAATCCATATCATTTATTAGCTTTGTACAGTGTCAGCTCCAGGCATAGGAGGGATCCCATTAAAACCCATCGCTCTGCAAAAGATGGGTGCAAATGGATAATTGCTGGCGGTGGGAGCCCCCGATGAAGAAACTGCTCGTGTAGATCTGCTTGTTGGGGACGAGGAGGGTTCGGCCGGGGGGACAGGGGTACCGGGTTCCAGCTGAGCCCCCAGGTGCTGGACAGGGAAGAAACACCGAGGGGCCGCAGGGACCAGGGGGCACAGCGGGAGTCTCGGGGATTTAAAGCTGTTTGCTAGTGGCTGAGATTTGTCCTCGGAAGAAGGAACCCGTCTGCAGGAGGGAAGGGATCCTGCCGCCCGGAGACGGGAGCATCGCACCTTCACAGCAGCGCCTTGCAGAGGTGTCCCCGTGCCCAGCGCCGCGGTGACAGCGACAGTCCCGCCTCCGGACCGGCGCTCGGGTCCCTGCTGGCGGAGCGGGGCCTGGCGGAGGCACTTTGAGGCTGTGTGACTGTCCCTGTCATCATCAGGTTTACGGATGGTTAATTTATTCTTTATAGCACAGTCATTGATGGCTGTTAAATCACAAATGAGAGCCAATAAAGGGTGAATTGCAGCTGAAATTACACTGTTTATATGACAGCAGAGTGCTGGCTAAAAGATTCATATGCCGCTGATGAAGTACGTTATAAATTTTAATTACCATAGTTTGTACAAATGACATGTTTGAAATGCTATTGAGTAATGTGACCCTGATAATGAAACTATAAAATAAATCATTAACTTTCTGAATGAGCTTTTTTATTTCCATGCTACATGAAGTAAACTTTCCAATTTATTCCATTGCAGCTTTCTTCTGAGAAGAAATGGCAGAGAGGAGTCACCGAGCAGCCCCTCCGCTCCGAGGGAGCCGACAGGCAGGCCGAGGATGGGGGAGCGGGACCGTGTCAGAAGAGGTACCAGACTGGCCAAGACCAGGCAAAGCCCCCAAACCGCTTGTGGTTTCAGGCTGGTTAACATAGGATGATGCCTGGTTGTGCAGCCACAGCAGCTTAGCTCAGGGAGCACAGAGATGAGAGCAGGGCTTGAGAAGCAGCTCCGAAGAGCCATGGAAATCACAGGCTCAGGAGAGAGAAAATCTCTGTTAAAGTCGGAGCATAATGAGAACTCGCTGGCTGGGGCTTTGCAGCCGAGCGCTGGGGCCGGTCCTGCCCTCCCCCAGGAGCACTGGAGCCCGAGCGAAGGCGCCTGAGCCCCAGCTGCGCGGCGCAGCGGCCGAGGTGGTTCCCTGGATGGGGCTGATGAGAGCAGTTCCAGCCCAGCGAGGGATTTTCCCTGCCTGGGGACGGACGTGCAGAGCGGGCAGGGGTCACCCAGCGTCCTTCCCTCTGGCTCTGCTCCAGAGCGGAGGGGATGCTGCCTGAAGCCTCCTGGAAAGACACTTCCCAGGTTGTTACCCTGTTCCATTGCCTGTGTTCTTTGTTAAGGGGTGCAGGGCACCAGGCTGGCCGAGCCCGGAGCCCTCTGTGGCACAATCGCCCCTTGCAAAGGCCGCGGCCACCCCTCGCTGCAGATCTCGCTGGGCCCTTTTCCTCCCCAAAAGTGTTTGGAGGGCTCCTGCTTTTGTCCTATCGGCCTCACTGAAAATATTTCCAAGCAGGCTGCTCATGCCGCACTACTTACCATTAAAAGAAAGGACCACATTATTGCTGTTATAAACCATTGATTAAGGTTTATAATAGCAATAATCCCCTCGAAATTCATTGTTACTGCAGTTAATGACCAGTTTATTAGAGCGTTAACCATCCTTGGCAATGGGCTGAGTCGTTTAATGCTGGTAACGACCAATTTCTCAAGGGTTATTGCTTAAATAACAATCCTTTGTTAGATATATGCTCAACCACCAGATACTGCTCCAGCTGGAACCTTCTCCTGTGAAATAATTGTTAATTATTTCCTCCAAGTTTTGCCACCATGCCTGCGAGTTGTAGCTGGAGAGGGCTGTTGAGGGTGCAGCGCTGGAGATGCCGAGGGCGGGCGAAGCAGCCGGAGACGGGTGAACCATGGTCACCAGGGGGACGTGGGCGCAGGAGCTGCGGCCTGGGAGGTTTGTTCCTTGTCACCCGTGGCCGTCCCGGCCCTGGGCACGTCCCTCCCAGCCGACCGCGCTGTCTGCAGGGACCGCGGCTCAGCGGGAGCAGCAGGGCTCCAGGGACCTGTCCCCGCAGGCTGAGACACCAGAGCTCAGCCCCTTCTTCTCTTACATTAACACGATCTGAACGTTTCGTCGCCTTAGCTGTGTCCTATCGTGTCACGTTAGTATCATCCTCCTCACAGCATTCGTTCTGCCTGACGTGATACGAAAGGGCCGGATACGATTACCCTTTAATTGTGTCATATTAGCAGAAATAAATACTGATGTAGTGCGAGGCCGACACAAACCGATGGCAAATCCCCGTGCGGGGGGTCGGGCTCGTGGCGCTCAGGTTGTGCCCAGGAGCCTGCACGTGTCAAGAGGAGCAAAATGAAAAGGGAAGGAGAGAAACTCTAAATGTGGAGAAGTTTAGGTCCTGGTTTGAGCAGGGAGATGTTGATCTTCTCCCACGATGCTCGAGGCTCCGTCAGTCCCCGAGGAGGTGGGAATCTGCCTAAGAGAAATCAGAGGAAGATACAAAACTTGAAAATGCTGGGATTCTATAGGAAGGAGCTGCCCTTTTGTGTCTCCATGGGCCAGCGGTGCTCGGCCCGGCCGCGCTGGCTCTGTCCTGGTCCCTGTCACCAGTGCCACGGGGACTGGGGTGACACCCGTGTTATTCCAGAGATGATGCGAGTGGAGCGGAGCGTGTCGTGGGTAATGGTCTCCTGGTCTCCTGCTGCCGCGCTGCTCGTGGCATTTGTCAAAACATGACAGAGGGAATATGCTCAAGGGACCCGAGGTGTCGATTCGATGACTGCTACGTCGTGATAAAAGTTAACAGGAATAAAACTGAACCGGTCACAAAACAGCTTCTTTGGAGCTGTGCCCACTCAGAAGGGATCCCTGGGAAGGGCAGCGCCGTGCTGCTCAAACCAGACGTGGTTTGGGGCTCCGGGGCGGGATTTGAGTGAGCGGGGTGCGACGAGGGGGAAATGTCAGAGAAACTGGGCACGTCCCCTGGGTTTCACACCTTCCCGCACCCCGTGTCTGAGCAGATACAAACCAAACCCTTTCGCACAGTGCTTACAAACCAAACCTTTCACACAATGCTTAACCCTTTTGCACAATGCTTACAAAACAAAACACTTCGGTGTTCTGCCTAAAGCCAAATATTTTGAGCAAAGCGTTCTGATGTTTTCTGTGTTCACACCCGGCCGTGGGGTGGACTCTGAACCAGGCTGTGACCGAACCCCCAATCTGGGGGTGCAGACGGAGCCCAGTGATGGGGTCACTGCGCTGGAGCAGCCTGGGGGGCTCGTTCTCTATGGGGTGCTTGGTCACGTCTGCCTCTGGCTGTTCGCTTTTGGCTGCAGGCACAGAGGGCGGAACATGGGGAAAAACAAAGCTCAGCCTTTGCTGTAATGGCTAAAAACGTCTCATCGTGGGTCTGGTGTTAAATATCCGGCTAAAAGCATCTCACGGTGGATATTGCGCCCAGTTCAATGTGCAGCTGTTCCAGGCGAGGAGAACCGGCTGGGATTTGGGTTTCCACAGCAGCCCATCAAAGGCACCCCAGAGCTCAAGGGCTCCGCGCTATGGGGGTGAACAAATTAACCGGCTAATGGCTGCTGGGGCCGAGTGGCGCTGTTTCCAGCGGCTGTTGTTGTTATCTCAGCTGTGGGCAGGAGGAGCAGGAGGGCAGGAGGACGCGGCAGCACCTGCGTTTGCTGGCCCTACACGTAATGGGAAACAACAGCGGCCGCGGGGGACGCGTCGCTCTTTTCCACCTACATGTTATTCCAGCCATAAATCCGAGTGACAAGCTTGAACTTTTCTCAATTGACATGTTTACAAGGGAAGTCCGCATTTGACAGGAAAATTAAGCATATCAATCACTTAACGAGCTCGTTAATGAATGGCTCTCAGATCTCGGTGATTCTGTGCCTGGTAGCACAGTTTATTGATCAGACGTGCTCTCGGCCGGGGCCAGATGTTGCCCCGGTGCTCAGCGCCAGGCCAGCGCAGGCCGGGTTTAGCGAGAGGTCATTTTCTCCAGCAGACCCCGCGTTCCCTTCTCCATCTTCTGGTTTCTCTTTCTTTCTCTCCCTTTTCCCCCGCAGAACAAAGAGAGCAGATGCGGGCCGGGGGCCCCTCACACCCACTCAGACATATGGAAGCGATCTCCTCTGTCTTTGTAATTACACAGGAGCTTGCTTTTCAATGGCTTCGGGTTTTATT